>NC_068304.1:32668959-33868959 GCF_025860055.1 Xyrauchen texanus | reverse complement strand
CAAGAGCGCTTCTAGATTCAGCAGAACCAAAAATAATCATTTCAGTCTTATCATTGTTTAACTGGAGAAAGCATAAATATTTTTTGAAAGGGTCCAATTTTTGAACATTAAAATACTCAATCTTTCAAAAGTATAGCCACAAGACATAAACAATATGTGTGCAAACATAATTTTAGTGTGATAAAATCACTTACTAAACTTTTCTGTAAAGTCAAAGCCAATTTTACAACTTCGTTGCAATAAAGAATTAATGCTGTAAACCCTAAACCCCTGAAATTACAGTAAAACAAAGATTTAAACAACGTTGGAGCTGAAATGATACACATGTTTTGATAGTAATCATTAAATTAATGTAAATGCTTCTATAAAATGATATGCTTCACAATTTTGCCTTTTTAAACCCTATCAAAAATTGGCCCCATTCACTTCCATTGTAAGTGCCTCACTTTAACCTCGATTTTATGCAACAAATGCTGTCTATTGATCTTAACTTGTATTGAACCTTTTATTATTCCTTTAAGCATAAACTTAACAAAACAAAACAAGACTTAATATGTAATATGTTCTCAAGTAAATGCACATTGTTTTAAGGATGTTTTACTAGACAAAAATAAAATTGATCATTCTGCATGTGTCTGGACATGCTATCATGAAAGTTGTGGTGGTGGTGGTGGTGGCATTGCAGCATGGGAACAGTGGTTTCTCAGCAGGGGTTGTGAGGAAATCCTGCCGTGCTGAGAGCCGGCGTTCTGTCCACACTAATTACAGCATAAGTGGACTTGAGGGAGCCAGGGCATATTACTTTACATTAACATGCTTATGTGATCGGCTTTATACAGAGACCAAGGTTTCACTGAAATGCATTTTACATTTAAAAATGCTAAACCAGAAAATGCTGTTGTTTTGGATTTATCAATCTCTCCATTGCGCTGTTCTTCCTGTGTGTTGCTACAGTAGGGCCCTCTGAAACTTGATAAAGTGGGTCTGCAGGGCTGGATTAGGGGCCCCCTGTCTCTCACTATGATTAATGAGCCCTTCAAACACACTACTACGCCTCTGATAGAACAAGTTTTGCCTCCCAGACAGAGAGAGAGAGACGGGCCTCACGTCCAGAGAGACAGAGAGGGAATGTGATAGATTTTATGTGTTTTTGTTTGTTTTTTTATGTATTAATGCTTATATTGTATGCATAATAATCATACCAATAAAGTACTTTGTATTTCATAACTTGAGAGACAGACCTAAATCAGGAATCTGGGACTGAAAAAAGGGAAATTATTTTATTTCTTGTTTACTCAAGTTTATTGAAAGTGTGTACAAGAAATGTAAATTGGTACTTAATGCAATTAAAAGTATAATATATATATATATATATGAGAGAGGGAGAGATAAACACTTGAAAGGGAATGTTTCATTTGAGTGTAACAAAACCATAAACACACATGTCTGCATAGAAAAACAAGGATTCATGCTGATTTGTGCTTAAACTAGTAGTTAGAGTTAGATCAGTCTCACCAGATAGAGACACCGACTGAGAGAGAACAGCAAATGAACAGCCCCAGGAATCAGGGTGGGGGCCCCTTCCACTACTCCATCTGCCTTATAATTAGTCCATCCTGAAGCAGCCCTATAAGGAGATTCTTATTCTTAGTATCTGAAGTTTTTAAAGATTTTTATTATTATTATAAGGTGAGGTTTTTGGTCAAAAATTACATTCTTACGCCCGTCTAGATATATTTTTAAATTGCATAGCAGCGGCTGAGGGTTATTTATAATTTTTCTCCTTTAAACCAGGGCAAATAAAGCTCTTCCTGCCTCCACGCTGGGCCACGGATGGTACCTCTTTACAAATACTCCTGTGTGCCATTATTATATATCATTATACCTTTTTCACACCCTCTTCCTGTTCTTCAGCCGCCTCTGCACGTACTGTTTAATGTCTTGTCACTCTTTCCAGACTGATCACACAGTGAAATTGGAAACA
Source organism: Xyrauchen texanus (assembly GCF_025860055.1). Classification (NCBI taxonomy): domain Eukaryota; kingdom Metazoa; phylum Chordata; class Actinopteri; order Cypriniformes; family Catostomidae; genus Xyrauchen; species Xyrauchen texanus. The sequence goes on along the minus strand of NC_068304.1, from coordinate 33,866,975 downwards.
GCAGGTTGGTAGATCTTGCTTGAAATCGGTCTATGCTTTCCAAAATTCGAAACACTGCCCCTAGTGGACAAAGTGGGTAACTGTCGGTGAGAGAGGAGTAGACAATTTTATGCATATGAAATTCCGCACCTGCATTCCAATCTTCATCTTGATGAAATCCTTCTTACATGATTACGCAGTGTGTTTTCATGAGCTGAATGGTAGGCTGCAGGATTTGCGCAAATTTTGCACTCAAACTATTATGCTGATAATATTATTTGTAATTAAAAAATAAATGGTTAAAATAGAAAAATGCAAAATACAGAAAATCACATGCACATACATTTGTTTTTTATGTTATTTTCCGTATTTTGCATTTTTCTATTTTAACTATTTATTTTTTCATTATATTATTTTTTCAAATAATATTGCTGGCATAGCCATTGACCAGGAAAATAAAAAATGGCACTCCATGTCAAAAAGGTTGCCGACCCCTGCAGTAGAATAAAGAGGAATGCCTATTTTATAAGATGTACCTCTCAACCGAAACCCCAAACCTAACCCTAACCAGAGGGAGAAATGCAACCTCCAAATCACACTCGTCACTGATAACTTTGTGATTTCAACGCATGATCTGAAACCAGGTTGCTAGTTTTTCAGCATGCATGGTTCCTTTGTGCACTTTAGAGTTCAGAAAACAGCTTTCCCACCAATTAAACAAACTGGACTTTGACGCAAAACAGACTTGAATCTGCACCGAAAGCTCTTGTATAAGAACAGTCTTAGAGTTCTGCATCTGAAGTGTGTTTGTTGGGGGATGTTTGTGTCTCCCAGCAGCTGATGCTGACACTATTGATTGTTCTCCTTTCTGATCAGTTGATCACTTCATCTGACTGTGTGATTTAGGGATGGACGGATCGATACTAAAGAATCGATTCTTCCGATACTGATGTGGTATCAAGAATATCAATCCTCACATAAAATATCGATTTTGAAGTTGTTTTTTTTTGTGATCATATTATTTAGATTACATGAGTATTAATGCATCTCATAAGCTTCGAAGTGGAAAAAAGAATTATATTAGTGAATTGTTGTATGTAATGGAACAATGTTTTTCTTCCGCTCATGAACACCAGATGTCTTAACGTCAGCAGAAATGCTGAAATACACTAGCAGTCACAGACAGAACTCACCCTTTCAGACATAGCGCTCGTTCAAAGAGGGAGCAGTGTAATGACAGAAAAACAGCATCGGGAGTTATTCACACATGACAATCTAGACATGACATGTATTATGTCGTAATGGGCTCACTTGACAATTTTAACAGAGTTGTTAAAACATTAATAATGATCTGTAATCCTTGTTAATGATACTATTATGAAAACTGCCCATGGATTTACTGTAGTAATAGTGTATTAACCATGACTGTAAAAGCCATGTCTTTTTTTTTTGTTTGTTTTTTTTTGTCAGTAACCATGGTGTTGATACAATTAACCATGGTTTTGCTACAGCATTACTGTAGTATCCATATTGTAACTTGTTTTAGTAATAGTAACCATATAACAATATCTATGGTTCATTTTGTGGTTTTATATGTGGTTTATACTTAACTAATTTTTAAAGGGTAAACAAAGCAGCCGTAATAATTTTTTGCTTACGCCTATAAAATTACAAAAAAGTAATACTCTAAGTTACAAATTTTATCCAAAGAATTCTCAAAAATTCAATTCATTAGAGCTGTCGGTATTGGTATCAATAATTGCGCTACTGGCCTAAAAGCAATTGGTATTGGATCGAAAAGAATAAGTGGTTTCGCCCATCCCCATTGTGATTATGCATTGATTGGTGAGGAAAGAGTAAGGGGGCTGCTTTCCTTTAGTTGTCCTTTAATAGGGTCTCTGTGACCTCATGCTGTGACCCTCTGCATTAGGGCTGGGTATTGCCAGCCACCTCATGATGCAATACTTATTGTGTCACGATTCCATATATCATAATACATCACAATGCATATGTCACAATTCAATATATCACTATTCACAAGCTTTCAATTCAAGTTTCTTTCTGCATACAGTATAAAAGAAATAATCTTTCAGCTAATAATACTGGTATTAATTATATATGGGACCTATTACTTGGTAAATTATGGAAATATTAATTTAATACATTTTATTTTCATAATTCTTTCTTCGTTTTGGTCACATTTTAGCTTTTTAATAATATACAGGTCCATGCATATATATATATATATTAGGGCTGTCGATTTAACGTGTTAATTCAGTGCGATTAATGTAATTAAAAATAATGTGTTAAAAAAATGTACATTTATAATCCATCACAATGGATTATAATCAGGAAGATTCCTGAGAAATGCAAGCTTGTAGTACCACCTGTTTACTCCAGAGGGGAGTAATTGAAATTTCAGCTGTGTGGCAATGCGCAGTTTATACAGTGAACAAAACAACCAGACAGCACAAAACGTTCTTGCGTCCAAAACACTTGATGGAGTGCAAATTCGAATTAAGGGATCTCAATATGTGTTCTAAGTATTAAACTATATTTAACTTGACACAGTGACCTAAATATTTTATGTTTATGACGCAATGCCCCGCAACATTTTTTATATTTATAGATAACTATGTTTAATTATTTCATTATATATTGAATTATTGATATATGAGGCTGGCGACCTGTCCAGGGTGTCCCCCGCCTTTCGCCCAATGTTAGCTGGGATAGGCTCCAGCCCCCCGCGACCCTGTACACAGGATAAGCGGTTGACGATGGATGGATGGATGGATGGATGGATGATATATGAGGGTCTTTCTCAGCAAATATTTCTATATGCGATTAATTAATCAGGACATCATGTAATTAATTTGATTAAAATTGTAATCGATTGACAGCCCTAATGTAAATATAAATATATATATATATCTATAGAGGGAGATAGAGATGGAGAGAGAGAGAGAGACTTTACTCTCAGCACACGGTGAAAAGATCTTGCTGCTAAACTTCATCGAATCGAGTCGAATCTGAAAAATTGCCAGCCAAAGTTTGTAAAGAGTTGTACATAGTATAAAAGAGCGATCTTGGGATTCTAAGACATATCAACATTGGGATTGTTCAAATGTAGATTACATTTAATTTGAAAATCAATATGTTTGCCCGGCCCTCGTGCCAAACACGTGAGAGAGTCTCAGCTTATCCACGAGAAAAACGGGCTCAGTTTCAGTCTCTCTCTTGCCTCATAAAAGCATCTCTGACTGCGCTAAGGAACGACATTCTGAGTTTGCACTTATTTGGACAACAGGCTTGATAATAAATACAAAACTAGTTGAACATAAATTACGATACATGGATCTAAAGTATCGAAACAATATTGTGGAAAAAGTCTCGCGATTTATGGATATTTGTTGTATTGTATTGACCGAGCCCTACTCTGCATCATTGCTTGGTCTAAACATATACTCTGAGCATATAAGTTTAAAGCTTGTGAGCTTCATGTCCTCAAAACTTTAAAAGATGTTCAGAGTTTTGGTTGAAACACTGTTTAGTAGCAAGACAACTCGATATCTACAAGAAGAACTGTGCTAAGTATTTGGTACTTGTTGCTTTTGGATCAACAGAAATTCTGATTACAAAGTCTGTACACGTTTTTGCACATTCAGTAGCGAATCGACTCTGCTGTGCAATTATTTGAGTTTTCCACCAGTCTATTATAGTTGTAATAAACCATTTCTGAAAATTCTTCCCTAAACGCCACACACACACAAAAAAAAAAAAAAAAATTGGTTGCTGGTTGCCTTACATGTCAGTCAAACAATCTTTTCCTGTCTTAGTGGGCGGAACTTGAAAAAAACAAAAGGGGCTGGGCCCAGGTTTTATGCAGCTAGAGTCCAGTAGATACATCTAGGCCCAGTGTTTTATACATTAGAATTTTGGAAGTCATTCTCTATCAGAGTACAAGTCCAACACCCCTCTCCTCTCTCCTTGTGTTTCGATGAGGTGTTGATAAGATCCTGATCAGTTCTGGTCACCCCTCAGAGGGTCTCAGAGAATCTAGTTTCACTTAAATTGGTCGTCTCGCTTTTCGTGTAGTCAAGCCTTTTGAGTCGTCTCCTCTTTTCCTTTTATTCCGTCCTGGTGACCTGTCGTCATGAGCGGAAGGTGTCACATTACACCCTCTCGAAAGGCTACCTCTCTCAATTAATTTAGTTGGGTATACATTGTTAGCATGACAAAAACTGTACATTTGTATTGCCAGATCAAATAAAGTTACAATAGTACAAATGGAGTAAATAAGTCATTATTAGTGGTGTTTGCTAAGGAAAACAAGCATCACTACTACTATTGCTCATATTTGATTTAAACAGACCCCTAACCATAAGTGTTATACTTCAGCGTTTAACCTGTCCTGCACTGGTTGTGCTAGAGACATGAATGATATCTCAAATCATTCAAAGCTTTGCGGTCAAATTTAGAATTTCGCCTGGCAGACGATACAATGGATGAAAAAATCCCATAGACTTGCTTTGAAGGAGGGACTCGAGCCACATCTAGAGGCCAGAATATCACAGAGACTTGGGGATAACCTCTTTTGACTTAGGTAAGCAAGCAACCATGCAAATACCTTAGCATACCTTAGCGATCGCAAAGCACTGTCACACTTTCTTCACTCATGTAGAGCGATTAGCTCCGATATGTGTGATCCTTGTTTTGGATTGAAGCCAAATGTTATTAATGAGCAGTAAAGTGCTGATGTGTTAATCAGATCATTGATTGTTAGATTCAGCTCTTCTAAACAAATACGGTTCAATTGATGCAAAGAATGGAAATTTGTTGGGCAGGTTTTGTTTGTAATTTTCGTTCTTTTCATGATCTGTGACTTGTTTATGCATATGGAAATGTTTTAACTTAGTTTTCCATTGAAGCTGTGTTATTGTGCTGAGGTCAAGTTGTAGGATATACGAGGAGAGCTTGGTGTCTTCATTAAAAATTAAATAAATTAGACGTGATACATTTTGTTCATTCATGTCAGTTTCTTGTTGTTGCTCATGAAAGGGCTCTTAATGTCAACATGAAACAGCATTCACAACCCAGTTTACTTCAGTGATGTGGTATATTTCTGACCTAAAGAAATGTAGGATGGGACTTGATTTTATCCCTTAATAACTTTAAGACGTCATGGTGGAAAAAAGTTATTACATAATTTTTGTTTTGATGACATTTTACGAAATACTTCTGGTGAATCATGCACAATTAGAAATGTGTATTAACAAAGTCTATTGGGTCCATTTTGATTGCATGATGACTTTAGGCCCTAAAGCTTTGTGCAAGTCAGTTTGCTGGTATACAAAAACATGTACTGTAAAGGTTTATATGCATATGTTTTATTTATGCAAGTGTGTAAAAAAACAGCTTCTGTGTGTTACAATGTCTTGTGTTTGTAGCCTGGCGAGTGACCTCTTTTCTAGTTGCATGTAAACAAGCAGTAAGTCTGCAGTTGGTATGCACAAACATCTGTATTTGAATCAGTCTGTCGTGTGACACGGCACGGGCCAGACTAAATATAGCAAATTCCATGCAGTCATTGAGCATTACCTTTTATGCCCTGACCTGCCATTAAAAATAAAAAAAACCTGACGCTGATAATGCAGCGCACACACACGTTTAGTAGGCAGAGTAGAAACCGACCGCAAGACCTCAAGACCGGTTTTACAAACAGAGGGAGTCAGAGTTATGCATGACCTGTGACTGATGTCTTTGTGATGCATCAGGCCAAAATAACTCTTCCCCTCTGCTTCGACCTGTTCCATCCATCTGTCCATCTCTGCACTTTTAGAGCAGAGCTGCAGGATGTGCTGTGAAACTGTATACCGGCCTGATGTAGCGCATTGAGGGAGAAATTAATTTGCTGTGTGTGTCATGCGTGAGGTCTGTCACTCAAAGCCTCTGAATAATTTACAGAACGACCGTCGTGTGAAATCAGCCATATTTAATGTGTCATGCTGATACAGTATATGATGGTTTGACTTTGTTGCTGAATTAGGGAAGAGGTCAACATGCAATGACCTTTTTGTTTATTTATTTGGGTGAATCTAATGAAGAAAAATATCTGGATAGTTTTTCACCCCAAAATCAAAAAGAAAAGGGACAGTTTTTTATTTTTATTTTACATTGTTATATTATATTCTGCATTGTTTTCAAGACAGTTAAGCACATTTACCTACTAAATTAATGTAATTGTGAAAATATCTAACTCTCATCTGTAATGCAGTACCGAACATCATTCTGTATGTTTTATTTTTTATTAAATCTGCATTAATTAATTACAACATATACAATATGTATTGTACATATACAATATTATTTTATATTTTATTGAATAATATTATTTATATTTATTATTTATATTGTATAAAGTATATAATATAAAAAATATAAATACTTTGCAAAGGTTTAATCATTTATTTATATATATATTTTTTTTATTTTAGGCTGAAATATAACTGAATATGAATATGAGATTCACCCAAATAAATTAAATATCAGCTAGACACATTAATGAAATAATAATATAATATGACCTGGACGTGTTCTTGATTGGTTTTGTGAGATTTCCCCCATTCATATTTAAATTGGTGTCTTTTGCATCTTGTTTTGGATTTGATGACTGGGTCAGACAGTCTTGCTGATTTGCCCTGACACTAATGATGCATTTTTGTTGTTGTTAGCAAAAGACACTTAACGTCTGTTGTTTGTAAATGTAGTTTCGTGTATTTGAGGATCAGGGGTGTCACACTCTCAACTAATGCATCTCAGTGATGTCCTTTAGTTTAGATATTTTTTTAGTATCTGTATTGTGTTTTTTGCGCTCTTCTGTACATGCTTTTCTGACGTGCTCCTCGTGTGCAAACAGAAGTTGTGTTGAGGGAGGGGCCTTCGGGGACCTCAAGCACAGTATATCCCACCAGTGTGACCTCTGACCCCACCTGCCATTAATCACTCTGTTCCTGATGGGCTAGTCCCTCTGGGAAAATCAACCCAGCAAGGCATGATGGGAGGGTCAACCGAGGGCCAATCAGAGCGCTGCTCCAGTCAGCAGTGGCGCCACAGTCAACTACAGGCCAAGAGCCGCAGTTCTGCAGAGCGCAAGCGTGAATTTACTCTGTTTATTTGGTTACTGTCAGAGAACCAGCAAAACTGACATACTGTTTCACAACAAACTTAAGGTAAAGTCAAAATATATAATGCACGCACTTGTCTTTTGTGCCTTAAAACATTGTTTAAGGTCTTTTAATGCTGATTTTTGGCATACTGTAATGTAAACTAGAACAGTATGGTTATACAGTATAACAGTAACAATATTCCAGGTTCAATACCATTTAAGCTCAATCAATACAATATAGATCTGATTATATATTCTGATTGGATGAGCAGTGTTCAAAGCCAATGTAAAATGTTTATAAACACACATCTCTGACTCCGTAGTAAAATCACTGTAACAAACTGCCTTTTTTGCTTGTCATTTACACATATTTTTTTTATTGCATTTTTTTACAAATATTGTTGTTGGTAACACTACTATTAATCTTTGTTAATGTTAGAAAAAAATAAAATTGCTCATTGTTAGGTCATAGTGCGTTAACTAATGTTAACAAATACAGTAGATGTTGAAATTAACATAACCAAGATTAATAAATGCTGTAAAAGAATTGCTCATTGTTAATTCATGTCAACTCATTTGCTAACTAATCTTAACAAATAAACCTTATTGTAAATTGTTACTTTGTCGTTCTTGTTTTTGTTGTTGTTTTTTCTCCTGAATGTTTTTGTCATTTTTCATGTATGAAATGTGCTTTGCAAACTGTTTTTTGATTATTTTAAACGTGATTAATGATTTTAGTTTAGTTTGCACTGTGTGCTATTAGGAAATGTATTCAAAGCTGCAGTCATTATGAATCATTCAGAGCTTTTTCACTGTTGTGTATCACTGTTTCTATTGTCTCTTATCCATTCTCTACTGTGTGTTCTCGTACATATGAAATCATGGCTTCCTGCTGACCAGCATTTTAATTCAGCCATCAATAACCTCAGGCTGACCTCTAACCCTTGTGGTTTTACTAATTGTTAGATGTTGGCTTGATGGTCAGAACAGCATTAAAGAACTGCAGAGATACTTCTGGACTTCCTGGAAATTATCAGATCATGCATCTAACGTTACATCGATACACTTCTAATCAGCATGAAGGGGTGGACAGGCTATTTAACCGCTGTTGAGTTTCATATCATTCTCAAACATTGACATTTACAGCTCTAAAAAGCCCTTTTGTTTCTTTGTGTGCGTGTCATACAACCTTTAAACTTGAGGGTTTTTCATCATACATTCTGTAATTTCTTTATGTTCTGCTATGTAGAGCAAGATCATAAATCTGTCAGTTGATTTGAGGTGGTACGAGTCATTTCTATCATCATGCTTTTAGATCAAATTCTGGGTTTGTTGCTCGTATTTTAGCTGTTCTGATGGCTGTGACTGCTGTTGTTTCGTATCTGCTGCGACGGCATAAAAAAAAAAAACATTAAAGGCAAGCTGCACTGAGCTGATGTTAAGTTAAATTGATAGTTTGTTAAAAAATACAAATTCTGTCATAATTTACTCGCCCTCATGTTGTTCCAAACCCATATGCCGTTGTTTTGTCTTTGGAACACAAAAGGTGAAATTTTGAAGAAAGTTTGCAAAACTCTTTTCCATACAACAAGTTGATGGTGACCATGGATGTCAAGCTCTAAAATGGACAAAAAAAAAAACAAAAAAAAAGCACCATAAAGGGATCCAAAATTGACTCCATACTTGTGTGCTATATTCTAAGCCTTCTGAAGTCATACAATACATTTTGGTGAGAAACGTAACCAACTTTTTGGATTTACTCACTGAAAATGCAAATCTCGTGTTCATGTTTATTCATATACGGTGCTACTAAACGTCATAGGTAGTTGTGTGTCTCGTAACCAAATGCAACCCACCAACTTTGAATTTGCTCAAACTTTTGTGTTCCGATGAAGAAAATAAGTTATACATGTTTAGAACTACAAGAGCATGAATAAATGATGACAGAATTTTCATTTTTGGATGAACATTTCCTTTAAGGCAGGGATGTCCAAACCTTTCCATTTGAAAAAAATAAGGTGCTGTGGGCCACATCCCTATAATCAGTTATGCTTAAATGAAGTTTTATTCATAATTTGTGCTCTATGCTTGTGTAGGCCCTACATTTAAATAAAGGATATGGTATTTCACTCACAAAGAACTCTTATAATGGAACAGTGATACGTCTTATATAAAATATTATACTCCATTTTATCTTTTTGACGTCCAATCAGTGGCACTGCAAAAAAAATATAGATCTGCTACTGAGTGTTGGGTGTGACCATCACAATAATCAGAATTATATTACCTTTTCCTGTTATGAAGTGATGCAACAAATTACTCTTTATTTTCAATTATTTTCAGCATTACTTGCATTACAAATATGATTTTAATTTGATCAAAATGATTGCATGATTATATTTAGTGGACATGCATGTGCAAGCTGAGTGTGTGCATCAGACAGATATGCAAATGATATAAGCGCTCTCTTCTACAGTATATAGTATGTCCTCACTCAAATGGTGCTGGGAAGCACTTGAATAATTTTTCTTGTTTCAACTAAATATCAGAATGAACCAGTTGATTATACATCCCAGTGCTAGAGAGGACTTCCTGGAAAAGTATGATCGGTTCACACATCTCTGTGCACACTTAACAAACTCTGTTTAGCCGCTTGCACAACTGCAGCTCTACTCAGTTGTATGATGTGGGGTATCGGGACATTTTAACAAGAACAAGTACATGAGTAAAGTACCGAACCTGATGTCAGTCCTTTAATAAATGCATCATTCTTTCTGCGTGGTGCTTCATCCTTGGAAATAAGGAGTATTCCAAACTCCTGTTGAACTGTGCCATTGGATAAAGCTGATGGCGACAGGCAACATAGAACACTCTAGTGGAGACTATGCGCTGTGAATAGTGGCTGTACGTGATCGCGACATCCAGTGTCCAGAAATATAATTTCTCCATAGAGGGCCTAAATCTATTTTATTTCTAAATCTCTCGTGGGCCTCATCAGAGCAGTCGGAGGGCTGCAAATGGCCCTCAGGCCGGACTTCGGACACCCCTGCTCTAAGGCATCAAATTGGAATTATATTTCTAGCAGATCATGTTTCTGATTCAAAGAGACATGTATGTGTGTAATGAGGTCCATTATAGCAGTCTCCTCATGCGCTCTGTGTTCGCAGTGGATTACTCCTCTCACACAATCCCTCCCTGATGCCTGTCACAGTGGGAGCTGCTGTGTGCTTTTCATAAGGACGTTTAACCAGACAGCAAACGACCGCCCCGAATCCTCCCCTGCCCCTGACCTAAAGATAAGCTGTTGAAAAGTTTAATGTATGGCTATCAAAAGTCTCAGGCTGGTTTGCGCTCTTATCCAGGTCAAGCTTGTTTGAGTAAAGCAGGCTAATATGTATTTTTCTGCCCGGAGCCCTCCTGTGTCTTTTGAAGTCTGCTCTGGCGGCAGTGCTGTCATTTGGGTGACCTGAACTCTCACCCCTATACACACATTACATATACCCCTAGAATGTCAATGCATTTTATTGAGTTTAAATGTAAAGTGGATTTTTAGCATATAACTATTATAGGAAGCATTGCTGCTACGGTTTAAAGAACAATGAAAAAATAAACTCACATTGATTCATAATAGACTCATTCTGGGGATAAAAGTTGCAGTGATTGTTTTACTGAATTACTGTAAGTAGAGCTGCAATTAATGATTATTTTGATCATCAATTAATCTTCCATTATTACTTTGCTTAGTCAAATATAAGCCCAATTTTATTTCCTGTATTTTATTCATGAATCTGTATTTATAAAAAAAAAACATAAGTGATTGTGTGTTATACATTGTGTACATAAAAGGTTTAAAATACTTTATAAATGTTACACTATAAATTGCATGTAGTTTTTACCAAAAATTAGAATTATTTTAGTTGCTGTGCAAGACTTCAGGTGCTAAATATATAGGCTATAGTTTTTCAAATTTGATCTTATAATTTGGCACATTCAAGCTTTTTAATAATGTACAAATTCCACATTCTATTTCATCAAAGCCCATCTGTAGGAGTTTATTTGTTAAATTCTTCAATATTACAGTATTTCAGTAATACAGTGTTTACACATTTTTATAATTATTTGTAGTTTATGCATACATTTTTATTTTACAAAAAACTGTACATGTGCAGCAGCACTGTCTCTTTAAGGGATCTCACGGAAATGTGAGCAAATTAAGGAAAGAGGAGTAGTATGGTTTCTTCACTGCATCCATGCATTGTGTGATTTAGAATTAGTTTCTTTTTACTTTTAGAGCAGCAAAATGACCAAATAACCAAAATTATTTTAAAAGAAACCTTTATTTAGTGAAAATGGATTACGTGGATCTCATCTTTGGACACTGGGTCTGTTGAGCCATTTCGGTGCTAAACATATTTGCCACTCACGGCAACTGGCCCACATTAAACTGAATGCTTATGATCTTTTAAGTGTTTATCATAAATGCGCTGGATCATGTTTTTTTTTTCTGCTTCAGCTTGTCTCAAACAAGTTGTATCATGCAAACACATTTTTCCCTACTGAAAAATGGCATCACTAACAGTTGACACTGACTCCACACACACCGCATATTTACAACTAATCGATAATGAAATTCATAGATAATTATCAATTTTAGCAATTTGTTACATTTACATTTATGCATTTGGCAGACGCTTTTATCCAAAGCGACTTACAGTGCACTTATTACAGGGACAATCCCACCGGAGCAACCTGGAGTTATGTGCCTTGCTCAAGGACACAATGGTGGTGGCCGTGGGGATCAAACCAGTGACCTTCTGATTAACAGTTATGTGCTTTAACCCACTACACCACCACCACTCCAGTTGTTGCAATTTGTTGTTGCAACACTAGAATTAAAAGTAAATAATTTTAATTGATCGGCATTTTTTTTATCAATATCAAAATATCTTGATTCATTTTAGAAATTACAACAATAATAAATGTAAATAGACTTAACGAAATGTATATTAAAGTTATATAATTTAAATGGCATACATAAGAGAAAACAAATAAGTGAATCATTAATTATAAAGTGGATAGTTCTGGCTCTAAAATCTGATTTGAAGTGGAAAAATCAAGGTGTTGTGTTGCTTATCTCTTTAAATGACAAAACATTTATTATTGATTGGTTTCTGGTCAGCATTTCTGAAGCGAAATGAACCCTTCTCATATTTCCAGGTTTGGAATGCAAAAGTAAACTATAGTGGGGTAAACTCATATAGTGGTGTAGGCAAATATAATTTTTGCGTTTTCATTTTCCAAGACTTTCCAAAAGAGGAAAATAAATAGAGAAAGATGGATTACAGGAAGACAGAAGAGAGAGAGAGAGATGCTGAATTTATGGTCACTCCCTCAGTAGCCATATTTTTTTTTCTTCAAAATGCCAGGGTAATATAACACAAACAATAACATTATGAATTTACATGAATTAATCTATGTACAACATATAAAAGTTGGCTAGATTTGTAATATGTCATCACTGTCTGTTGAAAAAAGGCAGTTGTTAAAGGTTGCTAAGATTTTGATATTATTTTACATCAGAGATGATAATGTTATTGTTTTGTTTTTTTGTCCTGAAGGGACTCCAGTGAACAGGATTCCCATCATGGCGAAGAAGGTGTTGGATCTGTACATGCTCTATAAGCTAGTGACAGAAAAGGGTGGACTAGTGGAGGTCATTAACAAGAAGATCTGGAGAGAGATCACCAAGGGTCTCAACCTGCCCACCTCCATCACCAGTGCTGCCTTCACGCTACGCACACAGTACGACACACACACACACTCTATCTCACGATTTCTTCTCTTCTCAACATATTCTGCTTCACACTAATTAGCCCAAAAGATTTATTGATCTATTGATTTAGTTTGTCTTTACTGTGGTAGGTTGATGTGTAAATTCAGATGCAGGTGAAGATTTATTGCCATGGTAACATTAGTAACATAAAATATTCATGCATGCTCATGTATGAATAATAATATATATATATATATATATATATATATATATATATATATATATATATATATATATACATACACATATACACACACATATACACACACATTTGAAGTCAGAAGTTTACATACACTCAGGATGAAGTCATTAAAACACCACTGTTGTTTGTGTAAATCCCAGGAGATCAGCAGTTACAGAAATACTCAAAACCAGCCCATCTGGCACCAACAAACGTCGATGCAATTATCTAATCAGTCAATCATCTGGCAGCAGTTCATAAAATAATTCAGATACGGGTCAGGAGCTTCAGTTAATATTCACATCAACCATCAGAATGGGGAAAAAAATGTGATCTCAGAGATTTGGACCGTGGCATGATTGTTGGTGCCAGATGGGCTGGTTTGAGTATTTCTGTAACTGCTGATCTCCTGGGATTTTCACACACAACAGTCTCTAGAATTTACACAGAATGGTGCCAAAAACAAAAAAAACATCCAGTGAGCGGCAGTTCTGTGGACCGAAATGCCTCGTTGATGAGAGGTCAACAGAGAATGGCCAGACGGGTTCGAACTGACAAAGTCTACAGCAACTCAGATAACCACTCTGTACAATTGTGGTGAGAAGAATATCATCTCAGAATCCTATTCTTAGATGCGGGTTGGCACAGTTTGGTGGCACGAGGGGGACCTACACAATATTACATATATATTATATGTGGCTGATCGGTGTATATGTACATTCAATTTTAAAATTTAAATGTGAGAAATAATAGTAAAATTAGACTTTTTTTGCATTACAGCGATGAGAATTGGGGCAAAATGTGCTTAATTGTCATGAAAATAATGTCACAATGCTCAAACATATTGATGGTCCTAAAACAATTTTTATGCTAAATATATTGACTCGTTTCTTTTTGATTATGGGCTTAAATATGGACATTTTAACCTGGACTTTTTCAGGAGTTTCACCTATTAGCATCTCCACGGAATATAAACAAAGAGGTAATTTTGACTTTCTATCTCACAATTGTGACTTTATTTCTTACATTTGTGAATATATCTTGCAAATTCTACTTCATTTCTCACAGTTTTATAAAGATATTAAGTTAGAATAACCTTTTTTATTCCATGGCGGGATCAAAACACCAAAGGTTTTTCTGTATGCGTGGAGGTAGCCGATATGAAAAGTTCATGAAGTGACAGTAGTTGTAAACACTGTCTATTTGTATTGTTTACTTCTTGGCCTAGTCTTGGGCATAACATGGACCTTAAATAATATACACACTGAAACATATTCTAATAAATCAGATTCACAGATTTGGCCTGTTATTGCACTGCTCTTGTTTTCTTGTATCTGTCAGGTATATGAAGTATCTGTACCCATACGAGTGTGAGCAGAAGGCTTTGAGTTCTCCTAGCGAACTACAGGCGGCCATTGACAGTAACCGTCGTGAGGGGCGTCGACCCAGCTACAGTAACAGCCTGTTCCACTTTAGTCCCTCCCACAGCTCCGGCCCTCACATTCTTTCCCCTCCAAAGATGCATCTGTCTGCGCTGGGACCCGGTGCCGTGGGGGTCCTGAACGGACTCCAGGCATCACCCAGGCCGTCTCTGAAAAAGGGACTTGGTGAGTGAGGGGAAACTTTCTTGCCCTGAAATAACAGTATACCGTTGTCATTCACACTATTGCTGTTTGCTAAAGAAATATTTCTGGTTGTTATCAACATAATGTCTATTATACAATAATGTCTGATTATACTGTTTTTTAATAAATTATTGTCTGTTGTAATTGACATCAGACCATAAAAATGCTACCTGTAGACATAATATAAAATTTCCCAGAGTATGAACGACCTAATGAACACAACAAATACAATTTTCTTTTTTTTTCTTGTTTTTTGTTTTTGTTTGTGCAGATGCATTTTCTATTGGAAACTGGAAGTTGGAGTCAGGTATAGGGCTTGTCCTGGTTTTTTAATAGCCAATAGGCTTTAGTTTACATCACAGCTACACAAATCCAAATGGTATAAATATTATAGGCGGAGGAACATTCTTATTCTAGAGAGCATTTTATTAGACAAAATGCATCATCAATATTTATTATCCATTTCCTTGGATAAGAAAAACTGTACATTTTGAAATTGTACATCAAAGCTAATAAATATGAACTAAAATCCACAAAACCTTTATTTTGATTTCATGGGGACCTTTAAGTTGAAAATAACCCGTAAATTCCTTTTAAAGATACTCCAGGTTCATCTAGTTGACACTTGCTGTGTTCATGCAGTTTTCGTTCATGAAAAGATAACATTTAATTTAGTTCTTGTTGGTGAAGTTAAATCTGTACAGAATGTTCTGAGTTTTAATAGCACAGCGTGTGCTCGTTCTGATGTTGTAGTTATACACTAACAGACTATGCTGTGTTAGAGCGCCCTCTGGCGCCAGAAAGATGAACTGCATTTTCAAAAAATAGTTACACTTAAGTATTTCACTGCTGTTGACTTAAAACAAGTCTGTTGTCTACTATTGTATTAAGCTTTTGTTTCTTTTTTCATTTCATAAATATGGAGACAACAGAACACTTAAGAAAATTCTTAGTAGCCTCTGTGTTTTTCTTTACTCAAAGGTATTAATCATTTTAAAATCCTTCCAAATATCTGGATTTGATTCTCTCCTGCACGAACTTCATAGATTCAGTCCATTACAGATTCAAAAGGAAATTTTGAATTTCTGTTGTTATTGGGTTTATTTTGTGTTGTTGGTGTTACGGGAAGTGTAAGTTGTGGTAATTAGTGTTTCATCCAAGAAAGCCACATGTTGTGCGGAAGACTGTAGTTATGAAATACTGTAGTTATGAAAGACTGTAGTTTTCATGGGTTCTTATGAGTTCATGTAACATCTTATAACAAGTTCTCGTTACACCTAATATAGTTCATTAGCTTAAAGTCCTGTGCACACGGAGTGAACATTTGCAGTGAACAAGATTTTCAAAGCAACGCAAACAAATAGAAACTATGTGTGTCTGATGTCCTTCCATCCGTCCATCCATTCAACTATCCACTTATCTATCCATCTTTCTGTCTGTATCTGTCTCTGTTTGTCTGTCTCCATCTGCCTGTCTGTCATCTGTCTGTCCAACTATCCACTTATCTATCCATCTGTCTGTCTTTGTCTGTATTTATCTGTCTGCTTCTATAAATTTGTCTGTCTGTTTCTATCTGTCCTTATCTATCGGTCTATCGTTCCAACTATCCACTTATCTGTCTGTCTGATTGTATTTTTCGGTCTGTCTCTATCTGTCTGTCTGTCAAACTATCTACTTATCTAATATCCATCTGTCTGTCTGTCTTTATCTATCTGTCGGTCTGTTTCTATCTGTCTGTCTGCCCTTCCATCCGTCCATCTATCCACTTATCTGTCCTTTCGCCTGTCTGTCTGTACCTGTCTATCTGTTTGTCTGTCACTATCTGTCTCCATCTGCCTGGCTGTCTGACTTTACGACTATCCACCTATCTGTCTGCCTGTCTGTATTTTCTGTCTGTCCAACTGTCCACTTATCTATATATCCATCTGTCTGTCTGCATCTGTCGGTTTCAATCATTCTATCTGTCAGACAGTCTCTATCTATCTATCTATCTATCTATCTATCTATCTATCTATCTATCTATCTATCTATCATCTGGAAAATATTAAAGGGGTCATGATACAAGGAATCAAATCTTCCTTGATTTTTTTAACATTAAGAGGCCATTGTAGTATTAAAAAAAAAAACTTACTGTAAGTTTCAGATCTTAAAACATCCTCCTCACTGCAAAAAGAGCATTTGTTGAAACCAAGCTGCCAAAATGACTCTTTTTCTACTTCCTCTACATTGTGATGTCACACTGTGGTATGCATTTGCATCTGGCCGCCTTCACAACAGCACCTCAGTGATTACTTTACCTTATCACTTCTGTTGCCCTGCCCAGCAAAGGTGAGCAGTGAGATGGCAAGCAGAGAGCAGGTCCGTCAAGAGCAGTGAGCCAATCATAAATGTGGGCCAGCATAAGGTTGACAAATTTTGCATGTGTGCAAAAAACCTTAATATTATAATTGAACCTCAAGGAAAAATAAAAATTTTAAAATAATAAAAAAGGCATACATGTCATGACCCCTTTAAAGTCAACTTGGTAACAAACAAGCAGAGCAAAAACAATTGATATGAAAAGCAATTTAACACCTTCCTCATTCAATTTCTCCTCTAACTCACCGTATCTCTCCTCTAGAGGACGGTGTCTCCTCTCTGTCCGGGCGTTCTCCAGTCATGGCGCTGGCGTTGGGTCAGCATCAGCTGGCAGGTTTGGCACGAGCAGCTACACTGGATCAGCTAAGAGAGAAACTGGAGATGGAAGCGCCTGAGAGGAAGATTGCTCGACTCGCAGAAGAGCAGCAGAAACTGATGCAGCAGGCCTTCCAACACAACCTGCTCACCATGACATCACAAATACCCATGAACATGCGGCTTGCAGCGCCACCCAGAAGTTAGTGCATGAATCCCAACCAAACCTGCCAAGAACATGTCCAAGTCATATTTCACCCCTAAATGAAAATGAAGCCTAGTTTCAGGAACTTTAGGACGATTTTGTGCATTGCGTCATCATTTTCATGACAGTTAAGGATATTTTCCCCGCAATATTCTCATTACTGATGCACCTTTCCAAGATTTTGCATCTTGGAAAGTTTTGGGAATTTAAATTTGGGGGAAATTTTACATAATTGACATAAAAAGGATGTCACAATGCAAAAACTTTTATGGTCCTATATTTAGGCTTGATTTTCTTTATGCAAAATACATTTGTTTTCTTTTGCTTTGTGGCTGATACAGTATATGACCTGAATATGTTGGTTTGAGATCCTGCTCAATATGTGACTGTGCCGGACTGTGTCAATGTGTTAACGTGTCTAATTCAGTTTTGTGTTTGTTTGTGTAGATGAGAAACATGATCTGTCGATGAGCATTTCCTCCACTGGAGTGGCGAGTATAAGTGTATCAGTGGAAGTGAATGGCATTATTTACTCAGGTATCATTTACTCTGTTGCCAGAACTTTGTTCCAAACTCGTCATCTAATGTTCCCTCTAATTTCTGTCTTTGCTGGGCAAAACCTATTTTTATTAGGTGACCCTTCAGTCGCCTGAGCAAAAACTCACTATGCACAGAGGGGTCCACTGTGAAACTTCTAACACTTTGCATTTTTTTTTTTTTTTTTAATGTAATACAGTGAAAACAAGTTATCCAAGATAGGGCTGAGCAATTAATAAAACAAAATTTAAATCAAGAAATTACTAAATGCCGTTATCAAACCACGAGGGCTGCGATTTTAATTAAATACTGTAAATTGTCTAAATGCGCTGCCCACTGTGCTGCACTCATGTGGGCAGCTGTTTTGTCTGTAGTGTGTTGTGCTTTCTTTATTACATGTAAATAGGGTCAGTGTTTAAGACGTGTTATCAGAGCGGTTCTGTGCTCAATAAACTTGTATCTGGTGCCCTGAATGACAGATGTGCTGTGAGTTTGGTTCAGGGTGCCAGCATGTCTGATCGCATTAAAGTGCTCCAGATTCAATTTCATTGCACATTTGGGTAATTTCACATGTTTGGTCACAACAATTTCCTATACACATCTAAAATAACCTTATGACACCGGGTTTTGTAATGGACAGAAAGGGAGATGAGCATTTCATGACATCAAAGGGTTGTTGTCAACTCAACTAGAAACAACAAAAACGTCAGTTCCTTCAGTTTTCTGCCTAAATAAAAGTTTACAGCAAAATACATTTTAATAATTCAAGTTTAATGTTTGTGTGCTGTGTTTTATTAGTCTGATTACAGTATCATGTCATTAGCTTAGTGAAATGTTAACATCAAACTATTATATTTATATAATATATTTGTATAAGCAGATTAGTTATTGGCTTTCAATTAAAGTAGTTACTTTTAAAGGAATAGTTCATCCAAAAATGCTAATTATCTCACATTATGAGATATGCATTTACTCACCCTCGTGCCATCCCAGATATGTTTTACTTTTTCTTCTGCAGAAAACAATATGATCTTAGAAGGCCCAAAAAGCAAATAAAGTCAGCATAAAAGTAACCCATAGGACTCCAGCAGTTAATCCATGTCTTCAGAAGTGATATAGGTGTGTGTGAGATACAGATCAATATTTAAGTCATTTTGTTTTTTTACAATTAATCTCCACCTTTGACCAGCCGGAACCAGTAGATGGCTCAATGTGAAAGTCACTTCCACACCACAATGTAGTAGTGAAAGTGGAGATTTATAGTAAAAAAGGACTTTAAAATGCATCAGTTTCTCACCCACACCTTTCATATCACTTCTTAAAATATGGATTAAAAAACTGGAGTCATATGGATTACTTTTATGATGCCTTCTTTGGACTTTCAAAGGTCTGCTCACCATTCACTTGCATTGTATGGACCTACAGATCAGAAATATTCTTCTAAAAATCTTTATTTGTGTTCTGCGGAAGAAAGTAACTCATATTCACATCTGGGATGGCATGAGGGTGAGTAAATGATGAGAGAATAAGCATTTTTGGGTGAACTGTCTCTTTATCTTTGGTTAAATGTTTCTAAAATAATAATAGTAATAATATGTATAATACTTTTGAAATATACATTCAAATGTATGTCTAATTGTGTTTCTGTGACAGCAGAAGGGTGTGTGACAATGAACCAGGAGGAAATATAGATATTATTTTGAATTCGTTGCGTAACTTAAAAGTAAAGGAATTAGTAAGTACTTTTCCAATGAAGTGATCACTAAAGTAATCTGATTACAATTTCAGGGAAGAAATGATCACAGTTATTAATTAAAATAACTGTCCGTATGGCCTTGCGGTCTAAAGAGTATATACTTTGAAAGGCTGAGCGTTCCACAAGGACACCCAAGCCTTTAGGACGCTATCTTAAAAGAATACTGCCTAAGTAGAGAGTAGATAGTGAGGCATCAAACTAAAGTTTGGTTCGGAGCTCATGTGGCCATATTAAACAATTCACATAATTTAAGATTTCATCCCAGTCTTTCTCTCTGTCAGGAACTCTGTTTGCCCAGAAGTCTGCAGCTGCAGGTGTGAATGTGTCTGCTGCAGCTACTGCATCTTCAGCTGGACCCAGTGGGGTGGTTACCTTCCCTGGCTCTGCCCCAGCCAAGCCAAAGCCCCAGCTCCTCTTCTTCCTCCAAGGGGCCAAGTTCAGCAGAACCGTCCACCAGCGGCTCGCCGTAGCTCGAGTGCATTCATGTTTCGCAGCCCAGCGCTGTGCTGAATACATCAGTCATTGATCAAACTGTTGCACAACCAGTACCTCATTTTTTACTGTCCACTTTGGCTGTCCACATATTTTGAAACATTTGCGTTTTTCGCACATGTACACATACACACACACACACACACACACACACACACTTACATGAATGCATACACTAACATTTGCAACTCACTGGGTCTCATTCTTGAAATGCAAGCAGGACAAATTTCTTTGTAAAAAACATTCTTGCTTACATTTTCACATTCAAATAAATGTAAAAAATTTTTTAAAGAAATTTGTTCTGCTCATGTTTCACAAATGTGGATCGGTGTTCGAGAAAACGCTACAAATAAAAAGACCGTTCAGCCAAGCAACTGACAGTCTTCAAAGAACTTGAAGATTTTTATTTAGGAAAAGTGTGTGTTGCGATCTTTCGGTTTCTGATTTTGTTTTGTTAGTTTTTCGAAATTATATTTTTCACATGAGGTTCCTCATATCACATACCTCAAAATGTACTCTCTACAGTTGTTGATTATTATAGGATTGTCTTTTACCTCAGGAGCTGTAGTTGACTTTTTCTTGTTGAATTTACTTAATTTTGGTCCCGCACCTCGCCATGGGCCCCTGCAGCTCCTCAATCTAGGTGGCACATCAGGGTGTGATCGTTTAGCAAGGGGAATTCTGGAAGTCTCATAAGGGTCTTGGAATGATCTGCTTTTCCATGACTTCAGCCCCTGATCACGGAACCAATCGGCCCAGAAAAACTCAAAACAGCTGCCAGTTGCCTCAAACAAACTGAATGGTTGACGTCAGTCAGATGTCACACCTCTCACAAAACCTGTCAAGAACATGAGCAACTCATATTTCACACCAAAATTAAAAGGCAAAAAATTCAGCATGCTATTTTATTAAGAAAATTAAGACTATTTTTAAGACCATTCAAATTTTACATTGTGGCAATTTTTTCATGGCTATTAAGCACATTTTTCTCCCAAACCTATTACCGTAATGCATCTGGACATCTTAATTTATTTTAAACAAGTTTGTTACTCTGCATTTGTATTGTATTAGTCAGCATAAATTAAATGCAAGAAGTCAAGAAATACTACCATTATTACTTCACAATGGAAAGCACAGCTCTTTTTTCACTTATTTTCAAAGTTTGTTAATGAGATCTGTGAGTGAAAATGTTTTCAATAGACGGTACTTTGTACTCACACACACACACACATACACTCATTTATATACTGTAAATGTGTATATATACATACACATTTACAGTATACTCTCTCTGTGTGTGTGTGTGTGTGTGTACAAAGTTAATACTTAATTTTCAGTAGGCAGTATTTAGTACACACACACACACACATACACTCATTTATATACTGTAAATGTGTATATATACATACACATTTACAGTATACTCTCTCTCTGTGTGTGTGTGTGTGTGTGTACAAAGTTAATACTTAATTTTCAGTAGGCAGTATTTAGTACACACACTCACACACACACATACACGCGTTTATATACTGTAAATGTGTATATATACATACACATTTACAGTATACTCTCTCTCTGTGTGTGTACTAAGTTCTGCCTATTGAAAATTAAGCATTTTCACATATAGACATGTTTGTGTGTGCGCATATATATACACACACACACACTCCGTGACCACTTTTATTTTATTGTATTAAGAACACCTGTACACCTACTTATTTATGCGATTGTCTAATTAGCGAACTGTCTGGCTGCAGTGCATAAAATCATGCAGATACGGCTCAGTAGCTTCAGATAATGTTCACATTTTTCCAACAATTGTTTGAAGACAGATTGTTTCACTTTTAATTGACAATGTCATAATTCCAGTGGGTCAGAAGTTTAAATACACCAAGTTAACTGTGCCTTTTAGCAGCTTGGAAAATTCCAGAAAATGATGGCAAGTCTTTAGACAATTAGCTTCTGATAGGAGGTGTACTGAATTAGAAGTGTACCTGTGAATGTATTTTAAGGCATAACATCAAACTCAGTGCCTCTTTGCTTGACATCATGGGAATATCAAAAGAAATCAGCAAAGACCTCGAAAAATAAATTGTGGACCTCCACAAGTCTGGTTCATCCTTAGAAGTAATTTCCTGTTCAAACAATAGTACTCTAGTATAAACACCATGGGACCACGCAGCCATCATATCGTTTAGGAAGGAGACGCATTCTGTCTCCTAGAGATGAATGTAATTTGGTACGAAAAGTACAAATCAATCCCAGAACAACAGCAAAGGACCTTGTGAAAATTCTGGATGAAACAGGTTGACAAGTATGTATATCCACAGAAAAACAAGTCCTATATCGACATAACCTGAAAGGCAGCTTAGCAAGGAAGAAGCCACTGCTTCAAAACTGCCATAAACAAGCTAGACTACAGTTTGCAAGTGCACATGAGAAAAAGGTTTTTGGAGAAATGTCCTCTGGTCTGATGAAACAAAAAAATTAACTGGCCATCGTTATGTTTGGAGGAAAAAGTGTGAGGCTTGCAAGCTGAAGAACACCATCCCAAGTTAAGCATGGGGATGGCAGCATCATGTTGTGCAGGTGCTTTGCTGCACGAGGGGCTGGTACACTTCACAAAATAGATGGCATCATGAGGAAGGAAAATTATGTGGATACATTGAAGCAACAGCTCAAGACATCAGCCAGGAAGTTAAAGCTTGTCACAAATGGGTCTTCCAAATGGACAATGACCCCAAGCATACCTCCAAAGTTGTGCCAAAATGGCTTAAGGACAACAAAGTCAAGGTATTGGAGTGGTCATGACAAAGCCCTGACCTCAGTCCAATTGAAAATGTATGGGCAGAACTGAAAAAGCATGTGTGAGCAAGGAGGATTACAAACTTGACCCAGTTACACCAGTTCTGTCTGGAGGAATGGGCCAAAATTCCAGCAACTAATTCTGGGTATAGGGCTACCCAAAATGTTTGACCCAAGTTAAACAATTTAAAGGCAATGCTATCAAATACTAACAAAGTGTATGTAAACTTCTGACCCACTCGGAATGTGGTGAAAGAAATAAAAGCTGAAATGTATAATTCTCACTATTATTAGCTGACCTAAGGCAGGGAATGTTTTCTACGATTAAATGTCAGGAATTTTGAAAAAACTGAGTTTAAATGTATTTGGCTAATGTAAACTTCTGATTTCAAATCTATCCATCTATCTATCTTGTGCATGTGTGTTCATTTTTATTTTTGTGGTGAAATACGTCCGCTTTCATGCTTTTAATATGACAGGTTTTGTGAGATTTACCCAAATGTTTGCTCAAACATTCTCAGTCCAACCATTCAAACCATTCCTCAACCAAAACAAAACCTCTTATAGCCAAAACAAACCTCATAATACACAGACTTCAGATCCTCCTGTGATGTTCTGTAATGTATAGAGACCAGTCGAATGAATGTGAGGTCCATACATGTCCAGTAAACTTGAAGTGGTTTTAGTGAAACCACATGTGAGGTCTAAACTGGATCTCTATAACACATTAACATTACTGGACTCTCGAGTGATAGGGAGTTTTAAAACCTCTTATTCTGTTTATTTTATATAAGGGAGAGGGAATCCACATTGACTTCATTCATGGCATGATGTTTGTTTTCAATCACTTTTTTGTTTTTTGTAATGGGAATGCGTCTTTCTCAGGTAGTACTGTGATGTTTTGAATGGAACTCGCATTATTTTTAATATTATATATGATGATAATCACTCAAGAATGCACAAAACATGGACAAGACTGTTGCTATGAAGTATACCTCAAACTCCATGGAAATCTACACTACATACCTCATGCTGCCATGTCTAGAGGATGTACAGTTAACCCGCTCCCCAGGAATGATCCGAACTTTTTTGCAATTATAGCGCAGAACCAGGAATGCTGGCCGTGCTTGGCTGAGGTGTTTCCTCAACTCAAGCTGAACAGTAAAGGGCCTGCTTATGTTCTTGCTCTGTGTTTTTTCTCTTCTTTTTCTTTTTACTGTTCATATTTACGCAACTTCTCATGGGATAACAATCAACTTGATGTGTTTGCATTTGTACAATCAGGTGGCCAAACTAGCTCACCGTAACCAAACTAATACTGCCTTCAGTTCTTGCATAGCTAAATACCAAAGACCAGCGGCTCCTTACTGCATATATCAGCTGCTCAGGCTTCACAGGTCAAAGGGCACTCTCTGAATGCTTTTTACAGTATGTGATTACTGATGCTGCAACTAACTTCTGACTGAATGTTTGTGACTTTTGCATATGGGAGATGTATCAGTTGAGTCTGTATGTTGTGAAGTAAACGGTCAGGTGACCAGTGAATGAACAAGATGCATAAACAACACACAATGCATACTTGCCTGCATGTGTCTGTCTGTTTTGAATGACATTTTGAAGGTTTTTGAATCGAGTGATATTGAAGGTGAGAAGATAATCAGCTATATTGTTTTTTCCATGTACTCAGGAAATGGATTTTTATTAATCAGTTCACATTGTTGAGTATTGAGCTTCAAGAAACTTCACACTGTTTTCTGCAACTCTTCTGTTTGAATTGGATTAAAAAACACTGTGCAAATGTGCAGGGTTGGTGTTTGCATATTGCATTGACTCATTGGCCTGTTTTTATATCTCACCATGTGGACCGTCTCTATAACTTCAGGTTTTGCAGACCTTTGTACATCTGGTCAGGTTTTAATGTGTAAGATTTACAGTGGCTGGCCGTGCATTATAATTCTAGGCCTTCAGTGTGATTTATGCCATTAATAAAAACACAGTTTCACAATGAATAAGACACCCTATGCATTTGAGAATAAATTATGTCGCAGCTAACTAGTACCAACTGACATTTTAAAAACATGTCCTCGCACGAAAGCCAGAACTTAAAATGACACTTCATACTCAACCAAACCTAATTTTAACTGCAGCATGACTGTTTTATTTGAAATGTTGCTTGCAATAAATTTCATTTCGTCAGGGTACACGGTTGCATTCTATTCAAGTTGGATGAGGGATGTTCCTACTTGACATCTGACCATAAATGCATTCCATTCCCCGATATATTAGGAACTGCAACGCTCCCGTCAGCTTAGCAACGGGTTGACTCTCATTAGAGACGTCTCCTAGAAACCCAACTGATAAACAATGCTGCAGCGCTAGCATATGTGCTTCAGGTGTATGATTATCAAAAGAGATTATAATGCTTGATACACGTGTTTCTGAAAGCATTTGTTAAACGTCTTTAATATCATGTAATGTGGAAACAAATGTATGTATCGCTTATTTAGATGCTCATTCATTTGCACAGTTGAGGGATTCTGTAGAAATTATGAAGGCCTGAGGGGGTGGAGCTCAGACTCACATGCTGCTTTGGGCACGTGATTTGTGAAACAGATGTCACACACTTTGATTGTATGCATCAATGAATTAATTCTGACTGGATAAACTTTTAATTTTTCTCTATTTGTTTTGTAGATTAATTAAGAATGGAAAGTGATTAAAAATACAGAGGCAAAAAGATGATTGAGAATGAAAGGATGAAAGATATTTATTTATTTGTCATGTTAGGCCAGCAGAGAAGGATTTGCTGGCCCTGAAAATTCGCCACTGAAGATTTACAGTATATATATATATTACATGTAACTTATTAAGACACAATAATTCTGCCCTAAAATGTTTAAAGAATGAACAGCCAGGTGAGCTTACTGCTACCAAATAGCATGATCTTAGATCAGCATCCTGGTCGGTCGTCACAACCTTCTTCACATCAACCAATCAGATATTAGGGTTAGGCTTTGGTTGGGGTTGGGCTTGAAGAACATTCTTATCAACAATCATTCCCTCTGATTTTTGGAGTAGTTTATGCTTATGGATAGGACTAAATTTGTTTGACAGAAATGCTGCTCCATGACCATCCAGGTGTGCTGATACAGGTATGTGATGTCATACTTGGCCAAATCATCACTATCCATGCGGGATCTTCGCCTGTAGAACTCTCCAGAAAGCTCTGCAGAAATCCACAGATCTGGAAAACCTGACATTGTAAAAGTTCTACAGTTGACAACTCCTTCATTTTTATATATATTGTCTGTTGTAGCTAATTTAATATTGCTTTGAACTACCAGTCAGACTGTAGTACTCTCAGCTCCACTTAACATGTTTTACCACGTTTAAACCCTTATATTTAAGATTTACGCTTTGACATTTCAGAACAAATTTCATAACAATGTTTAGTTATTTAGTAAAAAAATATATATATTTTATTTATTAAAGGTCACTTAATTCAATTCCCAAAAAATATTTTGTTCAGAAATTAAAATGCATAAATCTTAAAATAATTATCATTGAGTGATGAAATGTAAAAAAGTCTACACTTACATATTCACCGTTTAGCTAGGTATGACTAACATTCACCAGAAAATAATAAAAGGAGTTTCCTTTGGTAATTGTATTTTATTTTCAAATGATGGATATTGTGCCAAGTTGTGCGTTGCTTACCTACATCTATATATATATATATATATATATATATATATAATTATTATTATATTTTGGACATCTTTAACAGCTAGATGTTTTTAATCTTCATCACTGCTGTATTCTGTGTGCATGAGATGAGTTATCAGATGCTCTTTAAAGATTAGAAATTGCATTGTTTATCTTTGTTCATTTTCATGAATATACTGTGCAAAGTTTTAGGCACTTGTGAAAAATGTTGCATAGTGAGGATGTCTTCAAAAATAATATCAAATAGTTTTCATTTATCACTTAATGTCATACAAAGTCCAGTAAACATAAAAAAAAGCTAAATCAATTTTTGGTGTGGCCACCTTTGCCTTCAAAACAGCACCAATACTCCTAGGTACACCTGGACACAGTTTTTCTTTGTTGTTGGCAGATATGATGTTCTAGGCTTCTTGGAGAATTCTCTTTTCTATCTAATTATTCTCAACTGCTTCTGTCTCTTTATGCAATCTCAGACTGACACAATGTCCTGTGGGGGCAATGCCATCTCTTGCAGAGTGCCCTGTTGTTCTATTCTAATCTTTTCTTTTTGCAAAAGTAATGTTCGGGAGTCTAACATTTATTTTTATATTTATAGCTTTATACACTAAAGCTGAAGATATAAATAACCATCTTAAGACAAATACTTTTTGTGAAACATAAGATTTTGCACTGTACTGTATATTCATGAAAAAGAACAAAGACAATCCATTTATTTCCATTTCAATAGGAGAAAGGCCAAGTTGACTCAGCCATGGTTAAACTATAGGTGGCACTCTGATACAAAGCAGAGAATGAAAGGGTTGTGATACATGTTTGAGCGAGCTTTTAAAGAACAGCATTAAAAGGCATCAAACATGTCCTGTTGTTTTTATTCTGTTTTTTATTTTTCATAATGTCTCAGGAACACATGCAGAGGTTTTTGAGTTATCGTGAGAGCCTGACATCGTATTGAGAATCATTGAATATGTGTATTATAGATGCAGATACACAAATGCTTATTGATTACCTCATTTAACTTCTCTTTCATTGTTACTTTTTGTGTCCGTGTTTATTTTTTTGTAATTTGCTTGGTTCAACATTGTACAAACCTTCACTGAATACATGAGCAGTGAATTTGTGCATATTTTTGTACTGTTATAATATAATGTTTTTATGACCAGGGTGATAACTATATTACTGATATTATAGTTTTACATTTTATCTTCTTGGTTAAAAGGTAAATAAATAAATAAACATGTGAATGCTTGTTCAACTGGTTGATGCTGATTGAATTCAAAAGTGGAGCACTTTTCCATAAAACAACATGAACGTGAATTTTGGACACTTTGAGTTTGTTTGCAGTAGTACTATAAGACATGACATGGTTCTCAGGGCTTTATACATGCAAGTTGTGATAAAGTTTTACTTTATAACTTGAGCTGTGTGATTGATTTTGTCGTTTTGTCTATGGACAAACTACAAAATTGTTCTAGTTGTATTATTATACAATTAAGAGACTATACATGGAATTTGTACTTTTATAAATTCATTTGTCACAGTTATAGCACCTAAAATATAGGATTTACCTTTAGATAAATTCATCTTGTGAAATATTGTATTTGTGCTTTTGGCCTTTTTAAATTAAGTTTTTTGTGTCTTATTTCTAAATTAGGTATATTTTACTGGTATTTCTAAAAAAGAAAATGTAAATACAAAAGGCGCAAACTTTTCCTGACCTTCTGAAATATAAACAAATTAAAAAAAGTTCTGATACGCTTCCTGTGTTCAGAACATGAGTTCAGTGGCATATCCTGTGATGTCACCTGTATATGATTTACTAAAAGCATTACTTTACAATATTTAATTAATCAGTCATACACTTCACACAAATAAACCTCAGTGTGTGCATGTGTGTGTTAAATGTTTAAATCCACCAACACAAACTCCTGATAGAATAAATTACTAATCACTCGCTGATCACTGATATCACTGTGTAACAAATTTTATTAAAAATTTTTCCAGGGTAGTACATTTACATTTATGCATTTGGCAGACGCTTTTATCCAAAGCGACTTACAGTGCACTTATTACAGGGACAATCCCCCCGGAGCAACCTGGATTAAGTGCCTTACTCAAGGACACAATGGTGGTGACAGTAGGGATCGAACCAGCAACCTTCTGATTACAGTTATGTGCTTTAGACCACTACACCACCACCACTCCCGTAATTAGAGGTCGACCGATATTGGTTTTTTCAGGCCGATGCCGATCTTTTGAAATCCGGGTCGGCCGATGGCCGATTAATGCTGCCGATTTATTTTGGCCGATATTTGGCCGATATGTGCTTGTTTTTAACCTCTTATTTGAACCTTTTATTTGAAAGATAAAATGTAACACAAATAATTACTTAAGATAGACAACATTTCTCAACAAATACATTTACTGAACACTTGACCAATCTGCACTTGTACACTTAAAATTAAAAATGTATAATGTAAAAACATATTGTATAAATAATGTATAACAAATATATTAAATAAACAAAGCAGGTGTTACGAACTGCTCCGAGACACGAAGGTTGAGATCCAAATGCAGCTTTAATTAAGGGGCAATCCAGACACGTAATCCAATATTCAGAGCATCCAAGAGAAGCACAGGCATAACTAGGGATGGGAATCGTTAAGGTTTTAATGGTATTACTATCTTACCGATACTGCTTATCGATCCGGTACTTTAACGGTATTCTTAACGGTTCTTTTTGTTATATATATATAATTTTATTTCAGGAAGGTCTACTAACATTACTGTTCAGGTGTGGTCTAAAAAGAAATCTAATAAAGTAATCAATTGTAAAATAATACTGCATAGTTTATCATAGATAGATTAATGCTTATTAATGCAGAAGTTATTCATTCAAGAGCTGTAAGTGACTTTCTCTTTGCCTTTTGTTGTTTGATTCGCAGTAATGGCTCAATCGTCGGCATGTTTATTAGGATGCTTCCCCTTTAAGACCGAGTTCAGATCTAATAGGCTCCTGATGCAGCATATTTTCTCCCCAACTATTTCCATAACTACGTCCATTTAAGACATAAACTGTGTTTAAGTGAATCTCCAAGCCTGTCGTTTTGACATATTTTTGTGTATAGTTGATCGTTTAGACGCGCACATGAAACCCAAAGTAGCCTATAGTTTGCTTGTCTCTTTGCGGTGTGTTTCGGAGCGCGCGCCGCATTGGGAACGGTATCTCTTGGACTCTTTTTATTATTAAACACGTCCCGCAATTTAGCAACAGTAGCATTTTACAACAATCACCGATCGTGCTGATTCTGACGTTAAGTTTGAGTTTTAAGGAGAAATGTCAGTGCACCGCTGTGAAGGGAAGGAAGTTGTGCTAGGCAGAATGTGGCTTATGTATAAATATTCTTTTTATAATCTTTGGAAGGCGAAATCTAAAATAAAATCAGACTAATAATCACAGATCTAAACCAGGCTATGTTTGAATGTTTAGTTCTGTCACTCATTAAGCAGGGCTCGTTTTGTGCTCGCTGTGGCACCGCGTGAGCGAGATCTCTCTCTCTCTCTCTCTCTCTCTCTCTGACTGCGAATAGCTAAATTGCATCACAGACAAATGGTTTCATATTATTATACATAGAAATGGCTGGCGAGATAAAATAACTTTCTCTTTATAGCAATAAAGAATGTATTTTCTTAATTTCTCCAGTACCGACAGCAGAACCGATAACGTCCGAGCTTACCAAAGCCAGTCCTTCAATAGCCTATACTGCGTTGGTATTTTATTACTTATTTATCTGCATTGAGTGACAACCCTCTCAAATATAAGACACACAAACAGAACAAATAAAAGTCTCAGATTCACTGTCTGTAATTGCAAAATTCTTGCTTGCTTATTGTGACATGATAGCAACCCTTCTGCTGTGATAATGCAAATTCAACTACGCTATCAATATCCAAAGTAGCCGAACGTCATGTCAATTATCGCGTTTGTCACGTTTTTTTCTTGAAATTAAATCTAAAGAAGATATACAAATGTAATCCTTTCTGTTTTCTCCAAGGAACTTAGCTCCTTCCTTAGGCACTGGATGAGGTCTGCTCACTCTGCTGGAAAATGACTCTAGGGGCAGTGTGCATCGAACACGTGTTCCACAACAACACTAGGCTGCCCACAGATGCGCCTGCCTAATAATCGGCTTGATATGCGTGGATACTGGCCGATCCCGATTATGTAAAAAATGCAAAAAAATCGGCCAGCCGATTAATCGGTCGACCTCTACCTGTAATAGTAGGTGTTAAGGACAGTGATATTTTCGTTCACATAAAGTCAGAAAAAAAACAACATATAAATCCAAATTAACGTGTAATTATTTATACTAAAGTAATATTCAAAGCCGTGCTGCTCCATAAAGGTAACAAGTACCCATCTCTTCCCCTGGCTCACACCTCAAAGAGGATTACAACAGCATCAAGACCTTGCTGGATGCCTTGAAGTATGAAGAGTACAGGAGACTTCAAAATGGTAGCTATCGATATGGTAGCGGCTGTGGCTCAGTTGGTAGAGTGGGTCAGCTGCCAATCGCAGGGTTGGTGGTTCGATTCCTGGCCCACACAACTCCACATGCCGAAGTGTCCTTGGGCAAGACACTGAACCCCAAGTTGCTCCCAATGGCAGGCTAGCGCCTTGCATGGCAGCTCTGCCACCATTGGTTTATGAGTGTGTATGTGAATGGGTGATTGGGAAACAGTGTAAAGTGCTTTGGTAACCTCTAAGGTTAAAAAAAGTGCTATATAAGTGCAGACCATTTTACCAAGGTGGTTTTATCAAGTTTCCCTGCTATCTTTGCCTTTGGGACAGCGGGGAACACCAAAGCACACTTCCACAGACAGGACTGGCCACAGCGGACCGAGTTCTCTGTGGGGAGGACAATGTTAGCAGCTGCATTGCTGTAGAGGAGGGAGCTTAAATACTCTTGTGTACTGTTGGATCTGAGGTCAGAACACACCCGTTTTGGAAATAGACACAGTTGATTTTCTAAAACCATTCTATCGCTTTTTTCCTCCATGCAAAATTCCATAGTTAATGTGATGAACTACACATGCGTATCTTTGCCTTTGGGACAGCGGGGAACACCAAAGCACACTTCCACAGACAGGACTGGCCACAGCGGACCGAGTTCTCTGTGGGGAGGAACAACGTCAAATGGGAGCCACTGGTGGACCCCTGGAAGGTGCTGATGCCACCACTGCACATCAAATTGGGCCTTATGAAACAATTTGTCAGACCTCTAGATAAGGAGTTGGCAGCCTTCAAGACTTCTTCTCTAAGCTGTCTGAGGCAAAGGTCAAAGCCGGTGTCTTCGTCGGACCACAGATAAAGGATTTTAGATTCATAAGTTGTTTTTTCTGACTTTATGTGAACAAAAAGTCACAAATTCGCCCTAAGTTAGATTACATAAATTAGTCACAGTAGTTAAGAAAACCTTCACTTCCTTATTGCACAAATACATATTTCCCTCACACTAAAAATCTTACATTTAGGCTAAATAGTTAAGCAACCACAGTCAACCGTTAAATATGTAAATGTCTGAATGTCATTGCATTTGTAACGGGCTGCCCTGTTCTGAGAGAGATGCTGTTTTGGGGGAATTTTGTGATCAGATCACATATTTGCCTAGTTCGCTAACTTGATGTTAGCAGCTGCATTGCTGTAGAGGAGGGAGCTTAAATACTCTTGTGTACTGTTGGATCTGAGGTCAGAACACACCCGTTTTGGAAATAAACACAGTTGATTTTCTAAAACCATTCTATCGCTTTTTTCCTCCATGCAAAATTCCATAGTTAATGTGATGAACTACACATGCGTGAACTTAAGGGAACTGACTTCATACATCCACTAAAAATTATTTTGACACCAGTTGTTTAAAATTCATTGCAAATGTTAGTTTTGAGAAAAGCTCTATCTGAATTTGTTTGTTGATTTGTAAGGCTTGTTTTGACCATTTTGAATCTAATGCAATGACATTCACACATTTTAAGTGTGATACAAGTGAACAGATAATAATTGTTTTTGATTTAGAATATTCTTGCAAGTGAATCTCAATAAAATAAAATAAAACACTAGTCATTTGCAAATAACAAACTGTGTCTAAGCCCCAAAAAATTATAAAATACACTATATGTGGAGTAAATCAAAATGAAAAATAAAAAAACAATTAATGTTTCAAAAAAACACTGATGATAATGAAAACAAATTTGCAAAACAACTAAAAATTCTAATCTTCCCACATCCTCTATAATCACATGAAATCATCAATTCAAAAATGATGTTCCAATAGGCATGACAAACATCAGAGCATGATATTCTCCCACATTAGCCTCATGGATGTTCAAACTCTTATTGCATACGACTAGCTAGGTTTTTTAGGAGTACTTTTCTCTCATATATTTCACATTTAATATACTGTATACTGTATTTGGAATATTTTGAAATCCAATGCAATACCAGCCCACCATCTGCGATAAACGTCACAATTCTATTTATCATGATACATCACAATACATATATAACGAATCAATATATCACGATTCACAAGCTTCCGATTCCAGTTTATTTGGGTATATTTCAGATATAATGTTAAATTTGCTATTTTAACTAATACTGGTTTTAATAATACAGGGTGCCCTACGAACTTAGTAAATTAACAGAAATATTAATTTAATACATTTAATGTTCATCCGTTTTTCTTAATTATGGTCACATTTTAGCTTTAAAATATACCAAGTCCATATATTTCATCAATAAATATAATGCTTAAAATTTAATATATTATGTATATATACAGTATACAGTACACACACACACACACACACACACGCTAGAGAGAGTCTCGTGACTTGAGACCAAGCCCTCTTATTTTTCACCAGCTGCCCTCAACCACCTGTTATAGAGTCCACATTATGTAGCACATATGTCCCAGCCAAAGTGACAGGTTTTGCCTTTAACTATTTCTATCAGCAATGTCAATATTAATCATTAAAAATGTATCAAGTAATACTGTTAAAGGTTTATAATAGAAGAGCCATTGTTAGAAGTAATAAACATGTTAACATTATTGGTGCGACACTGAGTGCTTGTGATCCGCTCATACTGAGCTCATATTGAGTAACAGTTCTGTTATAGTCCCCTTCTGAAGACACACATCTGTACAAACCTTCATAAGTTGCATTCATACTCTCGATGAGATACAAACAGCCCACATCAGTGTAAACACACTCCTCACGTCTATTGCCATGGTACCAGTGGTATGTGGCATGACGGGATATTATCGTGCAGAGCAGGAAGTATCTAGCAGATGCTGGGACGATTTGCACTGATGATTTGGCACTAATTTCAGTTTTAGATTCAGCAAATTCAGCCCTATCTGAGGAACACAGATTGAAACAGGTTAATCTGAAACTATTTCACTTATTTTAACTGTTCTAAAACCTAAACACTACATTGCTAAATTACCTGTGTGTAATACAGAAAGTTATCATATTCCCTATCAGTTACTATTGATATCAAAACTGGGCGGCAGTGTTACACATATTGTATCAAGTTCAAAGCAGCCCAAACTAGATTAATCTTGTAGGCAAAAATTGCAAATATTAAGCAATTTCAGTTATATTTTACATTTAAATTTACATTTATTCATTTAGCAAATACCTTGCAGGAGGTACACACCCAAACATGCAAAATCTCAACTTACTGCAATTAGTGAGATCCATGTTGTCACTGTGAAAATGAGGACAGGTTATTGAGATGAGACTAGCAAACTACTAAAATCAAAATGTTTATTTAAAAAAAATATTTTTTGATTTGAAGTGAATCAGACATATTCAAATGATTATTGAATCAACAGTGTTTGTGAGAGTGAGTTTTGGTGGGTGTGTGTGGGTTAACATTGAGGTACTAAAAATTGTATGCAAATGTGTGTAATCTTAGAAAAGTTCACATAGAAAATTAACATGATTTGATACATTTTATAGTTTAATTCTGAGGGTTAGTGCTTTGTTCAAATCACTTAAAGGAATAGTTCACCCCAAAATTTACATTCTATCATCATTTACTCACCCTCATGCCATCCAAGAAGTGCATGACTTAATTTTTTCTGCTGAACACAAACAATGATTTTTAGAGGAATATCTCAGCTCTGTAGTTCCATACAATGCAAGTGAATGGTGGCCAGAACTTTCAA
Source organism: Xyrauchen texanus (assembly GCF_025860055.1). Lineage (NCBI taxonomy): Eukaryota > Metazoa > Chordata > Actinopteri > Cypriniformes > Catostomidae > Xyrauchen > Xyrauchen texanus. The sequence goes on along the minus strand of NC_068304.1, from coordinate 33,831,767 downwards.
GCCCCAAAAGCTACATAAAGGATGCTTAAAGTAAATAATGTCCACCTTTGACCAGCCCCGACCAGTTGGTGGCGATATGCATGAAGAAAGAAAATCTCCACAACACAAAAGAAGAATGTGTAAGTGAAAGTTAAAGTGGAGATTTATGTAAAAAAAAAAAAAGAACCTAAAGATTGATCTGTTTCTTTATATAATTTATATTGCTTCTGAAGACATGGACCACTGGAGTTGTGTGATTAATTTTATGATGACTTTATATGCTTTTTGTGCTTCAAAGTTCTGGCCACCATTCACTTGCACTGCATGGACCTACAGAGCTGAGATATTCTTAACAAAAAATCTTTGTTTCTGTTCAGCAGATGAAAGCATGTCATACAAATATGGGATGGCATGAGGGTTTTAGGTGAATTATACTTTTTAAAGTACAAGCAATAGTTGTATTGATGCTTGACTTGGGAAACAATTCAAACTCATTTTTCTGTCATGCTGAAAATGTGTTATCAGGAAGGAAGCAGATGTGTGACATTGCAAAATTAGGTCTTACGCTGTGGTGGGGCTGCAATGCGAACCGTTCCAGTGGCAGTAGGGGTCTCTGGATAGGACACATGCTTCACAATCATCTCCATACACATCACAATGCTGCAGGTTTATCTGTACCAGCTCATTACCAGAACTCACATACAGATGGTTCTGAGAAATGAAGAAACAACACAATGGTGCATCCATAACAGTTACAAAAGTGCAATGAACTACATAAAAGCTGGTTAACATCAATCTATTTAAATATACTGGTCATACTTGAGCACTGTCCAACAGCATGCTGGTGATGTGCGTTCCTTGTGGAAACATCTGAAACTCCGCAATGACAAAAACGTGGTGTTGAACATGCTCTTCTAACACTTTATGGACCCCTCCACTTTCTGAGGAAAAAAAGTTCAATATTAGAATCCCTACAGGTTGCATTTTAAAAGGCATAATCTGTATTTGACACATAAGATTGGTTCCAAACCCTTTTTCCCAAACCCTTTTTTGTTGTTGTTTTGTTCAAACAGTCCATTTTCAATTAGACTCATCTATTTTGCCATTAAAGGAATAGTTCACCCAAAAATGATCTTCTGCAGAACACAAACAATATTATGGAGATTTGATGTCTGTTTGTCTACACAGTGCAAGTGAATGGTGAACAAAACTTTGAAGCTCCAAAAAGCACATCAAGGCAGCATAAAAGTAATTAATACGACTCCACTGGTGAAATCCATGTCTTCAGAGGCAATACAAATGGTTTTAAGTGAGAACAGACCAAAATGTAAATCCTTTTTCACTGTACTACTTGCCATTGCGGACTCTTGGCATGATCTTGATTTCAAGCTCAATTACACTTCCTAATGCTTGATGCATACGCAGAACACTTGATGGCCCTAAGAAGTGTAATCTGGCTTGAAATCATGCTCTCCATGGAGACATTAAAGTTGCATATGATGCTTACATTTTGGCCACAACAAGTTGTCTTACAAGGCAGCTGCCATTTTGCTGCCTACTAATTAAAAGCATGCCTATGATGCCTAAATGGACACCTATTTAGACTGCTCACTAGGGTTTGAAACAGAGCTACAGCATATTCTGATGCATCTTGACTTACCAAATCAGTTTGATACTTTGATACACTTTACTCATAGTAAGCGTTCTGTGTCATCTGATTAACATACAACTGCTAATGATCATTATTCCACTTATTTTTCCAGTAATTACATACACTTGCTATTTCCTGTACCAAAAATAAATAAATAAAATAAATTGAAAGATGAAGGTAGCATTCACATGGAACAGGATCTATAACTTCAACAAAAACCAATAATAGATGTTAGATACTTCTACGAAATGCCACATTTTCAGTTCATACAATTCACAGATATCTCACTGACTAGTTGGTTGCAGCTCATAACCACAGTGACAAATTTAGACATATCATGACATCCTGACTCAACTTAAACTTAACCAACAGCATTAACCAACAGTGTTTCATGCCTTTCAGATCAGTTTATAATTGAATACCGGTTTAATTTCTCAACTAGTGTTCAATCAGACATGGTTAAACTTGAAGCAATTACAGTAAGTTCTGTTCCATCGTGACCAAGAGGGTTAGGAATCTAGAACTCTTTCTGAATAATGCATGTAACAACTAACATACAGTGTGGCCAGTCTAGTACAAAGTAATTAAAGTTGATTAAATTCATTAAAGGCTTATAGGTGTGAATCTGTCTCATCTCTGAATCAGTAGGAGTGATTCTTGACTTACTCGTCACTTGAAACATACACAAGACATTACTTTCATCAAATGAAGCATAAGTATAAGAGTGTAAGAGTGTTAAATCTTAAATAATGTTTGCAGGTTGTTCATATGACAATACGTAGTTAAAGATACACATTCAGTTTTGTTCAAATAAATTGTACTTTTTATATTAAAACATATTAGAACAAGTTTTAACCAAAAAGTTCTGTTTTTGTTTAGTTTAGTATATCATTTGGACCAATAGATTTTTCATCCAAAGTACTACAAGAATCATTAAGTGGAATTGGAACCAGATTCATAAAATTCCTTGAGATTTCCTCCCTAGCGACAAATGCACATACCTAGAGACAGAAACAGGACCCCAACATGGGCCACCTGTATGTGAGTGTAGTGACGGTGTTGAAACAGCAGGGGGCTTTTCTTTGGCATCACCCACTTCTTCATCTCTGGACGCTCTTTCATAAACATCAACAATTCACTGCTCAGTTGAGTACGGTCTTGAACACACTACAAGAAAGATGAGGAGTTAGGAACAACAGAAAAACACTGTTGAGTAACTGTAGGGTTCGGGCAGTGGTGGCTCAGCTGGGCAGTGTTGGCTCAGCAGTTAAGGCTCTGGGTTACTGACCAGAAGGTCGGGGGTTCAAGCCCTTGACCCTATCTGCTCTAGGGGTGCCGTATCATGGCTGACCCTGCGCTCTGACCAATATGTGAAAAAAAAAAAGAATTTCACTGTAAGTATGCAAAAATATATAATGTGTGACCAAATTAAAGGCTTCTATTCTTAAATTTAAAATCTCCATTGATTTTAGTGATAACGTATAAACCTTTCAGCACAGACTTACAACTGTATGATCTCAACGAAATAAAATAATTGATCAACCCCCATTTCTAGCACCCAAATCATATATGGTGACTTGATGAGATGACGTTTGGTCACAAATTATAAATTACAGCATAATTTTCTGTAAAGCTGCTTTGATACAATGTGTGTTGTGAAAAGGGAAAAACAAATAAAAATGACTTAACTTGATGTTATTGATATCCAACCTGTGCCGTTGCGGTCATATTTAATTTGAGCACTAAATTAAAATTTTTGTTCATCGCACAAAGTGATCGTATGGCTCCAGAAGGCTTGGAATATGCACCAGTCAGTTCAATTACTTTTACTGTAGTTTAATTTTATTTTTTTTAGCTTGACAGCTGGTCCTGGCGTGGTTAATAAATTATTAAATAATCATATGATTGTGGTTATTTGATTGTTCACTTCAAATATTAATCACATTTTAATGTACAAATAAGGGAATCTTAAGCGGATATACACCAATCAGCTACAGCATTAAAACTACATGCCTAATATTATGTAGGTCTCCCTCATGCCGCCAAAACAGCGCCAACCTGCATTTCAGAATAGCATTCTGAGACGCTATTCTTCTCACCACAATTGTACAGAATGGTTATCTGAGTTACCGTAGACTTTGTCAGTTCATACCAGTCTTGCCATTCTCTGTTGACCTCTCTCATTAACAAGGCATTTCCATTTGCAGAACTGCCGCTCACTGGATGTTTTTTGTTTTTGGCACCATTCGGAGTAAATTCTAGAGACTGTTGTGTGAAAATCCCAGGAGATACTCAAACCAGCCTGTCTGGCACCAACAATCATCCATGCGATTATCTAATCAGCCAATCGTATGGCAGTAGTGAAGTGCATAAAATCATGTAGATACGGGTCAGGAGCTTCAGTTAATATTCACATCAACCATCAGAATGGGGGAAAAAAATGTGATCTCAGTGAGTTGGACCATGGCATGATTGTCGGTGCCTAAAATCCCTATTTTATTATTTTATTTATATATTGGAAGTTAAATAAGAAATATGACAATTAATCATGAAAGCCCTAAAAGAGACAATTAATTTTGTGTGTCACGGTCGAAGGAAGGGGCATGGAACATCATGAGGGTGAGTACAAAATGTAAGATTTACATTTTTGGGTGAACTCTTCCTTTAATATTAAAGGAGGATCTGATGGGTTTAACAGTAAAAGAAAAAATCTCACCGTTCCAGGCCGGGGATTCACAGGTTTAGTGCTGGTTTTCATGAATTCAGAGAGACTGAAGATGTTCTTGATTTCAGTCATATTATAAACACACACTGCACTCATGTTCCTGAAAGACAGAAACAAATACTTTAGGCTTTCACATGCACTTACACACCAGTGGCAGCTGGTGATTTTCAAAACAGGGGAAGCACAGATGTCAGTAAAAAAAAAGTGTTATTTATTTCTGTTGTTTTTTTTTGGGGGGTGTTAGTCAAGTCAGGCAACTTAAATGTGAAGTCTTCTCTCTTATTTTTTTGCAGGATGTGTAACTAAGTCAGTGCTTAATTTGTTCCTGTTCTTGTTTGCACCTGTTCTTAAGGCAAGACTTAACTAGTAGGTTGTAAGCTCTTCGTAAGTAATGCATAGTCGAATAATATGACGTTTACCTGTATTGATGCAATAAACAACCTTCAAATTTGTAAATAGAAGGGTTAAAAAGCTGTGGCATTTCAGTTTGATCTTGCTACGGTTGATGTTCAAACCTTGTCTGCTCGTGTAACTGTCAGCTGTAATAAATTATATCCCCATTAAAATATGACACGTAATAAAAGTACATTTGATATATTCGCCCTGTGTCAATAACAATATATAGGAACTGTATCTAAAATAAATAAGGTGTGATAAATAAATACTAATACAACTGGCTGGAAAAATAGATATTTATTAATTTTAATATCCTATAAATATTTTGAATGTGTTGAAACTTGACACCGGGCGACGCACCTTGAAAGCTGCACCATTAGAACAGTTTCATTTTGAATAGCCGCTTAAAAGTTTTTTATCTCTCGTAAATGTAAACGGCTGTAAATGTCAACAACATCATACTCTATGTTGAAATGATTAATGCCTGTCACGCAAAACATGCTCATTGATGTCATAAAATATCAGTTTGCTTTTTTATTTCAACCTTTACTCCTGGTCGGAGGCTTCTGTAAATATTTTGTTTATACGTAGTGTTAAGTCCTACATATAGAATATAGATAAGCACACTGACCATCTAAAATTAAATATTCTTTGCAATGCATAAGAGGAAGTCAGGTTTTTGTCTTACCAAAAGTTTCTGAACAGGCCATAAATTATGATGTCATTGTCTGTTTCTACTGTGTCGATGTCTATTAGCTGAGTAAAGTCATATCCTGTCTCCTTGTCTCCACAGAATATACGGGCGTAAATCATCGATGTCCAGCTGTTCTGAAGATTATCTTTAGGCCCACCTTTGTCATCCTGAAACATATTGTGATGTTTTTTTATTGTTTTGAAAAAGGAATACATGAATACATGTGTATGAATGATTAGTTCCTTGATGAACTGTATAATGTTAACATGATCACACAGTAAGTCGGCAGGTTGTTTTCCGAGAGTTCCGGTACCCTAGGATCGGCAAAATTATGCCGACTCACTGACAAGCGCCACCTCATATCAGACATGTTTACACCGGCTGCAGCATGTTTACCTTCCCTGTGGCACAACCAGAAGTGTGTTGTTGTGTCAGCACCAGTTTGGATCCCACGCTGAAACCAGGAAGTAATCACATTCAAAGAATCAGTGATGAGCAAGATAAGGATATTGCATTTTCCCCTCCAACATTACATATTTACTCTACTGATGGTTAAGTTTGGGGTTTGGATTGGGGTCTAAAGTTTATAAAATGTGCATTTCTCTTCACTGTATTACAGCCCATACAGCTTGCGTCCCTCTGTGGACATAACACTAGGAAATGGAGCACACAGGTATCCCCAACTTTACTTACTGCTTTGGCCTGGTTGCTAGGGTGGGTAGAGTCGGTGGGTAAAAGTTGGTTTAACCTCATCGTTGTCGCTATAATGTGGTTCTTGTTCTTGGTGGGTTTTGTGGTGAGTTGTGCATGGATGCCGTGGAGAACAGAGCTAGGTCTCACCAAAAGTGAAACAAATGCGTGGACTGATGGTCACAGGCAACTGAGATTTGTCCTCCACCACGCGGTGAGTCACTAAGCCACCACGAGGATTCAGAGCACATTGGGAATTGGGAGTTCAAGAGATGAGGACTCTAGTCATATCAGTAACCTTATAAAAGCTGTTTTAATATACACGAAGAGGGTCCACTCATGGGAGCAGCAATTTTAGAATCACATGTCCAACTTAATACTACTTGCTTAATCTCAGTAACTGTCTTGTTATTGGACACTTAGGGTGAAGCCTAATTCAAAGAATGCAGAGAACAGACTTGTGTTCTTCTCAAGACCAGTCTTGCTAAGCATCCTTGAACGAACAAACTCGGAAGGACAGGAGGACGTAAAACACCTCTATTGCGAGCTTTGAGATGTGCTGTGACCTTACTGTTGCACAATTAAACATCACAGAACATCTGATCCAGTGAGAGAACTACTAGCATTAGCACACACCAGTGGCCGCGTTAATATCATCACACCAGTGAGTTTTTGCAGGACTAGTGACACGTTAAAAGAATAAATTCTTTAAACACTTGTTTTCTCCATGTCCATAACTGTATAAACATAATGGTGATGGAGATTAACGACTCTAAAAACCCATCAGATTTTTGCGAGCTTACAGCGGGAAACTCTTGAGGAAGAAACTAAACAAAATGATAAATGTCCTTCGTCTGCCATCATAGTACTGAGTTCTTGCCCACAAGTAACCATCCGATGCATCATCGATTTCAAGGACAGATCTGGGTAATTTCTTGCGTTCTTGAGGATTGGAATTGAACTTCGGCAGTGGATGATGATGTTGAACGAGTCCATGAGAATTTAAAATTAAAATTAATAAATGAATCATGGATGATTGTGAATAGTGAATTTCTACAATGGCACCTGTAACAGAAAACTATTGATTTTAAATAATGCTGCATCCACACCACTAGGTGTCACTGTAAGTCCAAGATGCTACGAACTAAAAGTTATTGAGTGCACCTTAAAAAAAAAAAAAAAATGGAATTCTTGACAGACAACCCTGATTTTTTTAAGTCGATAGATAGACAGACAGACAGAAGACCACGACAATGGATTGATTGATTGATTGACTGACTGACTGACTGACAGAAAGACAGACAGATGACGACGATAGATAGATAGATAGATAGATAGATAGATAGATAGATAGATAGATAGATAGATAGATAGATAGATAGATAGATAGATAGATAGATAGATAGATAGATAGATAGATAGATAGATAGATAGATAGATAGATAGATAAGGACCATAATAATATAACTTGTTACGTCTCTAATTTATTTTCTGGGCAGCAAACACAAGCTCAATTAATCAAAACAGGAATTACATCATATCATAATAAATATTGTAATATTTCCACTCACCACGCAGCTCTGGGACACTTTTGGAATCCAGAAGTCTGATTCTGAGTCTCTACTGTCACTTGTATGTTTCTCTGTGAAGAACAAATAAACTTTGTCCTGGTGTGTGCCTGTCCCAACGATCAACTTCACAAACCTCTGCTCTACATATCACAGAGAAAAAAAACAGCAGTTTTCAGTAACATTAACTATTTTCAGTAAAAGAGTGACTTCGTGTCCTAGCTAGCTGTTGTGGCTTGTTAGAACAAAACTATGCTTAACATGGAAAATTGCATGGAAAATATTTTTATCGTATGTTGTTGTGCATCTGGTTATGACACCTTTTCATCCTTGTAGCTAACCATTTAGATGTCAGTAGTATTGTGAATGGTAAAGTAGGGCTGCACAATTAATGAAATAAATAATCAAGATTACAATTACAGCTGCCACAATCGTGCAGATCTATAGTATATTCTTGTAAAACACTGTTTAAATTCTCACCTGTTTGAGTTGACTGAGGCCACATTTTCCGTGTATCTTTGCTGTTTATCCTGAACAATCCTTTATCAGACTTAGTAAAGAACAGCATATCATCTGACAGGACAAATAAAGATACAGGATGTCACATTTAGCATGTAACAACATAAATAACTTAAATAATTTATGATTATTTATTATGAATTGAGTCATATCTGTAATTAGTGGAAATTGCTAAGGCAAGCATCACTATTACTATTTTAATTAGGATCTATTAACATAACACAAACATACTGCACACATATATATATATATATAAAAACAAAGATAAATATATATGAAGTTTATAATGATTGTGTACAGAGAGGTGTGCTGATACTTTTCTATGTGATCAAACTTACAATGTAGCACAATAAAAGGGCGGGGGGAAAAAAACAATAGACTTGAATTAAAGGAGATAGCTGAGCCATATCTAGTGACCAGAACATCAGAGAAACAATTTTTATTTTTTTTACTTGGCCCAGTAAACAACCCCCCAGTACACCCAAGCAACATGCATTGTTTTCAGCTAATAGGGATATGCAAAACTACACTTTTTTTATTGAGTAGTAAATTTATTGTTGATAGTGAAATTGCTTGTCAGAAAAGTGCTGATTTGATGAATGTAGCAGCAGTGCTTTAAAGAGGATGGGTTTAGAATTTTTTTTAATCGAGGTCTTTTATTTCTCTGCTTAAATTCGCACGTACAGCAATTTATTTTCCATGACATCTCGGGAGAGTGTTTAGACCAGCATACAGTGTTTTCAAAACACCAGATTTAAATAACTGACAATGTAGTTAGCAAATTCGTCTGAATGTACATTATACCGCTTGTTAGGCAGCTACTTACCAATGAAGTATAGCCTACATTTACACAAATATTGATTTGAGTTGATTAGTTTGAGACATTTTGATTAATTAAAAAGAGAATATTTAGTTATTAATACAAGAGACATGAAATTAGCACGACTGACCAATCAGATTTAAGTTTTACAGAAAGCTGTGCAATAAAGCAACTTGTCCCGTAAGCTGGTCAGATGGCGTCACGGCGAAATAATTCCAGAACGTTAATTAAACATTGATATAAGTTATAAGGAATTTTTTTCTACAGTGTGTAAGAGGTCACACATTGTGCTAAAACGTGCTAATACTGTGGAGGGTGTGGTAAGGGACTGTCTGAAAAGTCCACATTCTGTGCTAAAACTGTGGATTTATTTACTTCTTTTTTTTAAACAGAATGTTCCATATAAATATTCAATAAGTTGTACACAATTCAATATACAATCACTGAGTCATAAAGACAAGAAGTACAGGTGAAGGAAAAATTTAATAAAAATAAAGTAAATAAAAAAAACCTTACACAGATGTAGGCTATACATACGATAAATAAATCGACGAAAATTATTTTTTATAAGTCATGGGCCAGAAAAGTTCTCAGCATATAAGAAAGGATATACACTTTTTATTATTAATAACTCAAAATAATTTATTGTGAAGGATGTGACAAGGGACCATCAATTTCTAGGTATTATTCATCTTCAATGTAGGAATACTGACCGGAACTGTCGCTCACTATACGTATATTATGCAGCCTGCGTTGTGCACCTACTCCCATACGGGAGCACCATCTTACCATAGGGGTCACCAAAAACTCCACCAGCTGCCGTCCTTTTAAGCACTGTTTTCTTAATTTGTTTCTTTGTTCTTATCTTATAACCGTTTCCTTATCTTGGATAATTACTTGACAACTTGAAACAATTAACAAATTAGTCAGTATTAGTTTTTGCTTTGAGAATCATTAAACTTCACTGTTATTGGTTCCGACTATGCTGAAGTGTTGGCATCATTACAACACTGCCTACAATGTATATATAAATAGTGCATGGTAGATACTGTAATAGCATTTTGAATAAACATGTGAGCAACTGCAACTGCAACTGCAACTGCAGACCATCACCACGAAAGGTTTAGTTCCTTTTCATAACCTCATGCCAGTAAACTTACTGTGAAAATAGGAAACTGCTGCCCTTAATTAAGCCTGAATTCACACATTTGTCTGACATATTTTGAAACTTTATTTGCTACTCTTTTAAATAGAACCTCTAAACATAACACAAACATACTGTATACCAACAAAGATAAATATATGTTAAGTAATAGTAATAGCATTTAAAAAAAGTAGAGCTCATGCATAAACGTGTGAGCAACTGCAAATGTAGACCATCACCACGAAAGGTTTAGTTCCTTTTCATTACCTCATGCCAGTGACCTTACTGTGAAAATAGGAAACTGCTGCCCTAAAATAAGCTAGAATTCATTTGTGTGACATATTTTGAAACTTTCTGAAGAGTTTGGGGTTACAGTAAAATCCATGAACTACTCTTTTTCTCCTGTTCGAATATTACTGTTATCCAAGACATGAGGTTAAACATTAACAACAACCCTGTTTATACCTTGTATGTTGTATTAGCCAATAGCAGAACAGCTATGGTGAATTTTCATATTATGATCAGTTAAGTTCTATATCTAAATATGTATCATGCAAATGTCTGAACCGCACATTGGCACCACTACTAGTTTTAGGCAGCCCTGTTTTGCAATGCGTCGGCTATTAAACTTGCAGCCCTGTATGTCATCATCACATTTAAACACTTCATTATTTCATTATCCAAAAAGCTTCATATAATTCAGTGTATTTCTATAGAGCTTTTGACATACAGTATATGGTTTTGAAGCAGAAAACTGCAAGGAAGAACTCTAAGTTTATGGATGGATATCTCAAAGGGATATCTACAACCAAGTGGTTTGTTGAGGAGAGGTGTGCTATTACTTTGAGATCAGACTTGTGATTTTCACGTTCCCATAGACTTAGATAGAAGGAGGTATCTGAGCCATTTCTAGAGCCACTAGACACTTGGTGTGGCCTCTTTGAACTGGGAAAATAAACAACCACTTAACCACCCAAATCACCCAAGCATTCTCATAGCAACCCCTGGCAATCACAAAGAAGTCCCCAGCACTGTGGCAGCAGGTTTTGCACAGGAAAACCCCACCCTTATTTTCCTAACAAAATGTCAAAATCTAGTTATTTTTGCACAATGGCAATTCACCTATAAATCAAATGTATAAATACATACATGCACACTGCCAATGCATAATACTTACCAATGAGTAATGATGGCTCATTCATTTCTAGTTCATATTCTGATTTAAAGGATTCAGTCAGGGAATAACTTGCGTTCTGAAACAGAAGCAATGACTCAGCTTATCATACTTAATAAGGACATAAGCTTAAAATGTTTCAATATAAACAGGACATACCATATGATAGCACCTTGTATCATCCTTTTTTGTTCCACAAAGGAAAAGGAGATTTCCATTAACACCCTCTTTGAGCAGAGAGATATTGTATTCACGTTTCTGAATTGCAACAAACTGGGAGTCAGACAGCTATCAGTTCCTTTATATGTGTAAAAAAACAAGAAAAGCTTTTCCTAAAAACAACATATAGTTGTTTTTAGAGAGCCTTCAGTTTCGAGAATAGATTCACCTTTTTCTACTGAAATATCAAGGGTTCCCACAAGTTTTGACCAATTCATTTCTGTGAATTCTTTAGTCATTCATGATTACTTTTGTGATTTTAAAAATTATTTTCAGGAGATTTCTGGGGAGGTTTTCCATTTGTTTGTCATGTACTAGTCCTTGGAATTAATATATTTGTTAAACTTATACTTATTATTACACAAATGTCTCCTATATTATCTATTAGCATAATCTACTAGCCAAATATTTACAAACTGATTACATATTTTAAAGCAGAACATAACTGAAAGAAAATCTATATTTACTGTAAATCTATATAATAATAATAATAATAATTTCTATGGATATTCCATGAATTATTACTGTACTTTCATGACAGGCCTGGAAATATTTAAAGTTCCCTAAACTTGTTTTCAATAACAATGGGAGAACCCTTAAAATGTCAAAGCTCTTGCACTTTGCTTTAAAAAGTTCATACTTATGAATACTTACTGTGATGTTTTTTAATTTTTCCTTTAAAAGAATCTCATTCACCTAAAGATCCAAACAGATAAAACATTACATCAAACACATTATGAAACATAGGCAAAGTGTTAGTCCTGGAAATTAAAGAGTCACTTTGGTTAAAGAATGCATTTCTTGCTCTTATTCACGACCAAACTATGAGTGAACATCACCATATGTAGCACTAACAACCTGTGGAGATTGGGGGAGTGGCCGAGCAACCTCTGTGGAGAGCGAGGATGAGAGAGTGAGTGCAGTAAGGTTTGGCACCTGTGGGGAATCACCTCTAACAGCTGTTTTGTGTTTGCATTGGATTTACAAGGGCAATGCAGACCACCGGATGGGAGAGAGAGACGCACGCTGCAGCAATCGTGTGCACCTTGCACGTTGCTGAAAAGCAAATATTTGTGTCTTAATAAATTTCCGTTGGATTGCTTGCCCGGCTCTCGCTTCAAACCTGTCACACAACCGTATTCTGCTGCTGATGGACATAACACCCTTGCATAATATTAAAATATAGTAGACTAAATATTTGAGAACTTCACAGAATTGGCATCTGTGTACTTATAATGTTTCTCACGAAAATGTTAAACTCATGTTCAGGGTTGGGGAGTAACAGAATACATGTAACGGGATTACGTATTTAAAATACAAAATATAAGTAACGGCATTCCACTACAGTTACAATTTGAATCATTGGTAATTAGAATACAGTTACATTCAAGGCGGCACGGTGGCTCAGTGGTTAGCACTGTCGCCTCACAGCAAGAAGGCCCCGGCTCAACTAGGTCCTTTCTGTGTGGAATTTGCATGTTCTTCCTGTGCTTGTGTGGGTTTCCTCCAGGTGATCTGGTTTCCCCCACAAGTCCAAACACATGCAGGTTAAGTGAACTGGAGACTCTAAATTGCCCTGTGTGTGAGTGAGAGTCCCCCAGCCACTGGGAGTTGTGTCAGGAAGGGCATCTGGTGTAAAACTTGTGCCAAATCAAATACGTATATATGTAGACTATCACAAAGCGGACCATGCACCTATGCGGCACAAACACTTGGGAAGAGAGACAGAGATGGAAAACATTTATACATATAAATTATGCAATCCAAAGTGCATTTGAGCATCAGTGAAAGACTTTATTATGATGTGCTACATTAATACGAGCAGACAGAGAAGTAAGTTTGAAGTTAGGAGCAGAAGAAATAGAAATAAACCTTGTGTAAATTGTCAGTTTTACGCTAAGCTAAAATCCTATTTCTAGCCATTTTACATGCACATGTTACCAGGCATGATCATATTTTGTTATGAAGAAAATTCACGATGGATCATAATTTCTTTTTTTCTTGTAAGACCTTTGATATAACGGCAAAAATCATATTCATTATAATAATTATTGTATTGTTTTTCAGGTAAAAATATCTAAAAATCCTTAAAACAAGATCAGTTTGATTTATCTTGTTTTAGAAACAACACTGCATAAGATATTTATGTTTTTCAGAGAATGTATTTTTAACATGTGTATTTTGTCTTACTGTACTGGCAGAGTTTTAATAGTCAAAACAATTCAAAGTAATCCAAAGTATTTTGAATACGTTACTGACCTTGAGTAATGTAACGCAATACGTTACAAATTACATTTTACAGCATGTATTTTGTAATCTGTAGTGGAAAACATTTCAACCCTCCCAACCCTGCTCATGTTATATAATCAAAAAAGTGTTTAAAATACAGATGGTTGTGTTTAAACCATGATGTGTTTTGAATGATCTGTGAAGCAGATATAGCTACCTGAAATAAATTATGAGGTACCTGTTTGAGATTGGATTTTTGTGTTGTGTTCATGGAATGGAGGATCTCAGAACCTCCAGCCCAGATGAGTTCAGGGCTCATGATAAGTTTGACCATATGATCATGTTCAAAATACACCCGGGTCATACCTGAGAAAGAGAGAGAGACTGAAGCATGGTGTCAAGTGTGGAATATTTTCATTTTAATAGTGTTCCTATGTTACACCCCATTGCAGAATACGTGTTCTGTGTGTGAGAGATAATGGGAAGTTAGATAGGTCTGTCAAAATATGTGTGAGAAATAAGCGTCACTTTGACATATGAATTTGAGTTTGAACTTGTTTTGACACTTCTTCATTAATCTAAAAAAAATAATCTTTGATTATACAACTAATAAAGCCAAAATGTTATTATTACTGTCTGACAAGTAATGTTTCTGGGGTTTTTTTTTTTAAATAATTTTTTGTATCTGATTCTTTTAACATAACAGTAATATCTAATATTTATTTACATTTAACATAACATTAAGGATAAAATAACAAGAATGGTTAAGTGTCTTCTTAACATGACACTGAGGCAGTGAGGACTGTTTAACAAATTATAAAAATATAATGATAAAATAGCAGCTCACCTTGGTCTGTCAGCTTCACTCGAGCATTATGATGCACTCTTGCTGACCCAACACATGAAATGCACGCCAACAGCACACACAAACATGTCAAATCCATCTTACATATGAGAGACTGAGCTCGTTAATGCTTCTACTTCCTGGGATTAAACGTCTAAATACTCGAGAGGCGGGGCGGAGGATTTCGTATGATTTATTCATTTAGAATTGCATCAGAACAAGTACATTACGTAACTAAATGAATTATATTGCATTTAAGAAAAGTAACTCTTAATGCTCCCTTGACAAACAACGCGCCTGTCATCAACTGTTTCCTTATGTTCCGATTACGTTTACGATGTTTCAATGATAACTCACACAAATATACGAACCTAGTGGCTGAAGCACAGGGCTGTTAATCAAAAGGTCGTTGGTTCGAACCCCACGGCCACCACCATTGTGCCCTTGAGCAAGGCACTTAACTCCAGGTTGCTCCGGGGTGATTGTCCCTGTAATAATTGCACTGTAAGTCGCTTTGGATAAAAGCATCTGCCAAATGCATAAATGTAAATGTAAAAATGAGTGCGGTACAAGGCAATTAGTATGAAGATGTATTTGGTGCAAATCAAATGAGCACCTGTGACAGTGTTATTTGTAGTTGTAGAGATTAGCCGCACATGTGTATCAGCAAATTTAAAATCACAGATAAATATATTTTAAGAGTTGCAAGCTTGCAGATTTTTTCTCTCCCACAAACGCAACACAACAGTTACACCTTCTCAAATTCTTCATTGCAGGTGCACAAATCCTTTTCTACGAATCACAAATTAAGAAACTTATACACTCACATTTTTGCTACAGTTGTTCCAGTAAATATGGTGCAAAACACATTCACACATTCTTTGATATTTTTCTCACACAAACACAAATACAAAAGTACAACTGCTTGAATCTGCTGCTACGAGTTTCAAACGCTGTTGTTCGCGCGCTCTCCCTTTTGCACCACATGGAGCAAAAGTGAGTTGTGCATCTGTAGAGGCAGGAGGCGGGCACTGTTCAGAGATCAGAGAATTTTGGCCAATCAGAAGAGCTGTTCGGCCAATGGCGCCTCTCCATTGGCGGAACATGACGCCCGAAATAAGGACAAAGTTGCAGTAAGTGTTGAGTCGTGCCGTCTATACGCCTTTGACATTAACATTTATTCATTTTAGCAAAAGTTTTAATCCAAAGCGATTTACAATTGAGGAGAACAACAGAAGCAAATCATCCTATTCCTAGGGAAGTGCTGTACACGTTTCAAAATTTTTTAGAGAAGTAACCCTCAGCAATGAGGAGGTTGACAAATGCATTGAATGATAGTATTATTATTTATTTATTTTGTATGAAGATAGTGGGCTAAAGGGATTGGATCATGAGCTCACAAAACAGCTGTGTCTTTAGATGCTAAAATTTGAAGTCAATTGAAAGAGTGTGTATGTTTATTTTTTGGTTTGTTTGTTTGTTTTTACATTTATAATGGCAGTTCAGAGTATCGATCACTCATGATGGGTGACTCTAGAGATCGTTGCTCATGCTGCTTGTAGGTGACACAAGATGCTCACGAACCATCTGCCATGTGTGTTGGAATCACGCTGTGTGGTTCTGGATCAGATCCGACCCGACTCCAGAATCTAGAGTTTAAAAGGTGAGGTGGGTCAGAGTTATGGTAGTGTGCTTTGACAGTGCTGTAGAGCAGTGGTTCTCAACCAGGGGGCCAGGACCCACTAGGGGGCCTCAGCATATTTCCAAGGTGGCCTCAAGTTGACTTAAAATGTATTTAAAATAATAAATATTAAAATAGTTCATCTAAATTAAAATGCAAAAAAAAAATACTTAAAGATGTATGCCTACAATTATAAACAGACTCTTTCTGAAACTTCTAGAATAAAAATGTATCCATAATTAAATATTTTATTCAGTCCCGTCTAGTTTCAGGTGAGGGGACCTTCAAATATTGTCTTGGACAGTGGGGGGCCCTCGAGAACCTCTTCTGTTGAGGATTAGTCCTCAGTGAACACGGTTTTGCGAGACTAACATAATTCATCCATCTGCACAGTTTTGGGCCAATGTCTCAGCTGAGATGTTTTTAATTGACTTTTTCCATGCACAAAAGTACTGTTGTGGTACTATGGTATAGTGATGGTACCTTAATGTATACCATTGTAATAAATAATTAATAATGTACTATGGTATTTTCATAGTTCTCTCCAAGTTTCTTCAAAAGAATACTATAGTATTATTGTGATACCATATCCAAACAAACATGATTATCTTCCTTAGTGTAGTGCCAGTCATTTGCCTGTCAGCAATTTGTGTAGTACAAAACACAATGAGAAGGAAAATACAAAAGTTAAAGTGGTAGTTCACCCAAATTACCATTTACTCCATCTCATGTTCCAATCCCATATGATTTTCTCACTTCCATGGAACACAAAAGGATTCTTGTGTTTCAAATTCATCAAATTGAACTGAGTAATCTTTAATAAATATAAAATTGAAAAACTAAATATTTTAAGTTTTGCTAATTTAATTTAGTTAAACATTACTATTTGTTTTAGTAATTCAACCTTTTTATAACATGGCAAATTAAGTTCAGGTTCTCACATGGTATATGGAATAGCCTTAATGAAAACATTATGCAAACTTTTTTATTTCTTTAAAACTTTATTAAATCAAAACCTTTTTTTAGAAATGTATGAAACCAACATGACATAATTATACATTTTTTAAAGAACTTAACATGTGTTTTAAATAATATTTTTAAAAGATTTTTATTATCTCAGATGTCATTATTTTTCATTGACACACAGAAATCTGTGCAGCCAGTGTGAGAGCTGCTGTGCTGTGTTACATCTAAATGTCTGGTCACTTCTCATCACCATTTTATTCTCATAGAGACATTATTTTAATATGTGTCTGTGCCCAGTTTAAAGAGCAGGGTACGGTATGTCTTCTGGGATTTAACTGACAGGTGAGGATGTTTCGGTTTTTAAGTTCATGGCTTTGATGCTGTTCCTCTCTACCCAAATTAAACTGCAATTCCTCTTCAGTCAGGTGTTTTTTTTACACTTACAATAACATTCAAAATTAGAAAAAAAATATTAGTTTGATAGCAATCTTAGTTCATGTTAATTTTAGAAAATACAATTGCTCGTTGTTAGTTCATGTTACTTCATACATTTTTAATTACATTTAATTCTCTTCAGGCACATGAATAAGCCGTTTCGAATGTGTGTTTTCTTTTTAGATATGCCACAGTATAACAATGATTAATGAACACATGTTACCTGTCATGCTCAGCCTCTTGATCTGTCACTCACCAGACTCCTGTTTCTGGGGGCAGGGCCTCCAGCTGCTCTGATCAAAGCTCATCAGAGGAGACCAGAGGGGCAGTTAAAAGGGCCGGTCAGGTCTTACACCAGGGTCAGAAATTAACAGGTGCTTCAGTTCTACATGTGTAGATTTATATGTAGAATCAGCTTCAGGAAACTTCTGTTCTGTTTTGAATCTATTTATGAATTATAAATGTATGATATATTTCAGTTGCTTAACTGGATAATACCTAATCACAGTATAATACGTATAGTGAATATATTTAAGCAATATCACACAAGCAAGAGTGCGATATGGCCCTACATCAGCACTACTGTGATTCGGCCATAGTTCAAGTACCCTAGGTAATCCCAGCAGTGCTGATTTAGGGACATATAGATTGCGAGTGTGATATTGCTTATATACAACAGTTCAATGAACAAGTACATTTTTAAAAATGAGGAAAAACTGTCACAAAAAACGCATTTGTGCATGGAACTAATTTCTTACGAGATGGATCAGAATCTGCAGTTGCTAGTTCAAACCAAATGATGCATGTTAGTAATTAAAAATGTGTGTGTGTGTGTGTGTTTGTGTGTGTGTGTGTGAGAGAGAGAGAGAGAGAGAGAGCGAGAGAGAGATGGAGCATGTGCGATCAACTTTTGATGATGTGTAGTTTGTTAGTCAGCTTTCTGAAGATAATGTGAGCATGTCTGGGATCTGTGAGGGCTAGGGCCATTCCCCCAGAAATGTCCGGGAACTTGTAAATGCTTTGGTGGAAGAGTGGGGTAACATCTCACAGCAAGAACTGGCAAATCTGGTGCAGTCTATGAGGAGATGCACCGCAGTACCTATTAATGCAGTTGGTGGCCACACCAGATACTGACTGTTACTTTTGAGTTTGACCCCACCTTTGTTTAAGTTTGCTGAAAATAAAACCAGCTGAAAATGAGAGTGCATTTCTTTTTTTGCTGAGTTTATATGTATATATGCAGTTTACAGTATATTCCACAGGCTAATTTGTTCTATAGAATTTGAATGTACTTCCTCTAATAAGTAACTACTGAAAGACCACAGATGTTCTTTGTAATAAACTATGAGATGTCATATATCACAGTTCTTTCACACATGACCATGGTCATAGATGTCTCTCTTACACTGCTACATGACTAACAGCTGGTTAATTCCCTCAAAAAGCAGTAATCTAATGAATTATACTCCATTTATCAAGTGTAAAGTGAAACCATCCCAGTTGTGCACTATATACAGTCGATGTTGAGATTTGTTTAGTCTGTACAACTGGCAATGCATTACAGTCCAGAACACCCTATCTTCATCCCAAAGACAGTGCAGACCTTTATTTCCTAGTTATTCAAGGTGATACTGACAAACATAAAAAATAAATCAATATCTTCAGTTCCACCTAGCTGAGCAGTCCTGACACCTTGGGAAACGTTTGGAATTTGGTTTTGCAGTTAACAGTAATGAACTAAAGCCTGCAATTTCTACAGCCATGTCTCACTGTGGTGGTTAAATAATGCAGCTTTATGAATTTTATGCATTCATAAATGACACTTAGGGATCAAGGACCCGAAAGCAGTTGTGGAACACAGACGATTGCTTCACACTCATATCACGCAAAAATGAATGAAAATGAATCTGCTGGGCATTAATAGGGTGACCAGGGCCACGTTCAATCTCAAAACGCTGTGCCATTTTGCTACGGCTTCCGGGTTGAACGACATGTTTCCTCGAAACAGTGTGTAGCGACATGTATATAAACCCTTACCATATTAAAAAGGCTGTGCGCACAATGGATCCAACTAAAGTCCTTTACAAATTTGTCCACTGCAGTTTGGTGTATGCAACAATTTAAGATATTAAAATAAATGTTTGCCTTGTCATCCTGAAATGAGAGGCAAATTTTGGATCACCATAATTAGTTTCCAGTTTCCACAAATCCATTCACTCGACTGGGATGTGCTCTGCTATTCTGGATGGCAAGGGCAGTGAGACCTTTTTTTTTGTCCTTTAGTATTTAGAGCATATTTTGTAGAATTAAACACTTATTTAAACCGATTATATCAGGCTCCAAAAATGGCCTGCCATAGTTGCAACGCTTGTGTGACACAACAGGGTGCTCAACGCAACACTGTTTCCTTTTAAATAAACGTTTTGTTGGGGCTGAAAAAAAAGTTGACATATCCTTACCTAGCTGCAGATCAATGCAAAGAAAAGGGTGCATCCGCATCTGAAACGGAGCCGTTACCTTGTACTTTTTGCTGGCAGCAGTTTTCTCAGTGTGCGCTTGTCTTTCAAGAGTTTATCGTAAAATGCAGAGCAGTCCGGTCCAAAATTAAGACATATGAAAAGCATTGCCTAGTGCCTGTTACACTGAGTCGAGATGTATCTGGTGTCCATGCTGCATTCATTAATGAGAACTCATGCTCCACAGATGCAGATGTCCCAGGCAGGCATAAAACAAACTCCACGACCTTGGCTAAGTCTCCGAAATTGATGGTCTTGCACTTGTCCAAATCACTCTGAGCGTCTTCCTCTGACAAAGGAGCGGATACATGCGGATACCCCCATACGGGCAGAGGTAAATTTCAGATCATAAAATGTCTTGATCAATTTCACAGTGCAGTCAGTCGACCGAAAACTATGGTTGTGCACAACAGAATGATAAGCAAAATGCCCTTCATTTGTGTGCATCTTGTCAGATTCTGAACTTTGCTTCACAAAAAAAATAGCTAACAATTTGTGTGGCACACCTACTTTTAGCAGCATCCACATGCATTTTTGTATGAACATGCTGAGTGATGTCAGTGCGGCCTCCATGGGCGATGGAAAAGTGAGCTCTAAAAATCTCACACCTTAGAAATTTTAACTCTTTTTGAAGATCCTCTATAAATGTACATCAATGGCGTAGTCAGGAAATTACTTTTGGGTGGGCCTCAATAAAAATGGATCTGCCACATTTTCGTGAAAGTTTAAAAAAAATGTTTTTCCAAATTTTCCATGGCAAACAGAGAACCGGCGCAACATAGTCGTGTGAGAATTGTGCATGTCATCCTTCACAATTGACCGTTGCTGCTCCTAAAGGGCTCTGACCTCTTTCAACATGCTCACACACCATTATTTTTCTATCATAGTGGGAAATTTCCATTGACTACCATTGTTTTTATATTTAGCTAATGACATTTACTATTCCCCAAATCTTTTTTCTGCATTATTACACACACACACACACACACACACACACACACACACACACACACACACACACACACACACACACATATATATTATATTATATTATATTTAGTTCCAAATAAAGTTTGTGAGGAGCTTGTTCATCCAGGCCTGCCAATCATACCCCAAGGATATACTGTATAGGGGTGTAACAATTCACTTATCTCATGATCCATTTCGGTTCACGATAATGTACTCAGTTCGAATCGGTTTACGATTCTTTAAACTAAGCCTGAATAAAGAAAATTTAAGATTGAAAGTTTATTATAATTGTATTTACATATGCAAAACAGTCCCTTTTCTTTAAAATGTAGCTAAACTGTTCTTAAAAGTGCTAAATGATCCATCAGAGATGTAGCCTACTGGGACTAAAAATCAGCCCTCAACAGGGTAATGGTGACACCAAATGGAAATATTAGCTAATTATTCTGTTAACTGAAAATACAGAATTAAGTTAGATCTAGCCTATTGTATAAGCAGTTTATATATAATATTCAGCATTATGTAGAGTAGATTAATATGGGACTATCATTAAACCTCTGCAAACTTTAATTTTCTCTTGCAAAACACTTTGCTCTCACACAGTCAGAGTAGATCACTCTCATGCTTCAAACAGACATTCGATCCGTTGCGCTGAAAATGCGCATATCTCTCCTGCTTCTGGTTTTCCCTATGTTACGTTTGCTGTGCTTTCTGTTTCAGTTTTCGCAGTTGCAGCCAGACACACAAAACATGTGGCTGCTAGTGTGCAATTTACATTTTTATGCCCATGTCCAGGGTTGGGGAGTAACAAAATACATGTAACGGGATTATGTATTTAAAGTAACTGTATTCCACTGCAGTTACAATTTAAATAATTGGTAATTAGAATACAGTTACATTCAAAATGTATTTTGATTACTGAAGAGATTACTTTGCATTTTATTGTCATTATTTCAATTCATATTTAGTCCTTTCAGATGGAAAACATTTATACATACAAATGATGTGATCCAAAGTGCATTTGAACAGCGGTGAAACACTTTCTTATGATGTGTTACATTCATACGAGCAGACAGAGAAGTAAGTGTGAAGTAAGTTTGGAGCAGAAGGAATATACCTAGTGTAAATTGTCAGTTTTACGCTAAGCTAAAATGCTATTTCTAGCCATTTTACATGCACATGTTGCCAGGCATGATCATCTTTTTATCAAGGAAATTCACGTTGGATCATAATTTCTTTTCTAGTAAGACCTTTGATATTAGGGCAAAAATTATATTCTTCCATATCTAAAAATCCTTAAAACAAGATCAGTTTGATTAATCTTGTTTTAGAAACAACACTGCATAAGATATTTAGGTTTTTCAGAGAATGTATTTTAACGTGTATATTTTTATACAGTAGTCAAAACAAGTGAAAAAATCTACCTGTGCTGAAGAAGTAATCCAAAGTATTTAGAATACATTACTGACCAACTAAATCCAATATCCGCAATGCGTATCGTCACATTTATAAACCGCGATGTATCATGCCACGATAAACCTTTACACCCCTAAATATTCTGAATTTTTGAGTTCACCTCCCCATCTCCACCTTTATATTTCATAACATCTATACCAATTATTACTTTCGGGGGGTAATCTCAGAGCTCAAGCCCAATCCTGTGATCGAGCCCTTCCGTTATGGACAGCACGCCAAAATCCGTTTACCTTGATGTGCTCCAGGACGATATGAACCTGTAAACTCGTGAAATTATATTATATAAATAGACCCATATTCAAGACATTTTCCTTATTTGACCGGTAGCTGAAATCTAGATGATTTCATGTTTTACTATTCTTGTAGAGTCTTTTTTGGTCACACACACATTAAAAACAAAAATGTTTAAAAAAATTATAATAAATTAAATGCAGATAACAACAACAATAATAATAATAATTATAATAATAATAATAAAGAATCTCAGTAGTATTAACTGGTAATGATAAAGTACTGTAGGTCAAACGGTCACATGTGGACAGATACTGTGTTGCCTTCACTCTCAAATCATGTAAGAGTTTGCCTTCATTACTTTCTTGTTGGAATTTAGGTATAAATATTGTATTTTTGACAAATATGTCTTTCTAATGGAATTATATTTGCTTCAGTCTTTCTCTTTTGGTGTTTTCAGGTGTTTAAGCTCCAGCTGTGATTGGTGACAGACTCCCTCTCTTCTCTCTCTGTCACGCTGAACTTCGTCAACATGTCGGCATCTCTCTCTGCCGTGACACTTCCCTGTTTATTTCCGTCTCTGCCAATCCTGGAGGATTGAGTCGTCTTATTTTTTTCTTTGTCAATCTTGAACGTTTGAAATCCCGATCCAGATGAGGCAAAATCTTGTTAAATGTTTTCATCCCTATCACGAAGCATGTTTAAAACGAATCTCTTGATTTTTCAAGATCATATAAACATTTGCAATCACAATCTGACAACATTTGATACGTTTTGTCTTCATGGTGTGTATGTGGAGATGCAGGAAAAATGTGTGTGTACGTGTGTTATTCATCATAACTGTCTGATCTCATGAAAGACATAACTGAGAACCAGGCCGGTTCTCGCCTCCTCCTTTCCATTGCACTGCTTAACACTCAGTTTTAAGAAATGGCTGAATGAGGAACCACAATGCATTTCCTCTGATATGTGTCTCTCTTTATTTTCAATTCTGTTTGGTGACACTAAAATTACATTCAACAGCTTTAATGTTGAATATAGGCTACTGCATCTCTGATGTCTCTCTTCAGGATGAAGCATTTGAAGGCTTCAGGTTTGTGATGGGACAATGTGTGCCAGAAAGTAGGTAAAACCTTCAGTCCATTTCTAAAATAAATAGCCTATAATAATAATTTACAAATATTTTTAACAATTATAATCTGTGTTGTTTACCTGGAGAGTTCAAGGTGTTGACTTGGCCTCCAAATTGCCCAGATCTCAATCAACTGAGCATCTTTGGCATGTGCTGGACCAAAAAGTCCAATCCATGGAGGGACCACCTCGTAACTTACAGTTCTTGAAGGATCTGCTGCTAATGACTTGGTGCCAGATACCACAGGACACCTTCAGAGGTCTCGTGATGTCCATGCCTCGACGAGTCAGAGCTGTTTTGGTGGCACGAGGGGGACCTACATGATATTAGGCAGGTGGTTTTAATGTTGTGATTGATCGGTGTAAACCCATGACATAAAATAAAATGGTATAATTAACATTAAACGGAACTTGAGACATAAATATAACCCCCAATTACTTTTAATTGCTAATGAATAACACCCCAAACAGTTACAAAAACCTGCGCAGACATACCTCATTAATAATTCAAAGACAACAGCCAATATCAAGTCCCCAAGCATAAACAACAACAGACGTTACAGTATGTTCCTGGTATGGACTATAATTCTATGTATGTAGTTTAAGCAGCTGACATTCATTTAAATAGGTAAAAGTAACATTTTGTGAAAAGTGAAAAAATACAGACATCTGATGACTCCATCTAACCATTGATCTACAAAAGCCCCAGAACTTGAACACAATTTTTAAAAAGCCAGAAATGCATAAAAGTGGATGAGAGCGCACTGGCTAGCTGTCACTGCCATTCTTTGTTGTTTGTAAGCAGATGAGCATTTCACGGATCTTCTTAAGTATGTCTGATATCAACATGCAGCAACAAAGCATCTAAAGAAAGAATCTAAAGCTGGTTAATACAGGTAATCCACTAAAACAAAGGGGAATTCCTACTCGAAATGTTGCGTTTGTGCTTTGATTAAATTTCAGCTGCATCTGGAAGAAATAGCACACTGGTTTTAATCGCACTTTCCTTGTCTTTTAACAATTTAATATCATGCAGTAGCACACTGACATTGTAACAGATGTATGTCATCATGAAATCAGAGTCCCTCCCCTAGAAATCCGAACACAAGTGGTCACAGGAGACGCATTTGAGTGACCTGGTGTAAACCTCAATGTGTCTTGTCTGACCACATGTGATCGTATCACCAGAGAGATGCATAATGCCAGGTGTAAATAGGGTCATTGTATGTGTTCTATGTGTTTGTGCGTAGGGTAGTCCGGAAAACAGAAGTCACGTACTGTCTTCTGGAATTACAGGGGAAAATCCTGATAGTCACACCCTCCCTGGCCCACCTGGTCTACCAGGTACACACAAACACATGCAAAACACAACATGTGATTCTTATATGGCTTCAAATAGCTGCTATCAAATAGGCCTGGATGATTCAGCTAAAAGACTTTCATCATAACGATTGCACACTTGCATTTCCAAATGACAGAACATTTACTGCACATTTTAACAAATTAGAGAACAAATTAAATCTGTTATAATTACCACAAATGTCAAACCCTGGAAGAATGCAAGAAAACAATCATTTAAAAAATTGCATTTTTAAGTATTTTGATTCACATTTGTCAGGTTTTTAGGACGTCCGGGTGAGCAAGGTGAGAAGTGAGACACAGGGCATTCGAGCCCCCTGGGGCCCAGTAGAGTCAGTGGTTAGTTAGTCTGCACTGTCTCTAAAATCTTGACAGTATCTGAGAGGAGTTTCCTGAAACTACATGCATACCTGGCTGTTCTCACTAGTAAAACACAATATATTGGATTAGACAAATTTCGATGTATTTTAATATTTGTCTTTACATGTTTGTGTGAGAGTTCAAGAGATTACGGTATAACTGATTAGTTTAACATTTCTTTTGTTTTACATATTCTTTAGGCTTATCCAGGAGCACTTAGAAAGATAGACAGAAGGTATGAATACATGGTTCTATGTGTGTGTGTGTGTGAGAGAGAGTATATTTTTTATATTTTCAATAAAATTCATATTTCTCCTGTATTTGCAATTTACTGTATTTAAAAAAATAGTTCACCCAAAAATGAAAATTCTATCAATATTTACACACCGCCATGTCACTCCAAATTTGCATCTACCTAAATCTCCTTTAGTGTTCCATTAAAGAAAGCAAGTCATACAGGTATAGAAGGACTTGACTACTAGTATACTTAAGATGTTATGTTGTTTCATTGCGTGTAAGTTACACTTTAATGAAGTTTTAAATTTTTTTTAATCAACCATTGCCCTTTAAAACACAATTGTTGATACTGAATCTTTGATTCAGGTCTGAAACCTTGTTTTAGGTACAATACCTATAATTATTTCAACAAGGCAAAAGAATCACACACTTAAAATCTTATAAGACTTTCCACTTTATGGATGTTGCAATTGGAATTAAATTTGTATAAAATTGTCACTTGAATTAGTGTAGAAATGCAAAATACTACTATTAAAAGTTATACTTGTTCAAATGTTTATTGAATCAAAACATGCAATAGTTTCAGTTCATACAACACACGACTCTCAAAGGAAAGATGTCAAATTAAATTGAATGTGAAAAAATTCCCTTGAATTTTTAACAAAGGCTCCTTAAATATGAAAATTCACAGTAAGACAATTAAATATTTGTATTTTCAAAAACAGAGAGGTTATTCAATGTAAAACATGTATTGTATAAATCCCTCATTAGTCTCTACATGAGTCATTTGGCATTCTCAACAGATTTACAGACATAATATAAACACACTTTACAATTTATCACCCTGCAAGTCCTGAAGACAAAATTGTGCAGCTAAAACATGTGCAATTGTTGACAGTGGCCTCCGAATGATGGTACTGTAACATAAAATGCCACAGAACAAAAATGCTCTTGGTGTCAATGACTATAGCCAACAAAGTTCGATCCATGCTGACATGATCATTGTTAAAAAGGTAAATACTGTTAAGATTATTTTTCAAACAAAACATACAACTTGAAGAGATCCAAGACAGCACATATCAATTATTAAAATCAACCTAAAAAAGTGAAAAACCAGCAAATCAACAGTATATTAAATCATTAATAAAACAATGTCTTCCTGAGACGAGGGTTAGAATACCCCAACACTATAAGTTCATCAAATATTACAAACAATCAAAAGGAAAGTGTTTCTGTAAAGAGGTATTGCATGTCAGTTAAAAGAAAACATGTGCAGTTATATGCAAAGTTATTTATATGCTACAGATATGAAGTGAGTGGAAATGTGATTCATCTTAAGAGACCAGGACAGATTAAAATCAGTGGATGTTCTTTGACCCCTTACCCCTTGTTTAATGCTAGAATAAAAAATATAAACAAATAGGTGATGGCAAGGTTAAGGTCAAGGTGCGTTTTAGACCCCCCCAAATGGTGCAGTAATCCATAATGTATGCCAACAGTGTAATCCCAAGCACTCCACGTCGCCCTCTGCAGTATAAAGAAAGTGCAAGGCACAAAGCTGGTCTAACAAATAACTTCATAGTTGGTGGTGTGCTTGATCTCACTGCTGTATGAAGAATCCCAGTCCCTTTCAAATACCGCTTGTAGCTGCTCTTGGACTGTAGGTGTTGTCATCTGAGCTGAAGTCTGGTTCACCACTAATGCAGAACCTGCAGTGTTCACAAAGTAGTCTCCTGACCAGTTAGAGGTACCTGACACAGCATAGAAATATAGAAACACGTGAAAATTCAAATCAAGTCAGATTCAAAAGAAGTCAGATTAAGGAAGCGTACTTGGCAGTTCTAAGAATGTTTATAGAAGTTCTAAACGTTTATAAGAGGAATAACTTGAATAGGTAACATAAAAATAAGGTGGCATACCTATATACGCAACCTTATCTGTGACCATGTACTTGTTATGGTTTACTCTGGCAAATGGAATTTCTTTCTGTCGAGGGTTGGAAGGCACTGTAAAAATTTTCTGTGAAGGACAAAATATTGTCATTGTAAGTTTGTTACAGGCATAGACAATAGGTGAACAGCTGTGGTCCACAAACAATATGGAATAGTCCCACTTTTACACTTCATGAGTTCATGCAAAAATAATTTTCATTTGCATTTATTTACATGCAACAGTATAAATAGAAATATACATAGAAATATATCAATAAAATGATTCGTAATTTTTTTTAAATGTTCATTTACATGAACCATCTGAACAAACCGATTTACTAGAATGAATTGGATATCCTAATGCTACATGTGAGAGGACAGATTAGGAGAGCATGCTTAAATATTCCCTCAGCTCACTCGGCTGAAAACTGTGTGCAACACAAAAAAACCCCCCAGCAATTTAGAAGCAATTTTAAGTCCTTACATTTTTAAAACAGAACTTAAGTGTTTTTAATACTTTTTAAGGATCGATGACATCCTGACTCTGAATTCTTGGTTTATTTAAACGAAAAGTTCACCCAAAAATTTTAATTCAAGTGCAATGGAAAGCGGTATTAACATATGAACACACAATGGAAGTGAATGGTGGCCAGAATATCATATAAAGGCATCATAAACATAATCCAAACAACTCCAGTGGTTTAATCAATGTCTTCTGAATCGATCAAAAAGGTCTTGGGAGAGAACAAACCAAAATATAACTCCTTTTTCACTGTACTGCCATTGCAGTCTCTAGCATCTTCCTAGTATTACCATGCATGCCAGTGTTTTTTTTATTAGAAAAATGGAATTGGTTCTGAATAACCACAAGGTCATATGTCACATAGCAGAGTACATACAGTAACAGACTACACAGTACCAGCTGGGAAACTTAAAGCACAGATAAAACCCTCACCACTTGAATGTCCAGCTTGTTTGTATCCTGCAAGGAAGCAAGTGAGTTGAGGAAAGGGAACATGATTGGGCTGGTAGTCTCCCAGCAACTGATCAGCAGACGCACACGAACTTTTCGCTCATAAGCCACACGGCGCAGCTGGGTGTCAATATCTGCCCAGTACCTGTAAGATATCACAGAGAGCCAGGGTCAAAGATTATTTATTATTTTCAGAGGCCTATTTGGAAGTTTAGAAATGCCCCTTGTCAATGGCAAACACCAAACTGATTAAGTACACATTAAAGTTCATATATCATACATTTTCATAATTTTTGCCCTGAGGCCAAGAATGCTATGCTAGATTTTTTGGACTATAAACATTCATAATATAACTGCTCATAGCCATATTTCACCCTCTCACTGAACCCAAGAATTAAACATGCACTCGTTGCTGTGCCTTTAAGACAACCAAGTGAACTTCTTAATCCTGACTCTCTCACTGTGACTAAGTGGGCCAAGTTTTAAGCTAAAGAGGTGTCTTTGACATGTACACAGGCACTTTTTTTTATTCTGATGCAAAAAATCCAATAATTTCTAATCAAACAAGTATTTATTGCAGCTCAGTTTCAACAAATGGTTTTGTGGCCTGAGGAGAAAGTTTTGAATCCTAAAAGTTACTTACAGTATATATATATATATATATATATATATATATATATATACTGTAGGTAACTTTTAGGAATAAATAAAGGGGTTCAGGGGTAAAGCAGGAAAGGGGGAGATAGAGGGGGAATCTGAGAACCCATGAACACAGTACAAGATTTTATGTTTTATAAAATAAAATCAATATTTAAAATCATCAAGGACCAATTGACTAATCAAGAAATAACATGTAATTCTAATAACATATGTGTGGCAGGGCAGAGGGCGGGGCTTGATCCTACACACCCGGTCCCGTATTAGGCTAATACGGACATGTCTGTCAACGATCTCTCTCCCCCGCACGATCCCCTGCAGTCGACCTTTATCCCGGAGGCATAATTAGCCTAATACGGGACCGGGACTGTAGGATCACGACCCGGCCCCGCCCTCTGCCCTGCCACAATATGCTTTTAAAAAACTTCATAATAAAAAATAAAAAAAACACTAAGGCTGGTTGGTTATGAAACATATATGTATAAGCATACTGTATATCTGTAAAAGAGAACCACAGCATATATCACAGACCTCTGGGATTTGGAGAATTCCATTGTGGGAAGATAGTTCATCACAGCAATGTAGACAAACTGCTGGGCATCCCCAATCACACTGAGGATAGACTGCAGGTCTGGAGTCCTGCCTTCAGCACACAATGAAGGAGGAGAACTCTGTTTGAAAGACAGACAGGCCTTAAAATTCTCCTATCTTGACTCAATTACAGCAAATAAAACTGCAACTAGCAGAGTAAACAACACCAGAACGAGGAACAAGGCAACCCACAAAAATTCCAACAGCCACTGTTTTGTGTGAGCACATAAATTTGATTGTAATTGTTGTATTAGCTGTGTCTTTGCTACACTCGGTTTCTTGATTGAAACATGTGTATTGTTTTTAAACATATTTATTCTATACACTGTATACAGTATACTCATGCTCCTATATGTATATGATGGAAATGTGTGGACCACTAAGAAGTGATTCGATTGCATTAAAAGGTGCTCTCTTTAGCTTAATTTATTCAATGAAAGCGTATTTTCTTACTGATAGGTACACACTGGCGTCAGTCCCATTGAGTGACAGCTGCATGGGTGTGTCCTTATTGTACAGAGTAGAGAATTTGCTGGGCCAGTGGGTGGGAATGGCCTTGGTCTGATTCAGGTACCAATAGGCCTCGAAGATCTTCCCAAGGTCCTCAGCAAGACAGCTGCAGTTATACACAACTGCACCCAACTCCTTCACCTGAGAAGGGACAAAATGTAAAATAGAGAACTTTTGAATACATGATATACAGTATATGAAAGGTGTAACATATTTAGTACATTTAAAGTATACAGTAAAACTAGATAGGTACCCTAATGGCACTTTTCCACTGCAAGTTACAGTTTAACTCGACTCTACTTGCTTTACTTTTCAAGTGCTGTTTTATGCCACCTCAATGTGGGTGGGATTATAGGCAGATCGTCATAGTTGCGCCGCCTCTACTGCCGTGACGTCATCTTAAACGCAACACAAAACAATAAACAATAACACGACCGCTAGCTGTTAGCTACTAGCTCATTGTGCTGTATAAAGCAGATGCTGCATGGTGATTTTACACAAATGTAATGGTTAAATTGGCCTGGTTGTTTTAGAAGCAAGCTTTCCAGAAGCTGGTCAACTAAATAAAGTGAAGCTTTCAAGCAGAGTATAGAGTTAACGTACCATCCTCCATCGTGGACTCCAGCCGTGGCTGAGTCCAGGGCACTCTCTGTCCCATTACTCGCCGGTCTAGATAGTGTCCATTTGATCGAACCACTTCCACTTGTCCTTGATGGTTCTGTAGTCACTTAGTTTTTTTTTACTTTTCCCTACACTGTTGGTAGGTCCGGTGGTAGCCGTGTGCGTCCAACAGCTGAGACACTTCCTAAAAGACTTTTTAATTTTGCATTGTTTCGTTACGTCGCTAACGAGAGGAACGTCTGCACCTCGTTTATTGACCACGGCGTGGCTTTGCGCACAGCCATTTTTACAATTCGAAAGCCAAGTGAACAAATGATACTGCTATCACTGTAGCTAACTTTAAAACTAGCGGGTTGATGTCCCGTGTCAAAAATCCAGTCATGCTGGTAGTGACTATTCTCTCTGACCAATCAGTGATCTGCAGGGTTTTGAACCTTGACCGAGGTGGTACTAAAAAAAGTACAAGGTACCAGGTACTATGCACAGTGGAAAACCCCCAATAAGCGAGCAGAGTTGTACCGTGCAGTGGAAAAGCCCCAAAACAATGAGAAGTTGGCCCATTTGAACATTCTGTCCATGTAAGTCTATAGGCCTTTGGGGAATTTTAAATATCTGCCATGTAAAAACCATAACCTGAATAAAAACAGCCTGAAGGTCTGTGCCAAATTAGGTGAATGTAGCTTGAAATCTCTAGAATGAGTTACAGTCAGAAATTTTGGTCTTGGTTTTAAAAAAAAACCACCCTAAACCATATCTGTTGAACAAGAGTAACCTATTAGTAACCTAAAGTAATTACTTGGCTAAAAAAGGATTGCCACAATGCTAGGGTGTCATGGGTGATTGCTAGGCCATTGCTATGCAGTTGCTAAAGTGTTGTTAGTGGCTGTTATTGTGTTAATATATGGTTTC
This sequence comes from Xyrauchen texanus, assembly GCF_025860055.1. Classification (NCBI taxonomy): domain Eukaryota; kingdom Metazoa; phylum Chordata; class Actinopteri; order Cypriniformes; family Catostomidae; genus Xyrauchen; species Xyrauchen texanus. Next base: position 33,799,562 of record NC_068304.1, on the reverse strand, counting down.
TAAGGCTTTGCTAGTGTTTTCTAGGAGTACTACCCAAAGTCTAAAGGGACCACCCCCAAGTATCAATGATATTCTCATTCCTACCTATGACTCGGGTACCTCTTTAATGTGATTTCTTTTTTATCATAATCATAAGTGCTTACAAAAGTTATAGCACACCTTTCCTCAACAGGCTGCAAGATTTAAGCAGTGCAGAACTGAGCAGTTACTAAGGCTGTCAAATTAATATTCAAATTAAAAATGCACATTTAAATGCAAAAGCAAGAACATTCGAATTTTAGCTTTGTGCCAAACACTTACGATGACTTTAAGCACTTCAGTTGTGCTCAATCTAGCGTCCTGTTTGAACAGACGTATTGCTGGACTAGGGTAAGATATATGCCATTATAAGCTCAACTGCATACCATTAATACCTGGACAACATAATCACAACAGGTGTTGGGAATGTTGTTTCTGAGTGTTCCTGTACCCTAGGATCAGCCACATTCCCCTGTGGCAGGACCGGAATCACATTGCATCAGCAGCGTTAGAAAACTAGGTTTGGATCACACGTTGAAACCAGGTAGTAATCGTGTTTGCACAATCACTGATGAGTGACATTCAGAGGTTGCATTTTTCCCTCTAACATGACATTTTTTGTTCACTGATGATTGGGTTTAGGTTTGGGGTTTGAATTGAGGGGTACAGTTTATAAAATGTGCATTCTTCTTCACTGTATTACAGCCTGTACAGATGAAAACAATTAGCTTTAGGCGCCCCTCCGTGGACAATGTACCCGGAAAATGGAGCTCACATGTTCACATAAATCCCCACAACACTTACCGCATTGGCCACTGGGGGCAGTGTTTCGAATTCAGTTACACACCACAGTTTAATACATTGGATTCGTATAATGCATAGTAATAGTAATCGTAATGATTGCCCTACCAAGGAGTAATAAAGGTTATATGGAATATGAAACTATGTTATATTTAAAAGTTATGAGACACAATAAGTAGTAGTAGACAATACAAAAGTGACAAAATACAACTAAGGCTAACCTGGGTTAGTGATCTCCAGTCCATATTGGCGCTACCTATGTAAATGTGCTTCTTATCCACAATCCAGAATTTTGTATGCAGCACGCCTGTCGTGAGCTCCCGCATATTCACCATCCGCACAGCAGCACCTACAACAGGGAAAGCATTCCTAACTAATGCCATAATTTCAGACATAAATATCAAAGTGAATAATTTGAAACTACAATAAATTAAATCTTTTACTTGGTTTATCCTGTTTTAAACTGTGTTGAAATACCTTTTTTGTTTTGCAATAGTATCATATATGGCAGACCTCACATTGACTTACCAGAGTTCACAAGGAACCTAATGTCATCTAGAGGTTTCGTCTCTGATGGTGTATCAACTGCGATCCGAACAGACACTTTCTCAGAGAGCCGCCCTAATTCATGCAGAATCTGCTCTCCCTAGAAAGTACAGATCACTCAGACAAACAGTAACTGATTAAATCTATTTTTCAAAGAAAATTCAGTTAACTTAAAATCCAAACCTGATTGGCTGTGGTCTCACTTGTGTGTGTGTCACTATTGCTAAGAGTCCAGTAGAAGGAGGTAATGTCCAAACTGGTTTGAGCACCAGCTATGAGGTTAAGCCAGGCTTCATATATGGATTGGTGAGAGGCAGAGGAGTTAAACACAAGTCCCTCAGGAATACTCTCCACTAAAACAATCCTGTTAATGAGAAGAGAGATTTTCACAGACATTTTAAACTACAGCTGACAACGAAACCACAAACACAGACTTTATTAAAAGTGCAGATGTGAAACCGTGTATGCTACGGTTAACCTCATTTACCAGTGGACTACTAAAACACTCAAAGGCTTTGTACAGATTTGAACACAAATCAGTTTTAGTCATTTAAGAATCTGATCCATATCACGTCCATGTGTGGTTTACTTTTCAGATCTGAAGCTAATGCCATATAAAGTGTGCAATATTGACAGGAACAGAGCCTGAATTCACAATTTTGCTCATTCTTTCCTCATATAGCAAACTATGTAACATGTATGTAGTGAATAGTGAATGAGTGAATGAGTCAGCAGTTAGTTAAGGATATGATATAGGCATGGTGCAATAAAACAGTATGTGCATACTACAGTTGAAGTCAGAAGTTTACAAACACTTAGGTTGAAGTCATTAAAACACATTTTTTAACCACTCCACAGATTTCATATTAGCAAACTAATTTTGGAAAGTAATTTAGGACATCTACTTTGTGCATGACACAAGTAATTTTTTCCAACAGTTGTTTACAGACAGACTGTTTCAATTTTAATTGACTATATCAACATTCCAGTGGGTCAGACGTTTTCACTAAGTTATCTGTGCCTTTAAGCAGCTTGGAAAATTCCAGACAATTATGTCAAACCTTTAGGTAATTAACCGATTAGCTTCTGATAGGCTTATTGGCATCAATTGGAGGTGTACCTGTGGATGCATTTTAAGGCCTACCTTCAAACTCAGTGACCCTTTGCTTGACATCATGGGAAAATCAAAATAAATAATCAAAGACCTCAAAAACAAAATTGTGGACATCCACAAGTCTGGTCCATCCTTGGGAGCAATTTCCAAATTCCTGAAGGTACCACGTTCATCTGTACAAACAATAGTATGGAAGTATAAACACCATGGGACCACATAGCCATAATACCGCTCATGAAGGAGACGCATTCTGTCTCCATGAGATTAACGTAGTTTGGCGCGAAAAGTGCAAATCAATCCCAGAACAACAGCAAAAGGACCTTGTGAAGATGCTGGAGGAAACAAGTATCTATATCCACAGTGAAACGACTTGAAAGGCTGCTCAGCAAGGAAGAAGCCACTGCTCTAAAACTGCCTTCCAAAACGGGTCTTCCAAATGGACAAGAACCCCAAGCATACCTCCAAAGTTGTGGCTAAGTGGCTTAAGGACAACAAAGGAAAATTTGTGGGCAGATCTGAAAAAGCATGTGTGAGCAATGAGGCCTATATCTGGCTCTGTTACACCAGTTCTGTCTGGAGGAAAGGGCCAAAATTCTAGCAACTAATTGTGAGAAGCTTGTGGATGGCTACCCAAAATGTTTGACCCAAGTTAAACAATTTAAAGGCAATGGTATAAATAATTACAAAGCGTTTGTAAACTTCAGACCCACTGGGAATGCGAAAAAGTTATATAAGCTGAAATAAATAATTCTCTCTACTATTATTCTGACATTTCACATTCTTAAAATAAAGAGGTGATCCTAACTGACCCAAGACAGGGAATGTGTTCTACAATTATATGTCAGGAATTGTGAAAAAATTTTTTTAAATGTATTTGGCTAAGGTGCATGTAAACTTCTGACTTCAACTGTATATGCTATACTATGTCCTAAATCGCTGATGTTTTCTACACTTACAGCTCAGCTACTCTCAGTCATTACATGAATAAGACTCCAGCAATAGTGCAGTTGACATATTACTAGAGGTAGACTGATACATCAGTTTTTTTACCAACTAATCTCTGGCGATAGTTGGTTTTTGGAACTATCGTTTATCGGCAAAAATCTATGCCGATAGCTGCTGATAGTTTTTTCGTAATTTCAAAATAAGTGTCCCTGGTGTGTTTTGGGCTTGTTTGTACTTAAAAGTCCAGCGTTATGTACCAAATCTAACCTTATCAAAACAATAAACTGCATCTGGGGTTTTATTCATTTGGACTCAATTTATCAGTTAACGGTCTTTCCCCACCACCTCAGTTATCGTTATTGGCAAAATCCACTGTTGGTCAACTTCTACTCATTACTATAGCAGCTAATATAGACACGCCATATAGCTGACTACGCTCCCAGTACAAAATTATTGACAAAATTCCATTGTAATTACACAATCCTAAATATCAGATATGAAAAAACAAATGCAGAGTGAACAAAGCCAATGAAACTGAATTCACATGTCACATCCTGAAAAAATAAATTAGACACTTTTGGCACAAAAAAATAAGTGACTCAAACTGATATCCCTTGGTGGGCATCTACCTGCAGGGATCAGTACAGGTCTCTCTGATAAGACGATGTTCATGCTGTCCAGAAGATTCTGAGGAGGAAGTTGCAAGAGGAACGAGCAGGGTTTGGAGGGACAGGAGTATTAACAGCACTGTGGTTAGACAGGTAAGGATGACCAAACACCTGTAATACTAAACACAGATATGGGACGGGTTCAACACCTTTGAGCAACAACAAAAATGTACATACAAAAGGGATAATGTACAGCTAGCTGCTAATTGGTGCAATATAACCCTGATAGGGTAATCAGACGAAACATAAGGGTCATTGAAGTAGGGATTCATTTCCATAATGACTAGCTAACTGTACATGATCACATTTATTAAAGAGTAACTTAATGTAATTTTTGGGAATATATCACCCAAAAATGACAATTCTCTCATCCTTTACTCATCCCAGATGTGTATGACTTTCTTCTGCTGAACACCAACAATGACTTTTAGGAGAACATTTCAGCTCTGTAGGTCCATACAATGCAAGTGAATGGTGATCAAAACTTTGAAGCTCAAAAAATCACAACACAACATGACTCCAGTGGTAAATCCATGTCCATGATAGGTTTCAAGTTATTTTTATTTGTAAATATTTTTTTCACAACACACATCGTTTCAAAGCAGCTTTACAGGAACTCATGCATTAAAATAATGAAACTGCATTATCTATAATGTCTTACAGTGATTATTGTGTAGGTGTGGGTGTGAAACAGATCAATATTTAAGTCCTTTTTTATTATAGATTCTCTTCTGTACACAGTAGGTGGCAGTATGTATGGAGAATGCGAATCGACAAAAATACAATGAGAAGAATGCATGTGTAGATTTGTAGTAAAAAATATTTTAATATTTGTTGCTTACGTTGGCCCAGGGGTGCACAACACAACAAAATTAGCCAAGTAATTAAAAGCTGGAAACAAAATGGAAATAAACCACAGCACAGCAAAAAAAAAAAGCCAAAACACAACCAAGTTAAGCCACAACATAACAGAAAACCCAAATTATTATCCTCTTCTGATCATTTTCTATTTTGCAGCTTAATTGAATTGTTTTCATCTTTTTTTTGCTTTGCTATTTTTGTTGCGTTGTGTACCTCTGGGCCAAACAGCTTCTCACCCACACCTATCAGATCACTTCTGAAGACATGGATTTAACCACTGGAGTTGTGTGATTACTTTTATGCTGCCTTTTTGTTCTTTTTGGAGCTTCAAAGTTTTGATAACCATTCACTTGCATTGTATGGACCTACAGAGTGGAGATATTCTTCTAAAAATCTTAATTTGTGTTCTGCAGAAGAAAGAAAGTCATGCACATCTGGGATGGCATGAGGGTGAGTACATGATGAGAATTTAAATTTAAGGTTAACTATTCCTTTAACAAATAAATACATACATAGACTTTTCAGTTGAAAGTTGACATTACTTTATTAAGTTAGAATAAAGAGATCACAGAGTATAGATGGATGGATGGATACAAATAACTTTAATACCTTTTGTGAGCCAAGATGTGTTTCTCCTCTACTTAGCTCCATGTCAACCATCTTAAAATTTAAAAAGAATAGAAGTTAGTTCAGAAATTTGTTAACAAAAACAACAGATAACTTTCAAACAATATGTGGTTTTAAAATGTGTGGAACAAATCAATAAAATCAATAATTATAATTCATTTTAAATAAATAAATAAAAAGACTATGTTTAATATACCTTTACATACTGAATATCTGACTTCATTGTGTTAAGGTTCGCCAACACATAAGGAGGAAACACAAATCCTAAAAATAAAATAAAAAAAAAAGCAAGATGAGTCAATCATTGCGAAAAGGGCAATGATTGACTCATTGCAATCTGGACGAAAGGGCGGTGTGTTTCACCATGTGCCCATTTGTGCATGCCCATGCATGCTGCCATTCACTGTTGAATCTCCTGTGTCCAGCATTTCAATACACACAAACCTTTTGCCAGCTCAAAATACAGAAAGAGTCGGGCATTAGTGGCAACAGACAGATCAGCCAGGTGACCAACCAATGAGCAGTCTTAATGAGCTTGCCAAATCTTTTACACACACAACTGGTTCTTTGGGCTGTCATGTGACTTGAAAGTAAAATAATGAAAAATAAAGAAACTTTAGATGCTGTGGGAGTCATGAGCACTGAATCACGAGCCTAAACTTCCCAATAGCAATGTGATCTAGTTATTTACTCTATTCTGGTGTTTTCTGTTGACTAATCCTGACAACGAGTAACAATGACTGATCCTTTAGAATGGAGCAAGGAAAACAAGAAATAATGTCCATAGATCCAATTGAGACATTGACAGTGTACACATTATGTATGGATAGTAGTTTCAAAATATCTTATAAATTTGTTATTCCAGGATTTATTTCAGAAAATGTGCAGTAAAAGCCTGCACAACCATGCCATTTGGTTGGTTGATGTGGAGACAAATCTTAACAAGGCCATTCATTCAAGTCTTCCTTTAAAATAGGTATTGTAGCCCATGACATATCCACTTACAAACAGGAGCGTTCATAAATGCAAACATGGAGATGAAAGTGGACTCTTGTATACAATCAGTTTCAAACAGGCATCTCATGAGTCTAATCAGTGGCATTAACAAGCCCTGAAGATGCAGAATAAATCGAGCAAGGCTGAAAGCATTGCAAGCGCAACAACGTCCTACTTGCATAATATCAGGGTATTTAACTAGTGGGTTCTTGCCAAGACGCGCAGTGATGCCCAGAAATGCTGCACTCGACTCTGTTGCCGATAAATGCTGTTACTTTACTTTCGTAAGTATAGTGTACAACAGCAAACAACACATTTGTAATAAATGTCAATATTATTGCATTCTGGGTGTGCATGCATTATCTTTTTCGACATATTGAGCAACATAAATCTCATTCGAAGGAAAAGAAGGACCTACCTGTTATTTTACAAAGCGAATAATCTCATTTGAGGCGCAGCGGTATTGATGCTATCAATAGTCTCTATTTGCAAAGTAAAACAAGTGATCTCTTTTAAAAGTAACGATGTCGGTGTAAACAACGAGCGGCGTTCACTCTTTTTGGAGTTGTCCTACTCGTGTCTCCTGTCATATAGTGTCACGTGGCCACACTCAAAGTAGATATTCATCTGTATCACGTGATGGCACATTTGTGACCAAAACAGCGAAACCTTTGCTTTTCTTTATAACGCTTGATAAAGTAATACTGCGTTACTTAATGTTATTTAATAACATTTATAAATAAATGTTATTTTAATCAGTTATTCTTATCTTTCAAATTCCATATGGCGTCATAACACATACAATGGGAGGGAAATAAAAGGGAGGGAAATACAATCTGAACATTTTTAAAATGTTAATTTTATTTTTTTAGTAACGTCAGTTTAGTAAGGTCTGCACATCCTGTACACAAGGTCCAAACAAGCGGCATAAAAGTAGCTACAGCTCTCTCAGTGTTTCCCAACCACTGTGTGTGAAAGATAGGCTACTCGTGGAAAATTATAAAATTCCGCAAAATAAATACATGAAAATAAATAAATAAATAATAATTAAAAAAAAAAAAATCAGGGATCCAAACACCTCACCTTTCGACGAAATTTGCCGGTTGGAAACTACAATCGGACAGTTCTCTTATGAGAGGTTCTCTCGTATTGCGTAAGCTAGCTTACGCTACGGGAAAGATTCATCTTTTCTGAGATATTGAAGCCAAAAAATTATCCTTAATTTTTGTATCCATTGTCAACGCAGTGCGGCAGCTGCAGACCTTGAGCAGGCTAGCTAGCGAGCTCATAGGTTGCTCTGCGGCAACTGCTGCAGCCTATAGACGAGCTTGGGCGAACTCGCATCCAATGAGAGGCGTCCGCGCTCACTGCAACAAAGCCCGCCAAAATGGGCGTGACTAGAGTGCATATAAGCGTAGTTCGTAGGCTGGAACCCTGATTTTCATCTCTTCAGCGAAGCTCTTCGCATCTCTGAACTGGAAGCCGCGTCGCCGTTCGAGGGGCATCAAGCAAGCGTGGACAGCTCTCGAAGAAGCCGGCCGTCTTCGCCACCTTCAGCCGTCCTGCGAGCTACACCATCCGGCGACGTATCCTTTTTAAAGCAAGCTAGTTCTTATGAACTTCACAAAAGAGTACGAGCGTCTTTTTAAAGATGCCTCGCTCCACTTGCGCCTCATGCCGCGCCCCTCTCAGCACCGGAGACCGCCACGTCATCTGCGCTCTCTGCCTGGGACTGGGGCATGCAGAGCTCGCCCTCGCTGAAGGCGGATGCGATCTCTGCGAGGAGCTTCGATGTCGACCCTGCGGGCTCGACTCGAGCGCTCAGGACCGAAGCCGCCGCGCGCCTTCCATTCAGCCGCGCAGTAAAAGCGCCGCTCTCAAAGGCTGCCGGAACCAGTGGTAGAAGCGATTGCCTCGCCGGAGCCCCTCCCTCGAGCATCGCCTTCACCCTCCCCGCCCACCCGGGACGCGCAGTTGCTGCCGAGCGGCTGCTCTGCTGCCATCTCGGACGAAGAAGCGGAGGATAAGGGCTGTTCCATCATGGCTTCGGACAGCGAGGAGTGGTCAGGCTCACACGCCTCCTCCTCGGCCCAGGAATCCAGCAGGACCCGCGCCGGGTCGAAGGGGAACTAAGCGCCTCCTCACACAGGCCGTCGACCGCCTCGGGCTCGAGTGGTCACCGCCCCCTGAGCAGGCTCCCAACAGACTCCACGCTGCACCTTTGCCCGCCCTCCGCGAGATGGCGGTTTAAGCTGGTGCTCCCGTCTAAGGCCTGCAGAACTACTTCCGCCTGTGTTGGCCGTGCCTATACCGCCGCCGGCCAAGCCGCATCTGCTCTGCATTCCATGGCCGTCTTACAGACAGAGGCTGTTTCAGATCTGACTAGCCGACTTGGGAGAAGCTGAACGCACTACGCGCCGCTCTCTCTGTCCGGTCTCTTCGGTTCCATGGTGAGTGGCATTGTTGACCGTTTCTCGAAGCCCAAGCCATGAATCTCTTTCTGCCTCGTCGCGCTAGCTCCTCTGCAGGCCGCCCACGTGACCAGCCTCCTGCACGAGCCTCTTCACAGCGCCCAGCTCAACAAGCCAGACTTCTCAGCGTCGACAGGGCGGCCGCCCTCGATCAGCGCTCAGACAGCCGCCGCAGACCGCCACCCCCTGCGGGCCTCGGCCTAAGATTGTACTGAAACCTGAGCAACCGAAGTCCTCCTAGCGTTGTTGAGAAAACGACGGCTCAGTCCCGCCACGGCCGGACCACCGTCAAAGCTTCGCCCCCCTGTCAGTCCCCTTCTCTCAGGCTACTGCAGTGGTGGATTCAACAGCCAACAAGCCGGTGATACTACCCGTTTGCCTGCATTCAAACGCCGTTTTCACGGCGACCCAAAGAAATCTTGTAAAGAGTAAACATGCCTTATGTGTAGAAAATGTGCCCACAATCCAGTGCTCACCCCTACACACAAGCATTACACATCCCGTGTCCCTATCAGAGCACACTCACATAAGCGGTTACGACCCGCTCGAGTGTTGGAGTTAATAAACGCGCCCACGAGCCCGTGTGCGCGCCCCTCCTCTGCCCGCTCTGTCACACAGCCAGCTGTATGTAAGTCCCGTACGCCCCCTGTCAGTCCCCTTCTCTCAGGCTACTGCAGTGGTGGATTCAGCAGCCAACAAGCCGGTGATATTACCCGCTTGCCTGCACTCAAACGCCGTTTCCACGGCGACCCAAAATAAAGCCTTATGTGTAGAAAATGTGCTCACAATTCAGTGTTCACCCCTACACACAAGCATTACACGTCCCGTGTCCCTATCAGAGCACACTCACATAAAGCGGTTACGACCTGCTCGAGTGTTAGGGTTAATAAACGCACCCACGAATCTGTGCGCGCGCCCATTCTCTGGCTGCTCTGTCACACGACCAGCCTTATGTGTAGAAAATGTGCCCACAATCTAGTGTTCACCTCTACACACAAGCATTACACGTTCCGTGTCCCCATCAGAGAACACTCAAAAGCGGTTACGAACCACTCGAGTGTTAGAGTCAATAAATGCGCTCACGAATACGTGCGCGCGGCCATTCTCTGCCCGCTCGGTCACACGGCCAGCAAACACTTCTCTGTATGTAAGTCCCGTGCCCGTGGCTATGCTTGCGCATCACTTAACAGACGTGACTCTTTCCCCATTCACTTCAATCGGGAAGTCACTCACAGAACAGCCTGTCCATGCTGTCTGCGAGCAGTCCAGCATAAGCACAGTAAGCGCGCTCACACATTCTGTTCAGCGCGCTGTGTGTGGCAATCAGAGCGATTTGGCCATTCACCCTCTAACTGCCCAATATTTTTCTCGAAAAGCGAGGATGCGCTGGCCCAGGACTGGCCCAGACGCCCGCTTTACACCTTCCCTCCCGTCTCGCTATTGCCACAGGTAATGCAGAGGATCAGGGAAACGCGTCACTCGGTGCTCCTCATAGCCCCGCGTTGGGAGAATCAGACATGGTTCCCGGAGCTTACGCAGCTGTCACTGACAGCGCCATGGCCCATCCCAGTGAGAGCAGATTTCCTCTCTCAAGCTCGCGGCACAATCTGGCATCCCCACCCAGAGCGCTGGGCGCTGCATGCGTGGGTGATCAACGACTACCCGTTGCTCTGCCAGAAGGAGTAATAAACACCATCATACACGCTAGAGCCCCTTCCACGAGAAGACTCTATGCGTCAAAATGGTCTGTGTTCTCAAAATGGTGCACCGACCGAGACCTGGACCCGCGGACATGTGGGGTGTCGTCGCTGCTCGTATTTCTACAAGAGCTGCTGGATAAAGGCAGATCCCCATCCACGCTCAAAGTGTATGTGGCGGCCGTTGCGGCGTTCGCTGAACCCCTGCACGGCCAGTCATGGGGTAAAAACGAGCTGGTCATCCGCTTCCTCAGGGGAGCTAGAAGGATGAACCCCCGCGCCCCCATCGGTTCCTATCTGGGATCTTTCTATAGTTCTCGAAACTATGAAAGCCCCCCCTTTCGAACCACTTCAATCTGTGGATTTGAAATACCTTTCACTCAAAACCGTTTTTCTGACTGCCCTGTCATCAGTCAAACGTGTGGGAGACCTTCACGCGCTGTCTGTCAGCGCTGCGTGTCTTGAGTTTGGACCAAGTGACTCCAAGGTCATTTTAAAGCCTAGACACGGCTATGTTCCCAAGATGATCGGTACTCCTTTCAGAGCACAGGTCATTTCCCTATCGGCGCTGCCAGCACCCGATAGCGAACGCGAAGCCAATCTCCTTTGCCTGGTCAGAGCACTGAGATTGTATACTGCGCGCTCCGCCGCTTTCAGACGCTCTGAGCAGCTTTTCGTTTCGTTCGGAGGGCGCACCAAAGGTCTCGCCGCCTCGAAACAGACACTATCTACATGGATAGTGGACGCTATTGCTGCTGCATACGCGTCAAAAGACCTGCCATGCCCATTGGGCATTAGGGCTCACTCCACTAGAGGCATGGCATCCTCGTGGGCATGGTCCAGCGGGATTTCCATTCACGACATATGTGTGGCAGCGGGATGGACTCCCCCCTCCACCTTTGTCAGATTTTACAATATGGAAGAGCCCGCTCTGCAGGCAAAACTACTAGCGGTTTAATACGCTACAGCTCCCCTGGTGAGCTGCACTGATGGGACACATTCCACACAGACCGGCACCGCCGCTCTGTCGTTCCCTTCCCACTATGTGCTTATGTATTACACAATCAATGACCCTCATTCTTGCCGGCCAAATATTATTTCCCCACTCATAAGGGCTCCCCGGGTCCCCCTTAATTCCCTGGGGCTCATACAGTGGATGCTTGGCGCGACGGCTTTGACAATGGGTTCCCGTGAGCGTAAGCTAGCTTACGCAATACGAGAGAACCTCTCGTAAGAGAACGAATCGGTTACCTAACGTAACCTCGGTTCTCTCTAGATGAGGGAACGAGTATTGCGTAGCCGGCCGTGCTCGCGCCACGAGCGACTTTTCGCTTCAGTCAATGAAAACCAGGGTTCCAGCCTACGAACTACGCTTATATGCACTCTAGTCACAGCCATTTTGGCGGGCTTTGTTGCAGTGAGCGCGCGGACGCCTCTCATTGGATGCGAGTTCGCCCAAGCTCGTCTATAGGCTGCAGCAGTTGCCGCAGAGCAACCTATGAGCTCGCTAGCTAGCCTGCTCAAGGTCTGCAGCTGCCGCACTGCGTTGACAATGGATACAAAAATTAAGGATAATTTTTTGGCTTCAATATCTCAGAAAAGATGAATCTTTCCCGTAGCGTAAGCTAGCTTACGCAATACTCGTTCCCTCATCTAGAGAGAACCGAGGTTACGTTAGGTAACCGATACGTTTTGTGATTGTGAAGAGCTATGATTAATGTGAAAAAATGACTGACATTTATGGATTTCACATCAGCGCTGCAGACAAGTCTATAAAATGTTTTCACACACGTTTTTGCTTCATAAATAATCGTCTTTGAGATTAGCTACTAAGCAACAAGAAATATTAAAAAACTGTCCAAATTTGAGAAGACACATAGAACGTCTCATAATTTATTTTAATTAAACATTACCTTATCGTTTACGAATAGAGACCCCAGTTATTGAACTAATTTAAATTCACCAAGAAAACGCGTAAACAACGAGTCCTTTTATTAGCTACTTTCTGCTATCAAAGCAACTGCAAGCTTTTTCTCTCTTCCAAATTCATGTTTTCAATGTTTATTGTGCACACCTCCTGCTTTTTTACGTGGCAAACTAGTAAAATCGCCCCTTTGTTTGCTTTCTGTATAACTCTTGTCATGTGGAGGGGAATGCAACGCTTGACGCTGGCGTTGACCGGAGCGTTGACGCCTCGACTCAACTCATGTGAAATGCGCTTTACAATGACGAAAGAACATTGATTTGAAAAAAGAATTATTGAAACTCAAAATTATTATTATTTGTCTATTATTGTAGTCTTTTCTGATGCTCAGCAGTTTAAATACTGTAGGAAAATGATACCGTAGATCTGCTTTGTGTTTATGATTTTTATGCTGAAGTCAGTAGTTTCTTAGCCATGCAACTTTTAATAAAGGAGAAGGTAAGGACGTTATTGAAACTCGCTATTATTAGACTATTATTGTCTTTTTGAATGAAAAAGCATGCCCAAACTGAAGGAAGACTTCGGTTGTGAATTACTTGCAATGAGTGAGTCATTTAATCATTTTGAGTCAGACACTTATTTGTCACCACCTACTACTATAGTGATATTTCCAGAAGGGGTCACTGAACTTATTTTTTAACTTAAACAAATTTGTAAAACAGAAGCAAACCTCACCAAAATACTCTTTTATTTTTGTGCACAGTTATGTATTTAATTTGATAAACTTGAATTACTAAAATCGTTGGAATTTTTTGTGGACCAGTGATTGTCTCACCCTTTTCACCCCTCACGAGTTTGCATCTCTGTAATATGCTTTGGCATTGAAATAACTGTTTTGCGAGAACAAATCTACAAATTGCAAAAGAAGATTTTTCATTACCCAATTAGCGCTCTTGCCACCTGTGACCTCAAAAAGCATACGAATGTGACTTATGTTCTTTGCATAGCATAAATATTACAGTCATAAGAAAAAGTGTGTGTATATATATATATATATATATATATATATATATACACTCACCTAAAGGATTATTAGGAACACCTGTTCAGTTTCTCATTAATGCAATTATCTAATCAACCAATCACCTGGCAGTTGCTTCAATGCATTTAGGGGTGTGGTCCTGGTCAAGACAATCTCCTGAACTCCAAACTGAATGTCAGAATGGGAAAGAAAGGTGATTTAAGCAATTTTGAGCGTGGCGTGGTTGTTGGTGCCAGACGGGCCGGTCTGAGTATTTCACAATCTGCTCAGTTACTGGGATTTTCACGCACGACCATTTCTAGGGTTTACAAAGAATGGTGTGAAAAGGAAAAACATCCAGTATGCGGCAGTCCTGTGGGCTGAAAATGCCTTGTTGATGCTAGAGGTCAGAGGAGAATGGGCCGACTGATTCAAGCTGATAGAAGAGCAACTTTGCCTGAAATAACCACTCGTTACAACCGAGGTATGCAGCAAAGCATTTGTGAAGCCACAACATGCACAACCTTGAGGCGGATGGGCTACAACAGCAGAAGACCCCACCGGGTACAACTCATCTCCACTACAAATAGGAAAAAGAGGCTACAATTTGCAAGAGCTCACCAAAATTGGACAGTTGAAGACTGGAAAAATGTTGCCTGGTCTGATGAGTCTCGATTTCTGTTGAGACATTCAGATGGTAGAGTCAGAATTTGGCGTAAACAGAATGAGAACATGGATCCATCATGCCTTGTTACCACTGTGCAGGCTGGTGGTGGTGGTGTAATGGTGTGGGGGATGTTTTCTTGGCACACTTTAGGCCCCTTAGTGCCAATTGGGCATCGTTTAAATGCCACGGCCTACCTGAGCATTGTTTCTGACCATGTCCATCCCTTTATGGCCACCATGTACCCATCCTCTGATGGCTATTTCCAGCAGGATAATGCACCATGTCACAAAGCTCGAATCATTTCAAATTGGTTTCTTGAACATGACAATGAGTTCACTGTACTAAAATGGCCCCCACAGTCACCAGATCTCAATCCAATAGAGCATCTTTGGGATGTGGTGGAACGGAGCTTCGTGCCCTGGATGTGCATCCCACAAATCTCCATCAACTGCAAGATGCTATCCTATCAATATGGGCCAACATTTCTAAAGAATGCTTTCAGCACCTTGTTGAATCAATGCCACGTGAGAATTAAGGCAGTTCTGAAGGCTGAAAGGGGTCAAACACAGTATTAGTATGGTGTTCCTAATAATCCTTTAGGTGAGTGTGTGTGTATATATATATATATATATATATATATATATATATATATATATATATATATATATATATATATATATATATATACCTAGAATTGCAGCATTTTTGCTGGAAACTGAATATTTAATCAAATCTTTGAGGGTAATTAATAATAGAAAATTTATATATTTTCTTATGTGACATGATGAGATCTTTCCTGCCTCATGACTTATAAATTTCACAGTTTTTTTTTTGTCTATTTCTTTTCATCTTATGTCTCAGTGAGTATATATATGCCCATGTACAGAATGCTCAAACTGCACAATGTTTACATTTTGTATATATGTGCATTGTTAATGTTTTACTTTAAAAGCAATAAAATAAATAAATAAATAAAAAAAAATTCCATAGCCGAAACAGAAGTTCTTGAAATGGAGAACTATTGACAATGGTTATGTGGGATAGTAGTGTGCCGTGGGATTCTTTTATTCGTAAAAAGTGTGATGCGGCAGAAAAAAGGTTGTAACCCCTAACCCATCATTGCACTTGGAACATTTCCTCATATTCAAATGCAAATAAAAAGCTTTCTTTTAGAGGATTGTTAACTTATTCTATGGATTACATATTAGAGTGACCCTGTCTGTTACTGTATCAATTTTGAAGTAATTTTGCTATACAGTTTTTGAGAAAATTAAAGGCAAAATTACCCCAAAATTTTAAGTGCATCGTAGCACTTACATCATGTCCCATATTCAAACACTCAAAAAATACACTTTTGCTTTTTTATCAGTTTGCTCACTTTTTCAAAGAATGATAGATTAGAGTGACCCTGACTGTTACCTTATCAGTTTTCAAGTCATTTTACTGTGCAGTTTTTGAGAAAATTATTCTAGCAAGGCGATTAAATCCACCTCGGCCGGCTACAATCCCAATTTGGGACTTAACTTTGGTCCCAAAAGCGCTCGCAGGGTCCCTCTTCGAGCCTTTGGACTTTGTTGATTTGTGCATGCTCTCCACACTACTGCTGGCTCTGGCCTCAGTAAAGTGGATCGGTCAGTTACATGCACTATGAATTGACAATTCATGTCTGGAGTTTGGTCCCGGTCTTTCAAAAACCACTGTCAAACCTAGAAAAGGCTATGTACCTAAGGTTCTAACCACACCTTACAGAGCCAGGTGGTTCACCTTCAGACCTTCTTCCCTCCCAGATGAGGAACAATCCTTGCATTTGTTATGCCCTGTGCAGGCGCTATAAGCATACGTTGAGCACACCCGCCAGTTCAGGCTGTCTGATCAGCTCTTTGTGTGTTATGGAGTATGCACGAAAGGCATGTTCGTCTCCAAGCAAAGACAAAGTCTGGATCATTGATGTGATTGCCCTGGCTTATGAGCCACATTGTATGATTTGACCAATTGGTGTTAAAGCACACTCAACTAGAGTCATGGCCTCCTCATGGGCATGGACGAATGGTGTGTCGTTACAAGACATATGTTTTGCAGCAGGATGGTCTTCTCAAAACACATTCGCAAGGTTTTACATCCTAGATATAACATCTCTCTCTTCACAAGTCCTCGCTGTTTAGAGCACTTGCAATTTCGTTTGTCAAATTTATATTTATACTTATGCAATTTCCTTTTAAGTACGGGCTTCCTATCATTTTACACAACCGCCTGCATTCAGGCCATTCTAATTTACCATAAAGTCACAAGCACTTTCCTTATGAATACATTTCCTTCCCGACTATGTTCGTGAAGGGGTTAATCCATACAATATGACCACAGTTCATATAAATATTGAGTCTTCCCCTCCTGCATGAACATGAGGGTCGTTCACTTGCAGCATACTCATGTTGGTTGCCGTCCCATGATACTGCAGCGTCATTTCCTCTCTGGGAAAGTGATATAATGTAGTGCGGCGTTATGGGATTCTGTTCCCCATATGCGGTAGCAGAACGCAGTTAAAGTGAATTGCAGAAGTATAGGTTTGGCAATCGAAATAGCAAGTGCTCTAAACAGCGAGGACTTGTGAAGAGAGAGATGTTAAGTCTAGGATGTAAAACCTTGCAAATGTGTTTTGAGATGTTGTAAGAGAGCTTCTCGATTATGTATGTAACCTTGGTTCCCTGAGACGAAGGGAACAAGACATTGCGAATGCTAGCTGCACTACAAGACTCAGTTTATTTAGGTGCGAATGATGCGCTCTTTGTCCCTCAGTCAGAAAATCCTGGTTTTACAGCAGACAGTTTCGCACCTAAAAGTGTGGGGCTCAGCCACAATAGCCAATGTTAGAATATTGGTGTTACTGTAGAGAGGTTTCAACTAGGTCAAGTCGAAGGACACGCCCCATGTGCGTTAGCAGAATGTAATATCTCGTTCCCTTTATCTCATGGAACCGAGGTTAGTAATTGTAATAGTTAATAGATAACCTTCAAAAGTTGACCACATCTCATTGCAAACTGGAATAGGCCATTTTTCATAAGTACAAGCAGAAAAACCATAAATGTTTGAAGGTTTTCTTTCCACCAGATGCTTAAAACACTTCTAATCTTAAATATTGAAGTAAAAATATTATTATTATTTAAATCTACCTGTCTGGCCATTTCTGATAAACCAATAACTATGCAAAATCACTCATTTCAGGCTCATCATGATTTGTGTTCAGCAGATGTCACGTTGGGTATGTATACATGAGATAAACATCTATTTTATAAATGGCAATAGAAGAAACAAAAGATTGTGCTAAAAGTTGAGCGTTAATGCTGAATAATTGAATAAGCTATCCATGGTTGTAAAAATATTGGTGTTAAATAAATGGTGATTATAGTTACCAGGTATGATCATTGTTTAGCATCATTTTGTGTTTTATTATTTGTGCAAACTTTTTTTTTTTCAACATTTTGTAAATGCCTGTATTACATGGTATTAATGCATGTGTATGCATTTGGATACTGAGAATTGGACGCTGTAAATGAGCATATAAAGATTACATTAGTGTTCCATTGTTTTTTCTATTCTTTAATATAAAAGATGTACATTTAAACAAATAATACAGTATTCATGTATTTTCTGCCTTATTCCTCATTCTCAGTTCTAAATATATTCTGTATGAAACCTGACATCAGCAAAATGGCCTTTGTGAAACTTCACAAACTTTTGTTCTCAATTTCAGATATTCAGGGTTGCAGGGACCAGATGGATGAAAACTTGACTGTGAAAAAATTCACAAATAGGGTACATTTCATCATAGATTAATGCACCTAACTTTCAAAGGTTGGCCATTGATTCATGTTTTTGCTATCATGTACCTATAGAAATTAGTCTTTTCCACACTGCAAAGGGGATAAAGCAAAATGACATGCTGAAATGAGCCAAAAAACGTTTGTGAAACTTTTCACAAATCAAGATGAGCCTGAATTGAGTGATTTTGCATGGTTATTGGTACTTTGTTTATCAGAAATGAACTGTCAGATAGATTGTTATTTCTTTCTTTCAAGTTTTACTTCAATATTTAAGATTAAAAGAGTTTTAAGCATCTGGTGGAAAGAAAACCTTCAAACATTTATGGTTTTTCTGCTTGTATATATATGAAAAATGGCCTATTCTAGTTTGCAATGAGATGTGGTCAACTTTTGAAGGTTATCTATATTAACATAAATGTTGGCTAGATCTATATATCTGTCAGATCTGCGAAGATATGTTTGTGAAAATGTTCACAAATCAAGCTTTGTCGGAAACAAGTAAAGATGCATGGTAATTTATATTAACCGGGAATAGTAATTATTCTTAAAAACGCAAATTTCTTGATTTAACGACCTGCAAAATCTGACAGACAAAAAAAGATTTGTGAAAAAATTCACATATCATCCTGGTAAAGGTTGGTTTCACTTTTCTGGCATAGCCTATAGTGTCTTGTTTTTATATGCATTAAAGGATAAAATGCCAAATTGTAAAATCGGTAGATTTAGAGTGCTTATTTGAATTCACAAATCAGGACTAATAAAATGTATCACTTTTTAGGACTGTAATTGCTTTGTTGTCTTTGAAAAAGAAGAAAAACAACCCGAATCGCTAACCACAAACTATCTTTACTGCGGTGTGCTCCATATCGGGCTAAATCGTTTCTGGAGCAGAAGTCCAAACGAGACACAGCTGGAAGGCTGCATCCTCCGGAGGTCGCATTTGTCGGCCACATACGTCATCGTGGCTGTCTCGTTTCAGAATATAGAGTAGGACACTTCGAACGCGACCTTCTATCATGGAAATTTGGAGGATGCATGAGGTGTAGGCCTATCCTACGTGGGCACTCACACCCCACAATTCTTTGCTTCAACGGAAATTTCTAAACAACTTGACCCCAATTTGCCGTAAATATGATATTCAAACGCAAGCAATGTTCATTCCCAAGTTGAAGTAGGCTACCTCAGTTGATGGGAGCAGTGTATATCATATGTATAATTATATTAATATATAATTAAAATAAAGTATTAGACTAAAAGTACACCTGTAAAATCAATTTTCTTGTCTCTTTACATCATTATAACTCCTAAAAAGTACCTCATGCATTCGCTTCCAGAGGGACTTTGTTCCCTTCACTCAAAGCACTCGCGCTTGTTAAAGAGTAGCGTGGTGTCATAGCAACCATGTTACGTTCCGTTTCCGATTGTCCTACGAAGACCTTCTCGTTTAAACGAGACTAGTTTAAAGGAGGTCACTCGGTATACTGCAGCTTTCAAAGGACGCGTCCTATCAAGCACGCAGCCTTCGAAACGATACACAGCCATTGTTGACGTGAAAAGCACAGCCATTTTTGACCGCGTGGTGGAGACAAACGTGTCTAGCGTGTGACTGGAAACGTAATATAACTTTGGTAATATACTTTTTGGTATAAATAGAGACTCAACATTGTCACGTTGCACTCAACACTGGCATGGGACTTCGTAGGAAACACGCGTCAGAAACCATCCAGTCAACTGCCCCTAGATGACTCAACGATTGTCGTTTGGTCGCACTACACCTCCGTTTTCTAGTATGTACAGTGCTGATATGTGAATGCTTCACCAGCAGAGGGAGATGTAGGACTACATTTAATCATTGTGAGCCAACTCACTCAAAGTGCGATGTTGGCCTGCACATGAGGACTTTTATTTATTATTTATTCATGTTAATCTCTAGGTCATAAGAGACAGACGAAACTATCGGTGCCACATGCTAGGTTTAGGCAATCAGTTAACTCCAGATTCATCATTAACGGAGACACAAATTAAAATGGTTGTCTGTTCATAACTGCTCTGTTTGAAAGACACGTGTATTGTCCAAATTGTATGAAACGGCAAATAGTGTGGTAAATTAATTTTCTTAATATGCATGGCGTGAATTGACAAGAAGTCTTCATAAAATATTATTGATGGAAAATGTCAACTAATGCATAGAAATCAACAGTGTAAATATCCTCGTCTATCACTATAGAGGGCGCACAGACAGGTACATCTGCCCTCGGGCAGTACGGCAGTTATGGGAGAGTCAGGAACCTGCCGCCTGTCCAGGATGTCGATCCTTAAAAAAAAAAGAAATGGGACCCTCCCGTTCCTGCATGAACGCTAACAGTTTGGCTAATTTTTTTTAAAAAAATTTTTGGTCAACGAATCTTCCGGGTTCAATACAAGTTAAAGTTGATATAAGGGATGTTTTTACCGAAATGACAAGAACAATATTCCCTGAAAAATATAAGTGTAATAGGTGCAATAAAATATTACATCTGTCTCTGTGTCAGTGCTAATCTCTGTGAACATAAAACATAAAAGTCAATTCAACGGTTAAAATATCTTACAGCTTTAAAAAACGAATAAAAAAATAAGTAAAATAAATTTAAAGGTACTTACAATGGAAGTAAATGGGGGCCAATCAATAAACGTAAAAATACATAGCCTAGGCTTACTGCTTCAAATATAGCCTAGCCATGCTCAAGTCGTAAACATTATACACACCTTAATGTGATTTAATGTGATCTTTTCTCACACTAATCTTATCTGTGTACAATTATATTCAATAGTACAACTTGACGCTGGTAAACCCTGTGGCAAATCCCTGATCTTATCTGTGTTTATCAGTATTATTTGTTGTGGTTATAAATATTATTCCACAAATACTGTTACTTTAGTTTTAATTGTTTTGAACCTGGAATAATTCTGTAATAACGTTCTGCCTTTTCCAGTAGAGTAACTGTTAGCTCCATTGAAGAGTTGAGCTTGAAAAAAACAAACAAACAAAAAAAACATGTTCTTATTGTTAAATTGTTTTTTTTTTTATGACCGACATCCTCCCCTAATTTGATTTCATGCAGTGTACCTAAATGTATTCTGGACATTAGGAATATGTTCTTGACACATACCTACACAAGTCTTTAACAGTGACCAAACTGAAAATAACGAGAAGTATTTTTAGTGACATGATCATGATGAATTATTACACTACCACACCCTCATGTACCTATTGCAGTTATAGAGAAAGAAGACAGAAACAAAGAGAGTGATATTGTGTGTGTGTGTGTGTGTGTGTGTGTGTGTGTATACACACTGGCAGTCAAAAGTTTGGAATAATGTACAGATTTTGCTATTTTGGAAGGAAATTGGTACTTTAATTCACCAAAGTGGCATTCAACTGATCACAAAGTATAGTCTGGATTTACTGATGTATAAAACAGCACCATCACTATTTGAAAAAGTCATTTTTGATCAAATCTAGAGAGGCCCCATTTCCAGGAGCCATCGCTCAAAAAACCTTATCATTGAGTAATCATGCTAAATTGCTAATTTGGTATTAGAAAATCACTTGCCATTATATCAAACACTGCTGATAGCTATTTAGTTCATTAAATGAAGCTTAACATTGTCTTTGTGTTTGTTTTTGAGTTGCCACAGTGTGCAATAGGCTGGCATGTCTTAAGGTCAATTAGGCCAAAAATTGAAGAAACAGTTTTCTCTTGAAACTTGCCAGTCAAGAATGAAGGCTATACAATGCTTGAAATTGTCTGAAGATTTAATTCAAAGGTGTACATGACTGTCTTCAAAGACAAAGGACAAATGGCTCTAACAAGGACAGAAAGAAATTTGGAAGACCAGATGTACAACTAAACAAGAGGATAAGTACATCAGAGTCTCTAGTTTGAGACATAGATGCTTCATATGTCTTGAGCTGACAGCTTCATTGAATTCTACCCACTCAACACCAGTTTCATGTACAACAGAAAAGAGAAGACTCAAGGGTGCAGGCCTTATGGGAAGAATTGTAAAGAAAAAGCTACTTTTGAAAAATAAAAACAAAAAGAAAATGTCAGAGTGGGCAAAGAAACACAGACATTGGACAACAGATAATTGGAAAATAGTGTTATGGATCTTAAACCCATTGAGCTTTTGTGGGATCAGCTAGACTGTAAGGTGCACGAGAAGTGCCCAACAAGACAGCCACATCTATGGCAAGTGCTACAGGAAGTGTGGGGTGAAATGTCACCTGAGTATCTGGACAAACTGACAGCTAGAATGACAAGGATCTGCAAAGCTGTTATTGTTGCACATGGAGGATATTTTGATGAGGATTCTTAAAAGTAATTTAAGAAGTTCTGAATTTCTTTTTCAAATTGTAAAAATAATTTTTCCACATTATTAATGTCCTGATACATTTGTGATCAGTTGAATGCCACTTTGGTGAACAAAAGTACCAATTTCTGTCCATAAGATAAAAATCTGTATATTATTCCAAGTTTTCGGCCACAAGTGTATGTATATATATATATATATATTATGTGAATATTGTATGATGTGAAATTTTATTGTATAATAAAATATTTTTTATATAAAACTTCAAGAAGCATTATTAGACTTTGCAATTATGATATTTAAAAAAATAATGAAAGTAATCACTTTCTGTCAAGTATATATGATTTTTCTTGGTACATCTGTTGGTGTCATGAGAGTGTTTACCATTCTATGTCATGTCGCTTTGTATCTCAGTAGACGGAGCAACTGATCTGTGTACATTACAACAGGTTACTTCATTAGAATATGCACTATGTAAGCAGACACTGTAGGGAGATGGATTAACAAGAATTGTAATTCAATGTAGTCACACATGACAACAAATAATCAAGTTTTTTGTGTCTGCATTTTGACACAATTTTCACATTTTCATTATTTTATGAAAATGTGACATGTTGTAAGGGATTTATTACAATGACTTGGCTATTCTATTAAAGTATTTAATTATATCTGTACGTATACATGCTGAAATGTTGAGGAAAATCTCTCATAATGCCAGTGTTTTCCTTTATTCTCAGGTTTCGCTCACCTGTACACATCATAAACCCAGGTTAGTTATTTCCCACCTGCCCATATGCTTTTACCTGTTCTGAAACCAAACGTGCGTTGTAAACCTGCCTCTTGTAATCCCACAAAACATATGCAATTTCCTGCCAGATGAAAGGACACTTTAAAACATGCTTTATTGGCAAATAAGTGACCCTCCACCCTGCTTTTGGAAATTTGCTTCAAACAGCTTGTGCCCGTGAGGAGAGAGAATGAAAACAGAAAACTGTTTGCTCTCTGGTTCTATAGCTCTGATAAATGTCACCTGGTCCAAGTATGTTCTCGACAGGGTATTCATCTACAATAGAGACTCAATAGACACACACACACACACACACACACACACACACACACACACACACACACACACACACACACACACACACACACACACACACACACACACACACACACACACACACACACACCTACTGCCGAGAGTGATTGTAGGCATGTATTGTTGTATGTGTATGCTTTGGAAGACTCTTCACCTTTACCTGTTTGTCTTCAGTAATTTTTCTGCTAGTGAGCAAGGAAAAAAAAGAAACCTACATCTATGACCACTCAAACACGGAAGTAACTGGGACACACCCGGAGTCATAAACTGTGGCAAAGGGCCTAACCATTGGATCATATACAGATATAAGGAGGTAATACCTGAAGCACAATTCCTGGTACATGAACAATGGTACAAAAGAACAAAGTTATTAAAAACAATAGTGCAATGAGAAAATGGTGCAGATGTGTGTTATAAGGTTTACTCCTCCATCGGACATGTTTTACTACACAGTTTCTGAGGTTATAATGGCTTTTTTATTCTCTTGCGTGACCTACATACTGTATCTGATTTGAAAGCTCTCTGATAGCTATCACGGTAAACTTGACCATTGTATTAAACATAGAAACTTTCTCATAATAATACTTAATAAAAAACAAAGCAATATATATACGTTTTATGAATAAGCAATGAATCACAAAATTCTATTGTCTTGTGATATGTGTAGTGGGAGTAACCAGCCCACATTTGTGTTCTTGAAATATCGTAGCCGCTCTAAATGTGGCTGTGAAATAACCTGCACATCAGGTTGGTGAGTTGCCACAGTGAGCTGCACCTGCATCATCCCTGACCAGGATGCGGTTTGTAATCCTGAGGCTTGGAGCCATCCATTGTCAAAGTCACATTGCGTGGAAAAGCTCTAGACACAACCAGTACACACCCGTTGCATTTATATTACACAGCCTCTGGCAGGCCTCGCCCTTTCCAACACAGTTGTATCCCAGCTTATCTTTTACAGTCATGTTCTCATGGCTGAGATGGTCCACTTGAGCCACATTTTAAATAAAATAATTAATAAAAAGTCTCTGATACCTAGAATGATTCAATGCTTAAAGTGAATAACAATACCCATGCACATTCCTCAAATGCACTTTACGAATAAATACAAATTCTTGAATTGAATTGAGGGTACAACTTTAAACTAAAAGTTTAGCTCAATTAACAGCATTTGTAGCATCATGTTGATTACCACCTAAACAAGAAGAAAAACAAAAAGTGTAATAGTAAGGGACTTATAATGCAAGTGAATGGAACCAGTACATTACAGTTTTTTTCGATTGCTAAACGACAGTGTGCACAACTGGAGCTACATGTGCAAAACTCTAACTAGGGTCTGCACAGCAGCAGTTCATGTGGACCAAACTCTAGTTCGTTTTTCATTGCTTGAACACAGTTTTCAAAACTCTACACACTTATCCCATGACTTTAACCACAACCTGCACAACACTGTGGATTTACAGCACTTTGTTCAAATGCTAACACACTGCTGTCAAAACTGTGAACCACACATTCAAAACAGAATAGATTTCAGCCTTGTGCCTTTCAAACACTGCTAGATCAAAGAGCAAAAGAGCAAAGATACCAATATGTCCAGGTAAGACGTCTGAGGTTACATACACAGCTATAAAAAATATTTACAGTAAAAAAAACAATAGCATTACGTACTACAGTAAAACTGTTTTTCATAGAGTAATGGAGGTGGAAGCACTGGAAACACCACTTTCATGTGTATTTATCAATGAAGCTGGATTTAACCTTGCCAAAACACGGCGCAGAGGAAGGAATGTTATAGGTCAAAGGGCCACTGTGGAGGTTCCAGGCCAAAGGGGGGGAAATATCACCATGTGTGCTGCAATGGCCAATGATGGTTTGCTTCTCAACACACCACTCATTGACTCATACAACACAGAAAGGCTTATAGCTTTCCTAGAACAGCTCTATGTTCAGCTAGTGCCAGCAGAACAGGGGGAGCCAGTAAGAAACCCCCAAGTTTTTGTCATAGTTTGCGATTACGTTGCTTTTCACCACTCTGCAGCTATCACAGATTGGTTTGCAGCACATCGCAGATTTATGGTTTTGTACCTGCCTGCATATTCACCCTTCCTCAACCCAATAGAGGAGTTGAAAGTGTTTGATCACCACCCACATGACCAAATGTCTCTTTTGGAAGCCATGCATGCCGGCTGTGAGGACACGAGTCCAGAGGACTGCCAGGGATGGATAAGGCACTCCAGAAGGTTCTTCCCCAGGTGCATGGCAAGAGAGAACATTAGATGTGATGTTGATCTGTGGCCTGATGCTAGAGAGAGGCAGGATTAGCCCCTCAATTACAGTATTTGTTGGAATTACAGTATGTACTTTTAGTTTCTACCTTTTTTTTCTCATTACTGTAATTCCGTAAATTACTACAGACTATTGAAGCAAACTGCTCATTTTCATTTACCTTTAAGAATTGTTATGATCTAAAAATGTAAATAAATCATGTGAAAGAATGTCACTCTTTTCTTTGAAGAAATGTCACTGTATGAAGTCACTGAAATTGTTCAAACTGTAAAGATGAAAAGTTTGTATTTTCTGTATTGGTGTTTGATGCTAGTGTTTTTACTCTCAGTGTGTTCTGAGTGACAGTGTGTGTTATCTCAGTGAGGGTTGTGCATAGTGTTTGGCTTCACTGAGCCTGTTTTGAACCATGTGTTAAGAGTTGTGTTGCTTGGAATGAGTTTTGCAGGTGATGTGAACTGTTTAGCTCAGGTGACTGTTGGTAGTGCAGACTGTAGTTAGAGTTTTGCACATGTAGCTCCAGTTGTGCTCACTGTCGTTTAGCAATCGAAAAAAACTGTAATGCCAAAATACACATTGTTTAAAAAAAGTACAATATTTAAACATTTTACATGTTCACATAGTCTGTTAAAATTGCTTACTAACCTTATAAAGGTATATTGAACTCATTCATTGAATTACAGGGTTTGTTGTCATGGCATCAAAGTTGTAATATTGTATTTGATTCTACACAAATAAGGTTAGTAATCATTTGTATCACACTAAAATCATGTTAAAACAAGTTATGTTTATATCTTGTGGCCATACTTTTAAAACAGTGTGTATTTTCACATTTTTGGACTGGCCCTATTCACTTGCATTGTAAATTACTGTTAAAAAAAAGAAATAAAAGTGGGACAAGTATTCATTTTATTTTTTCTTGTGAGTATTCATTTAACCTAAAAACGTGCTTTGTGTGGTAACATCCAGGTTAGCTAGTTTGATTTAATTAAAAAAAATCATAATTATAACAATTACATCACTGAATCAACCCAAATTAATTCTTACCAAAACAAATTTCTAAGATTATATCACGCAGCAGTAGCTCCTTGAGATAACAATTGCAGTTTAATTCTTTTTCAAGTGTACAAATAAACCTAAATAATTGAAATTAATTGAATTGAGGGCTTAAAATCTCAAAACTTAAAACCCTCAACCCATCTATGGTAACCTACCTTTTACCCCTTTACATTTCCCCCAATGCACTACAAATAAACATCAATTATTTAATTAAATCCAATAGAGTTTAATTGAATTGAGGGTACAACTTTGAAACCTCAAGCTATGATATCCCATTACCTCTTGACATTCTTCAAATGCTTTATACAAATAAACCTATACAACTGAATTGAATTTGGATCAAAACCCTCAAATCAAGTTCTCTATTAATACAGATACTCTATAAACTAAAAGTATATGCTTGCTGAACAGTTATGTTAGTGTATTCTAGTTCACTCCATTTCTAAAAACTATAACCAAAATCAGGAAGCAATATCAAACATATGAAAACATACCATTTTAAACTATTACACTCTATAAAAACATTGGAAAATAAGACAGCTTTATTTGTTATCAGTGCTGGCACCTCTGTAGAACTGTCAAAATGCCACCTGCCTCACTCTTCTTTGGGGGCAGACTGAACCTTGTGACCCCAATATGTGTGAGTGTGTGGGTGAAAGAAACAGTGTGAGTGAGAGAGATAGAGTGAAAGAGAGAACAGTCTGGAACAGGTCGTTCACCCGGGTGAAGGCTAGAAGATCAAGGTGGGTCATTGTATGCAGGAGGAGATGCTGGGGGCTGAGGGAATTGGTAAAGGGGTTGAAGGTGTAGAGGGGCATAAGTAACTCATTACCCCGCCTGGTCGAACAAGGACGGTTTACGGTAAGAGGTGGGTCGCTAGGAACCTGGTTATTGATCCAAACCATAGTGCGTAGCCTCTCTCAAATGACACAATACATGGCATAGTGTGATAAGATTGAATTGGGCAAGAGATTTTAGCAGACTGAGAAAACTTTGGTACACTATATATTGGTATACTAATGAATATAAAGTTTAAAAACTAAATGTTAAATACCATGTTTACATCAAAATTAAATGATATGGAATAGTCAAAGGCATACACACTTTCAAAGTAAGCGTTCAAAGGTCAGAGATACCTGTCAAACACCATCCCTCCCACGTAATTATAAAACAGATAGTTCCTACTGATAGTCAGTAGTTTGCCAATGTAAAATTATTGATGATATCGGGTCTCTTAGATTGTGAACTCTCCTGTAAAAGACAGGTTTGGTCAAGCATATTCAGATTCTGAGATTACAGAGTGAGGCTATTTTATAATGCATATAAGGCGTAGTTACTGCGTTTTGGATTTGTTGGGCAGTATAGCAGAAGAGTGGCACTTAAAGGAATATACCAGGTTCAATACAAGTTAGGATCAATCGACAGAATTTGTGGCATAATGTTGATTGGCAGAAAAAATATTTAGATTCATTTCAAAAAGTATAGTCATGAGAAATAAACATTAAACATGTTAACATGAATTTGTTGTGGAAATAAACAGGAATTCTTTGGCGGCCTGGCCTTAATCAGGTTACAGGGTATACCAGCGTTACGTCATCATGACAACGAAGTTGCAGTTTGGATATATTGTTACACAGGTATGGTTAGTAAGTAGTTTTGTGACACTAAAATCATGTTAACACGTAGAGTACAACAGGGTTAAAGACCCCCGGGGTAAAAGACACATTTTATTTTATATTCTCCCAAAATATTTAATAGCAACAAAAATACCACAGAACTTTTCTAGACACCTTTTTGTCACTATGCACTGCAAAATTGTCTTGATCCATGTGATCATTGTGTGTCATGTCTAAAGGTCGAGTCATAGTACTTATTTGTTATAAGGTGATTAAGTGAGGTGAATAGATTTGTTATGAAAAAAAAATTCAAAGTGGGCTCACTTCGACTGATCACAATGAAGATTAATTTGTTTATCAAATACTTGATGAAATGCCAAAAGCGTTATGAAATGCCAAATGTGTTTAAAATTAACAGGAAATGGGGCACTTTCTTAGGAAGTGGTTATTTTGAATAAGCATCATCTTAATTTGTTACTATAAAAAAAGCTTGCTGTCTCAAAATAATTTGCATTAGTTTAAAATTTTGCCCTATGACTATTGCCCAAGTGTGGGGTAAAAGGCCTACTGGACACTTTTTCTTTCTTTTTTTTTTTTTTTTAAGAATTTTTATTAAAAAAAACTTCTGTTATGCACCATGAACAGCCAACAAATGTGTTTTTTTCTATCTTGATACATTATGTAACCAGAAAAGAAAGCAAATTTTCCTTAAAGTGATAATTCACCCCAAAATTAAAATTCTCTCATAATTTACTCGCCCTCATGCCATCCCATATGTGTATGACTTTCTTTCTTCTGCAGAACACAAAGATTTTCAAAAGAACATATCAGCTCTGTATGTCCATTCAATGCGAATGAATGGTGACCAGAACTCAGAAGGTCTAAAAAGCACATAAAGTCAACATAAAAGTTCTCACTCTCACCTCTCAATCTATGACAGGTGAGAGTGAGAAACAGATAATTATTTAAGTCCTTTTTTTTTTGTATTACTATAAATCTCCACCTTTGACCAGTCCCTATCAGTAGGTGTCTGGATATGAAAGTCACTTCCACACTAGAATGAGGAAGTGAAAGCAAAAGTTTATATTTAAACAAAAAAATGGCTTAAATATTGATTTGTGTCTTACCAACATCTATCATACCACTTCAGAAGACATGGATTTAACCTCTGGAGTCTTATGCATTACTATTATGCTGCCTTTATTTGAGTTCTGCTCACCATTTTTTGGTAATCAAATACTGTTGGCTGAGATTTACTTTTATTTAACCCAGAATATTCCTTTTTGTTATCCCCCTTTTTATCCAAATTCGGAATGCCCAATACTCACTACTAAGTAGGTTATCGGGGTGGCACAATTACTCAATTACATCAATCTGGTTGGTGGAGGACAAGTCTCAGACCGTCAATCCACACATCTTATCACGTTGTGCATGACACCACGCAGACTCCGCATGTGGAAACTCATGCTACTCTCCGCGATCTACGCACAACTTACCAAATGCCCCATTGAGAGCGAGAACCTCTAGTCATGACCACGAGGAGGTTACCTCATGTGACTACCCTCCCTAGCTACCGGGCCAATTTGGTTGCTTAGGAGACCTGGCTGGAGTCACTTAGCACACCCAGGATTCAAACTCGTGACTCCAGGGGTGGTAGTCAGCGTCAATTCTCGCTGAGCTACCAGGCCCCCTAAACTCGAATATTCTTTTAATGAATTTGTGTTATAAAATAAAGTATTTTTTTTTCTCCCCAATTTGGAATGCCCAATTCCCACTACTTAGTAGGTCCTTGTGGAGGCGCGGTTACTCACCTCATTCCAGGTGGTGGAGGACAAGTCGCAGTTGTTTCTGCTTTTGAGACTGTCAATCCATGCATCTTATCGCATGGCTCATTGTGCATGACACTGTGGAGGCTCAGCATTTGGAGACTCATGATACTCTCCGCGATCCACGCACAACTTACCACGTGCCCCATTGAGAGCGAGAACCACTAATCGCGACCACGAGGAGGTTATCCATGTGACTCTACCCTCCCTAGCAACCGGGCCAATTTGGCTGCTTAGGAGACCTGGCTGGAGTCACTCAGCACACCCTGGATTTGAACTTGCGACTCCAGGGGTGGTAGTCAGCATCAATACTCACTGAGCTACCCAGACCCCCATAAAATTTTTTTTTATGAACATTTAGGTCAGTTTCTGTTATGTAGTAGCCCTTTTATTAAAGCAATAAGGCTCTTGAAGTTATGCTATTTTATCAGTAATATAATGATTCACAATATAGCATGACCTCTTGTCTTGTGCCTTATTGCTTTGCTCTACTCCATTTGTCCAGCTGCTCTATAGTGTAAAAGGCATCTTGGAGTGGAAAGGATACTGTTCACGCTGATTAATCTGGTCTTACCTCTTAGTTATGCACCACCTGCAGACCTGCATTTGTTCTCTCTTCCCCCTCTCCCTGGTCATGTCTAGTCTTATCAGCTGCTGTCCTTGGCCCCCACACCTGTAATAGAGGGCCACAGCTCAGTGCAAGGCTACTCATTAACCAGCATTTCCTCCTGCACAATAGACACAGCAGAGTGTTGAGTCCAAATACTTCTACCAAGCCATCATTTTGGGCCTCGGTCCTGAGATGGTCATGGGGTTCGGTCAGAGTGCGGCTGCTGAGTCAAGATCAGCCAAAACCAAACCTGTTCATACAATAAAGCAATTCAAGACATCTGTCATGTGGAACACAAAAGCCTCAGTCACCATACACTTTCATTTTATGAAAGAAAAAAACATGCAATGAAAGTGAACGGTGACTGCAGCTGACATTCTGCCTAACATATGTTGTGTTCCATGGCACAAAGAAAGTCATACAGGTTTGGAACAACATGAGGGTTAGTAAACTGCTTTAATATCAGACTTTTTGGCATTCTGCGTTTTATGCCTCTCTTACAGCACCCTGCGGTCACTTCCTTATCACATGAAAAATAATTTCAACATTAACCAACTTTTCATGTCCAATTATTTACTTATTTGGTAAGTGTTTAAACCCTTTCATTCTGCTATGTGTTGGGCCCTAATCACAGTGAACGGGTTTATTTTGTGATAATGACCAGCTGAATGTACATTAGTCTATGACACTGACAGATCCAAGAAAAGCTTAAGGAGTGTTTTTTATTTTACATGGGGTGATAATCTCTTATAGTTGTAATAGTGCTTCGGTCTGATGTTCTCTGTTCAAATTGTGCTGATTTAAACAGACTATATTTATTAATAATGCATTGGACACATTGGGAAATGTATATATTGTACTTGTGATGCATGTATTGCAATGCAATGAAAACATGCTTCCATTGAACAATACTATCAAGATGTTTTCAGGACCTTTCATGGCTCCATCCCATTGATGATGCAATCTTTCTTATGAAGGCTTTGTTTTCTGCCTTCTTTTTTAGTTCCTGAAGGAATGTTGCCATAGCAGTGTCAGAATATATTGCTTTTGTTGGGTGGAGCTCAGACATGGTCTTTACACCACAATCCTTCATCTTACCTGCAGGGGGGTGGGGGGCTTGACCAATCATTAATAAATATGGTATGTGACTGTGTTATCAGTTGGCTTTGGGCCAGGCCTCCAAGTTAGGACTGAAAGAGTGTTATCTGTCCACAGTGGACGACACAAGCACCTCTTAACCTCTCTAACTTTCACAATAAATGCAAAGAGAACACTCACCAGAATCAGGGATTGCTCAATACATTTTATTCTGCAAACCATTACTTGCAGCTTTACACATTGCACATTACATATAATGGTAAACCACAAGGCCACAAGGACTTAAAAGCATATTGGCAATTGGGCATTCCATACTGGGTGAAAAAAAAAATTATAGTAAAAATATTCACATTATTCATATATTCATAAATTTTTTCACTAAAAAATATATTTAATCTATATTTGGTTTATACAAAAGTTAATACTGTATATTTCTGTCATATTTACTTCACGTTTGCCTGTAGCTTTTATTTTGACAGAAAACTGAAAGTGCAGTGCCAACAATCTAACTGCGATAATATTGCCAATATATTGCTAAGCCTTAGTTCTTACTTCAAAGCAATTGTATGGTTTCAGAAAACATGGAATAATATAGCACTCCAGTTGTGACTTTTATTAAACTTTTATTGTGCTTAGTTTGTTTCGCAACAGTTTCCTGGTAAAACAAACACTAGAGGCGCTACAACAATGATGACTTTTAGTCACTTTCACACAAATCACCTGTAAAATGACAGATTGTCAGTTCATAAACACTGTTCACCCAGTTATTCAAACAATGCTATCTTATAACATAAAAATCCTTTTGCTATAGCGCATTACTTTTTTTGTATTTTTACATTTGCATGACATATCTACATTTACAAGCTTATTCAGATACGATCAAGTTACTCGGTATAGCTTAACTGATTGAAGAGTTAATAGAGAAGATAATGAGAAATCATAAGAGAAATAAATGATGACAAAGTATTTCAATGGTTTCAAAGATCAGGTAATATTCCAAAACCATGTTTGAAGTTGTTTGGTGGAATTCAGATACTTCATCCCATTTTATGTCAGTCATGGCCACGTGCTGATCCTCAACCAAACTCTTTGTTTCTCTCTCCAGTTTCACCATACAGAAACACAAATCAGTCATCAGGTGACAGATCGTTACTCGTTTCAGCTGATCACATTACTTCACTGGGACGCTATAGGATGAATGTTTATCAGAGTTTTTCATTGAAGAAAATTACATTACATTGTTTATCCAACAGATAATTTTTTGGATTCCTCATGGTAAATTTAGTAGGAGCATCATTGGGGTGCTGAGACTAAGTGCACTCTGTCTTATTTGTTATATTGGTATTATTACATCACATTGTTATCATTACAAATAAATTGTGCTCGCTAACATTTATCAGACATATACAGGTGATTAATTAGTGGTTGAAAGAATAACTGACAGCATTTTAAATTATAGGAGATTTTGAGGTGATAAATCTACTTAATTGAGGAAGTGTTTGATAACAGCCATGTAAAGGCATTGGATGTTTTCTTCATCTTAACCTTTAGCTGTTGTGTTCTCAACTGTCCCATCACAAAGGTGCCTGTGCTTCTGAGAGAGTATGTGTGTTTGCATTTACGTGTGCTGGATTACACTGGCCCTTTCAAGAGCAGTAATGAGAAGTGAGGTTAAACTTACCCGACATCTCGGTGTTTGTCAGGCTAGGACTGACTCTCACAGAGTCCTCTAGTTGATCCCATTAAAAGCAATCAGCCTACTGTTTGCACAGTGGTAAAAGCTTTAAAGCTGCCCTCCTCTCTCGCTTGCCTTCCCCCTGCTCTCTCTTCAACCAGGTGTGGGTCCCTCAGTTCTCTAAAGCAGCGGTGTAACAGCCATTATACTGTTATGTTGATTTACATGAGGCATATGCTTAAATGAATACACTGTAAAAAGTGGTAACCTGCCATTGTAAGCTTAATAAGCTATTTCTGCCTGATCTAACCAATACAATTTGTTTTGTTGGTGTAGTGTATTCATGTTGATTCAATGATGTTAAATAATATTAATGTCTTGAATATAACCAGTTCATTAGATGTTACCACATGAAGCACATTTCTTAGTGTAAACATTTGTTTTTCATTGTACATGCAAATTCTTCATTATATTCTTCCAAGACCAAATTATCAGCTAGTTTTTATTATCAAATTATTCATTTTAGTTTTAAAGATCTATACCAAATATTTTTTTACCATGAAACATAACTGAGAACTGTTGTGCTATATGAAAATGCAACCAAGTCCTGATTGGTTCATTTTCACAACAGAACGTCTACTGTTTATTATTTTATCCATTCAAATCCTTTACCCAAGCACCAAAAATATGAGACTCATTTTTTAACACACTCAGTGGTGAATGTAATGAAAGCCAAACTGATTTTTTTTCCACAAACACATACTCTGGTCTCATTATTGTCTGTGGTAGGAGTCTGTCTGCTACATCTAATCAACTACTCAGGTGTCAATGAACAGAGCCATCTGCCTGGTGGGTGAGCAAATACTAGGTACAATACCTACAACCTGACCAACCACTCTCTTTTTTCTTCTCTCTGCATCTGTCTCTCAGTTCTCAATCCCCTCTGTTTCTTTGGAGTGGTCAGGCATTGTTTTACCTGCGCGATCTCCCTCTATCCCTCTTCATTCCTCTCTGAATTAGCTTTAGTGCATCAGTGGCCCCACCCTTCTACTGATAAGTCTGTTGGAACAATTAGGAATCCTTCAAGACTTTATTGTTTACTCCAGTTAAGAACGCTAAAACCAACAAGAAAAGAAACCTGAAGCCAAAACCTTGGCTCTCCACGAAGTCCTGATAATACACAAAACATAAGAAGTCATCTTTCACTCTAAAATTGGAAATCTCTCAAACTTGTCAAGAACATGTATAAGTTATATTTCACTAGCATAAACATGTATATATGTATGTACAGTATATGTGTACATACAGTAAATACTATGTGTATGTGTGTATATATATATATATATATATATTAGTTGAATTCAGAAGTTTACATACACCTTTGCCTAATACATTTAAATGTTTTTCACAAGTCCTGGCATTTAATCTTGGAAAACATTCCCTGTCTTAGGTCAGTTAGGATCACCTCTTTATTTTAAGAATGTGAAATGTCAGAATAATAGTGGAGAGATTGATTTATTTCAGATGTATTCCTTTCATCACATTCCCAGTGGGTAAGAAGTTTACATACACTTTGTTAGTACTTGGTAGCATTGCCTTTAAATTGTTTAACTTGGGTCAAACATTTTGGGTAGCCTTCCACAAGCTTCTCACAATAAGTTGCTGGAATGTTGGCCCATTCCTCCAGACAGAACTGGTGTAAATGAGTCTGGTTTCTAGACCTCCTCGCACATGCTTTTTCAGTTCTAACCACATATTTTCTATCAGATTAAGGTCAGGTCTTTGTGATGGCCACTCCAATACCTTGACTTTGTTGACCTTAAGACATTTTGCCACAACTTTGGAAGTATGCTTGGGGTCATTGTCCATTTGGAAGACTCATTTGTGACAGAGCTTTATCTTCCTGGCTGATGTCTTGAGATGTTGCTTCAATATTTCCACAAAAGTTTCCTTCCACATGATGCCATCTATTTTGTGAAGTGCAATAGTCTCTCCTGCACCAAAGCACCCCCACAAGATGATGCTGCCACCCCCAAGCTTCACGATTTGGATGGTGTTCTTTGGCTTGCAAGCCTCACCCTTTTTCCTCCAAACATAACGATGTTCATTATAGCCAAACTGTTAAATATTTGTTTCATCAGACCAAAGGACATTTCTTCAAAAAGTAAGATATTTGCCCCCATGTGCACTTGAAAACTGTACACAATGGTGGTGGCTCTGGGGATTGAACCAGCGACCTTCTGATTACCAGTTATGTGCTTTAGCCCACTACGCCACCACCATCTTTACAAGGACCTTTGCTGTTGTTCTGGGATTGATTTGCACTTTTCGCACCAAACTACATTAATATCTAGGAGACGGAATGCATCTCCATCCTGAGCAGTATGATGGCTGCATGGTCCCATGATGTTTATTCTTGCATACTATTGTTTTACAGATTAACGTGGTACCTTCAGGCATTTTGAAATTGCTCCCAAGGATGAACCAGACTTGTGGAGTTCCACCATATATTTTCTGTGGTCTTGACCTGAAAAAGGCATCTGGTGGAGATTTCAAAATTGCCTTTAAATGTCTGGGATTTGGCTATGTCTTCATAATGATGTGCTCTCTACAGTTAGTACTATCATACATTATGTGTATTTGATACTGCACATCAGTTTCCATGCTTATATGTCCTTATGTCGTTATACAGGCTGAGAGCAGAAGCGCACACTCTTTCAAATTATTGTATGGACAAATTGAAAATTAAGTAGAAAACAAAAACTAAATCCAAATTCAAATTAAAAGTAATAATATCTCTGGTTGTAATGACTAAAGCAGCTTTCACTTCCTTTAGTCTATGTTTGAATGGAGGGGTAAAATCAACAAATAATTGAAAAAGTCAACAGAACACAATAAGAATTGTGTTGAAGGACCGTTTTGTCTTCATACACCTAAATCATATGCTTTCATTCTGAAACTAATTTGAAGTTTGTTCAGCAGGATACTAATCATAAAATGTGACTATGAAATGCAACATATTTGGTATTTTTGTTGCATTTATATTGACAAATTATTTTTCTTAGTTGTGAAGGTTAAAATAAACTTCACATATTGATGTTGAGTTTACAGTTACAATTTTATTTCAGATTCATGAAAAAATTCATTCGGACTCGACTCGGACTCAGACGGGCCGTGACTATTCCCACCTGAGCCTCAATTGGGCTAATCAGCCGAGGAGAGGTATAAGTGCAGCGGTATGCAGCAGTTTGAGAGAGAAAGAGCCAAATACAACTGCCATGTGTGCGTTTGTGTTGAGTGGCAATAGAGATATCTTCAAAATCTGTGCAATTAAACCATATGTGTTATTATTCAGGTAAGTTACTATAAATTATTGACCTCAGAGAAAACTCCCAAAGATGCAGACAGTTCAAACTAATGTCCTCTATAGCATCCCTTCCGGCTGCACTGAGAATGCAACATGTATTTGCTTTGTGTTATGCAAAAAGTGCAAAATTGAGCTTGTGTGCACCTGTTTGCGTAGAGCATGTTACGGTCTTCAGATACACTGACCTGAATCTATTTATAATACTCATAATGATGTGTATTTATAAAGTAACGTTTTAGAGATGTGTAGTGTACCACACTAGTCAGGGTCTTGGCTGGTACTCTAACATATGTCACTTTGGTGCCTAAGACCACTCCACCAACATGCCATATTGAGCAAACACAACAAACAAACAGTAGGGTGTGCCTTAGATACCCCCTTCTCTCCTTCTCTCACCCTCCTCTCCACATCTCTCCATCTCCTGAGCACTCCGCCCAGCACCCAGGCCATTAGCAAACACTCAGAACAAAGGGGCGGATGAATAATTGGAGGAAAATATCAACGTTTCATCATGGCCGCCCGACTGCGGCAGTTATCCATTAACCACATAGAGAAGTGCTGTGTCGTCCAGCCATCTAAACCACAGCACTTCAATGAGAGAGGGAAGCAGGTGAGGAGAAAGCTATTTCCCTATTAGAGATGTAGAGAGAAAGAGAGAGACACTTTTGATGACCAGAGAGTGAAGAGAGAATAGAATGGTCAGTGGAAATCAGAAAATGTCTCTCTGTCACATAGATGCCAAATTGTTCATAGATATTATTCATAGATAATTAAATTCTAA
The DNA here is from genome assembly GCF_025860055.1 of Xyrauchen texanus. Lineage (NCBI taxonomy): Eukaryota > Metazoa > Chordata > Actinopteri > Cypriniformes > Catostomidae > Xyrauchen > Xyrauchen texanus. The sequence goes on along the minus strand of NC_068304.1, from coordinate 33,761,621 downwards.
CTGTTTTTAATGCCAAAAGGTCCTGGATCAAAGTTAGCACAACCCAAAGAAAAGAAACAACTCATATGACACTAAATGTGGAGCAAATGGAGACTTTTCCTGAAGTCTTCTTATTTCTGATCATGCTGCTGGGAAAAAGAGCCTAGTAATACCACATGGGTCTCCTCTTGAGTTTCAGAAGAGATCTCAACAACTTTTCAATTAATGTGCTAAAATATCAAAGTCTATATTCAAAAGCCAATATTCAATATGAATTTATGGAAATGAGGCTCCAATCTGAGTGCTTTTATTTTATGTTTCATTACATATGTTCACTGTATAAAAGACAGTATGTTATAACCAGAATGTCTAGGGGGAAGGAAAGGCAGCACACCAGGGCTTTTTATTCTGTATGAGGCAGAGCAGTCTATTGAGAGCCAGAGGACTGCAGCACAGGCTGGGGAGGGCCTTTCAGGTCTGGTAAATAAGATGTCTAATTCATGGAGCGGATATTTTGAAGGAAACTGTTTGAGGATGCCGCTGTGCAGACCTGCTCTCCAACTCTGCCCTTCCAACCTCCGTCTTTTTGTTGCCATCCATGCCTGTGAAGCTGGCATGGCAGCATGTATGCAAGCAAAGCGTGAGTGTGTGTGTGTGTGTGTGCACGCATGCGTGCATGCGTAAAAGCGTTAATAAGCATGCAATGGTTCTAAAAAGTATTTTTCCACTTAATAATAATAATAACTTTTTTATAGCACTTTTAGCAAATTAGCACTAGGTGCTTCACAAAACAAAAAACAGTAATACACAACACATTCACATAGTAGTAAAAGCAAGTCTATACGAATTTGTTTAGATGAGAGTTAAAACACAGATTCAGCCGATCTAATATCCCAGGGCAGGCTGTTTGACAATCATGGGGCCTTCACTACAAAATCTGAATCTTGGAACAGCCAAAAGTTAATGAAAAGAAGATGTCAGAGGTGTAACTGTTTCGTAAATTCTAAGAAGTTGTAAAAATATGCACCCATTTCTTTCCGAGAGAAAAGGGTGACAGCAGTGGCAGCCTTATTCATCATATTTTAAAATTAATATCAAAAAGGCATCTTGATGGCTTAGAGAATACTTCCTCTAAGTGTGATTGTGGAAAGTTAGGGTAAGTGCAGCTCAGGTGTGGATGCCCTGGGTAAAGAATGTTAAACACAACTGACCTACATGGGTTCAACCTACGGATTAAAATCCTATTTATCTTTTCCTATTTGTTCACATATTTATGCTGCCGAGTAAGGAAGGATTTTGTTTTCATTATGGAACGTCTGTATGAGAGATTGAGAGAGAGAAAAAGAAAGTAGGGAGAGAGAACAGTGAATGGCTTGGTGTAATTTATTTTGTTTGGAGCAGGGGACCTGGAGCTGTGAAAAATCACCCACCGTATCACTAATTCTGTCTCTCCCCGGCCACCGGACAAATGAAAGCATTTTGAGAGCCAAACAGAACAGAACAGTGTGTGTCACACTACAGTGGACGTACACTATCCAGGCAGACTGACACGCAAACTCACACTCAGGCAAAGGTGTCAACCCCACCACACCCATTAGATGGATGGAAACCTGTGTTTTTAAATTTAAACACGCATTCTTTCTTGTTTTACTAAATGTTTTTCTTCCTTGCATACATTTCCATTTTCCAGTCACTTGATAAATATAATTATATGATAATAATTATACTAGTATATAAAAGTATATTAATGAGAATAATCATTATAGAACAAAATGTGAGTGCACAGCAAAACTGTCTTTCCTTTAAAACTAATAATAATAGAATAAGAAAAAATAATGTAATTTTTGATTTCCTCAGTGATTTAGTGAAGTTGGGGGAGTTGAGAGAAAGATTGGATATGGGTAAAATTAACTATGGTGTTATTATAGTATTATTGTTGTAACCACGTTTTTTGGTGGAAGCCATAGTTTTAATGCAATTAACCATGGTGGTCCTACAGTAATATGGTGTTGCTATAGTTATCATGTTCAATTTTGTGGTTACTATGATTTTACTACAAAATACCATGGTGATACTATGGTACTATGGATACTAATGTTTGTGAGGATAGGTTAGGGCTAGGTTTTGAGGGAGGGGTTGATGTAGGGTGTCTATGACCTTTAATACAAACAATAAAACTGCTGCAGTGATGCCCTATAATCTTTAAGTATTTAATTAGAGGTGAAAATATTATCTGCCACTATTGGTGCAAATAGAATCCATCACTATTTGTACTTAGTGCAAACAGCCTCTGCCTTAACATGACAGTGTCCATTTTTACATTATAATAACACTTTTCGTTTGACATTTTAGTCATAATTTTTGTCTTTTGACGACAATTTCCACTACATTTAGTCAAGATTTAGTCACATCATATCAGATTGATTTAGCCCATCAAGAGAAAGAGAGAGCTAGTAAAGAAGGCTAAAAGGTTGTGTGAAGTTTAAGCAGCCATGAGTCATGAATGAGCACACATTGTTAGCTCAGTGAAAATCCTCGCACGTTCCTGGAAAAAAAAAAAGTCCTACGTGACACCAGGATGCAAGACAGCTCTGAGAGCAGAAAAAAAGAACAGAGAAGAGCACAGCTGTCATACTGCTAACACTGCAGCTCCACAGGTCTCCACACTTTCTCAAGACACCTGAACAAATCAATACCACACAATGTCTAACGTTCTACAAAGAATGGATGTCTCACTCATATACTACAGTGCTTTACAATTTTTAGGAATACAATTTACTTTATATCTTAAATCAGTGGTTCTTAACCCCAAAGCAGGGACAGGGCTTCAGTGTAGACAGCAGGGAATTACAATGCCAAATGTAAAATAATAAATTGCAACTAACCATATTGTCAAGCATAGTGGTTAAAATAATATAAGCCTTATAAAGGGAGAGTAAATATTTCCTGAATTCCTTTTGTTATTGATGTCAAAGGCTCTGCGTCACCTGTCTCTTGGTAGAAGCTAGCCATGTTAAAATAGACAAGTTGTGTGACATACCTCACCCTTTAAAGCCAAGAACTAAACTAAGCAAGGTAAAAGAAAATACCACTGCGAATATATAAAATCTCTTGCAACAACATGATCGCACAAGCCAAAGACACAAGCCCAAGAATCAACCCTTTTTTGCCAAATTATAGGATTTGCCATCCCCATCAGACATTTTTGCATTAATTCAATTGTGTTCACCTTTTCCTGTGATGCTAGTTGTGCAAGCAATCTCAATCTCCCATGGAAACCAGGAAGTAATCACGTTCACATAAACAATGGTAAGCGTGAATCAGAGGTTGCATTTTCGAATAAAAATTAGAATTTTACTCCACTGACAATTAGGTTTGGGGTTTCGGTTAGGGGGTATGATTAATAACATATGTAATACTGTTGACTGTATTACACCATTTACAACTAAAAATAAAACTCGCTTTTGCAACACGCTGTGGACATTTATCTCAACAAAACTTCTGACTTCGGCCACAGGGGGCAGTGGCTCAAATTTCAGTGAGCGCATACCGATTTTAGCGGTAGAACTTTCAATCTCTTATCACTGAATCCATTGTGTGGCCAGTCTGCTTTCAACCAGTGTTGGGTAAGATTCTCAAAAAGTAATACACTGCTATTTAATTCTCTGCAATTTTTATCAGATTACTTTACTGATTACTTCTTCAAAAAAGCAAACAGACATACACTAACACTTGACTGAAATGTTTCTCATGATCTTAAAAATCTTTTGATCTAAAGACGTATGCTTAAATGTTTGAAATTTGTTTGGTAGATAAAAATATAATTGTGCCACCATATTAATGTATTTAATAAAAAATGTAAAAAAGTTTTTGGAATGTAGGACTTAGACCAAATAATAAAGTGCCCAACATAGATGGGAACTCCTTCAATACTGTTTAAAAAGCATCCCAGGGTGATACCTCAAGAAGTTGGTTGAGAAAATGTCAAGAGTGTATGTCTGCAAATTCTATGCAAAGGGTGAATAATTTGAAGATGCTAAAATATTTAGATTTATTTTTGGATTTTGTTTAGTCACAAAATAATTCCCATAATTCCATTTATTTTATTCCATATTTTTGATGACTTTACTATTATTCTTTAAACGTTTCAAAACATTTGACCGGTAGTGTATATGCACATATCAATTCATATTTTAAATGTATTATACATATATTGTTTAACTAAAGTAAAATACCTAAAAGTATCTTTATAAAAAATCAATAACTGTAATCTGATATAAAATGTAATAATTTAAAGCAAGTATGTAATTTTGTACATTACTTTTAGATTAAATACAGTAACTAATTTCTTTGCAATCAGATTACACACAAACATGGTAAACATGGTGTGGACCAACTACCATGTGTTTTGTGGCATGAATTATTGGCTACTGAGGTTATTATTAATTGTTTAATTGTATGTTTTATTTCATAAATATTAATCAAATTAATGTTTGATTTAAAGTAATTATTTGATTATTTTTGTAAAATTAACAGTTTTGTTACTGTGTTGGGTTGGCACTTAGCAGGCCACTATAAAATCTGAAACAAAAGCCGTTGAGAACACTGTGTTAAATATGTCTGAGATAGCTCATAACTGAAAGAGCGCTAGTTTCTACATTTTCTTTCTCATCCCCATAAGATCCTTTCAGGATACAAAACATCCACCAGTCCCCATCCACAATTAACCTTTGCTCTTTTTTCTCTCTTACCTTTGTCTGTTTATCACCTTTTTTGACCTTCACCCTGCCTTCATTTGAATAATGTACACAACTCGTTTACGGGAACTACAGTGAAAAATCATCACTCCTGGCCCCTGCTTTCTGTTCTCATACTCTCCACCTTTTTCCAAATGGCTTTTGCGAGCCTCACCATTTACAAATGTTTTTAATTTTACACTACACAACTACCCTTCACCTTAGAAATGAACAGCGGTAAAGAAGGGGGCTAAATATAAACCTGTAAAAGGTAGCTTTGTGAAGACGGGCACTGGAGAGAGTGAGAAGTAGTGAAATTCTCCCTGCGGCCTAACTGCTAGGAAGGAGCCAGGGGCCGAATTTTTTACCCTCAATGAAAGACGTGATTGTCCAGGGTCTTGCAGAGCCAGGAAAGTTGCCCCAGTGGTTTGGTTCTATCTGGCAGGAATGCAATAGAGAGAGAGAGAGCGAGAGAGAGAGAGAGAGAGAGAGAGAGAGAGAGAGAGAGAGAGAGAGAGAGGGATAGAAAGACTCTCATTTGGTTGGTCAGATACCTTCAAACTTTCAAGAAAAAAAGCAGCTTTTGAGGTGTTTATAAATATCACCTGTGAAGCGTGCAGCAGGCAGACTTAAAATGATGCATGTTGGGAACGTTCAAAAAAGACTCTCAAGTTGCTTGTTTAGACAGTGGGTTGTAAGAGCAGGAGAGGGAAAGAGTGGGGGAGAGAACAGGTATTTTTGGAGCAGACTTAATTGAGAAGAAGGCTCCATTGATGATGATGGTGAGGAGAGGATGCTCATAGTAGAATACATTCTCCACTGCCGTAAGCACTGGGACAGACGATTCACTGAGCTGCTCTGCTGTTCGTCTGTCCACAAAAATCCACAAATCTCTGCCATGCGTTATAACTATATAATTAGCTGTCTTCATATTATACTAAAAGTGTTGTTGACCCAAGAACAGTGAGCATCTGAAAACTTACTTGGAACCAAAACATAACTTGGAAAATTATTATTAGTGGTGCATTTTAAGTCTGGAATCACTACTACTACTTTATAGTTATACATTTGGCAGACTTTTTTAATCCAAAGTGACTTTAGAATGCTGCATTCAAGGCATACGTGTGTTAAATCAATCCTATGACATTGAAGAAGCACCATGCTCTACAGACTGAGCAACCTGTAACTCTTCAGCATGGTCACACAGGTAGTCGGGAATGTTGTTTCCGAGAGTTCCAGTACCCTAGGATCGGCCACATTATGTGGACTCACTGAAAAGCACCAGCTCTTATCAGACATTTTTTCATTGGCTCCAGTTTGTTTATTTTCCCTTGTGGTGCAATCAAAAGCACAGTGGATCAACATTGTGGGAGACCCAAGTTCAGATCCCACGTAGAAACCAAAAAGTAATCATGTTTGCATGAACAGTGGCAAGTGTGATTCAGAGGTTGCATTTTTGACTCTAACATTAAATTTGGAATCCACTGATGGTTAGGTTTATGTTTGGAGTTTGGTTTGGAGGGTAGAGATTACAAAATATGCATTCCTTTTCGCTGTATCACAGCCTGTTATAAAACATCTCACTTTACATCTCGTTTTGGCACCTTTCTGTGCACATTACAGCCATAAAATGGAGCTCACACGTACACATACTGTATACCCAACAGCACTTACCACTTTTGTCTCTAGGGGCAGTGTTTAGAATTTTGGTAAGCACAGACCCATTTTAGCTAAAGAAAACTTAACCTACTACTTGTGATTTCACTGTGAGATCAGTCTGAACTCTTATTACTGTTCATACGTAGGGTTAGGTTTTGGAACAAATCCCTATAAAACGATTTTTAAAAGTATAACATTTTGTTGTGCTACAGACATGAATGATACTTCAAAATATGTGGCTTGCTTGGCCTGTTTTTTTGTTCTAAGCAATTACTTTTACTCTTCCACCCAGAACCACATAGCAAAACCTTAGAACACTAAAGAAACTGTATAACAACATGCTAACAATCACTCAGAACACCTTAACAATGTCATAGCAACACCCCAGCAACCACCTGAACACATCATGATGACACGTTTAACACGCCTTTCGGGAGAGCTCACATTTTCTTGTTGGAAGTATTTTTTATGTGGATTAAAACCAATTATATGTGTGTGTCATGCTCAGTAAAAAAAACAACAACAAAAAAACAGCTTTAATGGCAATGAGAGTCACTGGACATTACCTCTATTCATTTCTCTACCTCGCTCCCTTCTTCCACCATTCCTCCCCCCTCCAGCCACAGCTGTTTATGGACCCCAGCAGCCTAAAAACAGATTAATGGAAAAGACACGGCAGGAGAGGATAAGGGTAACACACTGTCCTGTCCTGAATGGGCAATACAGTTGCTGTAGCACAGAAATTAGACATCAATTCTTAATAATTTCCTAAAAGCACCCAAAAGTATTTTATAGCAGCCTGGCACGTTTATTGGTGCACACATAATGTGTCTTTAAAAATATAATATAGCTCTTTAATACATTCAAATATAGACCTACTTGAACAATTTAAATGGTCTATTAAATTGTCTAGTGCTAAAATACCACCAGCAATAGCTATGATGCAAAACAACTGTTCACCTTAATTTGTATATTACTGTGCAAAAACCGCAAAAAGGACAACTATTAACTTTCATTTACGGGTTAATAAGGTGATTAACTTTTTATTTTTATTTTATCCAGATCTATAAACTCATTTAAAAATACAATGGTAACATTTTACAGTAAGGTTCAACATTAGTAAATGCAAGGTATCAGTAAACAAATAATATATATATATATATATATATATATATATATATATATATATATATATATATATATATATATATATTTTTTTACAGCATTAGATAATCTTTGTTAATGTTAGTTAATTCAAATATGATTGTTCATTGTTAGATCATGTTGGTTCATGGAGCCTTAACTAATGTTAACAAGTTCAACTTTTGATTTTAAAAATGTATGATGAAATTAACATTAATAAATGCTGTAAATTTATTGTTCATATTTAGTTCATGTTAACTCATATTGATAACTAATGTTATTAAATGACACCTTATTGTAAAGTGCTACCAATGCAATTCACACACACACAAAATTATTTAATATGAATAATAATATAATGAATAACCTTTTTCAATTTTTGATTTCACTTACAATATTTCAATTTCTGATTTCACTTACAATATTTTTTCATTGGTTCAAAGTGTTGTAACTGTTTGAAGACAGTAAAATAGTAAATACATAAATAGATAAATAAAAGTCTCATTAAAAAAAAAATATTATTCCCTAAAAAAAAAAAAAGCAGTGAAACAATTTTTTTTTTTAAATATAATTAAAATTGTAAAACCTTTTGTCCACCAGATGTATATGTATGTATATATATATATATATATTATTAAGTTGTCAGTATTTAAATACCTTTTACTTGATGGTTACACAACTTGAAAACGTAATTAAATTATAATTATTTTTTATATATTAATCTATAAATGTTTGTTGTTGTTATTATTATTATTCTTTTACAATTTATAAAACACATATTTCTACTAACTTGATTTTTTTATGATTTGTAATTTTTATCACATTTATTTGATAATAATCCTTACATGTCAAGGACTATATCTTTTAGCAGAAGCATGGAACTAATTAATAAATTAATTATGACATTTTGTGTACTTAATATTTTTATTGGGTAGTAAAAATTTTATAAAAGCAACAAGGTATTCAAGGCAGAGCTATTTAAGGAATATCACAGAGGCAAGAGTGCTGTTATAATGAATATCAGGGTAGTGTGATTCACTTATAAGTAATTGCAGCCGAGCTGATATTAAGTACAACGTCGATATGCTTTCATATAGCAGTTCTATAAAAAGATACTTACGTTTAAGTCAAAATTTGGCCTGTTAGTTTATATATCCTTTCTATGTGTTTGATAAACACAGACAATCAGAGTGATACATGCAATGAAGTGCCCCTGTGCTGCCATCCAAAACATCAACAATCTTGGAAAGCCACTTGTCCAATAAAATCAGAGGACTGTAAGTAACTGTGCTACACACTGTGCCAAACAACGTCCTTTAGCTGTGACTATATTCACAATAGAGCACAGCCTCTTTTACCTTATTTCTCAAATATTACATTGAGTGGGCTATGAAGTAGAGTGCAGCAGAAGTAGAAAGTTTTTAAGATGGAAAATCATCTATTAGACTTTTTGTTGAGCATCAAGAAAATTTATGTTTCTATCTAATGGTTAATGTATTATTAGATAAATATATTTGACAATGTTCACATGAAGAGATGTGTATGTATATGCATGACTTAGTGGAATGAACAGCTTGTGTGTGTATGAGAGGAGACATGAGAGAATGTGTGAGTGTATGAGGAAGGGAAGTACTCGACACATTCCAGTGCTATGGCTAGTGAATGATGTGATTCTCTCTTTCTCACATGCAGGTGGTGTTTTTAGACCCTTACGCTGCTATAAGGGAGGAGGGTGATGGTGGACCATTAATTTGGCCCAGCTGTATTTCTGTCGTTGCTAATTGGTGCAAACGAGGGGAACTTGAGATTGGTAGGGCACGAAAACAAGCACCCCCATAACGGGACTGAGCTTGGGCCACTGAGCCACTCCCCTGTGCACCTCCCTGGTTAACACCAAACATTTACCTATATTGAATTTCTGTTATACAGTCTTTTTACACTGTCAACCCAAACTCCTACTTAATTTTCAATGTGTGTGAAACTTTCAGAATTTAATAAAATATTTTAACAAGCATTACATATTGTTACTTATTACAATATGTAAGTTATTGATAAAATTATCATTATCATCAGTTCATTTTCCTTGAAAAAAGTGGTTTTATACAGAATACTGCATTCATTTACACTTCTGTAATGACTATGTACAGGTGATAAACAATGTCATTTTCACACAAAGATACCAGAAAATGACTATTTTGACCATTTATATTCTTAGCAGATGATTTCTTACCAAAGGTAACTACAACAAAATGGACATCTACAGTAATATTTGATTAAGTTGCAATTGGCTATTTCATAGCTATTTAAGTGTAAGGTGATTCTACTTTTAAACAACAGTAAAGGAATGCAGAGGCAAGTGAAGATATAGTGATTTACATGCTAAATAATTGATTGACTCATTGGCACAACAATGAGTATTCATGGCATATGTGAGAGGCGGAGCTTGTGACACCAATATTTCCATTGTTTGCCTGGATTCACAGAGCTTGAGCATGGAAGAGAGGGTGTGTCTTACTTCAGCTGATAATTCAAGACAATGAGTCTGCACCTGCCTGTTATCAGTCTGTCATATTTTTATATTTGTGTTATGACTGATGGCCATTTTTCTTTGGATCAAACTCCACTCTTTTAGTTCAGACCCACTAACCTCAGTTTACTCTACAACACACTATCACTCAGATGAGCAAGATTTTATTACTTAAGGAAGTGTGGGGGACCTGGCTATTGGCCATGTTTGTTAAAAGATAGTAGAAACTGTGTTATGGCAATATAGAGAACAGCAGTGACGGCCCACTTTTTCAGCTAAAGTATTTTCCCCATTCATGTGTTTAACAAGTATATAAGACAAAATTTCAATAAAGAGTTTTAAGTCATGAACAAAACCAATCAGCTCGAAGATTAATTATAACATAACCAATGCTTCATGGGATACTTCATGGGAATGGGCAGTTTCTGTTGAGCTTTTTTGACAAGATTTATGTATCAATGGTAACATTGACTTCTTTGATTGGTGCATCTTTCTTCAGGATTATGGCTAATGTAGAGAAAATTCTTCTTTGGGCATTTGGCTAATACATCAACATGATCACACAGGAAATCGATGTGTTGCATCTGAAAGTTAATTTTCCCTAAAAATCAATCCCATTTGGTCAAATTACTGACAAACGGCATCCCCATCAGACATTTTTGTGTCAATTCAAGTGTGAACACATTTCCCTCCAGCGATACTGAGAGCGCGTTGCATGAGACACAGGTTCTGGTCCTGGGAGAACCAGAAAGTAATCACTCGTACACAAACAAAGAGTGAGCATGATTCAGTGATTGCATTTTCACTTTACAATTACAGTTTTACACCACTGACAGTTAGGTTTAAGGTTGGTGTTTGGTTTAGGAGGTTGAGTTAATAAAATATACATTCCTGTTAATGTAACAGGAGCCAGATGGTCCGCGATAGCAGTGCGGTTTGTGTAAACATCACTCCCCTGGCCTCAAGAGGTGCACTAGCGACTGATGTTCAACAACACTTTAAGCAGCGGCCACTGGGGGGGCATTGGTATGAATTTTGATGAACACAGACCGATTTCAGAAGCAGAACTTTCGACCTACTGTTGCCAGAGTTACAGTGTTATCAATAAGATTAAACACAACTTTTTTGTTGAAATTATGCTTGATTTGTGGCTTGTACAAAAGCATATATCATTGTTTGACAAGCTCTGAGCCTATGATTGGTCGGTCTCGAAATGTGTATATGTTTATATTCTATGGAGAAAATGAATAAAAAAATTCTGGTACCTTTCTGTGCGCTCTATTGAAAAAATAGAGTAGCAGTCCTAATACTAAGAATAATTAGATTTAGTGCTTAAAAATAATGTATTATATTGAATCTTTAAGTCTGGCTTTTGGAAGGGTGCTTATCTATCTCAGACAGCTTTTTTATTTTAAAAGAGTTTTTTGAGGACAAAGGTGAGGTTTGAGGGTTTGAGGGTTATGTGTTTGAATGCTATGGGAATGAATTCAGCAGGAATGTCCATGCACATCTGGGGTCATCATGTGGAGTACAGCTCAGGAAGAAAGTGTCAGTCTCGACTAGACCAAAAGACAACAGAGCATGACTTGACAGCCACTATCCATGGCATCGTAAATCACCAGAGCTTGGACACACACACACACACACAGACCTTTAGTATCTCCAAACGTCTTCTCTTCAACACTAAAGAGATGCTCAACCAGGAGTGTCAAGCATTTTTCTTGTTCTTTTTCCAGTGGCAGTGCTGGCTCCCAAGGCTAAATAAGACTTTTTAACTTAGCGTTTCTTAGTATATGTGTTAAATGTGTTAGTCTACAGGTGTAGTCTGAATTTAGTGAGCTTCGGGACACAGGTTCAAATGCAGATCTAATACACACACATAGATATATTGACCTATATATATATATATATATATATATATATATATATATATATATACAGACAGACAGACAGACAGACAGACAGACAGACAGACCGACCGACAGACAGACCGACAGACAGACACGACAGACAGACAGACAGATAGATAGATAGATAGATAGATAGATAGATAGATAGATAGATAGATAGATAGATAGATTGACCTAACACCCCCCAGCCCCCCAAACACACACAAAATAAATGTATTTAAGAGACTATCCCAAAAATATATGTTGTCTTTAGAAATAAATGGAATGGATTGTCTTTATAAAATACAACATTAAAATGTTCCTCCTCAAATAACTTGCAATTTTATGTTTCAACCACAGATGTCGATATAGAGCCCAGAAATCCTTAGTGTAACTTTTATAATAAAAGCAAAATTAACAACTGAACTTGGTAGCCAATATCATTTATTTTCCTTGAATGGAAAAGAGCAGCTTTCACATTTTGATAATAACTATTTTATAACTTAATTTATTTTACATGAGCTTCAAGCGATGTGTATGGATAGATTATGACTGAATTTTCTTTTTAATGCAAATGATCTGTGGAATCTGGTTTGGACTGACTAAATTTAGACATATAAATGGATCATTTCTGCCACACCATTTAGACTTATTTATAATTGTGCAAAAAAAAATGATCAAAAATACAAATGGGGAAAGTTTCCGTAAAAATCTACTTGACTGAACGCGATCCCTTTACTTTGAATAAACGTGATAATGTAGCATCGCAGCATGATACATTTTCTGGCGCACACACAAAGTCTTAAACACACACAAAGTCTGTAGTCTTAAAAAGGTAATTCACTCTGAACGAGAATATTTTATTAAAGCTATGTGAAGGATTCAAGCATACAAGCATCAATTTGAATAGCTATAATAAACTTAACTGCATTGACAAACTGCAATTGACTGCTGCTATGAGGCCTACACAGTGATGAGAACACATAGGCCTCTGTTTTGTTGACATAGTGAACAAGCCAAGATCAATCTGCCTCTCTCTGAAAGGAAAATTTAATCATGCTGTTCGGCTGCCGTTGTCTCTGTCTGGCCTAATCAGCAGCCATTTTACCTTCACCCAGAGCATGCCATAGAGCAAAGTCCAGCCTTTATCTATGTCTAACCTGCACACTATGAAATGCTCTCTGTGACACATGCTTGCTCTCTCTCTCGCTCTCTCTCTCTCTCTCTCTCTCCCTTTTCCTGCTCTTGTTTATGTTCTTTTTCTGGCTCTGTTTCTTCACTGAAATCTGTTGGAGTGACAGTTAAACTGTCCTTGAAAATAGTTTATGGGTTTAATTATGTATAAAAATAAATAATAAAAAACCCCCACTAAAAACATTATAATACTTTAGATCATAGAGAACTATATACTGCAAAAACAACACATTGGTCGATGCCTTACATAAATGAGTTTTTTTTAAGATGTAACTGTATAGTCAGAATAGCAAACATCTAAAAGCAAGTAAGGTAACAATTTAGATATGTGTCTTTTTCTAATTACCAGTGTTAGAAATATTATTGGTTTCCACTCAACAAGTACTACATAATATCTGTTTCCTTCTTGTTCATTGTTGCATGCAAGTCAACATAAATAGTTTTGGAATATGTGAAACCCAAGTAATGTACTTAAAAGTAATTAACCTCATTTCATTTCAGGAACTGTAATCGGATTACAATAATTTAAAATGTAATGGTTAACACTACTTTTGACTAAAAAGCAATTCGACGTTAGTAATAATAAATATATGTCAGTACAATCAGCTGCTTAAAATAATTACACATAATGGATTTATAGTTAATTAATTAATTAATTAATTAATTAAAATGCACAGCTACAGAAACATTCAAATAAAGTGTGACCGAATATAATTTTGATATCAACTCAAACTGAACATGTGTAATATGTTTATGGACCATTTATCAGTACAAATGACTCAAATGTCAGCATTAATAAAACGAAAAGGAAAAAAAGGAAAGTCTTAATCCATCTGCCCAGAGGCACACCTTAGATTACAAAAACCTGACATCCAAGTAATTGCCTGTGGCATGAACAGGGTGGTGCACTGTGAGGCCCTTCGGTGCGCTTCTTTAAAGAACACTAGGTAAAGTCAACAAAGCACACCCCTCCTACAGGATACAGTTAAGGATGCTCCTCTTGTCATTTGCATAGCACATCTTCTGGGAGAGCCAGGAACGTTTTTTTTATCTCTCTATTTTCCTTAATATTCTATTTCCTTCTCTCTGCTTCACTCTTTCTCGCTCCTACTTTATGAGTCACCATTCACTACCATTGCATTGGACAGAGAAAGAAAGGGTGAAATGGGAAGACAGAAATATAGAATTAACAAACAAGACAGAGCTAATCAGAAATGTGGATATGAAAGTGTATACACAGTTATGGTCTTTTAACAAATGTTTTTTATAAGGTCCTGATGTCATATCTGAAAGAACGGAAGTTATTACTCACCTACATGCTGTACAGTAAAAGTACCAACGTCATGAGTGTCATATATGTTTTTTCCACTATCAGTATGACACAGTAAATGGCACCTGTCGCACTTTAGGAACACTGGTGCTACTATTGTATAACTACTATTTGACGTGGACTATTGTATGAAGTGGTTCTGATATGGTTCATGATCAGGAAACGTTGTTTGGCTTGTCTCTTTGAATTTGATATTGCTTTTGGAACACAATAGGAGTTAGCCAGAATGTTAGGGTTAATGTTAGCCTCAGTCACCATTCACTTTATTAGTTTGGAGAAAAAAAGATATGATGAAAGTGAATAGCGACTGAGGCTAACATTAACCCTGACAACTCCTTTTGTGTTCCACAACAAAAAAGAAAGTCATACGGGTTTCAGGGCGAGTAAATGAAAATTTAGCATTTTTTAACTTTCCCATTAAAATTTAAACCGTCCATAGTGATGACCCGTTTAATTGGGTCATCACTTTGTACAGAAAAGGTAAGTTCCAGTTTAGTCATGATGGGAAGGGCAATCTGTTCCTAATTTACCATTGTGTCACCCTGGAAACCGTATCAGTTCATTATTGGCTATCTTATCAGGTTAGTGCCCCAACAGCAAGGTCCCTTTGTGTTTCTCATGAAGAAATAGCTACTATAGATTCAACCAGGAGACCCAGGGCAGAGTCTACTTTACCTTCTCTCTTGTTCTCTAGCTGTGTCTATTTTATACTTCCCTCACTTTTGCATGCAATCTGCTCTGCCTTTGAAAAAGCTCTAGAGCGATGTGACAAGAGAGAATGGTTTCACAGCCCTCCGTGATAAAGCAATGAACACAGCTGAACCACAGCTTGAGAGAAAGAGGGAAAGAGAAAAAGTAACAGGGTGGAATATTTCACACAAAAATCGAAATAACACAATAAAATGCTTTTCTGACAATTATTACAAAAACGTCTTTGGTCTCTTTAGGTATATATGATCTAGTTATTCATTATGGCCGGATGCTCTTGGGTCTATAAACGATGACTGCATTATTATCCTGACAGATGGAACATGTCTACAAGGTGGTTGTTATTGCTCTGCTCATTTTACTGTCCGTTATACACTATTATTGATTTGTGAATTAAAGGGAGACCAGGGCTAGTTGTCACACAAGTTACAAGGACTGTATCTCAGTTATTATAAGGTTTTGAGGATGTTAGTTTCAAACACTTAAATAGTTTCAAACTTTAAATTACAATAGTTTTAAGAATTCTATGTGCCAAACTAAAATTCAATTTTCAGCACATTTTGTAACAGCTGTCAGGTAAACACATTAAACCACACTGGCATCAAGAAAGAATCAACTTTAAGTAGATTTTCACTAAAAGGTTGAACTGGGTTCTCAAAACAAGTGTTTTTTTTAAATATCAAGTTGGGGAAAGTTGTCACATTTTTGTTCAGGCAAGTTGTCAAATATGTTTTGTATGTTATAATTGTAAGTTTATTTAATTACTTCTTTTTTTTTTCATCTATTTTGGCCCAAACAAGAGACATTTCTAAATTTTTGCTGTTTTATTAATTGTTTTTCTGTTTAAATTTAGCTGAAAAGCCTATACTAGGGTGTCTAATGCAGGGTTATATTGTGACAACTTACCCCAGATAGACAACATGCCCAAGACTTTAAGGTATGTGCTTATACAGAAACTGACTTTCAACAGTGAACCTAGAAATATCAGAGTAAAAAGTGTGAAAACTAGCCCCAGTTTTACTTATTTTATTTAGGAATGTATATTGGGTAAACTCAAAGTGGCCCATTTTACCCTATTACTCAAATGTACCCTAATCTTAAACTTTAGACTCAACTTGCTCTCAGTTTTCATACTAAATCTAAACTAATTCAAATCTGATCACAAATCAGCTAAATTATGTCCAGATACTACAATTCTGCGTTATTCTCCAGCTCAGATCCCTGCTCAGTGATGAACAGGGCACACTTAATGCTTATTACTGTGTCCTGTTCAAATGCTCTGTAAATGTCTAAGAGTCGGCACTTAATCTATTCTAAGGATCATTGCTGTTTGAAGACTGGGTAGACTGATTGTGTTTGAGTTGGAATGTTTCTGTCATTTCCGAGTTAGATTTTTCAGTACATAATTTGTTTGAAAATTACTTAAATGAAGTTTGTTGGATTAATAAGCCTAATATTAAAATCTTTACTGTCTGTTATATTTAAGGAAAATGTAATACATAATTAAAGGACTCCAAAGCATATCTCAGATTTCTTTTTTTGTTTAATATGAAAAGAACATAAAAACATTAAGAACATACCATAAACCAGTCAACCACATATAGCAACATATATAGATATATATTAAGACACTTATCTTCTAAGCCCAACAGACAAAAAGCTGGGTTTAAATAAACATAGTCTTTTAAAACTAAACAGTACAAGAACATATTCTGACCTACTTTCTTACAAAATTCAAATAATTTGTTTATGACATGATGGCTTGACAAGAAGTTTTTAATTAAAGCTGGCTTAAAATTTAGGAAGGAGGAGAAAGAGACCTCACAACAACACATCATGGCAATTTCATCAGGGTTTGCATAATTTTCTGATAAAAAGGTAGTTACAAAGCATTGCTGTAACAAAACGATCTCACAACTCCCCAGTAGTGAAGAACAGAGAGGCACTAGTGCAAAGTATTGTATGGATGTGGCCCTTAGTGCATTGTCTGCTGATCTTTAGTAACAGCTACAGCTGAGCTTTGCAGACTTGGTGGCACCTGGAATAACAGTGGAACTGATGCATACTGAAAGCATTTGACATCTTTTTCATGAATATTATTGCCTGCATTCTAGAAGAAAAAAAATATTGTTTGGTTTACCACAGTTTTATTTTTCTCCTTCAAACTTTTATCTTTTATATACTAAACAAAGATATATTTACTGAAGCACAGAATATACAAAATAACTTCATTCATGGCCAAATGTAAAAAAGTAATTTCTTCAGCTTCTTTAAGAGACAAGAATGGTACATACTCTCCTTAGGGAAAAAGTGTGCGCTGTGTTAGTGCAATTAAACTGACATGTGTTACGCTGTAACACAAGACACAAGAATTTCCCTGTAACACCTGCTCACAGCAGTAACCGGAACTCAAACATTTTTGCATTCTATGTCCTCTCATAATTGTTTAATGTAACTTCACAACACAATTTCATAAAAGATATATTAAATTCTTCCCTTCATAAATAAATGCATGACTCCTGCTCCCCCAAACATTTGCAAACAGTATATACACATGGCATCATTTGAATACATCTTCTGGGTTACATCCAAAACCCAAGGTTTAGTCCCTGAATATATGAATTCAGCAAATTCAGAAAAAAAAGTATTACTCAACTGGTTCTGGGGAAAGAAAAAAAAATGATTTTTTTTTTTTTTTTTTTTTAAGCTTGATGTTGTGAAGATGTAAGAATCCTGTCTAAATAGAGAGCCATTAAGAGTCTGTAGAGTTCAAATAGCTTGATTTGTTTTGACACATTATGATGCATTGAGGACAGACCTGCTGTAGAGGGTCTGGTAGTAGGCACCAGAGTCAATGGCAGATGGGCCTGTACTGTCGTAGATCTGTTTAGAGGCCACAGGAGAAGATGTTGTGTAGCTGTTGTAAGCCATCACCTGGTCCTGGTAGGACTTGAAGTCCATCTTCTGTTCATTGGACATGAGATTTGTGATGGAGAATGGATGGTTGAAATTGTAGTGGGGGTCCATGGACTTTAGTGGGTCGTTCTGCAGATCCAGATGTTGCATGGGGCTGGCCAGCAGATGGGGGCTTCCACCCATACCCTGAGAGTGCAGGTGAGAGCTAGAAGGGGCCATAGAAGAGGACACTGAAGACTGAATGGGCACTGGTGAACTGTGTGAAAGGCTGGATGGCTGAGATGGGCAATCCAGCTGCACCAGGCTCCTCTGCTGCTCATCCGAGGCTGATCCAGGATGGGAGCTGTCAGAATGGGCCGAGTCTGCACCCTCTGAGCTTGTGGCAGGGCTGTGCACTTCCTGCATTCCCTCCCCTCCGTGCCCACCCTTGGCACTGCCACCCTCCTGAGACTTTGCTGTGCTCTTCTTTCCCAATTTTTCCTCGATCTTGAAGCGCTTTTGGCGACGCAGGTAGCAACCATTCTCAAACATGTTTCCTGAATTGGGATGCAGTGCCCAGTAGGAGCCCTTGCCAGGCTTGTCGGGCGAACGTGCCACTTTGACGAAGCAATCGTTGAAAGACAGAGAGTGACGGATGGAGTTCTGCCAGCGCTGCTGGTTCTCGCGGTAGTATGGGAACAGATCCATGATCCACTGGTAGATTTCGTTGAGTGTTAGCATCTTACTGTTGCACTGCTGAATAGCCATGGTAATGAGGGATATGTAGGAGTATGGTGGCTTTGCGTGGGTCAGAGACCGACGGTAGGGCTTTGGCACCTCCTTAGTCCGGTTTAGGGAGGTAGGAGAGGGGTAGCTGATCTGGGACATAGGCTGACCCATGCTCTGGTAATGGGAGAGGGGACCCAGGGAGGAGGCAGAAGAGCCCAGTTGGGTCAGAGAACTGGGGTTCAAAGAGGAGCCTACTGGGGACAGGCTCATGTGGTTGGGGCCTCCACCCATGCTGGTCAATGGGGTGCTATTGAGACATGCACCGGGGTAGCCCATATTCATGCTGGTTGTGGAACAGGCCGAGTTCAGATTTATGTAGCTGTTCAAGCTGCTCATTGAGTTCATGGCGCTCTGAGATGAGTACATCTAAAAGAAAATAACAGAGGAAATGAATGTTTCCCCTCAAATTCATTATCAGCTACAATTTTGTAACTATAAAACAAAATCCTACAGTATGTAAACACACATGCAAATAGGAAAATGTGACGTTGTTCCACCTGGGACTTCTCAATTTTAAATTAACTTATATATATATGATACATATTTAACTTGGTGGCTAATTTTTTTTTTATATACAAAAGTCTATATACAATTTACGCTTATTTTTATTCTAAATAAGTTTCATGGGTATTGCTATAGATATAAAGGCTCAGCGTTTTCTTGAAATATTTTGTATTGTTTCTTTTCATTTCGTTTTTAAATAAAAAACAATTTATCAGTTAAAATTGCATCACGGGTCTCTGTGAGGAAAACTGTTCAGTAAACTTTGAACATAATAGAATCCCACAAATCTGAAATCAAACGAAAATAATTAAATAATAAAAAAGGCGTAGGCCGAAAAACATTTTCGTGGTAAACTTGCCATGACAAAAGAAGGATACAAAGCAATGGCTCATTTTAGATATAAATTCGCAAATGCGGAACGAGGTAAATGAGAAATGAGTTTTTATGATTTAGGTGTTTTACAGACAAATTGAAAAAGAGACAAGAGATAGTGGCCTACTGGACCTCTTATCAACGTGACTTATTAACGTGTAATATGTGTGGAAGAGACTGTAGCGTGGAATTAAAAACTGAATTCCCTATTAATTATGTTCATATAAAATAATGGTAGTATGTGGATGTATTGCATCTTAGTTTTAGTATTTAAAGCTAAGAGGCATTTAACATTTAAAGGTTATTTTAAATGACTAATATTTTACTCTTTTTTTTATTTTAAAACTTTTTTTTCTAATGTACAGAACGTACAGAATTTCTATCTATCTATCTATCTATCTATCTATCTATCTATCTATCTATCTATCTATCTATCTATCTATCTATCTATCTATCTATAGCCTACCTCCACAATATTGAAGACTTTTCCAAACGTACCTCATTTGCCTCGCTGTAGAAAGCATTCCATTCAGGAATTTCATGAGATTCCATCTTCACAGAGCTCAACATCCCCGAATAAAGTTGTACCTCGAAAGAAACGGGACAGTGACAGGAGAGTAAACCGTGGTAAATGTCCCCTCTTTGGGGGGTTTAATTAAAAAATAAAACAATGTTCCACAAGACGACAAACTTTATAATTCCGAAACCACAGAATCCACGTAATTCAACAGCATGAACTGTAATAAAAAGTTTTAGAATGTTCTTCTCTTGGTTTTAAAGGATTCTCTGTTCTTCAGTCCCGTGGATCAATTTGTTGTTTTCTCATGATTAATTAGTTCACTCAGTTTTGGTGAGGCAGGAGCGGTGGGTCCTAAACATTTTCAATGTATCCTGAAAAAGCCCAAACTGAAGCTGCAGCGGAGACGTGGCCCGTGATATGACTGTGTCAGGTCGCTATGGGTAAGTACAGTAAGAAAGTCTAACCTCCAGGCTTTAAAACGCACGCAGGTAAGGGACCGCCCCAAGAGGCCATTTGAATAGTGTCCCGGGACTCAGGAAGAGATCCCGAACGGTCTCTCTTGCCCCCTGCTGCTTAACATGCATAACAGACAGACAGACAGAAAGCCAGACAAACAGCTAACTAGCTATATAGCTAGATAGATAGCTAGATAGATAGCTAGATAGATAGCTAGCTAGATAGATAGATAGATAGATAGATAGATAGATAGATAGATAGATAGATAGATAGATAGATAGATAGATAGATAGATAGATGCTTTTATTCTTGAGTCATCAGTCAGTCATTTGATGGTTGGCTCTGTCATTAGTGATGTGCTCAGGGCGGTATAAGCTCATCAAGGTTTAAATGCATCACGAGCTGTGGGAGTTCCACATCAGCAATGTGAGGTGCCAGTTTCAAAAGTTGTTAAATTCCCTCGGCTATCACTTTCACGTCGGCCACAGTAGGCCAAACGAAGGACGGTGATTAATTCCAGCCATTTAAAAATTAAGATCTCACATGCCGTCTTTTCACAAACCACAGATCTTGGACATTTTTCGTTCCTAAAGCAATTAAACAAATAACCGAATCAAAACTTGATTGTTATTATACATTTAGTAATTCAGAAAATATAAGCAAATTATGAAAAACTGCCTTGATCTGAAGAGCTTTTTTTTTTTTCAAAGTAGGCACATTTTATTTTTTTGTATAAACCGCTTTTATTTGCGAGTTAAAAAGTTAACAAGTTAACACTACATGACGACTGTACACATTGCCTGACTTGAAATGACCCGTGGAAAAGGACCACCGATGCACGACTTACGTCCGAGAATACACATCTCGTTGTTAGACGCAGACAGGAACATCAGAATGTCAATGCATTTCCTAATGGCTAATGAATGGAGATGTAATTGGCCAATTGGCGGGGGGTCGACAGGATTAGTCTCTAGAGAAGAGAAGACAGCTGACCACCAAAATGTGACTTTAAAAGCCTACACACCCCAAAAAAGTTATAAATGAAACAATAAATGTGGTATTTTAAATAATTTTCAATAAAAACGATCAATTATTTTTCTTTATCATATCTTATATCAGATCCGCCTCAGACTGTTAAACCATTAACATCACTTTGCAAAGGGATCCCTCAAGACTTAATGGGCGATTAACAAAAGGTTAAGGACTACAATCATTAAAATGAAAGCAACTGTTCCTTTCATGCAAGACAAGAAAATGTTGGTTGAAAAATTGAAGACCCGTGGCACGGTTTATTCATCTTTTCTGCCTTACTTTCTCTTTATTCCTTCACTGTCATAAAATGGTGTATTGGCGAACACGCATGCGATCATCCTCCTGCTGTCTCAGGGCTTTTCATTCCAGTGTAGAGGCGCATCGTTCATTAACACCTCTATAATTGGATAACAATAAGTCTTAATGGGTGACGCTAATGGAGGAAGCAGAATATTAGAAACGTGTTTTAGGGTTTTAGTCATTCAGTATGATGGGGTCAGTTCCTAATAGCCTGAAAATACAGAGAATTGAGAGAATACGAGAATGGAAACCTACAAATAACTAAAGGTTTATAGAATAGGATTTCTCCATTTTGAATGTCTGAAAACATAACTTTTGGGCAAAACTCAATATTATCTCATAATGATGAGAATGCCATTTTATTTCATATATATATATATATATATATATACACACACACAAACAGGGTTGGGAGGGTTACTTTTTAAATGTATTCCACTACAGATTACAAATACATGCTGTAAATTGTAATCAGTAACGTATTCTAAATACTTTGGATTACTTCTTCAGCACTGTTAGATTTTTTTCAATTGTTTTGACTCTAAAAACTCAACAAAATACACGTTAAAATACATTAACTGAAAAACCAAAATATCTTATGCAGTGTTGTTTCTAAACAAGATAAATCAAATTGATCTTGTTTTAAGGATTTTTAGATATATTTATAGGACAGATATTATTAACAAGAATACGAATTTTTCCAAACTTCAAACTTACTTCTCTGTCTGCTCGAATGTAACACATCATAAGAAAGTGTTTCACCGATGTTCAAATGCACTTTGGATCGCATCATATGTATAAATGTTTTCCATCTCAAAAAGACTAAATATTAAATTAAACAAATGACAATAAAATGCAAAGTAATCTCTTCAGTAATCAAAATACATTTTGAATGTAACTGTATTCTAATGACCAATTATTCAAATGGTAACTGTAGTGGAAAACAGTTAATTATATTTTGTATTTTAAATATGTAATCCCGTTACATGTATTCAGTTACTCCCCAACCCTGTGTGTATATATGCACTACCGGGCAAAAGTTTAGGGTCACTTATTCTTTATTTAAGTTTTTTTGATCACATTTTAGAATATTTGTAAAGTAATTTAAACTATATAATTACAGCAATGGAACTGGAAATTATGTTGTGACAATAAAAATCCAAAATGAATAAAAACGGTGTTATATTTTAGCATCTTCAAAGTAGTCACCCTTTGCCTAGAAAGTTAATTTAGGGACTTGGTAATATTGCTGGAATATTTAACAGTTTAATGTAACATAATCAACAGTTTTCCTCTCTCAGTGTCAATATGTTGGTAGAATATTACCACCTGCTGGACAAATGTTATCACAGCAAAGAGGCACCCTGTCGAAAAATGACCAGATTTCACCAATTCATAGATGTTTCTTCCTTCTTGCAAATGAAAAGTTCCTCTTGCTGTAAGTCACAGATATAATTACAGTCACATAGTTTAACTGTTACCTAAATGTAAAATATCATGCATGATTTGCAACACAGTGCTGTCAATTACAGACCTAAATTGTGAGGCTTGAAATCATGTCCTTTCCCTACACGAACATAGCAGATAAGCAGAGAGTAAGAAAGCAAACATTCTCTAACCTTGAACAGTTTTGGAATATCCAACAGATATAAAAACAACTCAATAAGGCCAAGTCCAAAGCAGTTTCCTCCCATTATTGGGTCATGCAATTCCAATGCCGTTCTGTGTATAGTCTTCTACTTAAACTACACTGTAAAAATGTTTGACCAGTTAACCTAAAATGTACTTTAAGTGGTAAAAATCTAATTCAGCTGATGTTATTTACGTAAACAAACCTGATGAATAATGAATTACACTCAAAAATTGTAATTCCAAGGGTCAGATCAGTCAGCTCTATAACGTTACGTTCACTTTTAACAGTGTAAACAACCAGTACTGAGTTAATAAGAAAAGACATACCCAAAGGTTGAGATCCAGGAACAAAAAAATAACTTTTTATTTATTTATTATATCATGGTGCAATATTTACACCCTGGATCTGATTTTTAGGGATACTTTTATGTAAAATACTTCATTTTATCCATTTATATAAAATCCAAATATATTCAGTAAGGGTGTTACTCATAAATTTAAATCAGCATCAACTAATTTTTTTGTTGTTGTTGATAAAATGTATTAGGTGTAGAATTAAATATTAGAAAACATATCAGATGTTGAAAACAAAAGAAGAGGGACATCATTAAAGGGAATTTCTTTTTGCCCCTACATTTTGAATTTCGGGGGCATTTTTGTCAATTTTAGTGGCATTCCCCATTAATTTCTAAGTCTGTTGAGATCATATCAGAGAAAGAACAGAGTTTATTAAACTATAAGACTGTCTAGGATAAAAATAAAGGAATAGTAGAAGTAGTAGTAGTTCTAGTAGTTCACAACCTAAAAAATTTATTTTTGATATTTGTTTTTTTTTTTTTACAAACAACTTAAAATCATTGGCAAATGATGCATTATTTATAAATTATGCAACATTATAAATTAAATACATGTAATTTATGATATTTATATAACTGATTAATTCAAAACAGCTAAAACACTTCAATCTTAGCCTTAAAGGAAAATTCCAGGTTCAATACAAGTTAAGCTCAACTGACAGCATGTGTGTCATAATGCTAATAACCACTAAATTAATTTCAACTCATACCTCCTTTTCTTTAAAAAAAGCAAAAATCTGGGTTACAGTGAGGGATTTACAATGGAAGTGAATGGGGCCAATCCGTAAACATTAAAATACTCAAGTTTCAAAAGTATAGCCACAGGACTTAAATATTATGCATGTGTGATACATTCATTTACTAACCTTTGTAATGTTATATCCAATTTTTCAACTTTGTTGCCATAACGACACAACAATATAAACCCTAAAATACAAAAATGCCAGTAAAAATGACAAATTTAAACAAGTATTATTTAAGCTCAAATAATACAAGTTTTAACAGAAGAATTCATGTGCTTTTTATAAAATTTAACATTTAAACCCTGTACAAATTGGCCATTCTGGGTGCCTCACTCGAATCTCAATTTGTGCTTATTTGTTTTTTAAAAGGAGGGATTTCAAAATTAATTTCTGTCGTAATTAGTATTATGCCATAAATGCTGTTTGGTTCAGCTTAACTTGTTGAACCTGGAACATTCCTTTAAAAATACTAACCAACCAACAAACCAGTTAACATCAGCAGGATCTAAGTTTAGCATGTTAGCAAACATTGTTTGAATTCATAGAATCAGTCACAATAATCCATAGAATTAGTGAACAGCTAAAAAAACAGCAGTGGTTTCTTGAAGTTTGTGAAAAGTCAATGTTTTAATTTAAATACAATTTGAGCTGTAACGTAAAGCCGATTAAACAAGGTCTTATGGAACAGTACGTTGTGCATTTATATTCTTAGTCAAATATATTTTTCAACATCGTAAACAAGGCTGAAAACATGTCAAAACAATATAGGGAACCCTACCTACAGTAGCCTCAAAGCAATTTGGAAACTTAAGCCAAACGTTAAAAGGTTTAGCATCATTTGTACGCAGAATCCATGGGTTTTGTTATTTGCATTATAATTTTTATGCAATTAAGTTCAACATTTTTTAAGTGTGGCTTAATTGTCTAAATAATTTTCTGGGGCCACTGTACATCAGGACTGCATTTCTAATAGATGCAGGATTCTCCTTTTAAAGTGTAAATTACATCTTTCACACAAAGAGATGGGAAAAATTCTGGACCATATACTTGTAAAAACCAAATAGCTCTGTTCTCATAACATTAAACTAGTCTTCGCCTGCAAGAATTTAAAAGCCAATGGGTTACAATACAAAATATAGTGATCTGCTTACTTGTAATAAAAAAATCTATTTTGTGTCCACCCACAGATGTTTAAATAGAAGTTCCCAATGTAAAACATTCCCCATATCTGTCATTTTTATTTGATGAAAGCCACAAAACATTTTCTTACCACAAAAATATATATGTTATAGCATAATATGATACAACAAGATCTCAGCATGTCTATCTTTGGTTTTCTATTCATTCAAAGACTTAGTGGTACATAAAGCAGTACGGTATCAAATCTAGAGATTGCACATCTATTACCATTTAAAGGGAGAGTTTTGTACAATCTACACAAGAGTAAAAACATACAGATATTTATTGTACATGCTGGATCGAGAAGCGATTGTAAGGAAGGACTTTTAGCACTTAGTAATATTCCTGGACTATTTAACCGTTTAATGCAGCATAGACAACAGTAAAACAAGAGTGAGCCTGTATAGGTCATAGTCGGTACAGTTTTTGTGATTGTGAAGGAAGCCTTCCCAAAGAAGGCCTCCTTTGTACAATCTGCATCTGTCTGGTGGTATCATTCTGGGAAATCATTGTTCACTCCATTGTATCTTTGAAATGTGTTTTTCAATATCCCTCAGAGTAAATACAACAGGGAACTTGAACCTGCTTTCAGGACTGGACATTCTTAAAGCGCTGTAGAACGCGCTAAATGGGGCAACAAATCTGAGTGACCGAAGTAAGTGCAGGAGGGTTTAACTACATGGCATCTCTAAAGAGAAAAATTGCTGCATTCTCCTTTGTCTCGGTCAAAGGAGGGAAGGTGAAGGAAGAAAAGAGGGAATAAGGGGAAAGGTGCCTGGATAGATGGAGGAAGAGGACCTGCCAACCGGCAGTCGTCTCTTCAGTGCTGTGGGCCATGTGGTCACGGCGGTCATCTTTAGGGCTCAGGATTACAGCTCCCTCTGAATGAGGTTTTAGTTCTGTTAAGGCAATAATAAACAGATTAAATATATTAACATTTTTCTGTTATTATAAATAGATATTTGATCAAATATGATGTACATCTCAGCAATAGAGTGTAGCGTGAACTAGTGGCATCCCACATTTCAGCTGTCTTAGTTCTGGAAGTATTTTTCCCATTTATTTAAACCATAGATAAAACCAACCAGCCCCAAAGTGAATAACACCACTACAAACATTGAAGCAAAAAATGTAAATCGGACCAAAGATAAAAGGTACTAAACTGTGAACAAACGGTTTTTAATATGGGTATGAACTACAATTCCATGAGGGGTTGCAATGATGAAATCAACTTAAAAACAATGGAAACATATAAAACCATTGATTTGAATTGTTCAATATTAGCACAGAGAAATATATTTCAAGTTTATTGTGAAATATTCTGATATATGCAAATATACAAGTAGTTAAAGAGTGTAGGGAGACTTGATTGTGTCACTTGTAGCGCATCACTGAAGGGGTCGGCTCATTTGACGTGCTTTGTTTGATGCAATTCTCTGATCAGTGCATCTTTTCCCTTTAGGATCATGGGTAGTGTAGATCTTTACCAGAATTGGCACTATTAGACAAACTTTGAAAATAAATAAATATAATTTTTTTTGCTGATGGCTTCAATAGAAGCATATACAACTGATTAACAACTCACGTTAGGTCTGTTTTTAATGGTTTCCCCATGGAAAGTATGAATGGGATTTTCACTTCCGTAACCCGACTGTTTCACTCTATTACTGATATTATAACATTAAATTATACTTGTTACATACACATTAAGCATTAATCAAACCTGCTGAAAGCTGTTAGGGGTCTCTCTCCTTCTTCACCTTCACATCTCCAGCCAGGATGGTGGAGATCTCTCCTTGCATGAAGGCCCAGGGTACATTAGAGCCCACAAGAGGGCACTTCTCCCCACTGGGGCAGTAAACCTCACTCCCCGAGCCCTGTCTGCGGATGAAGTCCCGGGTGCAAGGGAAACAAAATTTGTGCCCGGGGACTGATGGACACTGGACGAAGTGCGTGTCTTCCAGGCGCTCATGGCAGATAGTACAGCACAGCGGTGCGCCACCTCCACCGGCACCTCCTGAGGCTTCACCTCCAGTAACGGCCCCCTGGTCACCCCCGCCAGCGAGGGGCATGGTGACAGTTGTGGCTGGCCCTCCTGCGCTGCTTCCAGCTGAGGGTTCTCCATTGCGTGACGCCAGGCGTCGCGGACCGGAGGGTGAAGGACTGGTGCTGTTCTGACGCCCTACGTTGGCAGCGTGAGCACCACTGCTGCCAGGGCCATCTTTCAGGGACTGGGTGGCTGTGCCAACATTGTCTGCCACACCCATGAGTGCTATGATCGGTGAGGGGTCACTACTGTGGGCCCCCATCCCCTCCTGGAGAACTGGAGGCTGACCAGCAATAGTTAGTGAGGTGGCTGGCATGTGACCAGGGATGCCATGATATGCACCTAGCTGCCAGTGCTGGCGCATTTCCTCTGAGGTCATCCTCTCTGCGCCGTCCGGCTCGGGTGAGGCTTTACGTCTGCGTCCTCTGGACTGTGTGGGACGGCCTATATTACAGAAAGCGGTGGGCAGCATGGAGTAGCTGGCATCCAGGTAAGGCTGTGGGAGGGATTCAGGGGTGGGTGCGTCTTTGAACACTCGCACTGCATCGCTGAGAAGCTCAGAGAGGAGACGCCAGTCACCGGTGCCGTGTCTTTTCTCATACTCCACATATTTGTAGCCTGAGTTAATGACCTTGCCGGTATCTTTCTGAGAGTCATGGAACATCTGCTTGACTAAAGCTAATACACTGGAGAACACGTTGCCAGATCCACAGGGGTATTCTACAAATACTTTCAGCTCAAACTCAACCACCAGCTTGGCATCGAAGGCAAAAACTCTTCCCACCAGGCCGTGGTCCTTCTTAAAGCGAACATTAAATGGGGTGCAACCAGAAAGGGTGTGCAAGGCTTCACGCACAGCTTTGGGGCGTCCCACCCAGTCGTCTGCACGGTTCCTCACGCTTTCAGAGAGCTCGGTGAGGACTTCTGTGTTCCTCTGCTTCTCTTTCATCTCCTTTTCAAACTCAGGGCTCATGAAAGATGCCACACCCACACTCATCCCCATGCTCATGGCCTGTCTTTTACTGATCTCATTCAACATTGGAGCAGAAATGGTCAAAGGACCACTACCGGCTCTGGTGTTTAGGCCGGGCATTGCCGTCAGCAGGCCATGAGGGGCTCCAACGAGCCCCTGTGCCATTAAATTAGGTGGCACAGGCCCTACCAAAGCCCTTCTGGCATTAGGACTTTGCCTACTAACCTCAGGTGGACCACCATCTTCCAGTCTAGGCAGGCCATTTGGCAGCCGGGCAGACATATACTCTCCTCTTCCCCTCTCATATCGCTCGGAGGGCGGTCTGCCGGACTCCATTGGACCCTCCTTACCACCGTGTTTGCCACCAGGCTGTGGACCCGGAGATCTGCCGTCCTGCATAACATGTGTTCGCTTCAGCTGTCGCGCTGCGTCAATGAGCAGCTCTATTCTGTCCGCTCCCTCGTAGTTCACGCACCCTCTGCACACCGCCTCGCTGAAGTCCCAGATCATGGCCCACGGCATCTTAGGCAAGTCGCAAAGGTAGCACCATTGCCGCCTGGAAGATGCCTGCGAGGAAGCGGACATATTTAATAGGCCCTCGCGATCTTGCGTTCTCAAATCCACCCTGATTTTCTCTTAAAGCCAGCCTCCGAGCGTTTATGAGCGACTATTTCCTCGTTACGGGCGAATATATACAACTCCGCTTGACTTTGTGTCATTCAGAATCGACTTGTTTGATGTTTCTGCCAAATCGTCTGGGCCGCAGCTTCTCCTGGAAGACGTTCCGAAAGTTACACAACTCTGAACCGTTGCGTTGTGGGAAATGTAGTCTCACTGAAACTCTTTTAAGATTTTTATTTTTTATTTTTATCGACAACTATAAAATTGTGTAGGGCCTACTACATTCATTAAAAATGGAATGTAAATTCAATAAAAATAGTCATGGTATCAAATAAATGAATAAATAAATAATAAATATATAAATAAAAATAGCATTTTATGATGCGTAATCTGATGTTCTGGTAGTGATTATATAGTCACACAAAACCAATTATTTCCAGTGTCTCTATAAATGTATATGGAAGAGGATTAGAGCTATATAATTAAAAATATTTTGACAAGGGATGGTGGAGCAAATAAATCATCTCACGTTTAATCTTAACAAAGTACATGACACTTCTAGAAATGCATTTAATATAATGAATAATAAAATATAATTACTTTAATCTTAACTTTAAGAATTTATAAAATATTTTAAAGTTTCTAATAAACATAACATTTAATCAAGTACATTATATATATATATATATATATATATATATATATATATATATATATATATATATATATATATATATATATTAGAATATATGCAAAAATATGATATGAGAATCGATGTAACTGAAATTATCTAAATTAAGCCACATAAAACCTCGCCACAGGTTAGACTTCATTTCCCAGTTTACACTGCGGCCTGTTGAATAGTTGACATCACGTCCGCTTTTCCCACGAACGTGTTTCACAAACTTCCGCTGTTAAATTACAGAAGCGTTTCTATGTAATGAAGAAATGTACATGTTTGCTGGTTTAACTGTTTATTTTGTGAAACTCGTGAAAACAAGTTCTGAGGCATAACGTTAACGAAAGAAATATTTTAGCAAATTAATTTATTCTATCTATTCCAAGCATCTGGTTTATACTACATTAGGGGAGCAAACCAAAAGTGTTCACATCTTTTGGAATGTAAACAGGAAAAGAGTGGAACTATTTTTTTTTCTCTCGAGTGTATTCATATATACAGATAAAATTAATTCTGAATGTTGATAGATACATGATATATGTAAAAAAAAATTATACACAACCACATACAGTACACAATTAGATTACATTTACATTTATGCATTTGGCAGACGCTTTTATCCAAAGCGACTTACAGTGCACTTATTACAGGGACAATCCCCCCCGGTGGTGGCTGTGGGGATCGAAGCAGCGACCTTCTGATTACCAGTGATGTGCTTTAGTCCACTACGCCAACACGTTGTGTTGATGATTGTGGATGTGGACTGAGATCCTCTTTGTCATTGGTGGCTGGTACATATTGACCCTCTAGGATTTCAGCGGGTGGTCTATCTGTATTTGTTCCTGTTGCAGATGCAGTAAAGCTTACAAACTGTGTACAGACCTTGGATAAAGAACAGCACGGAAATGGTGCTGTAGTTACTTCCATATACAATAAACTGTGAAACAAAAGAAGATGCTAATTAATTGGATAGTTCACCCAAAAATGAAAATTCTCTTATCATTTACCCACCTCATGCCATCACAAAGATTTTTCTTTCCTCAGCACATCACAAAGATTTTTTGAAAAATACCTCAGCTCTGGAGGTCCTTACAATGCAAGCGAATGGTGATCAGACCTTTGTAGCGGCAAAAAAAAAAAAAATATATTTTTTTACCGCTACAGATGTCTGAGAACCATTCACTGATCAGATCAGATCACTGATCATCATGTTCTGCTGAAAAAAATAGTCATACCCATCTGAGATGGCATGAGGGTGAGTAAATGATGAGATAATTTTCCTTTTTGGGTACATGCATTTAAACATTATTTATATGGCCCCATGTCCAGTTCTTACCTTTGTTACAATGTCCAGTCCCAGAGCAGTATTGTCCACCACAATAGAAGTTAGTATTGTTTGGAGGGTAGAGCAACAAAAGTGTTTATGCCAAACATTCTATAGAGAGGTTAACCGCTTCCTGAAACCTGCAATACATTTTTTTAAAAAACATTATAATAATAAGCGGAAAATATGCAGATAAGAAAAACACCCTTCAAAATGCACAGCATGGCATCTTTGTCTGAAATATTAATGCATTTGGTTATTCCCAACAGTCAAAAAAGTAATCAATAATAATATGAACATATAATGGTGCTAAAGGTAAATGTTAATGGCTAGTTCTATGGTCCTCTGCAGTATAGCATTGCCCTGTTTTATTAATCAGACTGGTCGGTTTGCAGAATTAATCTAGACTGCACAGCATGTTAATTGTGTAATGACTCACATTGCGATTATGATGAGGAACATGTATGAGGCTTTGAAGATGGCATATCCTGTGTAACACAGCCAGATATTGTTGGTGAGACCCATAAGAAAGACACACCCTGCACCTACATCAGAGAATACACCAAGAGAGAGCTCGCCCCACATTCCCCATCTCTATACAGAGAAGGCTGCAGCCGCAGCTGTAAGCAACAATCACAACATGAATCACAACGTGAAAGTCAAATCTGTGGACAAAGCATGATTGAGGGCCACAATTACATGCCCTCCAGCTGAAAAATGCAATTAGACTAAACTTTTACTACGTGTGCCACTTTATGTGAGTTACTCATTTTTGTTGCTTTTGTTAGAATTTTCTTTGTCTTGTCAAGGCATCAAACCTCTGAGAGAACTTCTCTTCAGCTGTGATTGAAGTGACTACAAACCAAACCCCTATACTGTTGTAATTGCTTAAATTACTTTTTCACACACATACTGGGCTGCTTAATTCCTTCTATGCAACCAACTGCATACCAATTAAAGGGATAGTTCACCCAAAAATAATAATTCTCTCATCATTCACTCACCCTCATGCCACCCCAGATGTGTATGACTTTCATTATTCTGCTGAATACAAATTAAGTTTTTTAGATGAATATCTCATCTCTGTTGATTCTCACAATGCAAGTGAATGGTGAGCATAAATGAGAAAGTCCAAAAAAGACAGACAGTCGTAGTAAAAGTAATCCATACAACTCCAGAGTTTAAATCCATGTCTTCAGAAGCGTTATGATGTGTGTGGGTGACAGATCAATATTTATGTAATTTGTTTAGTGGAAATCTACACTTTCACTTTCACTTCAACATTCTGGTGTGGAAGTGACACTCACATTCAGCCTCCTTCTGATTGGGACTGGCCAAAGGTGACGATGTTTATTTGTATTTTTTTAAAAGGACTTAAATGTTGATTACTGGTGTCTTTTTGGACCTTCTGAATTCTTGTCACCATTTACTAGCATTGTTAGGACCAACAAAGCTGAGATATTCTACTAAAAATATTCGTTTGTTTTTTGCAGGGTAAAGAAAGTCATTCACAACTGGGATAAAATGAGTGTGAGTAAATGATGAGATAATTTTCATTTTTGAGTGAACTATCCCTTTAAAAGAGGCGTTGACAGACTTCTGCTCAACACATTTGATGATAAGGCAAATTATTTATGAATAAATCAGGACTGGTTTGGCTGGGCATGTTTCTGATGTCAGTTTTATACCCTCTTTCACTATAAAGATAGCAGATATTTTACACTTTTGATAGTGTTTAGGATTAGTAAAGTCTTCTGTGTTCATATCATCGAACACAAAAAGGAGATGCAAATGGCGTATTTTACCATCCTCCTCAAAATTTCTCACTTACAAGTGTGCATACCACCTCCACTCCACCATAATACACAGCGGATGTACTGGAGGGCTCGATGTTGTCCGACATCAGCTGGACGCAGTTGAAGATCTGTCCATATCCAGCTGTAGCCAGAGCCCACCAAAGCGACATCTGCACCAGCCAACATGAGGAGGACAGCTCCCAAGGACAGCATCTTCCTTTTTCCTCCTTCCTAGACCTTTTCCTCCCTCTGACACCTCTACTACCTTGGTCAACATGCCCATAGATGCCTCCACTCCCCTTTTGAAAAACATCCCATGCTGGGCCATTGGTAGGAAATAAGGAAAGCCACCCCCATTAGACCTACAGTAATAGTGTTTACATGTAAGTAGCTTGTACTGGCTAATGATATTAACAACTGCCCTAATGTGGCCCCAAAAGTAAAGCCAGTCAACATTGCACTTCGGACATATCCCATGGCTTGTTGGTAGCATTCAGGAGGTATGGCACTGTAAATATAAGAAAAGTAGGCCACCTCAGTGGAGGTGACCATTGCATAGTTGAACTGCAAGTAGGTCATAGCAGTGAGCAAAGCAAAAAAATATATAATTTATGACTAGAAAGATACCTTGAGTTACAATTAGAGGTTTGTATTTTATTCAGTCAGTCAACAAGAATACTGGGCAGAGGAGGGCCAGACGTCCAGATGGGAAACAAATGCTTTGTTACCTAGTTGTGAAGAAAGCAGATTGTTTTTAGTCAGTTTAATAACCACACAGAAATCAGATTTATGATAATTATATATTACAGTTCATATATTTGAGCAGATATGTACATATTCAAATTCCAATAGTATTTGGGAAAATACACAGTATGTTACATATATGAAAATGGCTATTTTACAGTATTTTTTTAATATATGTTGCATATACTGTATGTACAAGTATGCACATTTTTCATATCAGAGAAACAACTATCTGTAAACATATGGTTTATATATGTGTTTTGCAAATATTGCCATTTATCTGATTTTTTTATGGAGTGCGGCTACTTCAAAAGAGCAAATTGCTCAACTGACATTTCTTAGATAAGACTTACAATTCATTGTAATGCACGTGTAGCCTAAATGTGTGAAGTTGAAGGTGTAAGAAAAGGTTCTGCTGGTCTGCAGTTGGCAAAGAAACCACGAAGAGAGAGTGAAACAGTGGGGAAGACCCAGTCTGACCTCCTCATTTTCACCAAACAATTCATTCTTTCTGCCTGAATGTATTTTGACTACCAAGAATATGTATGACTCTCTTTAAAAGCCAGCAGCTACTGTAATTGGTTGATTGTATGTTATTTATTTGTTAATTTATTTTGCTGTGCAATGTAAGCTAAGTCCAGCCCTTGATTTCACTAATGAACCTGTGCAAGGAACATTTTTGATGGAGACTTTGATCTGTGTGCATGTATTAGCTGTGTGCATGCAGTGTTTTTTTAAGACTTGTAGTTCAAGTTAAAAGAACATTTTTAAAATGTGTCTCAAAACATTGTTATATGCATTGTGATGCATCTAGCTTAGCGCAATAACGCTAAATTCAGTCAGTTTTATTGCTGTGCAGGAATATTCCTGGATTATAAACTAGGAGGGCATCTATCTGATTTGACTCCAGAGTGAGTATGATTTACATTTAAAGAAATTACAGGACTAGTTTACTTACACCAGCCAAATTCTTCTTGAGTGTTGGGTGTAATTTAATCATGTAATGAATTAGTGCAATCTATTTTTAGGACAAAAAGTAGTGTTGTCCATTACATTTCAAATTCTTGTAATCAGATTATAGTCACTGACTTTTAAATAAGTGAATCACCTTTAATTACTTTACTGTGTTTTACATATTTCTAAAGTAACATGTTTGTCAAGTGCGTTTAAAACACATCTGTTTGTGCTACTGTGACAGCTGAGTTCTACCTTTTCAGGGTACTAAAACATACTTACCTGATTAGTCATGCACAAGTGTACATGTTTGCAGGCTTTACAAAAGTATGGTCCATCAATACACATCTGAGAATGTCCACTCACGACTGAGTCTATATATATATATATATATATATATATATATATATATATATATATATATATATATATATATTTTTTA
Source organism: Xyrauchen texanus (assembly GCF_025860055.1). NCBI lineage: Eukaryota > Metazoa > Chordata > Actinopteri > Cypriniformes > Catostomidae > Xyrauchen > Xyrauchen texanus. The sequence continues at coordinate 33,726,098 of NC_068304.1, read as the reverse complement.
TGTATTTTTTTTCTCTGTATATCACAATTCAATTCAATTATATTCTATTTTATTCTATTGTATTCTATGCACACAGCATTCTTCTGAGTGTATATATTTATATGTATATAATTATTCTATTCTTATTCCATGATTGTACTGGATTGGTAGGACAAATATTCTACACAGCTTCATAAAGCATTCTGTTGATATTTTCTTTATTGTGGACATCATTATTCTATTCTGTTCTATTATATTCTATTCTATGCACACAGTATTCTTCTGAGTGTATATTTTAATGTGAATATAATTATTTTGTTCTGTTCTATTCTATGCAATGCAATTATTATATTAAATAATTATTTTAGGATTATAATTATTTATAAATAGAATAGAAAATAATAATTTTATAGTGTAATCTATAAAAGTGTAATGCAGATAAAATTATTATTGTCTATTCTATTTATTTCATGATTATGCTGGATTGGTAGGAAAAGTATAAGCAGTAAACATTTGAGTGAATATTTTAATTCTTATGGATTTCATTATTCTATTCTATTGTAGTCTAATCTTCTAAGAGCTCTGTTGACAACACTTAATATGAACACCTTAATTTGTAATCAATGACCAAAAATATATTTATTAACTTTTTGAACCCTGATAAAGACTATTTACTTGAATAAAAACCACTAGGTGGCAGCAGAGTGGTAAAGACTAATGTTGTTGCACATCAAAGGCATCGTAATTATATATGGAAATTACACAGTCAAGCTTATAGATCTGAAATGAATTAGTGTTAAGTGTTTCCCCCTTGAGAGTTTTTGTTCTCTCTCTCTCTCTGTCTCTCTCTCCAGGCTCACATCTTGCCCCCGACGAATGTAGCTTTCAATAAATCAGGATCGAGGTCAGTTTATCAGCCATGCTCACATGCCCCCCAATGTAATTCAGTCTCTCTCCTTTGCTTTCCATCTGTTTGCAGTTTTATATCTGGAAGCTATGACAGGACATGTAAAATATTGGACACAGCATCCGTAGAAGAGCTGCACAGGGTCACAGGAACGGTGTGCATGCCATCGACTTCAACAACCCTTTTGGGTAATAGCCGCACTCACGTGCATTTAAACGCAAAAATACAAATATCTTGTAATTTACTCACCCTCATGTTAGATGAGATGTTAAGCAGAATGTTAGCCTTGCATTAGCAAACATGCAATGAAAGTAAATGGTGACTGAGGCAAACATTCTGTTTACTGTCTTCTTTTGTGTTCCATGGAAGAAGGTCATATGGGTTTGGAACGACACAAGGATGAGTAAATGACTTCAGAATTTCTATTTTGGTAAATATCCTTTAAATCTCCATTCAACTCATTTTTCCCTCAGTCTTTTTTCAGTGCAACAGAAAAAAAGCCCTATCTGTAACCCTCTCGGTCTCTTTCTGTCCGTTCCTCAGCAAGGTTAGGGCATTGCAGGGAAACTTCTGTTATTATAACAAGGGGAGCATTTGTCACTTTGAGTCATAACAGAAGTCCTTGTCCTTTTCTCTCTCTCTCTCTCTCTCTCTCTCTCTCTCTCTCTCTCTCTCTCTCTCTCTCTCTCTCTCTCTCTCTCTCTCTCTCTCTCTCTCTCTCTCATTTTTTTTCAGCGACAAGGTTGCCACAGGCTCCTTTGACAAGACTTGCAAATTGTGGAGTGCTGAAACAGGAAAGCGCATTTACACATTTAGAGGGCACACAGCAGAAATTGCACATCTGCTTTGTTTTTCAGAAATGTCAGACCACTAGATGAGAGCACTGACCAACCAGAATTAAGTATTCCAGAGACCTGTATAATAAAGAAAGCTATTGCATGGCTTCAGAATGCATTTTAGGATACTTAAACAAATATTAAAAGAATAATTCACCCAAAAATGAAAATTACGTCATGATTTATTCCCTCATGTTGTTCCAACCCTGCCTTTCTTTCTTTCTTTCTTCTCGTCAGGGTCCTGAACATCCTGTCTAGGTTTATTTTGCGATAAATCAGGCTGACCATACATTGTCCTGATTATTACATGGCTACTATCCAAATAGAGAATTCAATGTACAAAAATGCTGAAGTTGATCATTTAAAGCCGTTTAAAGCTATTTCTACCTTTAGTAATGTTGTAGTAATACAAGCGATCACGAAGCGCTGTTGTATGTAAACGGCTGATGCGGATTCACTTCACATCACCTAACTGGCTCATATCACACATAAAAATGATCTTTTGCCACCACCTGCTGGTTAACATATGTAATGTAAAAAAAAACTTTACACTTTAGCTTAGAACTGCACGAACACAAGCGGAGTGATGCACACACAGTGTCAGTGCTCATGGAACGTCTCTCGTCCAATCAGATTCAAGGATATATATATATATATATATATATATATATATATATATATAAATAACATTTGGCAAAATATTGCCTTTTGTGTTCCTCAGAAGAAAGAAATGCATTTGGGCTTGGAATGACTTGAGTAAATGACAGAATTTTCCTTTTTTGTGGGAATTATTGCTTAAATGAGTGTGCTTGAGTGCTTTATTGTGCTTTGTTTGACTAATCTGCTAAACAGGTCTCATTTTCTGTAGGTATGCTTGGCCTTTAACCCTCAGCTTGCTACGGGCAGCATGGACACCACAGCCAAATTATGGAATGTTGAGAGTGGCGAGGAGGTGTCCACATTGGCGGTATGTCTTTTTGTTTATTCTATTTATTGTTCTTTCAACTGTTTCTCTTATCCCCTCTTTCTTCATCACATCCTACACTTTTCTCTCCTGGACTCTTTCATCTTTTCTTAATTTCCCCCTCATATCTCTCTCTCTCTCTCTCTCTCTCTCCCCCCCCGAAGGGATTCTTAATGATTTCACTTTTATTTGCCGTGATCTCCAGTGATCAGAAAACTCACCCATGCATGTGTTTATTAATGAATTTGTCATTAAATCATTACTCCCATTTCTGCAATAATTCAACCATTTTGTCTCATGGCGTTGTGTTCCACTTTATTGAGTTCAGTGGTACTGTAACTTGCGCATACACAGAATATATACGTCATGTGATGCGGTGAGAGCTAAGCCGAATAGATATGTGGGAGAGGGAAGCGTTTGAGGGTCATTTCCCCTCCACAGCACAAGGCAAAGCAGTGTTACTGGGAGCTGTGTGTGCTGCATAATTACCCCTCTTAACTCTCCAATTATTTCTCTATGAATCTAAATTACGAATTGCTCCATGAGATCTTAAGGATGAATTGGGGAATGTAAATATAATATTACTCTATTCAACTGAAAAACTCTGCCTTTCTGTTCAATTTTTATATTTTTATGCACAGACCCTCTACTTAATAGTTCCTAGAATATCAGAATCCACAGAAGGAGGTAGATCCTTTTCATACTTGGCACCTGAACTATGGAATAGTCTCCCTAACTCTGTTCGAGATGCAGACACACTCCCTCAGTTTAAGTCTAGACTAAAGACTCATCTATTTAGCCAGGCATACACCTAATTTATCCTTCAACTCACAATTAGGCTGCTTTAGTTGGGTCTGCCAGAACCAGAAACCAGAAACATTGATTATGATCTATAACTTTGCAATAAATTTAATGGCATCTATGCTAATATAATTTTTTTTTTTCCCTGTCTCAACCTCTGGTCTCCTATGCTGAGGTCACCAGAACCGGCTAGATCCAGCTCCATTCCTGCTTCATGATGGACTCCACTGCTACGTGTCGCTGAGTGATGATGACTAATAGCAGCCGGTGCCAGCCTTCAGTCTATTATGATGGACTTCAGAGGATGAACTGATGCCAACTCCAACATAAGTCATGGGATACTTCCTATGCCATTGCCTGAACCTTGGACTTAGGAAAGACCTCACCAAAATTACCGGGCAGGTTGAACTGCGATGCAGCTAACTGATCTCTGCCTGCATCACCTCTGTCTATTGATGGACTACGCTCTTGAAATGGAATACATAGAATATCAATTAATTGCCAACAAAAGCCTTCATCAGCCAATTAACAAGGACAATTGCATCTATGTGAACTTCTGCAGTTGGTCATTGGTCATTAATCTTACAGTTCATACAAAATCGATGTTTAAGCACTGACCCATAACACTTACTTAGTTTAATAATTTTAAACCATGACTTTAACTATGCATAATTAATATGTACAGTATATTCATGATGTTAGCCAGAGGGGAACTGGCCCCTACAGTGAGTCTGGTTTCTCCCAAGGTTATTTTTCTCCATTAATCAACATCTTATGGAGTTTTGTCTTGCCACAGTTGCCCTTGGCTTGCTCACTGGGGTTATTCTTACAATTATTATTTAATGACTAATTTTTATACACAATTAAAATAATATTTTATCAAATTACTCAAAGATGACTCACCGACATTATAGACATTACAGTTTTATCTTCTGTTAATGCCTGATTTTCTGTAAAGCTGCTTTGAAACGATGTGTGTCGTGAAAGGCGCTATACAGAAAAGATTGACTTGACTTAGCAACGTAATGGCTTTTTTTCTCCCCTTTTCTCCCCAATTTTGTGCTTTAGATTCTTGTGGTAGCGAAGTGACTCAATCCGGGTAGCAAAGGACGAATCTCAGTTGCCTCCGCATCTGAGACCGTCAATCTGCGCATCGTATCACGTGGCTCGTTGAGCACATTATCACGGAGACATAGCGTGCATGGAGGCTTCATACAATTCTCCACAGCATGCACGCACAACTCACCTCACACCCCACCTGGCAGGGGCCACTCAGCATGAACTGGATTCAAACTAGTTACTCCAGGGGTGGTAGTCAGCTTCTTTACTCATCTTTCTTTTTCTCCCAGGAAAGTTCATTTTTTGTCAGATCAGCTGTGTTCAGTTTAACTGGGATTGTTCCCTCATCGCCACAGCCTCTCTTGATAAAACCTGCAAGGTCTCTTGTGGATCAAAAGGAAATTTTTCTGTTTTTCTGTAATTTTGTCTCTTAAAGGGTTCATATTATTATTCCAAAATTGATTTAATTCATTATTTTCATCCTGTAAAATTAGCCTAAAACGCCTAATCAAGGCATACCCAAAGTAAATTTAAAGCTGTTCTTGAACCTTTTTGAGTACATGCATGGTTTTGTTCACATTTGAAAGGGGACACTCTGAAGTTTTTTCCCCAGTAGTCAGAATTACTGTAAGTGCTACTGATTTTGAGTAATAGAAGTTTGAACACAATGAAATAGAAGTTTGTTTTTCCGCCTGAAATTTATTTTTGCATACAGATGCCTGCAGATGACTATAACTTGTAGCTATTAGCTTGAGAACACAATGGGATCACAGCATGAAGCCTTACCTAGTCCAAGTTCAAATTTTAGAACAATACCATAAAAAATGAATATTTTACACATGTTTTTCTAAGGGTACACCAGGCGTTTTACAAAAGTGCCTTTTGGATACTCCAAAAGGACCCTTTGTTAACCTAGGACAGAAAGGCTCCTACTTTTGAACGCTTCAACGTACAGTCATAATTTTGGGCTCTAATGAAAGATGACACTTAGAGCTATCATATTCCATATCCAGATCCACTATTAGTTTTGCTGACACAGAGTAACTGATGCATAAACACATTAGAGTGCCTTTTCCCTTCTTGAAACTAAATGTTGTGCATATAAAAGAGTCAAAACTAGTGCTATGGTGGACAATTTGTTTATATAAAAAATACACAACAAACTATTTACATGAATTTTTACACAAAGTATTTACAAACCATTATAAAATTGTGTCCAGTCATTGTAGCAGTCACATTTGGGTACAAAGCACAAAGGCACATCACAGGAAGAGTACTTCACTGGTGTCTTTGCATGACACTGCCTGCACTTCAGACGACCAGCGGTGCAAGATTTGGTGATGTGCAACGGCCTGTGATGTGCTCTTCGTGGAGCAGGAGATACGGGTCTGGCTGTGGAGTGAGACCCCAACTCTGCCAGCTCCTCAGCAAGGGTCTCTCTGAAAGCCCTCCTCTCTTGATGAGGTGCTGTCCTGCTGCTCCACTTTATGTGGCCGCTTGCTGAGTGGGGGAGAATAAATAAATGTAATTTACAAAGCTAGACACAACTTTTCCATCTTTTCTGTATTCTATATATATATATATATATATAGTTTTTCTTTTCGAGTGTGTAAATATGTATTATTGTATGTATATTTACTGTAAATACTATATACTTTGCCAATGTACTATGGAACAAATAGATGGGCCTACACTTCCCCCCATGAATTCAGCATTGTAACGAATGGACTCTCAAACACAACATATATTCTTATTTTCAACTTATATTTATTGATTTATTTATATATATATATATATTTCGTGTCCATTTATATATATATAAATATATATTTACAGTAAATATACAAAACATCTATATAGCATGTCAATAGATCTGAAACAAACAATGAACTAAAACCTCACACACGCACAAACGGTTCAAACACTCACTGAGGAAACACACGACAAAGGGTAATTACAAAATGTGTATTCATTATTCAAACTAAAGCTTATTTATGCGAATATACAGTAATATATGTTATAAAACACAAGAAAACACTTACTTGTCCAGAGCAATGTCTCATCTCTCCATAAACATTTCCTCTGCCTCCGAATCATCCGTATTGTTTTCAGAAATTTCATCTCCAAACTCAGAATTTTCACAATGAATGCCTTCTTATATCACATCCTGGGGTGAAAATCCTGTTTTTCGCGTCCGTTTCACCATATTTAAATCGCCAAATGTGTAAACAGTTCCAAAACAACGCTCCAATGGTTTTACGCACGGACGCACAAAACACTCGGTAAAGGCGAGGCAACATTGCGCACACACATTTCAGAACCGTGCTCTAATCGTCCCACTAAAGCCGCATATCACTGTTTTCAGAATTTCATTGGCTATACGATGCGTCAGTCATTTCCACTCTTCGATGTAATTGGTTTGATCAGTAAACAAAGGAAAGTGGGTATGCCCTTACATTCGACACAGACTGTGGTTGGGTATTGAAGGCTTTGGACAGGACATGGAAGATCCTATTGGGTCAAATGAGGTGTCAATCGAAAGGTCAGAGTGCGTGCTTCCATTTTGATACCGGATATAGGAAATGTTTACATCTGAACTGAAGTTATTACCGATAATATGTGAAAGTTTAGGTACAGCTGCCAGGTGCTTTGAAATGATGCAACAAGAGTCTGTGGATATTTATTGTTGTAATAATGTGATTTGGACTAAACATTTTACTTGATTTGATCATTTGGACATTTGACAATGAAACAACACCGTTTTTGTCGGGAAGTTATGGATCAGTGGAATACTATGATGTTTCATAGGTGAGTTGCCTAAATTTTGTTATTGGTTGTTTATATGTTGGTGGTCTGACAAAGATATAGATTGTACCTGCTGTTGTGATTGTATCTTAAAATGGTTTATATCAATAGAAAATCAAGAAATGTAGCTTTCCAAAGATATGTGGCATGTGTACCAATGTAACACACAGCAGTTTTGTTTATCGCATACTTTTATTTTGTACATTTAAGGGCCCGTCCGCGGGCTGTGAATTCTATCATGTTAAAAAAAAATAAAAAACGAAATAAAATCACATGTACATAAGTATTCACAGCCTTTGCTCAATACTTTGTTGAAGCACCTTTGGCACCAATTACAGCCTCAAGTTTTATTGTGTATGATGCTACAATCTTGGCACACCTATTTTTGGGCAGTTTCTCCTGTTCTTCTTTGCAGGACCTCTCATGCTCCATTAGGTTGGATGGGGAGCATCGGTGCACAGCCATTTTCAGATATCTCCAGAGATATTCAATCGGGTTCAAGTCTGGGCTCTGGCTGGGCCACACAAGGACATTCACAGAGTTGTCCCGTAGCCACTCCTTTGTTATCTTGGCTGTGTGCTTAGGGTCGTTGTCCTGTTGGAAGATGAACCTTCGCCCCAGTCTGAGGACCAGAGCACTCTTGAGCAGGTTTTCATCAAGGATGTCTCTGTACATTGCTGCCCTCATCTTTCCCTCAATCCTGACTAGTCTCCCAGTTCCTGCCGCTGAAAAACATCCCCACAGCATGATGCTGCCACCAACATGCTTCACTGTAGGAATGGTATTGGCCAGGTGATGAGCGGTGCCTTGTTTCCTCCAGACATGGCGCTTGCCATTCATGCCAAAGAGTTCAATATTTGTTTCATCAGACCAGAGAATTTTGTTTCTTTTGGCAAACTCCAGGCAGGCTGTCATGTGCATTTTACTGAGGAGTGGCTTCCGTCTGGCCACTCTACCATACAGGCCTGATTGGTGGAGTGCTGCAGAGATGGTTGTTCTTCTGGAAGGTTTTCCTCTCTCCACGGAGAAATGCTGGAGCTCTGTCAGAGTGACTATCGGGTTCTTGGTCACCTCCCTGACTAAAGCCCTTCTCCGCCGATCGCTCAGTTTGGCCAGGCAGCCAGCTCTACGAAGAGTTCTAGTGGTTCCAAACTTCTTCCATTTACGGATGATGGAGGCCACTGTGCTCATTGGGACCTTCAATGCTGCAGAAATTTTTCTGTACCCTTCCCCAGATCTGTGCCTTGATATAATCCGGTCTCGGAGGTCTACAGACAATTCCTTGGACTTCATGGCATGGTTTGTGCTCTGACATGCACTGTAAACTGTGGGACCTTATATTGACAGGTGTGTGCCTTTCCAAATCATGTCCAATCAACTGAATTTACCACAGGTGTGTAGCGGCGGGAAGTATGCCACCGCCTTGTGGGGGAAATATACGGGACTTAACTAAGGAAGACTGAGTGAGCAACAGGATCTTAGTCCCCCCACCCAATACTTTTAGTCTTTGTACAACGGTTAGTTGTATGTTGCGCCTATAGTGTTGCACTTTTAAATGCTCAAGATGAGGTGCGGCTGGCTCCAGGGTTTACTCAGTACACGGCAGCCACCTGAAGTGTGTGTGTATGCAGAAAACTGTATAGTAGACTGCAAAAAAAAAAACACCCTCACCGGATCTAACAATATAGGTAAGACGCCCCCACTCCTTAGTATAAGTGACTTGAGACAAATTAAGATTAATTAAAAACATTTATACTAATTAAATTAAAAGTAGGCTATCTTTTGTTTTCACAGGAAAAGTGTCGGGAAATGTATAAATGAATAAAATATGAAAATTAACAACTCCGTGTCAGTTTCAGATGTTACAATTAGTGTACTTCTTTTCTACAACACTGAAAAGTTTTACATGAACATTTACCTCACACTTTTGAATAAGTTCACTTCAAAAGTTTACTTAAATTCAACATTTAAAAGAAACACAAAAAGATCACTTTGCTTCAGTTCAAAAATGAGTTCACCGTCGAATCCAGGACAAAACAATGGAATAAATGTGTTTCAGTCCATTCACGAATTCACGACTCAAAATGTTCACCAATGCACACAAAAACGGGGTGTATGAATCCTTTTAGCTGGAGTATTCACCGATCACAGTTCAACAGATGGAAGTTGACTCAACTCAGGTTTTGTTATTACTCACAGTGAGATGATTTGCTTACCAGCAATCGGTAGAAAATGAAAAGTAATGTACATCACCCCTCTTTGGTTGCGGATGAGGTGCTGAACGATGACCAATGGATGGCAGGGTAATATCTCCCTACTCAATAACTCTCAGTGATTGTTTCTCGTGATCCTGACGACAGCAGCTTGATCCAACGAGGCCCACAATCCCAGCTGAGTGGCGCGTTGAGAAGACGAACAATGACACAACCCTACTTCGCACGATAAGCGACAGCATCCATTGCGGTTTTAAGTTCGTTTGAACAAATAAAACAAAGACTGTATGTAAAACACAAAACAAACACGAGAGTATTTGAACTCCACTGGCGGCAACTGATTGTGCATTATCAAGCCTATCACTCCGCCTCACACACGGACGCGGGAGAAAACTTTCTTTCACCTTCACTCCTCAAACACTCATTAACTCAAACGGAGACTCAGGGGCAACATAACGTGACTGTAATGTATTTCGCGGGTCTAACGTAACGTGTTAACGTTTTTAACATCGTAAATTCCCCGAAAACTACCACACTCTTCTTTAGCGTGTCAAACACTTCTTCGCCGTCTCACCGTTCTCTTTTGCACACCTATAATGGCGCCGCCCAAGGAAAAGAAAAAAAATCAAAATAAAAGTCTTCACTGGATAGAATTTTTAGATCCCCTACAGGTGGACTCTAATCAAGTTGTAGAAACATCTCAAGGATGATCAGTGGAAACAGGATGCACCTGAGCTCAATTTTGTGTGTCATGGCAAAGGCTGTGAATACTTATGTACATAGTTTTTTATTTTTAATAAATTTGCAATGATTTCAAACAAACCTATTTCACGTTGTCATTATGGGGTATTGTTTGTAGAATTTTGAGGAAAATAATGAATTTAATCAATTTTGGAATAAGGCTGTAACAACCAAATGTGGAAAATGTGAAGCGCTTTGAATACTTTCCGGATGCACTGTATATGTATACAGTATATATATATATATATATATATATATATATATATATATATATATATATATATATATATATATTTATTATATATATATTTATATTATGTATTTATGTACGGTCAGGGTACATGATAAGTTGTGTAAACTGGTCAACATATTTTTGGGGGGGGTTGTGAGGGGATTGTCCTATGGGGAGCGTGTGAAGAAGGACAGTTGGTGGAATCTTTGGTGCAGTGTAAATAAAGAGTACTCACTACAAGTGTTCTGCCTTCCAGAGTGAGTAAGGCATAGTAAGACACATGGAATTTGTTCAATCTGTCTTTTATTTCTGGTTTTTAAGTGAGTGTGAGACCATTTTGGATTGTTGTGTGAGTAATATAATATAACAGGATCTGTGTGTTTGTGTGTAGCTGTGGGACACAGAGAGTGGTCAGTGTTTGGCTACTTTATTAGGACATGATGACAAGGTATTGGATGTGTGTTTTAACTACACTGGTCAGTTGATCACTGCTGCTTCTACTGATGGTGAGACACACCGTCACACAGAGACAAAGAAAATGTGATATTTTAAAAGTCCAATTTTAAGTTTATGACCATTAATATTTTTTACATAGTGACAAATATTATGACAATTTAGTACTGTCCTCAGTTTTCATTACTATAAAATTTATATTTACAGTAAATATATACATTTATACATATACAGTATAAATGTATATGGGTGAATGTGTATTACCTAATTGTGCTACCTTTTTGTTCACTACATTGACCCTCAGGATATGTGTGTATATATGTATGGGTATGTAGACATGTTGTCTTCATTTATGTAAACACTGTGGTCTTCAGCAGTTCACTAATATTCCGATTTGTTACATTGTTTAACTTACATTTAATTATAGATTAATATCTTGTTCAGTTTTTATATACAACCTCTGCTTTGACAATAATGTATCATTTACAGTCATGCTAATAAAGCCAATTTTAATTGAATTTATATATATACACCACAATTCACCAAAGTGGTATTCAACTGATCACAAAGTATTGTCAAGACATTACTGATGTAAAAAACATCACTATCACAATTAAAAAATCATTTTTTTTTTATCAAATCGAGACAGAGTCCATTTCCAGCAGCCATCACTCCAATATCTTCTACTTGAGTAATCATGGTAAATTGCTAATTTGGTACTAGCCATTATATCAAACACAGCTGAAAGCTATTTAGTTTGTTAAATGAAGCCTAACATTGTCTTTGTGTTTGTTTTTGAGTTGCCACAGTATGCAATAAATGGGCATGTCTTAAGGTTAATATTGAGTCAAAAATAGCGAAAAGAAACAGTTTTCTCTAGAAACTCACCAGTCAATCATCGTTTTAAGGAATGAAGGCTATATAATGCTTAAAATTGCCAAAGAAACTGAATATTTGATACACAGATGTACACAACAGACTTCAAAGACAAAGGACAACTGGTTCTAACAAGGATAGAAAGAGATGTGGAGGGCCAGACATACAAATAAACAAGGGGATAGGTACATCGGGGTCTCTAGTTTGGGAAATAAACACCTCACATGTCCTCTGCTGACAGCTTCATTGAATTCTACCTGCTCAACACCAGTTTTATGTACAACAGAATGAGAAGACTCAGTGGTGCAGCCTTATGTGAAGAATTGCAAAGAAAAAAAAAATCCATGTTTGAAACAGAAAACAAAAAGAAAATGTTAGAGTGGGCAAAGAAACACATCAGGTAATTGGAAAAGAGTGTTATGGATCTTAACCCCATTGAGCTTTTGTGGGATCAGCTAGACTGTAAGGTGTGTGAGAAGTGCCCGACAAGACACATTTTTGGCAAGTGCTTCAGGAAGTGTGGGGTGAAATGTCACCTGAGTATCTGCACAAACAGACAGCTAGAATGTTAATGATCTACAGGGTCTGCTGTCATTGCTACACATGGAGGATTTGATAAGAACATTTTGAAGTAGTTTAAAAAAGTTCTGAACATTGTACTCAAATTGCAATAATAATTTTGAACATTATTAATGTCTCCATCGGTTTCCTGCTGGAAACCGATGGAGTGCGTACTCCAGGTAGGGAATGAGGTTTTGCCCCAAGTGAAGGAGTTCAAGTACCTCGAGGTCTTGTTCACGAGTGAGGGGACAATGGAGCGGGAGGTTGCCCGGAGAATCAGGGCAGCGGGGGCGGTATTGCATTCGCTCTATCGCACCGTTGTCACGAAAAGAGAGCTGAGCCGAAAGGCAAAGCTCTCGATCTACCGGTCAATTTTTGTCCCTACCCTCACCTATGGTCATGAAGGTTGGGTCATGACCGAAAGAACTAGGTTGCGAGTACAAGCGGCCGAAATGGGCTTCCTCAGAAGGGTGGCGGGCTTCTCCCTTAGAGATAGGGTGAGGAGCTCAGTCATCCGTGAGGAGCTCGGAGTAGAGCCGCTGCTCCTTTGCGTCGAAAGGAGTCAGTTGAGGTGGTTTGGGCATCTGGTAAGGATGCCCCCTGGCCGCCTCCCTAGGGAGGTGTTTCAGGCACGTCCAGCTGGGAGGAGGCCTCGGGGAAGACCCAGGATTAGGTGGAGAGATTACATCTCCAAACTGGCCTGGGAACGCCTCGGGGTCCCCCAGTCAGAGCTGGTTAATGTGGCTCGGGATAGGGAAGTTTGGGGCCCCCTGCTGGAGCAGCTGCCCCCGCGACCCGACTTCGGATAAGCGGTTGAAGATGGATGGATGGATGGATAAAACTTTACACAGATGAGGTAAGAGATTTTATAACAATAAAATGATGTAAACACATATAATGGTTAACTACCGGAGTGGTGGTGGTGTAGTGGTCTAAGCACATAACTGGTAATCTGGTAATCAGAAGGACACTGGTTCGAACCCCACAGCTGCCACCATTGTGTCCTTGAGCAAGACACTTAACTCCAGGTTGCTCCGGGGGGATTGTCCCTGTAATAAGGGCTCTGTAAGTCGCTTTGGATAAAAGCGTCTGCCAAATGCATAAATGTTAAATGTTAAATGTTAATCTAACACTTGTGCCTATACGTTTGAACCAGTGTGTATTTTCATGTTTATGTTACTCTGACTGCGAAGGTAAGTAGGTAAATAAACAAAAAAACCGTTTTTAATTATTTTTTTGTGGTAATCAGCATTATTACACAAATGCCGTCAATTGAGCTAAGCTTGTATTGAACTCAGAAAATACCTTCAATTGTCATGAAAACAAGGTCATTATGTAAAAAAAATATTAATTAAAAATAGGCTTCATTATCTTAATTTGTTCCTTTTGATTTTGGGGTGAATTGTGACCTGGACTTTTTTTGCAAGATGCTTTGGGCTCAGTTTGTGAATATGGGTGTTTGTGTGCAGGTACATCAAGAGTACACAGTGCAGAGATATTCCAATGTTTATTTAAATTAGAGGGCCATAAATGGGAAAAATTGAATGTAAGGAATTGCCATTATCTCCCCGTCTTTACTTGTCACCCAAATGTCTACTCTGACTCAATAATTCAATATCTTTTCATTTTCTCTCATTCTTTGTCTACAAAGGCACTCATTTCCTGTCTAGGTCCCTTGCTGTTTATCTTCACATCTTTTGCCCTCTTGCCGTTACTCCAGCATCCTGTCAACTATGTTCATCATCTTTCACTCCTTTCTTGTCAGTACATTCATGTCCTCTCTCTTTCTCATTGCACTTTTCATTTGCCTGCTCTTCTTATATACACTTATCCACAAACAATCTTGCCAAAATATTCTTTCTCCTTTCTTCTCTGGCCCCCCCTCCCTCACCCAAACATCATCATCAACATCCGAATATTTCCATTTCCTTTGTAAAGGTGATAACTCAACCTAACCCTTAGTTCTGCATAGAGTTCAGAGCAATAATAAAACGTCTGTCATATCAACACAGGTCAAATTCAGTTCAGCTGTCTTTCCTTCTGTCCATGTCTTTCTTCCTCCCTCTTTTTTAGGATTTTTTCTTCCCCTGGACACTGAAATCGGATGTTCCCAAAATCAAAACACAAAGTAATTGTTTCATGAAGGACTGTCTGAAGTGCATTATCATAACAAAAGGCAGAAATATAATGTGCTTTTCATTTTCTCTCTCCTTCCTTCTCTCTCTTATTCTCAAAGTAGGTGTTTTAATCTGCAGGGGAGTCAAGTTTTTTTAATTCAAGGGATAGTTCACCCCCCAAAATGCTAATTCTTTCAGGTTTTACTCATGTGATATTGTTCAAAACCTGTATGATTTTTATTCCCCCCCTTATGGAACTCAAAAGATGTTGGGCAGAATGGCAGCCTAGTGACTATTCACTTTCCTTGAATGGAAAAAAAAGATGCAATGAAAGTCAATAGTATCTGAGGCTGGCAGTCCCTAACATTCTGACAAACATCTCCATCGGAATATAACCATTCCCAATAATTAAAAAAAAAAATGATGTATTTTAAAAGAGTTACACATATGTCCATTACAATTGCAGACTATGGTCAATATTCAAGATTTACTTGAAGCATTACCAATTTTGTCACTGCATTGTTTTTTGTATTACATAATCCAATGACATCTCCCTCTCTTTCTCTCTTTATCACTGTAGGTGTGTTTTAATCCTCAAGGGAGTCACATTTTGACAGCAAGCGTGGATAAGACTGCGCGTGTTTGATGTGTGAGCACAGGAGTGTGTTTGCAGGTGCTGTAGAGACATTCTGATGAGATATTATGCGTTCAACTACGAAGGTGACACCATCATTACAGGCAATTACACACACCTGCATATCACTACACACTTACTGCTGCTGTGTCATATTTCATTCCCTAGATCCCTATGTGGTGAATCAGTATATCAAGACCATAAATTCCGGCACTAACACTGGGACACTCAAAAACGTTTGGCACTAAAAAGTTTTGGCTGGTATTTAGCAACAATATCATAAATGATGTATATATTTGTTGTGGATGTTAAAATGTACAGTGCTATAATGCATGGGAACATACAGTATATACATGAAAAACGAAATACAATTTAGGGCTGTAAATCACAATTGATTGATTACTTAAAGGGATAGTTCAAGGAGCAAGGAGCCTACCCCCGTGCAGGACGGGACTCAACTGGTGGTGGGGTGGTGGAGGTTGCCGTGTTAGCACACTGAAACAGCAATGTGATAGATTGTGAGCAGACATATAAAGCAACGGCTTACATGTGATTGGCTGGGAATTACCCTGCTAATGGTGCGATGATGTACAGGTGCTAGTCTTCCCGCTAGAACTACGCTGCGCTTACATTTACCGTTACATATGAATCTGTGGCAATGGATGTCCAGGAATCGCAGGTGATGGCCACTCGGCTGCCATTACGCATCGACTCCATCACTCTGGATTTTGTGTCACTCTACAGAACAGGTAAAGCGGTGTCTGGAAAAAACCCAAAGAAGGGATTCTGTTTCTTGGCTCCAGGGTATGGAGGAGGAAGTGAATGGCGGTGTTTTAAAGGTGGAGATCCTTTGCAATAAATGTGGCAATGGACTGTGTGATCTTCTTTGCTCTTTCAGAGTTCTGAGGTAAATTTGATACCATTGTTTGTTGAATTGTTGGCTGATTAGCTGCATTTTGCAGGTTTGCTGCTAACTTTAGCTCAGGGTGAAAAAGGGAGATGCGATTCCTCATATTTGTTGTGTTGCCGAAGTATTTAATCTTGGTTCGACATGTCATGCACACAGCATAATTTTTATCAAGCACATTTTTCTAATTATCTTAGTAAAAACCAAAATGTGCCCAAATATCTGCTTTCAAGAAGTTAGTTGCATTTTTAGAAAGATGGATGATGGATGGAAGTTCAATTTATAATTTTTATATATTTATTTATGTTATAAAAAAACAACAACCAGTGAGCGGCAGTTCTGCAAATGGAAATGCCTTTTTGATGAGAGAGGTCAACAGAGAATGGCCAGACTGGTTTGAACTGACAAAGTCTACGGTAACTCAGATAACTACTCTGTACTCTGAGTAGTTTAGCAAGTAAAGACACTGAATACCACCCCTGTAGTCGAGAATTCGAATCTAGGGCGTGTTGAGTGACTCAGCCAGGTCTCCTGAGCAACCAAATCTATATCCTACACCCCACAGAAATATTTACTCACAACATATTATCATATACCAGTAATTTCAATCCTTGTTGTTGCTTTTTTTGCAGGAAGTAAAGACAACGCCTGCAGGACCTGGCACTGGGACTGGACTCTGGTAGAGGATGAAGCGAGATGTTGCAGTATTCCTAGATCTATCAGCTCATTGGATTAGCATTTGGGATTTAGAGTATAGTAAGATCTTGTGTGTTATGTAAAGTCACACTGCCGTAATCTTTCTGCTGTGGGCATGAAGAACATGTAGCATGTGTAGAGACATTATTTTTGGCCTGTGAACCTGCTGTGCTAAATATTCAGGGTAAAATAGAAGTTAAACTGAGATTAAGCATCTGTGGCATAATGTTGATTACCACATAAAAGGATTTAAACTCTCAGTTTGTAAAAAAAATAACACATTGACATAAATGCACTTTCAATGGAAATCTATGGGGCAACCATCTATGGTTGTGAATACATTTTTGCTTGTTTTTACAAGCAACAATTGTCTTTAACCCAGTTAAGCAGTTGAGATTCTTTTAGATTTGGACTTTTACTGCTATTCATTCACATAAATGTGCTCCCTCCAAATAAAGGCTGTTGACATCAAACTCACCATACGCAAATTTTTATTTTGAAAAGATAAATACATTCAGGTATACTGTGACAGAATGGATACAGTTTTGTTATGCGCTTTCAACTCTGATATTAAACACTTACATTACTATTATGTTACTATGCAGAGAAAACCATAACGACCAGATTTCACATTTACAAGTAAATTTCCACGTGACAAAACTGTACTTGTAAAATACTTTAAACACAGTATTCTAATCACACCCTAAACCTTTACTGTAGTCTGGTGAGCCTTTTTACTCTGATGCTGTCTGTCTGAGTCTCTGCAACCAGAAAAACCAAGGTACAATAGATCACAATCTAGACTATTTACATCTAGCAGAAAATAAAATCTCTTAAATAACAGTAGTCACTGAAAACTAAACACAGAATTCAGTCTCAGATGCACAATAAAAATGACTGAACAGTGAAAACTTTAAATAAAAGCCTTGTGTGCTGTGTTTGGAATGGGATCTCACTACCGCATATATTTCACCTTATATACAAACATCTACATTTCATTAAATCCCCACAACATATCTCTCAAATCCATTATTCTTGATATAAAGTCATCTTGTGCATTTGAATTTGAGTTTGTCGTGCGGTAAAAATCTGCAGGCTACAAAATATCAAGGCTGATCGGTTGGTTGGTTTAAACCATGTTTCGCTAACCAGAGCAGGCTGGTGACTGGTGGAACTGTATCCGTGCACATACAGACATAGGAACATGCAAAATTTAAAGGGAAATATCCTCTAATCACAATCTAATCGATATGTAATGCTCTGAAGAGCGTCTTGAGCACATTGCATCTCATGATACAACCCCATTTCCGAAAAAGTTGGGACAGTATGAAAAATGCTAAAAAAAAAAAAGAAAAGATTTGTAAATTATATCCACCCTTTGCTCTATTGAAAGCACTACAACTAAACATTATGATGATCCCTCAGACATCACTGTCTTAAAAAACATAATTAATTTGTAATGGAGATCATGAACATGGGCTTGGGATCACTTTAGTAAACCTTTGTGAGTCAACACCACTCGCCGCTACATCCACAGATGCAAGTTAAGACTTTACTGTGCAAAGCAGAAGCCCTACATCAACACTGTCCAGAAGCGCTGCGGACTTCTCTGGGCTCGGGCTCATCATAGATGGAAAGTAGAACAGTGGAACCATGTTTTTGGTCCTATGAGTCCACATTTAAAAAAGTTCTTGAAAAACACAGCGTTTGTATTCTCCGGGCCAAAGAGGAAAAGGACCGTCCAAGCTGTTATCAGTGTCAGGTCCAAAAGCCAGTGTCTGTATGGGCCAGGGGTGTGTCAGTGCCCATGGCAAGGGTATCTTGCACATCTGTGAGGTCACCATTAATGCAGACAGATATGTAAACATTTTCGAGCAGCATATACTGTACTGTCATCCAGCACCTTCTTTTCCTAGGACGTCCCAGAATTTTCAGCAGGACAACTTCAAACCACTTACTGGCTGAATAAGCAGAGAGTGCGGGTGCTAGATTGGCCTGCCTGAAGTCCTGATCATCTCCAATTGTGAAAGTGTGGTTGAAGACATGCATAATAGATGAATGGGGGAAAATTCTACTTTTTAAACCTAAACTTGTCTCTTCACTGCCTAAATGCTTAATATGTTTTTTAGAAGAAATGGTGATGTTTCACAGTGGTAAACACTCGACTGTCCCAACTTTTTTGGAGTGTGTTGCAATTATCTGATGAAATCCACAAGGTAAAACATAATATAATGTTAATTTGTTGTGCTTTCAATATAGCAAAGGGTGAATATAATCTACAAATCACTTCTTTTTGTTTTTATTAGCATTTTTCATACTGTCCCAACTTTTTCGGAATTGGGGTTATAGTTAAGGACAAGGCTTTTCTTCCTAAAGTATATGCCCTAATTGCTGTGATCTAGCATAGACATATACAAGTGTGACAGGTGGTGCAGGTGTCTGAATAAAGGTTTGTGCTAAATGTAAGCCTTGAATATTAATGTGCATATCAAAGGGCAGAACGTAGGAGGTGCTGGTGAGTTCACATGTATAGAGTGTGTACAGATCCACTTAGTAGGTACTGTTGGCATCCTGTAAACCAGCTTGCTAACCTGTGAGTTTCACAAAGCAGCTTAATTTCTTTAACAAACCAACTGAAGAGAAGCATGTTGATGAACAGTAATGAAACAATTTGACTGGTTGTGGAGGATCACAGGGTCTTTGTTAGAGGAGCCTGTGTGAGAGTCTAGCAGCGGGCTCAAATGGATTGGATATTTTCACAATGGCTCCGGACTATATATGTGTGCTAGCACAGAATATATATGTGCTGTCTCCAGCTCCTGGTCCATACAGTGCATGTGTGTGCACTCTAGCGCTTGGTCTTCAGAATCCAGTCAAACAGGCTGGGCGCTGGCTGTCCTCTCTGCTCCAGGTCCTGGTGGAGTTGACAGAACTGAGCCACAGCACTGAACAAGTCCCCCACACGCCAGGCCTTCTGATTTGCCAACTGCACCACTCTGTGGAACTGATAAACACAAGACACAATGTTCAGTTGCTGAATGCAGATGACTGTTGTCTGGATTAGGAGACATAGCCAAAATGTATCAATGGTCAGTGCATCTCATTCTTTTTCATTGAAGATTAACTCAAAATGTTTCAAATCAAAGATTTAAAGCAGAGGTTTAAAGCAGAGTAATATGGTGTATGTTAAGAATAGAATGCTTACTGTACCTACTGCATACTTGCGCAATATCATTTGAGCGTTGTTGTTCCTTATAACAGCATGGCTGGTTGTCATAGGTAAACAGGAACAACAGCACTCTTGCTAGTGTGATTTTGCTTTTAAACAACACATGAACAAGTAAATAATCTTACATTACTTTTACCATTTGTTTTTTACTTTTACAAATTACTTTTACTAAATTACAAATTACTTTGTTTGAGCATTTTATCTCTGTCAGTGGAAAATAGTTCCCAAAGAAGCCAGAGCATCAAGCACAACCCACAATCTGCACTGCTCTTCATTCTCTTTGAACTAGTGGTGTTTCGTAAGTAAACGAATCAATGTTTTTGAAAGAATCTTTTCTCGTTCACTTCCACTGTTTTGAATTTGAAATTTGAACGAGTCACTCAAAACATTAAAGACGCTCTTTTGTCGTCAACTACTGGTGTAAATATGAAATCGCCAGAAATGGTCACCAAATGGATAAGGGAAAGAAACAAAAAAGAACAGCTAAACCACTATTTGGAAAGCCAGGAATACAAAGAAACAGAGAAATACAAATAGTGGCCCGTCCCACTGCTGTTGAACTGTATACCATTATTTATTAAAAGTATATCCTGAGTTAAATACAAGTTAAACTTAATCAACAGCATTTGTGGCATAATATAGATTATCATAAAAATATTTTCAACTTGTTTATTTAAAAAAACAAAAACAGTTTAGTAAGGCGCTTACAATGTAAGTGTATGGGGCCAGTCTGTAAACATATAAATACATATTGTTTCAAAAGCATAGCCATAATATATAAACATTTTATGTGTTAACAATGATTGTAGTGGACTGGCCACATTCACTTCCATTGTAAGTGTAACACCAAATAAAATGATTTTATTATTATTATTATTATTTTAAATAAACAAGGGACAAGTTGAAAATATGTTTTTGGTAATTGACCCTTCGCTAGAATGCTTCTGACCAATCCTGTCTTAGCAACTGTTGCCCTGCCACCATTACTCTGATGTGCAATAGCTATTTTACAATGACAGCCTATGGAAGCAATGTGTGTTGTTGTTGGGTAATTTGTAATAGTGACATGAGTTACCCAGAGAGGACGCCCACAGTTCTTTTCTTTCTTTCTTTCTTTCTTTCTTTCTTTCTTTCTTTCTTTCTTTCTTAAAATAAATCGGTAGGAGAGCATGTTATGGATTAAATTGTGTCAGCCTTCATTCCAGAATGAACATTGCATATCTGCAATGATACCTACTAATTGCTCCAAGGTAAATTAAAGCTAATAACTAAACATTAATTAATTTATGTATTAATTCAAGTCATAGTAAAAGCAATAGCATCTAAATGAGTGTGTTATGAGATGTTATAAACAGCTCTGTTCACTTATGCTCATGTTATTATGTGTTATCGCAATTAAATGAAGTTTTTCCCTTTTCAAGTGACTGTAATTATTGTTTGCCTTGATTCTGATTCAGTCTCCATAGTTTTTAACCAAATTACTGTATAATTTAACAATTTCTTTCACAAAAAACTTCATATAATTATGTATTACAATGTCACTTCATACCAGCCCATGTAAAAATATTATCCATTCCGTTTATGTGAATATTTTGACAAAAACCACTTTGTTCACTGCAATCTCCCATTCATTCCAATGGGGAGTTCGGCAGAGCTTGTCAGAGCCAGAAACCTTAACTAAGGGGGGCAGAGCTTAGAGAAGGGTCAGTTAATATTACGCCAGAAATTATGTCAATTGAGCTTAACTTGTACTGAACCTGTAATATTCTTTTTAGCAATTTTAGTGCATCTCACAAAGCTTGTCATGAACATTTCACCCCAAAATAAAATAAATAATACAAAATAAATATAAATTGTATATACTGTATATTACCATATAATTGTCATGAAAATAATGCCAGTAAAATACTATATACTGTATTTTTTAAACTTTGGTGTGTGAAACAATACACAGCATGGGACTGAAATATGTGTTATGTGTTCAATTGAAGCATGCTTTGTTTTCACATGACCTCATTATATTGCAAGTTTAAAGCGGTAAGAAGAATCCAGTTAAAATCTTTTAAATAAATAAAATATTTTAGCATGAATTAATTCAATTATGTATATAAAAAAGCACTCAGATATTAAAATTAGTAATCCCAAAAATTATTTCTGTCATAAACAATGAGCATGACTAATTATTTAGCAGAATGTCCAAGCTGATAATTTCCATAAACAAAAATGCTCTTTGCACCCTGGTGCACATAATGGTATATGCTATTTACTGTACACCCCAAATAGTGCAAATAGTGGTAGATAAAATAGTTTTGCACCTCAACCCTGGTGCAAATAATGGTAGATACTAATTCACACAGTGTCAGATGCTTTTTGCAACCTGGTGCAAATAATGATATATGCTATTTACACCCAGTACAAATAGTGGCAAATATTATTTGCACCCAAAACCTGGAGCCAATAACAGTAGATACTAATTGCACCCTGGTGCAAATAGTGTCAGATACTTTTTTCACCCATATTTAAATACTAACATACAGTATGGGCATCACTGCAATTTGTTTATTGTGTTTATTTAGAGACCCACAGACACACTACATTAACCTCTACCCCTATACCTAACTTTAACCGTACCTTAGAAAAATAACCTTAGTTTTAATATGGTAACCATGGTTTCAAATGGGAACAAGTGTGATCAACAGACCCTGCCTCTGGACCAAACCCTTCCCTGCACTACCCGACATTCAGCGTGACCAAATTAGTGCGATGAAATCAACATTTAAATAAATTTGTATCTATTATTTTAAGTAGTATTAAAGGAAATATAAAGTGGAAACAGGAAATTGGATGGGAAAAAGAGTGGGACAAAATTAATATTCGAACTGCGGTCACTCGCACAACACTACATTTACATTTACACATTTGGCAGATGCTTTTATCCAAAGCGACTTACAGTGCAATTATTACAGGGACAATCGCCCTGGAGCAATCTGGAGTTAAGTGCCTTGCTCAAGGACACAATGGTGGTGGCTGTGGGGATCGAACCAGCGACCTTCTGATTAACAGTTATGTGCTTTAGCCCACTATACCACAACCACTCTCACACTACACATTCACACACTGTCTTTACACCCCATGCCACTTCAGTGACATCTATTGTTTGGTTTGTTGTATTTTTCTGTGGATCCACCAGACTATTGGGGTGTAAATACCTGTCCTGTATAGCAGATGCTATTTACACCGGGGTGCAAAAGACACTCAAAAAAAAAAAAAAAAAAAAAAGAACGTGAATGGGGGTCGGATGTTATCAAGCTCCAAAAAGAACTAAAAGTACCATAATAGCAATGGCCTTTAAGATCACAGTTGAAATGAAATGAAATGTCAAGTCAAACACTTCTAATCGAGTTGTATACTTCACATTTTGCCAAATGTAGTAGATCACCCAGAAAGTGTGTATTGTGTAGACAGTATACATACTTTCCTTGTTGTAGAGGTATGCTATTCTGTACATACAGCCCTTCACAGTACACTGCTGATGTCTGACCTCCATGTACCCTCACCTTAGCAACATTGTGCTCCTGAGTCTTTTTGAAGTAGAGTGCTGGCACGCCAAGCTCAGATGCAGCAATCCATTGAAGCGCTGCTCTTAGTTCTCCATCCACACAGTCTGGTTCCTGGTCAAAGTTCACCACCAGGAGCTCCCTTTGACAGCTGCTCCCTGCTGTGGACAAACCCGATGTTACTTCTGCAAGAAAAAATAGATCACATTGAGCTGCTTCTGTGATGTTACTTGCAAGACTGTGAATGTGATTTCTGTTAATGGAACAAACTGCCAGTAGAATTTCAGAAAAGAAAAAAAAGGGAAGAAAAGGACTTTGCAGCAATCATTTTGCTGTGTTCTGTGAAGCTGGCCGGAGGTTTAACACTGACCACTGAGTAACTCTCTCTTTCCTGTATTGAAAAAAACATCTGCACCCAGAGTGTGAACAAACTAAGATAAATTAAAGGTGCACTTAGATCCCCCTCCTCATAGCTAAACTTTTAAACAAAAAGTAATAGTAATAGCAGAATAGCATTTTTGATCAAGGTTCTTCATTGTCAAGTCTATGAGTCTTTTTCGAACATCGATAGGACTGAAAAGTCTAATCGCTTTGTTTGGTTGATAGTAATACCACACTTCCCTTCAACAAGCAACATCTGAGGTATCATTTATGTAAAGTGTGGGATGGAAAACATGCAGAAGTTTAATACTTATAGTTAGGAGTTTGTTGCCTTGGTAGGCACTACTAATTAGCCACTGCAGGGATTTATAGCAGCGCAGAACAGTGTGAATGATAAAGAGCTCACAGCAAATATAGAGATAGAGGGTTTAAATATTCAGGAATCAACTCATTGTTTAAGAGCTGTTCTGGGAAAGTTGGACTATCTCCCTCCCTTTTTCAGTCCCATTTTTAATAGCTATATTCAAACATTCTTAACTAAGCAATCTTAATCTTTTAAAGAGCAAAAAGTGAGTTTTCTTTGCGTCTCAGTAATATTAATTTCATAATGACATCTTTCTCTCCTCCACTGCCTTTCCAATTAAAGAAAAAAAAATCTGTTCCAAAATTAATCTCTCTCTTTCCCTTCTCTATCACACATCTCATTTTAACATGAGTCTCTGCGCAGCTGGATGATGCTTTGCCTGTCAGCTCTTATGTCTTTGTGAGTGAAAGTCTCCTTTGTTCTCTTGCATGTGAATGAGTCATTTGTGAGGTGTGAGTTTGTGCTGGAAATACAAAAGTCTCTTTAGCGTTCTCTGTCTGTCTCTCTCACTCACATGCTCACTCTGCTGAAGACTAAAAGCACAAGGCATAGTGAGCGATAAGAATCAAGAGGGCAAGCAATGCTGCTTCAGTAAGCCTGTATTCTAATTCAGGAGTGGAGAGGGTACGTAAATATTATTCAGTGAGAAGAGGGCAGTGATAAAAAGACAATGTAGAAAGAACAGCAGAGGGAGAAAAAATACACAGAAGTCAAGTGTAGGATTATAGATACAACACATCTTGCAGCTTTGAGTTGTGGAAATATTTTAATGTAATATAAATAAAAAGAAAATCAATTAATTAATCAATGAATGTGTCCCCTTTAATGACATCATCCATAAAATAATAATAATAATAATAATAATAATAATAATAATAATAATAATAATTTTTGTTCCCTGAGGCATTAACAGCAAGAAACAAATTTTGTTTAATAGTCGGTGTAATCTTTGTTTGCAATTTCTGTTTTATTATTAGCATTTGCCAAATGTAGTTTTAATCTCATTTTTTTATTTCTTCAACTATATTAAAAACGAGAGGCAAAAGAGGCAATTGTAATTCAAACATACTGTTAACAAAAATATGTAGAGAAAAAAATGATGCCGCAAAATATAACAATGCACTATTTTAATTAGATTTTTTTTTAAAGAAAAATCTGTAAAGAATGTATTTAAATAATCCAGACTGTATGTTGTGGACATTTCTGTTTGTATTCACATTACATAATACACAGTTAACACAGTAACTTCTAAAAAGTAGCTAATACTGTACTTCAGTTTAAGATATACCTTATATGCTATTCAGGATCTCAGGTTTTCAGGACAGTATTCTCATGTTGTTTATGTTGATAAATCTTTAATATGTTTGATACATGTTTAGATAATTAATATATATTTTTAAATGTTTAAATATTAGGTTAAAGCTTGATCTGTTAGAGTTTGACACACATTTAATTGTGCAAGTTATCTTTAAATAAAAGGATATGCCTTTAATAAAATAAAATAAAATAAATGTTAATATAAATATAAATATGTTGTAAAATTTAAGTTGGTGATTCCCCATTTACCTCTCTGCCCATACATATATATATATATATGAAGAAAAGGAGGGGCAAGCCAAAATAAATTTTTGTGGTAATCAACATTATTCCATAAATGCTGTCTATTGAGCTTAACTTGTATTGAACCTGTAATATTCCTTTAATATTCCTTTAATGTCATTTCAGTAAAAGACAATAAATTATTCAATGTACATAAGCCTTTACTAGCATCGTTCTTGCAAGATTTCTTGCATTTTGAAGATCATTTGGGCAACAATAACGACAAACAAATGATGTTAAACAATGTAAATAATGTTTTTTTTATTATTATGAGCATCTGTCAAACTGTTGAAATTTCAAATAAGGGATAAATGATACAATAAGGTATCTGAGAGGCTGTGATAAAAGTTATTGTTAGGCTTTTGAACGGAACTCAAAAGGAGATGTATGTCAGAAGTTTAGCCTCAGCCACCATCACTTTTTTTATTATAATAATTTTTTCCAAATAATGTAAGTGAATGGTGACTGAGTCTGTCATTTTGCCTAACACCCTGTCTATGGCGGACACGAGTGACGTTGCATCACATCACAACGCCTTGAGGCTGTCTACACTAGACGCGGCAAAGCGAACGTTCAAAACCATTTTGGCAAGAGTAGTGCCAGCTTGTGCAGCGCAAAATAGTACAGGGCATCCGTGACGGACACATCCAGTGTAGACAGCATCATTGATTATAATATCGATTTGCTTTTGTCACATCGTGCCTCTCACATCTGATATAGACCGGGTGTAACATCTCCTATTTTACTCAAATGAAAAAGGGAAGCTGTGGGGTGTTGGAACAACATGAGGGTGAGTAAATGATGACATAATTATAATTTTTTTGGGTGAATTATTCTTTTAACTCCAAGAACGGTGAGGTTCCAGCATTGTATTTTTCATTTAAATGTGTTTATGTCTGCCTGTGTGCAAGTAAAAGGTTGTAAGAGGAAATGTTACTCACCATCTGCCTGATCCTGACAATTCGGTGTCTTCTCTCTCTCCTCGCTGCAAATAGATACACTATCATTACCATGCTGTCAAGAGATGTATAGAGCAATGCTGGCCATGTCCCAGTCACATCACTGAGCCCTTTAGGGGGCAATACTCAATTGCTCTCATCTAATAAGAGCTCAAAATAGTAAATTACTGCAAGCTTTTGGCGACAAATCACATTAGAACTGCTGGTGTTGGAGACTGTTCCCAGACGATTATTTACAGACACAGCAAACAAACTCCCAACCCTATTTAGTGAGAACACACCATAAACAATATGTACATACTTGTAGTTAAAACCATTTGGCTCAAATATGACAGAATTGAATCCAAATCTGACCCCCAAATTTAGTCTTTTAACTGGGCTGTATCCTCATGAGGGGAGCTGTAGAAATTAGGACATTTGGACAGTGCCGTGGGTTATGGATGAGTGCTTAACAGCCATTAGCTCCAGCGCTATGGGCAAGTCTCTAGCTAAGTGTGCCGCAGTTAGTGTGTTGCTCTTGGATACCTGATTAGGGTGCTGGAGATCGAGTAGTCTAGAAAGCCCTCCAGGTCTGCTAGTCCGAGACTAGAAGCACTGCTATTCCCATTTCTGAAACACACATATGCACATAAAATGATCACTGAGTACAGACACAATTTTTAAAGGGATAGTTCACCTAAAATGTTTTATTCTGTCATCATTTACTCACCTTTAAGACAAAAGGATTCAATGGAAGTGAATGGTGACTGAAGCTGTCACATCTTAACATTATGCCTATCATCTCTTTTTGTGTTATTCTGAAGAAAATAAGTCATTCTGTTTTGGATTAACATGAGTAAAAGAATAAAGTATTTTCTTTTTTTAGAAGAACTATCCCTTTAACTCTCTCTGTACTCTCTATCTTTGGATCTGTAAAAGTAACATCAATGCAGAAGCCACTAATTTTCAATGATAATTACGGTGTAATAGCAGCAGGGCTTGGATAAGAGCGAGTAGGCATGAACACTGGCATGAGATTCATTAGCATGGGCATCACTGGCAAGTTTATTGCCGGCTGATGACTAGGAAAGTGTACCACTTGTGCCAAAACTGGCAACAGCAAGGTGGACAAGTGGAGAGTAACCTTTCCCCCTGACAGGGCAGAAAAAAGTAAGGACGAAGTTGGGGTAAAGTGAAAAGCCAGATGGAGGTGAATGGCCGGCTACCTAGACTTAGGTAAGTAAGGATGTCATTGAGTTTGGGTGAGTCTTGGCATATTTCAATCAGCAGGGAGGATTCACACACCTATTACCTCCTTTTTATTCTAGAGTCAACAGGATGTGACACATGGCACCTGTCTGTCAGTATGATGCACATCTTGTCAGGGCTATGAGCATTGCATGGTTTGTTTTTATATGAAAGCTCTGCTCCAGACTCAAGTCATGCAGTCAGAGATGTTTACTACGATAGCTGTGCTGGGCAATGCTTGCAAATGGAAACTCTCTCACATCAGAGGGGTACACTACCTCAGGCATCTCCTTAGTATGTGCATGTGTCTGTACAGTGGGAAATAGGTCTATGAAAAATGTATGTCTACAAGGCAATTTTTCTTTTATTTATTAAAATGTTTGTGCAAGTCAATATGTTATTCTGTAACGTGTGTGTGTTAGACAGATGGTAAAAATATCTATTTTCTGATTCATCACAATCTTCATTTGAACGATCTCGATATTGATTCTTAAATTCCAAGCTCAATCTTTTACTCTTATGCACAAACATCTACTACAATGAGAGAAAATCACTCGCATTTTCATACACATTTCACGCATATGATTAGCCACTGGCAGGTAAATGTATTTTTTTAATACCCATCCTGTTCTTTACAGTCACTTGTTGATCAAAAACAACAACAACAACAAAAAAAAACCTTTTACCTCTTTTCATGCATAGCACAGGTAAGGTAAAGCCATTCAAGTCCTCTCTCGTTAACATGCGCTCATTTAAAGATGCTTTTTAAAGAACGTCCGGTTTTCTTAAAGAGATTGTACTAGATTTTAGCACCTTCAGCAAATCAATGGAAATACTTGTAAGAAGTACAAATTATTAATGTAAACAATGGACATGTAACAAAATATATGATATATAATATTTATTGATGTAATAAAGGGATTAGGTAATTTTTTAAAAGCTAAAACATGACCAAAATGATGAAAAAAATATATATATAATTAGTAAAATGTATATTATTTTTATGTACCTAGTTAGTCCCCTGTATTAACAGCTGGGAGAGAATTAATTTCATATGGAAGCAAAAAATGTACATAATAATTGAAATATACCCATATGAATCGGATTCGTATAGAAACAAAATAGAATTGAGAGCTTGTGAATCGGAATCAAATCGAATCAGGAAATCTGTATCAATACCCAGTCCTACTGTACAGAGAACAAACTGACAGCTGTTTAAAGATAGCTGGATGGAGTGCAGGGGTTCTGGCTAGAGATACTAAAAACCAGTCAAAGCAACCACATTGCGATGCTTCAAAAATATACACGAACACGTCCTGTGAAAACAGCCAGGGTGAACAGTTACACTCATTTTGCTAAATCAATTATTGTGGACTGCAGGTCAACGAAAGGCTTATATTCAAGGATATGGAAATAAACAAACAATATACTGACTTCTAAAACTACTTTGAGTTCTGACTTCTGCCTTTGTCACTGTTGAGGGGGAGAAATAATCAATAAATCTTACTGTTATTGGTATCGAGAATGGTTGCAACCCTAATTAAGATATGTTAAATACACACTGAGGGTAAAGTGTTTTAATTCTTTCACATTATTGCTTCTCTAGTTGAACACATCAATTACTGCCACAAAGATGAGGGAAGCAGGCCTACAAATGGGTGCTACAATGCACTCTGGGTGTACCAGCGCATTCAGGATACTGCATGTAGCAAATGTCGCTTAATGAAAAGCCAGATGGAGAAGCCACAGTGTCCAGCAAGGCATGATGGTCTACTGGAAGACTGACCCCTCGCTTATCTGGATAAAGCTACTGGTGGTCTCCTCCTGGGGGTCGTCGTCTGGGGCAATCTGTGCCCAACTGCCTGAGCCGCTTTCCTCACTGCTAGTGCTGAAAGAGCATCGCTTCACCTCCACATCTGCAGAGGGCACTGTGACAACTGAGGAAGCCCTGTGTTTGTCACTGCTGGGTGGTGGTGGTGGGGGGGGGGGGATACATGGCAAAACAGTAGCATCACAAAGAGCCAGAAATTCCACCTGATGATTGATCCTCAGGCAGCAGATGATGATCTCTACTATGTAAAATTGCTCTTTTTGCATTCAAAATTCTCCTTCCCCCTATTTTTATACATAC
This sequence comes from Xyrauchen texanus, assembly GCF_025860055.1. Lineage (NCBI taxonomy): Eukaryota > Metazoa > Chordata > Actinopteri > Cypriniformes > Catostomidae > Xyrauchen > Xyrauchen texanus. The sequence continues at coordinate 33,695,870 of NC_068304.1, read as the reverse complement.
AGCAGCATAGGTATAAAGTTAATCAAATGCTAATCTATTTTGTGTTTAGTAGTAAGAGGAATGGGATATGGATAATGGACCAACTTACCATTAAATAAGTAGCTGTTTAAAAGGCATGTATTTTAACTTGTCCTTAAATAACAAGATTAATGACACAACCAGTGACTCATAAACTCCATAAGCATTTTAATGAACACAGCAAAAAAATGTATTTTACAAAAGAACATATTTCTTTAAAAACAGTATTTTTTTTTTTTTTTGGAAAGCAGGGGTCAGCTTTTCATAGTTTCATATAAAATGGAAAAACCTCCTAACCTCCTAACTAGACACGTTGTGACAGCAAATCTCCTTTCAATGGGTTTTCTCATCTTCAAAAATGTTTCACTATGTCAAAATTGTCCCTGTAAGTAACTAATTCCTAATTTCTCTGTTTCTCTCTTGTTTCCTTTACTAGAGGTCTGCTACCCGACCTGAGCCCAATGTTATCCAACAAACATCGTGTTTCGGGCTGGGTACGGACCAGTTTTTCCAAGTGTAACTTCTGGTACGAATCGGGTTTGGATTAGTTATTAAAGAAACCAAAAATATGCCTAAATAAAACACAGTCTATTGCAACAAATTGACTTATTTTGAGAGGAGATTATAAAGAGTGAGCAATTTCAGGTTCAGGACGCTACTCAGTCTTAACACTTTACAGTACCGGTCAGGTAGAGTCAGATTAAGGTCCCATGGTTTCAGGTTCTGGTCAGGATCATGCTTCAACTTAAGCCCATGCAGACCTCTATACCTCTATAACCCTCTATATCTTTACCTTACCAGTTCTTTTTCTGCACTCAAGTTAAAACTCAGGCACTCTGTTGATTTGAACTGTTTCAACACACATTGTTTTATGATAATTAAATTGGATTAAGGCTACCTCTCAGAGAAGGATATGTTTACAGTTAACTGTACCTGCTTTTGGTTGCCATCCCACTTTCTTTGCTGCTTTGTAGCTGGACCAGATGGGATGCTTCTCTGTGGTGGGTCCAATCCCTCCCCACATCTTTAGAGACCTCTTCTCTTTGATCTGGTTCAATATGTATCAGGGGTACCTCCCTATGCCCTCGCCACGCTTGTCTCATACAGGAAGAACTTTGAGAGTTACCACTTTTTTCTTGATGCTCCACACTTGGCCGGTTTCCACCACTTTCTCGACGGGACTGTTTATAGCCTTGCCTCCTTTCTCTAACAGGAACTTGTGGACGACAAGCAGCTGCACAGACTTCCTGCTGGTTTCCAAGCAACGATTTGCCACTCTCTACGATGTCTGCTGCTGGACGATTAGCAAAGAGCTGGACATGTGGTTGTGAGTCTGCAGAATCCAGTTCTACACTGTCCTCTGATGGCTCTGCAATAATTTTATTCTTGCGCATTAGAGACTCAATAGAGCTGGACCAGGTATCATGAATCAGCATATCTGTAATTTGGTCCATTTGACCACGCTGATACAAGCAGGAATCAGATTTGCAGAGTCCTGTAGATGACACAGAGTTGGTTGGATAAATGTTGAGTGAGTCTCCATGTACATTTCGAGCAAAACCATCAAATGATTTGGCCTTAATGGGTGAGTTTACAGTTAGTCTGGAATCTGATGATCGTCTGTCAGGAACAGAGGACTGACGGATACAAAATGGGGTTCTGTGTGATGGGAGTAATAGGCTATTACTCCATTCTTTGGTCTTGGTCAGACTGTAGTCCTTGTTCTCCTTGTCCATGTCTCTCAGCATGAAGCGATAAAATTCCTCTGTGATACTTTCAGTGCTGGATTGCTTAGAGAGACACGATGATGTCCGCACATTGAGGTGTCCGTTTTTTTTACTGGCAGCCTGTTGAACAGCTGCTGCAAGGATGCTGCTGGCATTTTTCCCAGCATAGTAGTCCAGCAGAAGGTCAAACCCACGACCCTCCGTCTCCATCTGGTTCACCATGAACCGAGAGAACTCATCTGTAATGCTCTCACAGCTGGACTGCTTGGAGATAGAGCTACGTCTGCTCAAATTATGCCCAAGCCAGTTTCCTGGTCCCAAAGTGTTTGGTGTTCCAGAGAAATCCATGTCCTCTTCTGGAATACTTTCATAGCTTGATGCTCTCCCTCTACTGCTCCATCTCTCACACTGCAGGCGGCTGCGAGATGATTGGCCAGATTTGGAAGTGTCCACCACACTCAATTCTGGACAGTTCATAATCTTGGCTGTGACCTCAGATGCAAAGAGTGCAAATGGGTCAGATGTTGTTGGTTCGTCAAGGTTGACGGTCTCATCCACGACACGGTTGACTAGACGCTCCATGAGTTCAGGCTGCTCTTCAGTTTTACGTTTGATTTCACTGAGGCGTGGAGGTCTGTGCTTCTTGGTGACTGCAGTTCCATTTTGTGACTCTTTACGTTGGAGGGCTGCAGCTGTGCGGCATGGCAGAAGCAGCCCCTCTGGACCATCTGACCCTCCCTTTAAGGCGCAGAACCATGGCTGTTTTCCACTTGAATTCTCCAAGCAAATGGCTGCTAGCTCTGTCGCCATGGAGACCACTGTGGTCGCCAAGTCTTCGGCAAAGCATGTTACAGGAGTTCTGGACTCTGAATCCGTTCTAAGTGCTACAAGTGCTCCTGTAGAGGACGATAATGAATTCTGCCTGGTCTCACTCTCTCCTCCTGCCCTCCCTTGTGGCATGTGAAGTTGGAAGCTTTCAGCTGAGGGGAGTGTACAGTCTGAGTTCTTCTCACTCCTACCCAGCAGCGCTTGTAGGTTGGATTGCTCTTTAAGCATAGTGGCAGTCACTCGGTTCAGAGTAATTTTGTAGGGTTCTTTCAGTTTTGGTTCATTTTCTCTCTCCTCCTGTATGTATTTTTGCTCTCGCTCTCTTTTCTCTAAGAGAATAGACATGTTCTCCACACTGCTCTGCCTCTCTCCATGATTATAAGCCTGGCTTGGCTCAATCAAATGCTGCAAGTGGCTTAAAGCTTCTCTATCAGAATTGGTACCAGTCTCATACTCCCTAAAGCTGACATTGTCTTCTTGCCTGTCAGGTGACCCCAAATTACATTTTGAAATATCATTGATTATCCTTGACGTAACACAAAGGACATCAAAGAGAAAATTATTTACACAATCCAAGAGAAAACCGTGTATGTTTGGAGAATCTTTTCCAGGACCCTCAAGCTCTTTTCTCTTCTCAGCCTTCTCGAGGGCGTATTGAAAGATACTGTCTGATATTTCCTTTGTAAAATTATCCACATCCTGTTTTTCCTGATAGGGCCTTTTTGGATTTGTGATTCCATCCACTATCTTGTTATGTGTGGTCTCAAGGAAATTCGCAACGCTTGAATAACTTTGTCTGTGTGTGAGAACAGCCGAAGCTTCCCTAAGGAGAGCTTCAGCCACATTGGCCCTGAAAGCCTCAACACTGGTGCCCTCTGCAATGCTACAGTGGAGAGGTATGGCAGTTGATGCTTGTGCAACTGACAGAAGTCCCATAGAAGCAGAGTACATGTCTGTAGAGTCTTCTGTATCCCCAGAGTCTTCAGCAAGATCTACCACAGCTACTGCTCCAGCAACCTGAGACATTCCACATACTGCAGTAGAAAATGAATACTCCCCTTGTTCTGTTTCATTTTCTTCTACTTCTTCGTCATCATCATACTCATCTTTGTCTCCTGACTCCATTGTGAGTTGTTCTGTGACCTGAGGGGTGGTAATGGTGCCGATGATGCTCGCTGCGCATGCCAGTGCTATTTCCACTGGCTTGGCAGGTTGTACAATTTGCGAGAAGTGCTGGGGGTGAGTCCCATGCTTATTTATGGCTCTGTGCACTCCATCATGCTCTGGAGTTCCATGTGATTGTGCTTCAGGCCACTCTGTCACCTCCTCACTGTTGTCAGGACTCTGGACAATCACAATTTTAGGGAGTTCAAAAGAGCAGGCTCGAGCTCTTGGAGTCTCTTCAACAGAGTGGCTCACACCACCTGACTGTTGCGAGGTGTTGGAGACACTCACAGCTGCTTCTGTGGCAAAAGAATGTTCATCTTGTGACAAATGAATAAAAGCATCCTGGAGGACAGACTCCGCCAGATTGGTGGCATAGTGACCAGCGGACTCATTCGTGTGACAACTGACTTGTTTTGGTGAGGTGCTTGGGCCTCTGGAGGGGGCAGAATATGTTCTTGAGAGCTTCTGGGAGTTGGAAGAGGTGCAGAGGGTCTCTGAGTCCTCACTATCATCTCTATCCATTTCAGTCCTTCTTTGAGTGTGGGCAGCTCTCAATGCCTTAATCGACTCAGGCATAGCATAAATCTCAGGATCTGTAGAAAGAAGGATGGATGGGAGGGTTGAGGCAAATATAGTGAAAAGAAGAAACAGAGTAAAATAAGACATCTGATAACTTTGATAATCCTACATGAAATTCAACTTTAATGCACATATGATGAAGCACAAACATGAATCCAATATAGACAGGAAGAGAAATGAGAAAGAGTGAAAATAAACTTAAGAAGAGACAAAACTGAGAATACAAGTAAAAAAAGTAAAAAAGTGAGGTGTCTACATCTATTTTGGGCTTATTCAGTAACACCTGCTGTGCTCAGCAATGGAGCTATGGGCACAGTTAAAGCTCTGAGCAAGCTTTCCATAACACACCACAACCACATTTTCTTTCACCATGACCAACCCCCAACAAACACAGATCTCTATCTGGGCCGATCTGATTATTAATTTTACATTGGCTTTGAGGAGAGCATAACCTTCACACTGTGTTATTTATAATTTCATATCACAGATTAATTATAGATTAGCTCAGCTTTGTGGCAACAGCAGGCCCAGTGTATCATGTCTCTTAAATATTTGACTTCGGGTGAGGCTCACCGCATATAGGGTCATTTGTTAGCTTAGTATTAGAAAGCAAAACTAACAGAATAAAGCAAAACAAACAAGCTTTCAGAAATGCACAATGGAAATCCATGTTGTTTTAGATTCGTCTTTTAACAAATACTGAGGACTATTGTAATGTTTAACATTGATTTTCATGTGATAAGTAATGTCAGTAGCAATCGCAAAGATGTGTATGTCTACTGCATTTACACACTGCCGTCATGCAAAACTGACCTATTATATGTAACTGTCAGCGTTAACTGAAGTTGTGAAGCACATCTTACATTTTCTGGTGTCTACTCATTGGCCAACATCCACTTCAGACACTTGAAGAAGTTGAGAAACAACGATGGTTATAGGTCTCACTAGTCGGACAGTGCAGATTCATTGGCTTTTTATCAGCATGTAAATTCGCTCTGGATTAGTATAATTAGGGATTATTTTTCCTGCACGTTATACTGAAAGAAAAAGACGCCGTAATCTTTATCGTCACGGGAATGTGCAGTGTGTAAAAAGTTACTGACATGACTGATTCGCATGGGATTAAAATCACAGAGAAGCTACATTATGCCACATCCCCATATGAAACTAATCCTGTCAGAATAGGGCTTTATTTGCATATACAACCTTAAGTACATTTATAAAACATCTTTTCCTTTGTCTCTCTCATTCTCTCTACATAGATAACATACATTCAAGTAATACTTTTGTCCACAGCTGTAAGTTTCTGGTGCATCCATGCTGTTGTTTGGTTACTTTTTTCTAAATAAGTACAGAAGACAGCGATTTCCATAGTCTATGATAATCAATGCAAACTAGACAACTGTGATTATGTTAAGTTCCAAATAATTACCAAAGGCAAAACTACAGGCTATGTTTATGCGCTTTTTTATCCAAACAAATTTATGTGACATGCCCAAATTGGTTGTAAAAACTATAACCTCAATGGTTGTGACTAGGGATACATTGTGTAACTAAACTAAGAAATAGCTTGGGGGTGGAAGAGCCCCCAAACAGTACTCCAAATAGGGCCACTCTTATCGCAGCATGCTTACAAATAGCGAGCAATGCTGAATGGGTGAATGCTATTCCAGCCATAATTTGAGCAATTTTCTGTCTATTCAAGACATAGACAGGAGAGAAGATAAAGCAAAAGTGCCAGAGCTGCCTTAAAGTTGCCATTTTAGGATTTCCAAGTGGGTTTTCACAATACAGCACAAAGACATAAAAAGTACCATAAATGAGCTAAGATATGAGCAATGGATTTAGAATGAGGTTTTGAGATTTCCGACTGGTGTGTTGTTTGGATAAATTGGATTGCTGGAGGCATGGGACGATGGATGAACTGTTCACCATTTCTGAAAGGATCATCCTCGCTGTCATCCCCAAGCTGCTCAGAGGCAGTAAGGAAGTCTTCTTCAATGGATGAAACAGAGCGATTGGTGTCATCTTCAGCAGCTCGATGACCAGCCAATCGGCCATGCCACTGCCTCTCCTGACCTGACTGAAGACCACTCAAGAACTTATTGATCTCAAAAATGACACTGTTCGTTTGGGTAGGGCGACGCCCACAGGAACAATGCACCAGACAGACATCAGCTGTTCTCTGGCTCTGAATTACAAAAATAGACACACGGTTTGTTACATTTTGACGAGGGTTTAAGCTGTAAAATTATGTCAGACGTTTTGGTTCATATTCATATCTTACCTGTGGGTGGCTGGGGTCATGCCGGCAGGAGTCAGGTGACTCTTGGCTGCTGAGAAGCAGAATTTCATTTTCTTTGGGTTGCCGCACTCCGAGAGACTCAATTAACCGTGGCAGCTCTGGGCACACTGAGGCCAGTTTCTGTAGGGAAATTTATGCTTACATTCATGACACATACACTTGGTTCGTTGCTTGCATTATCTTGATAATTTGTATTGTGTCTAATTTCCCTTTTATTAGATATTTGTTTATGTCGCAAATGATAAAAGACTTTATTCATACATTTAAATTAATTAGAATTTAGTTGGTAGAGAGGGGTAGATATTTGAGAGAAAACTGCACTGTTAAAGGGTTCACTTCACCCAAGAATGAAAACAACTTGATATCAGAGCAATGGTGGAGGGGAGGATTATCAGTGAATAAAAACTTAAATTTCAATCTGTTTCTCATAAAAAGCCATTGTATGGCTTCAGTAAAAGACAGAACATAGCGCATGGGTTGTACGGATTACTTTGTGATGCTTTTGTGTACTTTTTGGAGATTGACTACATTGACCATTGCTATAAGGTCAATGTAGAATTCCTCAATTTGTTTTTCTTTTTGTGTCATATGGTGAATAAAATATGGTAGGACTTAATTTTTGGGTAAACTGTTCTTTTTAAAACAAACCTGTATATCTGCAAGAGAGAGAGCATTGCCACAGCACTAATTATTAAATCTAAATTATCATAGAATTATCTTGTAAACATGGAACCTGCTCTCTTCATCAGTGTAAACAGAGGGAGAAGGAGCTCCACCCACCTTAATGTAGCTGTCGTCATGGCGATCCGAGTTGTGTCTGTCCACATTTATGAAGCAGATCTGAGAAGAGAGAGAAGTTTGAGAGAAATCAGCATATACTTGAAAGGTGAAATTCTATTGATAGCTTTGTGTAAAGAAAAGAAGAAAATTGAAGTTGCCCTTCACCAAATGTTCCAATCCGCTACAGCTCTTAAATGCCAATCTCCATTCTACATATTGATGTCAACTTAAATGTACATTGTGGAATTTTTTTAAAACTTTTAATCTGTATTAAAACTGTAAAGATATACAATTTTATGTCTTCAGAAGACTTGGTGTATTAGTTGTATTAACTGCTGTGTTTTTTGTTATTTTTGGACAGCTGTGGTCACTATGTCGTTGTGGGGAAAAGAGCTGCATTAAAATCCTTAAAAATGTCTCCCTTTGCATTCCACAGGAAAAAAAACTGTGTGAAAAAAAAAATTAGGGTGAGTAAATAAAGACAAAACTTTTGGGCAAATTATCCAACTTTGAAGTGTTCCACGATTCGACTGTTTTCAATTTCCGGTCTCCACTGTTTTCTCTCACATTGGTGTATATTCTTAGCTGGTAATGTAATGTTTAAGGTATTACCATTTGTAAAATTGGTCAAAAAACATGCTGACACTTCACAGAGTCGAGATGACAGTGCTTCACCTGAGTGTGTAGATGACACGGAGCGATGGTCCGATGTTACTTATGTTGATATCATTATTCACAACGGCACAAGTTCTGCCTGAAATAGATTTTTACACCAAGTGACACTTAAATGTTCTCCTCTGGACCACTCATTTTGGAAGTTTTTACTTGTGTGTCTAGAGCCCAGAAATACAAAACAGGCAATTAGATTCATCATGGCAGTACCCTGTGGTTGCTCAGGAAAACTGTGGATTCCATTAAGTCACTGAATATAAAATTCAATTTTTTTCCTCAAACCCTAACCGTTCTGCTACAGCCTTGTTTATGCAGTTTGAACTGTATCTATTTTCAGGTTGCATTGAGCATTTGTCATCTCTTTTTGCAGATAAACAAAAAGCTCTATTTTTATCTTTACCTTCATCTCACACCCCTTTACTCCATACTTTTTCTGATTTCGACCGTATATAGTTCTCATAATGATCATTCATTTACTCTCTCTCTCTCTCTCTCTCTCTCTCTCTCTCTCTCTCTCTCTCACACACATACACACACACACACACATAGGCTGTACCTTTACTTGTGCTGATGACTCATTCGATCGTACCATATCATGTTGTTATTAGTGTTTAATTCAAATATGACATTGTGTGTGAGAGAAAGAGAGTTAGTCCATTTCTCTTAGCTCCTCTTCAATTCACCCCCTTTTCTCCCAATTTGGCATGCCCAATTCCCAATATGCTTTTAAGTCCTCATGGTCAAGTAGTGATTCGCCTCAATCCTAGTGGCGGAGGACGAATCCAGCTGCCTCCGTGTCTGAGACCGTCAATCTGCGCATCTTTTCACATGGCTTGTTGAGAGCATTGCCACAGACGTTTCACGCCATCCACCGCTGCATCCACTCTCAATTCACAACACACCCCAAAGAGAACAAACCACATTAGGAGACCTGGCTGCAGTCACTCAGTACACCCTGGGATTCAAACTAGCGAACTCCAGGGGTGGTAGCTAGCGTCTTTTACCACTAAGCTACCCAGGGCCCATCAGCTCCTCTTCACTCTTAATATACTTTTAAGATCACTGTTTGCACAGATTCTCTGAGTGACAATGAATTTCTCTCTCAGGTATCACAGAAGAGGCACGTTTTCCTTCTCAGTCAGAGGCCTCCACTTGACAGGATTAGATGAATATGCTCCTTTCAAAATTTTGTTTTAGAATACCATTAAATTGTAGCATGCACAATTTCTCATACACAGGCATATGCTACTGAATGTACTTTCTCAGTGTTCTTAGCATGACATTGACTCAAGAGGCATGTTTTCCTTCTCAGTCAGAGCTGTAGCATTCTCTCATTCCAGTAGCTGATGCATACTGCAACAGCAAATAACAAAGCTGCACATCCATCTCTAATTATTGCTATGTACCAGACTGCTATTATATGGAGCTAGAACAATTATTTAAGTATTTGAATCTGACATTTGTTAATTTGAATTCTAGGTGTAATATTTTACAAATAATATTTTTGTGGCATATTTTTAAACATTTGTATTTTTAAACAGTAGTTTTATTTTATACAGTGGAATTAGTTGTCAAAAATTCAGATAATAGAATTACAGGTTCAAATCTCCAGATTAAGAAGAATTTCAGAACAAATCTCTCACATATAAATCTCAGAAATTTCATCTGTAAATTAACTTGGCCAAAGGTCGAGCAAAGCTCAGTTTTTCATTTGCGCGTTACCACATATTCTGGCAATAAAAAGTCTTCAATGACAAAAAGTAAAAAGAAGCATAATAATCCAAGGGACATAAATGACTTAAAACAGCATGTTCAGCAGGAAAACACTTCCATGTAGCAGTAATGTATGAATGCACTGATGGCTACAATGCTTTAAATACAATGTAAATTTGGATCATGCAGCATGGACTGCACTAGGTGGTGCAAGTAAATAACACAGCTTTGCTTGACCTTTGGCCTATCGGAATTTTTGACATCTGAATGTAGGAGATTTGAATTTGGGGTTCTGAATTTCTTCTCAATCTGAAAATGTAAACATGTAGTTCCACAATTAGAATTTTCAAAAATCAGTTTTGTTAAATATCCCGTCTAATATTTAAATGAACAAATTTAAGATTCAAATACAGTCCTTTAGTCTTTGAACAAGAGAGACATGCATGATCTAATGGATGAATGGGACCCTGTCATCATCACTGCAGCAAGTACTCTTTGTGAACGGGTGAGTGAATAGAAATAATGTCATACTTCTAAAATTACGTCTTTGCATTTATTTTGACTGCAGTAAGTAACTTGTTCAATTGAAACCAGCCGTTAAGTTTGAATATTCAACATACATGTTGATACTGAAGTAAATGTTATAATTTTCTGTATGTAGACCAAGTAGTTTTCATTTATATATGCCACAGTTGTCAGGTTTTAGAAGTGTGTTAAACATGTGAGTTTTTTTACATTTATCAACCTGTTACATCTACAACATCATCATAAATGGCCTACTGAACCAAGTTATAACTTGTTGATAGTTACCAAAGACCATAGACCACAGTAAGCCATAGATTTTAATTCATAATACATTTCATTAATATAAACAAACATTATATCATTACATAATGCTTAAAAGGTTATTAAAACTGCAGCACTGCCCATATCTACCATTGAAATCTGCTGTTCGAAAGAACCCGGAGGCACTGTTGCTTGCTGTTTTGTCATTTCATCTAGCCTGCAAACACATCAGTTCTGTGCTATTTGAGAGTGCATTCGTGATGGGACAAAGAGAAAAAGAGCGAGTAAGCAACCTGTCAACATTGTTCTGAACAGTCATATCAGAGATCAGATCAGATTCTGTGCTGGAGGTTTGGAGTGTCTCGGCTGTCAGGCGGCACAATTAATGTATCGTGGTGCTGATATGTGACTCGGTCTCTGGCACAGTCAGACATACACACATACACATGACCAGAAAACAAATCAAAAGCCACAATTCACATTATTTAAATAGCTGACCTAGCTATATTTGTACATTTTCTCAAGAAAATGTGAGTGTTGCATTACGTGCAAAAGTCACAGCCACAATGCCTGCATGTTGTGGCTGGTTGCCCAGGGCATTGCTATGTGACTGTTTAAATGTTATGAGTAGCTTGCACATCATGCTGTGCAGTTGCAAGTGTGTTCTGAGTGGTTGCTTACAGGCCCAAGTTAAAAGAACCCACCCCCATGTCTCTGTTCTGCTCCCTAGTTGTGTCTCAGGTCACTCTTTTAATGTAAGTCTGTGATTTTTTTATTTTATTTAATAGTACACCTCACCTCAACAAGCTGCATGATTTGATGTATTATTCATGTCTGTTGCCCAAATAGTGTGGAACATAAATGTGCTAAAGTTTAATACTTTACAATTTACAGGGTTTGTTCAATCCCTAATTCATAGAATGAGCAATAGTAATAGTGATGCTTGGTAGCTCAATATAAATTTCTATGGCAAGAATACAAAAGACAGGTCATAACTAGGTCTTATTTTGTGTGCATACTAAATCTTTTTATTTTGATCATTTGGATTAATGCAGGGAGTGGGTCACCCCCTGGTCAAATTCCAGGTAAACATGCTGAATTTTGAACCTGGTAATGAATACAGCACATCCCCAGAATAGGTTTAGTAGGAAAAAAGTGGAGTTTGCTCAAGGATTTTAAGTTTGAGAAATGGGAAGTAGTTGAGTATGGTGATGACTTAATGACTAACTCATTAAATGAAGGGTGTTTAAAGACTTAGATAAAGAAATAGACAGAGAGCGAGAGAAAGGGGAAGCTGGCAACTGAGCCTGAATTAGAGTCTGTTTATGCAGAGTCTAATTGTGCATCTCACAGACAGTACAGAACACGATCCTCTCTCTCTTTTGTATTCTTACACATCTCTGCTTGTCTGACTTCCCATCTGTCTGTCTGGCTTTCTGTAACAAATTCTGACATTCATTCACATAAATAAGGGATGCACCAATCGATGTATTTTGATCTTATTCCTGTGATTGGAGATTGGCCATTCAAGCTTCAATTCAAGTATTATGTTTTTTTCTTTTATTTTCTCCATAATTTTGGAATACTCAATTCCCAAAACATTGGTGGTGGCCTAGTGACTCGCCTCAATCCGGGTGGAAGAGGACGAATCTCAGTTGCCTCCGCATCTGAGACGTCAATCCATTCACCTTATCACATGGCTTGTTGAGCTCGTTACCGTGGAGACATAGTGCATGTGGAGGCTTCACGCCATCCACTGCAGCATCCATGCACAACTCACCACGCGCCCCACCGGAAGCAAACCACATTATTGCGACCACAAGGAGGTCACCCCATGTGACTCTACCCTCCCTAGCAACAGGGCCAATTTGGTTGCTTAGGAGACCTGGCTGGAGTCACTCAACATGCCCTGGGATTCGAACTAGCGAACTCCAGGGGTGTAGTCAGTGTCTACCCAGGCCCCGAGTTCATATTTTCTTAATCCTTGAGTGTAATAAAGGTAAATATATTTGGTTTTCTGTCCATGATGCTTGCTGCTCCAACATAGACTCAACTCGAGCTCTAAATAATCCCATTATACTACATAAAAAAAAAAAAAAAAAGAATTAAATAGAAACAAAGCTGGAGATGGGGTGGTGGTGGAGAGATTCCAGAATAACTGTCACAGAAGTGATGAAAGGTGCGTTTTTTTAGGCCTCCACTTGTCAGGATTAGATGAACATGCTCCTTTCAAAATTTTGTTTTACAATACCATTAAACTGTAGCATGCCGCAAAACATACGCATACTCATACACAGGCATACACTACTGAATGTACTTTCTCAGTGTTCTTAGCATGACATTGACTCAAGAGGCACGTTTTCCTCCTCAGTCAGAGCTGTAGCATTCTCTCATTCTAGTAGCTGATGCATACTGCAACAGCAAATAACAAAGAGGCACATCCATCTCTAATTATTGCTATGTACCAGACTGCTATTATATGGAGCTAGAACAATGATTTAAGTATTTGAATCTGACATTTGTTAATTTGAATTCTAGGTGTGATATTTTACAAAAAATATTTTTGTGGCATATTTTTAAACATTTGTATTTTTAAACAGCAGTTTGCTTTTATACAAGTGGAATTGGAATATGACTCATGCCACCCATAGAAAAATCTAATATATGGCAAAATATACTTTATGTAAAACACTAAAAATTATTTCTAGTATGTTTTCAATAATACATAAGAGACACATACTTGTGTGTGTATATATATATATATATATATATATATATATATATATATATATATATATATATATATATATATATATATACTGGTTGGAATAATGAACAGATTTTGTTCTTATGGAAAGAAATTGCTACTTTTATTCACCAATGTGTCATTCAACTGTGCATATCACAATGTATATTCATGGCATTAAAAATGTCCAGAACTTCTTAAACTACTTCAAAGAGTTAATCAGCAATGACAGCTTTGCAGATCTTTGGCATTCTATCTGTCAGTTTATCCAGATACTCAGGTGAAATTTCACCCCAAGCTTCCTGTAGCACCTGCCATAGATGTGGCTGTCTTCTCACGCACCTTATAGTCTAGCTGATCCCACAACAGCTCAATGGGGTAAATATCCATAACACTCTTTTCCAATTACCTGTTTTCCAATGTCTGTGTTTCTTTGCCCACTCTAACCTTTTCTTTTTGTTTTTCTGTTTCAAATATGGCTTTTTCTTTGCAATTCTTCCCATAAGGCCTGCACCCCTGAGTCTTCTCTTTACTATTGTACATGAAACTGGTGTTGAGTGGGTAGAATTCAATGAAGCTGTCAGCTGAGGACATGTGAGGTGTCTATTTCTCAAACTAGAGGCCCTGATGTACATATCCCCTTGTTTAGTTGTACATCTCGCCTTCCAAATCTCTTTCTGTCCTTGTTAGAGCCAGTTGTCAATTTCAAACATTGTATAGCCTTCATTCCTCAAAACAATAATTGACTGGTGAGTTTCTACAGAAAGCTGTTTCTTTTTTGTCATTTTTGACCCAATATTAACCTTAAGACATGCCAGTCTATTGCATACTATGGCAACCCAAAAACAAACAAAGACAATGTCAAGCTTCATTTAACAAACCAAATAACTTTCAGCAGTGTTTGATATAATGGCAAGTGATTTTCTAGTACCAAATTAGCAATTTAGCATGATTACTCAATGATAAGGTTTTTGAGTGATGGCTCCTGGAAATGGTCTAGATTTGATCAAAAATAACTTTTTTCAAATAGTGATGGTGCTGTTTTTTATATCAGCAATGTCTTGACTATACTTTGTGATCAACTGAATGCCACTTTGGTGAATTAAAGTACCAATTTCCTTCCGAAACGGCAAAATATGTCCATTATTCCAAACATTTGGATGCCAGTGTACATATATATATATATGCAACATATATTTTGAAATACTACAGAAGTGTCCGTTTTCATGTAATATATATTTTCAATATGAAATATGTACATACAGTATTCAACATTAATTACTTTATGGGAGAGGGCAAATTGTTAGCCATTATAGGCATTCGCGACAACAAATTTTAATAAAGCATGCTCTAATTTCGATGTTGATGCCATTCAAAAATAGAATAAAAATTATAATAATAATAATTATGATATATATATACAGGTGAAACTCGAAAAATTAGAATATCGTGCAAAAGTTCATTAATTTCAGTAATTCAACTTAAAAGGTGAAACTAATATATTATATAGACTCATTACAAGCAAAGTAAGATATTTCAAGCCTTTATTTGATATAATTTTGATGATTATGGCTTACAGCTTATGAAAACCCCAAATTCAGAATCTCAGAAAATTACAATATTGTGAAAAGGTTCAGTATTGTAGTCTCAAAGTGTCACACTCTAATCAGCTAAACACCTGCAAAGGGTTCCTGAGCCTTTAAATGGTCTCTCAGTCTGGTTCAGTTGAATTCACAATCATGGTGAAGACTGCTGACCTGACAGTTGTGCAGAAAACCATCATTGACACCCTCCACAAGGAGGGAAAGCCTCAAAAGGTAATTGCAAAAGAAGTTGGATGTTCTGAAATTGCTGTATCAAAGCACATTAAAAGAAAGTTAAGTGGAAGTGAAAAGTGTGGAAGAAAAAGGTGCACAAGCAGCAGGGATGACCGTAGCCTGGAGAGGATTGTCAGGAAAAGGCCATTCAAATGTGTGGGGAGCTTCACAAGGAGTGGACTGAGGCTGGAGTTACTGCATCAAGAGCCACCACACACAGACGGGTCCTGGACATGGGCTTCAAATGTCAAACGCCTTACCTGGGCTAAAGAAAAAAGAACTGGTCTGTTGCTCAGTGGTCCAAAGTCCTCTTTTCTGATGAGAGCAAATTTTGCATCTCATTTGGAAACCAAGGTCCCAGAGTCTGGAGGAAGAATGGAGAGGCACACAATCCAAGATGCTTGAAGTCCAGTGTGAAGTTTCCACAGTCTGTGTTGGTTTGGGGAGCCATGTCATCGGCTGGTGTTGGTCCACTGTGCTTTATTAAGTCCAGAGTCAACGCAGCCGCCTACCGGACATTTTAGAGCACTTCATGCTTCCTTCAGCAGACAAGCTTTATGGAGATGCTGACTTCATTTTCCAGCAGGACTTGGCACCTGCCCACACTGCCAAAAGTACCAAAACCTGGTTCAATGACCATGGTATTACTGTGCTTGATTGGCCAGCAAACTCGCTTGACCTGAACCCCATAGAGAATCTATGGGGCATTGCCAAGAGAAAGATGAGAGACATGAGACCAAACAATGCAGAAGAGCTGAAGGCCGCTATTGAAGCATCTTGGTCTTCCATAACACCTCAGCAGTGCCACAGGCTGATAGCATCCATGCCACGCCGCATTGAGGCAGTAATTAATGCAAAAGGGGCCCAAACCAAGTACTGAGTACATGTGCATGATTATACTTTTCAGAGGGCCGACATTTCTGTATTTAAAATCCTTTTTTTATTGATTTCATGTAATATTCTAATTTTCTGAGATTCTGAATTTGGGGTTTTCATAAGCTGTAAGCCATAATCATCAAAATTATATCAAATAAAGGCTTGAAATATCTTACTTTGCTTGTAATGAGTCTATATAATATATTAGTTTCACCTTTTAAGTTGAATTACTGAAATTAATGAACTTTTGCACGATATTCTAATTTTTCGAGTTTCACCTGTATAGAATGAATTGCAAGGTTCCCATGAGTAATTATGGGACATCTGCCAACTCGCTGCACAGTTAGAGACGAGAGGAAAAAAGGAACTGAAAACAGATATAAAAACCTATTAAACAACAAACAAAGATGCAAATACAAATCTGAGTATGCTTGATGTATTGTCAATGTCGGCAGTTAGATGTCGCGTGCAGTGATAGAGACCACTTATGCATGCATGCTCACAGTCTCACTCGCGTTCACTTATTACAGAGTTAGTTTGTGACAAAACAGCTTAATGAGTTCATTAGTGACAAAAGTGAATTGCAATAACATTAAAAACTACAGCAATACTACATTAACATTATTGAGAGGTCCTCTTGCAAATACTTAGTTTTTATTAGTCATTTGTGTTACTTAACAACAGTATCATATCGGCCATATAGTATTGGCCTCAAATCTCTTAAATGGTGCAATTATGTGAAATGAGAAAGTACATTAGTGAGTGCACACAATATTTAGGTTTACAACTTCATAAGTTCATTTAATCCTTCAGAGAGATGAAGGTAAACAGATTTGGCTTACTGTTCATAATGGAGGGTTTGAGCACAATACTTTTTAAACCAGTTTAAGAGTATGAGCACAATTTTTAGGCAGCAAAAATGGACATAAAGGCTATAATATATATATATATATATATATATATATATATATATATATATAATTTTTTTTTTTATGAAAGTCTGTGATCATCTACATACTTGATTTCTTGAAGGCAAGCATAAAGAGCGGACTGCTTTTGACTCGGAAGCACTGGACTCAAGCACTCAATTTTGAGCATGATATTGATAATGGAACCAGTTTGGCAGTGGAGCAGCCAGAACTTCTACACAGATGTGAGAAGTTAAAGGCTACATTGCTAATTATATTCTAATCCAGTACTTATGTGTTTGAACTGGACTGCACAATTAATATTTTACCATTTTAAGCAACTGTCCATTCTCAGCAAAGTGAGCAAAGGGTCCTACAAATCAAGATTTCAGTAATGTGATTCAGCCCCCTGAATTCTCCAAATGAGATGGCCCTTTTCTGTAAACCCCAGCGTACTATGAATACGTTTATTTTTGCAGATCTCAAAATCTGCAGATTTGTTTTTTTATGTTTTCTTGAAAACTTGAAAAGAGTAGTACACTATTATATGCTGATGAAAGCATTAAATTGCATTAAAAAGCATATACTGGCATACAATTATCCAAAATATTTAATAAAAAAACATGCTAAATGTGGGGGATGTGTACAACTTTGTGAAAGGATTGTGTTCCACTTTTTCAGATACTACGTGGGCTAGTGGTGTAATGGTTCTCTGTAAAAAAAATTAACCGTACGGTTAGCCACCCATGGTTCAATAAGCATTGGCACTGCAGTTCACCTCAACTTTAATGACGCATCTGGAGCACAAGGTTTGGTAAAGAAAACAAAGCATCAAATGCCTGTTTCACATGGGTACATTTTATGATATCACAGTTCTGCTCGCATTGTGCATAGATGAATATGGCAAGCAGAGAAAATGAGCTGCTGATAGAGAATGTTTCTGGGAGCATTTTTTTTTGTTGCAGTTAATTACTACAGCGATGGTCAAAAACCTTTACAAAACAGGCACTGTTTGCAGACATTGGCCGGTGCGAGTGCTGTAATATTTGTCAATAATCCACGCAAGTGTTTAAAATGCACACTTGAGTTCTTCCTGAGTGTTTGAGTGTTTCCTCATGCGCAAGCGTCAATGATGCTCTTTGAATAATGGCAAAAAAATGCCGTTACAGTAATACATTGATACATGATTAATCATTTACTCCGACATCACCCAGAGAAAGAGCTGCAGCTGCACAGTCTTGTATTCAGACAGACATGAAACAATAAGTAAAGTGATTGTGCTGTTCATTGCCATATGTGGGATTTCCACATATGATTAAAATACTTAAACAGCATTATCGAAACATCCCTTCTCATATGCATTTTAATAGCAAGGTTATTCCTTTTATAGTGATGTACAGCTTCTGAATATTGAATATATGTTGAGATAAGTTTGAAATGCACTTGCAGCCCATGTTGATCCATGTAGCGTAATAGTGCCGTTATTAAGTTAAAATGTTGATTTAGTATTTAGAGAAAAAATGTTTTTTTAGATAAGGACCCTGATGAAAATGAACCATGGTTTTACTAGAATAATATTGTAGTAACCTGTTAGGGGAGGAACAAAGCGGACTCAACCACTCAACCACTGCAGCTTATTGGGTTCCAAAAATGTGTAGATGCAGCAACTGACCACAACTAAATTACCAGGGGCAACCAGGGAGGAGAGAATGGTGAGTGTGGCTGTAGGAAGTCCTGACAAGTGGAGTGGATGGGACTGAGGGGTGTGCCACTGAAGAGCTGGCTGGAAGCCACCAAGAGAACTCGTTGACCGACTGAGAGTAGAACTGCCAGTGGCAAAGAACACAGGGCAGATGGGAACCGATGAAACCACAGCAGAATGAGAGGTAGGCTGTAATCCACAGGAGAGGCAACCAGGGGAGAACAACAAGGGACTAGAATGGAAATGGTGAGACTGATGACCAGGTATAGAAGAGATGTCTGGGATGGCAGGAAACAAACAGGCAAGGCAGAAGAAAATGCAACAACCAAACTGATCGACCGACAGAAGAAGCACAACAGCTTGGCTGAATGCACAAGAGAATATGGCACAAGACAACACACACAAGGGAGTTAAATAGGGAGGGAGTGAAATTACCAAAACAAGACACAAGTTATGCAAATCAGACAATGGGCTTGCAGGGCTGCAACCCTTGCGGGGAAACCCTACACCAGCTGCTAGTACGTGGCAAACAAAAACAAGGAAACACAAATGGAATAGAGAAACAGACAGACACAGACTCACTAACAGATCAGCCACAGAACCTAACAACACCCTTCCGCCCATCTAAGAGAACCACGTGGCGCTCCCAGGCAGACTGATTACCGATAGTGGAAACAGTCAATGAGGAACTGATCACAAATGCCTTGAAAAACCGACCCACAACCATCAGCACTACTGTATTCCCCTTGGATGGGGGAAGACCACACACACAAAATCAATGGCAATGGGACCAGGGGTGGAAGGGGACAGGTAGAGGTTGAAGGAGGCCAGCAGGGGGACAATTTGAAGACATACTAATGGCACTGACAGGACAGGCCCCCACGAACCAGCAGATATCCTCAAACAAACCCAGCCACCAGAGTCTCTGGCAACTCAGCACTGCAGCCCCTCTGACTCCCAGGTGACAGGCCACTCTGGAGGTGTGACCCCACTGGAGAATGGTGTCTCGGACTGACCTGGGAACAAACAAAAGACACTCCGGACACCACCTCAGGATGGCCATTGACCTCAGTGCTATTCTAACTTGATCCTAGACTGCACATGGCCACCACCATGTCCTGTGGCAGAATGGTTTTAGGGGCATCTGACCTCTCCGGGTCCTGAAACATGCAAGAGAGTGTGTCAAGCTTACAGTTCTTACAGCCAGGTCGCTATGAGATGGTAAAGTTAAACTGTCCAAAAAAGAGTGTCCAGCGGACCTGCCGAGAGTTTAACCTCTTAGCAGAGGAAATATCCTCAAGGTTTTAAAGGTGATGGTGACATCGAAGGGTGAGCCTATTATCCACTGGAATGGCCAAGTCAATCAGGTCGTCCACCATGGAAGGCAGATCCATCACAAAGATCTCATCTTGGATCCGATCAGAGAGCCCATACAGAAAACGGTTCCACAGCACCCCCTCATTCCAGTCACAAGCAGATGCCAGGATCCGGAATTCAATGGCGTAATCAGAGACTGACCTTTCTTTTTGACGAACATAAGCAAGCAGGCTGCTTCTCTACCCTGTGAAGAACGATCAAAGACCTTCTTCATTTCAGCAGAGAACACCTCAAAGTAAGTGCAGCAGTAATCCTTGTTGTCCCAAACTGATGTTCCCAACTCCTGGGCCCATCCGGTGAGGAGAGTAAGCATCTTCTGAAGGGAAGGCAGCGGGCTGCAGAGCAAAGACAAGAGAGCACTGAGATAAGCAAGACCAGCATGATATTGGCTCACCATCATAGGGCGCTGGGGGATTCAGTCAGGGCCCAGAGACTGAAGGAATTGTGCGAGGTGTGGGGGTTGCTGTGGCCGCGGTGGGGGCTGCAGAATATGGTTCCACTAGGAGGATCTGCAGCTGATGAGAGAGCTCTGTGATGCAGGCAGCCATCTCATCCATGGCTTGGCAAGTGGAAATGATGAATTCTTTGTGATGGCCAAGAAGAATCCCTTGTTGGGTCATAACATTTCCCAATTTCACCTCATCCCCTGGGTCCATATTGGCCAGACTGTAGTGTTCGGGGAGGAACAAAGCAGACTCAACCACTGCAGATGAAACAAACAGAGTTTATTGGATTACAGCAAAAACCGTGTGAGACTGTGAGGTGGCCAACCACAATGAAACCACCAAGGGCAACCAGGGAGGCAAGAATGGTGAGTGTAGCTGTAGGAAGTCCCGGGAAGTGGAGTGGATGGGACAGAGGGGTGAGCCACTGAATAGCTGGCTGGAAGAAGATACCAGGTAGCCAGTTGACCAACTGCTGAGTAGAACTGCCAGTGGTGAAGAGCAAGAGGGCAGACAATAATTTCCACGGGGGCAGGAAACAATAAAACCAGTGCAGACTGAGAAGTAGGCTGTAATCCACAGGAGAGGCAACCAGGAGAGAACAGCGAGGGAACAGAAGGGAAATGGAGAAAATGATGACTGGAATGGTAGTAAACAAACATGCAAGGCAGAAGACACAGGTGATGCAAATCAGTCAATGGGCTAGCAGGGCTTCAACCCCTGCTGGGAAACACCACTCCAGCTGCCAGCACATGGAAATGAAACCAAGGAAACAAAGGGACTATGAGAACACACAGACACAGAACAGACTCACCAAACAGATCAGCCAGAGAACCTG
Organism: Xyrauchen texanus; assembly: GCF_025860055.1. Lineage (NCBI taxonomy): Eukaryota > Metazoa > Chordata > Actinopteri > Cypriniformes > Catostomidae > Xyrauchen > Xyrauchen texanus. The sequence continues at coordinate 33,674,588 of NC_068304.1, read as the reverse complement.
ACAGTAACCACCGCTGTCACCATAGTTTTCTGAGCACAAATCATTGTTTTGATACATTAAGCATGGTTTTATAACAGTAATACTGTAGTTTCCATATAGTAACCATGATTTTACTATATATTGTAACCATGTGTGGTTACAATGATTAGTACAGTTATTATTATTATGGTTACTGTTATAAAACTATGATTGCTATTTAAGGGTAAACCTGTTGAAGTGTTTACCAAACATATTTTTGCCAAAACCAAAAAAAAAACTTTTTTTCTGAACCTAGCAAATACCGAACCGTACTGAAACCGTGACCCTAAAACCGTGACACAAACCTAACCATGAGAACTTTTATACACCTAATATGGGCCCCATTATTACTCATTAATGTCTTTTAAACTATGTAAATCATATCAGAGTGCTGTAAAAGACACACAACGCAAGTATTTTGAAATGTTTCTTCCTCCATGGTCATTTGCTTTAATACAACTTCCCTATTATGTGACATCATGTTGCGTATTGATTTGCGTATGAATGACATGTAAAACACTGTGCTGTGGCATATCAACTTAACATATATTATTCATGAAAAACATGGTTATGGAGCTGAGTAGGTAACATTATATGTTTAGTAATCAACTTTATATAGTTTTTTAGTTTGCTGTTGGCCAAAAGGCATAAAAAAAAAAACATGTTTACACATAATGCATGCATAAATGGGTGTTGGGTAAGTAATATGAAGCTAAAAATGATAGCTAAGCTTCCAACTATTACTACAAAAAAATTATTTTCTAAAAATGTGTGTTGAAACTATGCATACTTTGATATATTTCTTGGTTCTGAACAATTATGATGTTCCATGGCTCCATGGTACTTCAGAAAATACCATAGCATTACATGGCTAGCTCAACTTAATTCTTTCAGTAAGTTTTCATAAACTGTTAGACTTTTGATACTCATTTTGTTGGAAAATGTTTTTGCTTTAGGAAAGAGTTCCCTTACATGACATTCTTCATCAGTGATAAACAACATGCTGCAGGTTTGGTTGAAATGTATCTACAGATAAATCCACCGCTTTCGCTCCAAATGATTCAGTGCATGAAAAATAACATCACTTCCAACCTCTTTACTGAGAAATGTAATTAAACTGATAGTTTTGCTTTTTATATTCACACTACTGTCCAACACTGAAATATGCCTAAAGAAATATTTGTATAAATGCCCTCCTTTAATGCCAGCACTCATATAGCAAGGATGATCATTACACATCAGGACTCGACATTAACCCTTGTATGTTTGTCTGGGACAAGTGGATTTTTGAAGGGGCAAGTGATAGGTCATTTTACTTTCCAAAATGGACATATAGCCTGAAATGTCAATAACAAAAAAATAACTGGCTATATTTGTGATATTGCCAAGGCCTGTGTCACTTATTACAAAGTTCATATTCTTATTCTGCTTTTGAAAATAATCAAGTGCCACATACTGTAGGTGGCATTCGAAAGCACAGGTTACAACTAGCAGTCGCTTGGAAACAGACCTGCCTTACTTGACCAATCAGAATTCCATTTGACAGTACATTAGGCAGCAACAGCAAGCAGCATAGTTTTAATTTTCTAATTTGCTAGTGATCTAGTAATGGCCTCCGAAGCACGACCAAGCACCTGGTAAAATGGCAAAAAAACAAATGAATAAATACACTGAATTGAACACAGAAGTTTAAAAAATCGAAAAGTAGAGGAAATTCAGCCCTACCTAGAAGGATGAATTTGACTGGGTGTGGTATTTGGAGGAATACGGATTGATGTTCTTCACTGTCTGACCAATGCATCTTAAATTGGCTAATTTTAGTTCTGTAGACTAGCTGTTTGACTATGCTAGACTTTGTTATCAACTTGGAAATAAGTGGCTAACTAATGATTGAGACAGGATTAAGATGTTCACTGTAGCTAATGCCATCAATCATATTGAATCTATCCGGTTACATGTTGCCGAGCTTGGGGCAACATGTCCTTTATCCTTTATTCTCTCCGGACAAGTAGCATTTTTACTGGGACAAATGACTAATTTACTTGTTCGATGGACAAGCGCATGGCGATGCTTATTGTTGAGCCCTGCAAATCTTTCTGACTTCACTATGTTTGCTAAAACATTTCTGTCTTCATATCTCCATTGAAAGTGATTTACACAAATTCAATGTGTCATAAAATTATTTGCAGTAAGTTTCCAGGACGATACTTTAACTGGCGATCTCTCCAGGCGATCTCACACTGTCTCTAACACACACCCTGTACCAATCCTCAAAATTGCTAGGTTAGAGAGGTGAATTTACAACTTAGAACATTTCACCCTTCATTGGAGTGGGAGACGGCAAGACAGATTGGAGAGACGGGGGCGAAAGAAATACAAGCTTGGAAAAGAGGAGGGAAGACAGACACGATGGGGGAGGAAGAGAGGAATTTGTGGGAATGAGATATAGAGAAAGGGAGTGAGATGGCAGGACAGAGATGGTGTCCTTGCCAAGGACAAACTCATTTCACCCATTATCATCAGAGGAGAGATGGCAGACATTCGCTACTGTGGCTAAAAATTACCTGCACTGGGACACACCACCATGTCACTGCTCAAAACACCAAAGAGGGAGGGAGGGATGGAGATAGATAGACAGACAGACAGACAGACAGATCGATAGATAGATAGATAGATAGATAGATAGATAGATAGATAGATAGATAGATAGATAGATAGATAGATAGATAGATAGATAGATAGTGCGTAATGTCATTCCACCACTTGCTTTTCCTGTCATATACAAATGCCTCTTCAACGAAGTCTGACCCTTTGGCTTCACTCTTTCACTGGCGCTACTGGTTAATGGCCTTGAATCTGATGATCGTAATCACATACATTCTTGGTATTCCAACACATGTTTTCTGCTGAGGCGATGGAGTAAGTTGCTAATGTTACCACCACCGGCAACAACAGCGGCTCGACAAACTTTGCAATATACAGTCTGTTGGTCTACGTCAGACTTTTTTAAATCCAGAAAACTTCCAAACAGCAGACACAGCTCCTCTCTTGGGCACAAGTTCTTCTGGTACATCTCCGGTCTCTCTTTCTTCATCCTGTTTTTGAATGTACTGTAGCGATGGAGCGCCTCCCAGCTGTTAACAGACTGTTATGCTACCAGGCTAGCTAGCAGTATCAGTTCGGCGGTGTAATTTTTTAAATGTACAATAATTAGTTACAAATTGTTTATGTTTCACAAATTGTTGTTCCATAGTATTTGCCTTGTTAAAGAGAGTTAGTTGTGGGATATTAATTGTTGTGTTATAAAGATATATCCACTAGTCAGAAGGGTATGCAGTTAATATGGGTCCCCTCACAATACTCTATAGATAGCTCTCTTCGTAGCGAACAATGTCATATACTTTGTTGGCCACTAAATAGATTCAACAATTGTTTCAGCTATGCTGAACCGGCGTAGGGCGGTATTTGAAATGTACATATCATAGGGGAATTAAAAACCTGTACACCACCCAGCAATAAGAGATAGATAGATAGATAGATAGATAGATAGATAGATAGATAGATAGATAGATAGATAGATAGATATAGAGAGAGAGACAGAGTATGTGTGTGTGTGAGAGAAAGAGAGAGAGAGAGAGAGAGAGAGAAAGAGAGGGGGAAGTTTTGGAAATCAGAGGAGTAGAAAGAAGTTGTTTTGAGATGTTACCACATTGCACTACTGGAAAAGAGCAGAAGCGCTCTTTATCATTTCCGACTGAGCGGGTTCATGCACACACAGGCTGTCTGCCCTTTCACATTCACTGAGCTTCTAAATGGGGCATGGAAGGAGTAAAAATGCAGACACGATTGCACACTCTCTTACTCATCAGAGAGCTAATCTGTGATGTATCCCATCATTTGTTGTCTGTCTTTGTTAAGTTATGAGAGGGGATGAATGAACTGGTGTGTGTGTGTGTGTGTGTGTGTGTGTGTGCACTTACATTTACATTTATGCATTTGGCAGATGCTTTTATCCAAAGCGACTTACAGTGCACTTATTACAGGGACAATCCACCCAGAGCAACTTGGATTAAGTGTCTTGCTCAAGGACACAATGGTGGTGGCTGTGGGGCTCGAACCAGCGACCTTCTGATTACCAGATTACCAGTTATGCGCTTTAGACCACAGCACATTATTTGCAAGCACAAGCTTCGTTGATGATAATGAGGCAGCATAAACACTAGTTAAAATATAATCTAAACATTCATATTATTTTTTATATCATATTTATATCATATAGCATACAATTTAAATGCCTGTTTTAGACGTAACAGCATTTAAAACTTGCCTATTAGGAAATATTTCAAATGTCAATACTCTGAATCCTGGCTGGCAAGTCTGGAAACAGTCCCACTAGTAAAATATGTACATGTTTATATAAAATAGCATGTCAACTAATATGTAAGTAAAACTAAATAACTTAGGCTGGATCAAATCTGGAGGAAAATGTTAACTCTTCGTTACTATCCAGGAGTTTCCTCGCATGTGTATCGTGCGATCTTCCAAATGTTCAGAAAAGTGAATGAGCTTGATGTTTTTAAGACACAGTCGGGGGCATTCACCATTTGCATGGATCGCCTCATCACATTACCGTATGAATAACCCTCTGGCCGTGGGTGTGATCACATTATGGATAATTAGCTGAGCCAGGAGAAATTGTACATAACTTTTTTTCATACAGATTACATTGCAGGAGTATATTTGTTTTAAATTTGAATTGTTGTATTTAAAAGTAGACATTTTAAGCTTTCTTTAGACATATGTTTCATGTTTGTGTGATAAGTATTGGCTGAGTTACAGTTATATCCTCACGAACAAAGGGACTGCTGACAGCTCACCCTTTTTATTTTCTTTATTTTACAAAAGCACAAAGTTTTGTTGTTATTGTGAGTGTACACAAATAAAAGTAAACACTTTATAGTCTCTAATGATGCCTTACACTTATCTGTATGCCCCAAAATGACAGAGAATTTTATGTTGTTTCCGCTGTAATGCCGAAAAATCCAGCAGGACACGCCGACATCTGTCTACCCCAGAGGGTTAACCCTGCCCACACACACACTCACACACACACGATTTCTGTCCTCACACATGTTGCCCTCCATAAACCCTGCCTGTTCTTCAGGGCTTTATGTAACCTCTGTGAGTCTCTATGTAATACACTGTCAGGCCTGCGGCTCGTTACTGCTGTCAGCGAGACGAGAAGACAAGAGACGAGAGACGAGAGATGAGAAGAAAACCCTTTTAAAGTTTATTTGTTATTTATTGACCACAGTTGCACACACTCTTACAAAACCACTTCATTTAATTACAGACAGAAGCTATCAATTATGTCATTCAGTTTCCACGGTAACCTGCTAATGCCTCCTAACTAACCTCAGCCTGCCACTGACACCTGCCTATTTTCCAAACCCACATTATCAATAATATCACAATTATCTCTTCAAATATTCACACACACATTTACAAATACACAGATTTTGCATTGGGATCTTAATCTAACAAAATTAAAACACAAGATGTGTAATCCTGACAATGTTAAAATACTTTCTTCTTTCCCAGTTTAATGTGCACTGGTATGTAAGCCATTTTTGAGTAATTTACATGAAATTAAGCTTTAACCATGGCAGTAAGGATTTTTATATATATTTAAAAACATTTATTTAATGTTTACTTTTATGAGGAGGGATACTGTATGTATAACTGATGCTTCTTTAGAGTGTAATTACAATTAAATATCTCTAGTAGTCAACCAATATGGGATTTTTTTTTTTTAAATGCTGATACCAAACTCAATATCTAGAAGGCAGATGGCTAAAGCAAATCTCAATATTTTGTTTTGTATGAATGAGTGATCAGGATGTTTTTCACATCATTTTGTAGCAAAAACTCTAGGCTACAAGATCCAGTTTTCAAAAGGCTTGTGGACAAATGTTAAGTATGTGTTATATGGCCTTATTTCAATGACTTAAACATTTAGTTTTTTTCAAAAACCATGCATAAACATTATTTTCTCAAAAATACAAACCTGTACATACATGTTTCTCACATATTATTGTAGCCCAGTTTGTGCTTAATACAGTGTTATCAGACTTTAGCCATTAATATGTTTTTAAGCAACTGAAAAAAGCACAAATGTCAAGGCATGTCAAAACTTCTCCACGGCCCAAAACACCCTCAGACCCCAGAGGGTTAAACCACTGAGTCTTGCATTTGGTCCCATCAGGGTGACAAGTGGGTGCTACCAAGCCCTGTCACCATGGAAACGGAACCGCTTTCTGTGGATGGGCATTCCAATTTGACAGATTTGTCAGCGCAAGTTTGGATTGCCTTTGCCTCTGGGTATTCAAGCCTGTTTTACTAGAAGCATGGCATCCTCATGGGCATTGGCTAGAGGTGCGTACTTGGAAGATATTTGTATTGTGGCAGGATGGTCCTCTCCGCATACTTTTATTAGATTTAATAATTTGGATGAGAGTTTAACTCCTTTTTTCCAAGTTCCCTCTGTTGGATCAGGAGTAAGTTCTTGGCGTTTTTTATTTCTTTAGCTTGCATGTGCGCCATTGTAAGCTTTCCACATGGGTTTAGAGAATTGGCAGCTACTGTTCGAAAGGCGAGATGGTATCTCGTTGTATGCAACATCAATGTTTCTTTGAAAGGGAATGTCTCAGTTATGAACATAACTTTGGTTCCCTGAGAGGGAACGAGACATTGCATTGCTGGCCATACTCTTGACTTGCGGATTTGGTGATTCTGCTCCCTATGTGCGTCGCATCAGCCAATAAATTGTCGAGATTATATACAGGCTTCAGACCACGTCAGACAACGCAACATCTCTATCCCTCCCAGGGAACCCAGGTTACGTTCATGACCATTTCCTTAAGAGTGTAAATACTGTGAAACTTTAAAAATAATTCCTGTTTGTTTAAACGGTCCTACATAATACCTTTTGGCTCAACCAATGTCATGAGTCTGGGACAGTCTAGCACCTATTTTTCTGAAATGAAAGATGGGGAAATTTTATGGGAACAAATATTTTTGCAATTCCTTTTGGTGCTACAAATGGAACAGGAATAACTCACTTTGGCTTTAATCACAGGAACAGAATTTTTAATTGTGATATTCTAGTGGATTAATTTGTGATGGACCGATGCAGAGGTCGCACATATAATCCCAGGAATGGGTGACCTAGAAACTGGAGACTTCCTGTAATCTCAGTCCTACTCTAGGTTCATTGTGCTTTTGAGAAAGACACTTAACACGATGCTGCTCCAGGAGGACTGCATGCAATTAGTGTACTGTCCTTTTTCTGTAGAAGAAAATGGCACTAATAACATACATACTAATTAATGCCAATTCAATTTTAATAGATGCGTGACTCTTCCTCTGAGCATTTCCTACAGAGATCAACTTACAAGAGTTAATTGCTTTATGTACCAATGGAGCAGAGGAAAAGAGAGTGCAATAAAGAGAGAGAGCAAGGGAAGGAGGAAAAGAATGAGAGAGAAAAACACTAGATTCTACAATATGCTCTTGTGATTTATCACCAAAAAGGAGGATGGGAGGATGGAAACAGAAAAAAAGATTGAATGCAAAATGTTGTGAAGAGCAATGAGATGATTCCTAACATTCTGTTATACACCTGACAATGGTGACTTAAGAAAACTGTTTATTTTAGGGTTTTTACAGAAATGTGGTCATGTAAAAACATAAGCGCCCTTCTTGTGTTTAAAGAGTGTGCATGCATGGAACAGACCAGGATATCAAATGCCATAGAATGAAGCCAAACAACAATTCAACACAGCGTAACGAAGTCTACATTTTTGGGAGTACTGACCGAGCTACATGTATACGGTGTATATAGTCTATATACTATGCATACTATACTATACTATGAATACTTTACATACTATGTATGTAAACAGGAATGCTATTTTCTCACAATAACCTACTTTCTTGCAATAAGCCGCTTTCTGGTATCCATGTTAATGTAGTCAGTGTTTGTTTACATGAATAATACGGATCATATAATGACAACATGTAAGGTCATTTAGATGCCTTAAAGCATATATGCATAAAAACAGCTTAATATGCAGAGACAACTATAAGTAAACCATTTGTAGGTTGATTTTCTGTAAAGCTGCTATGAAATGGCATGTGTTGTGAAAAGCGCTTCACAAATAAAAATGACAACAAAAAATTGCGAACACTGTTACCCTGTGGTGCTATCAGAACATTGCTGTTTGTCTAAGCATCCCAACCAGCTTAACACAGCAACACTGACTCAACCAATGGCATGAGATGGAGGGAATATCTGTAAATTGGATTAATCAGAGATGGAGGGAAAGCTGCATGAAAATAATGTTTATTTTTGCAGTTCTTTTTGATGACGCTAGTGTGCAGAAACAACACACTTCATCTTTAAACAGTGTTCTTTTATAAGGGAATAGCCATAAATGGGTATTTTTTTGCCACTTAGTCAAATCTGTGCCCTGTCAGCTTACTCAGGATGATGTCAAGACCGAAAACTTTCTTGTGTTGATAGTTTTTTAATTTGCATATGAACCCTTGAACCCTCAAAGCTGATTTTTGAGAGTTATTAGCATCAAATTGAATAAATGTAAATACACAGTTTGTGTGTATAACAAAAATCACAGAGAAACATTATGCTGTGCATTAAAGCTAAATGTACAATATGTCTATTCTAGAGTCTCACAATTCCATTTACTTAAAAAATCAATTTAATTACAAAAGAATTATGGAAACTGATATATTTATTCTTATTATACGTATAAGCACATTCAAAATGTAAAATGTGAAATCTGGATCTTGATTACATTCATTTAGACAGAGGAACTACACTGCGTGCCAATTATTAGGCAAATTGTATTCTCCCAACTCAATTGTTTATTCAAAATTTTTAGAGTAGGTGCAACAAATAAGTAACACAAAATGAAAATTAAATTACATTTTTGGCCTTTCAAAAATATTCAGTGACAGGTATAGCCACCCTTCTTTTCAATATCTGCCATGAGCCTTCCATCCATCGAGTCATTTCGTGATCTGTTCACAATCAACTTTCGCCAAAGCAGCAACCACAGCCTCGCAAATGCTGTCCAAAGAGGTGTATTGTCTTCCCTCACTGGGCCAAGTCATTATTTGGGCAACTATGAGGCCCTTGCTGGCTAGTCAAGCAGTGGAGTACTTGGATGCATGTGGTGGAACATTGTCCTGCATAAAAATCATGGCCTTCTTGAATGCTGAGGACTTCTTCCTGTACCACTGCTTGAAGAAAGTACATTCCAAAAACTGGCAGTAGGTTTGAGAGTTGAGTTTCAGTCCATCTTCAACACAAAAAGTTCCAACTACCTTATCCTTAATGACAGCAGCCCATACCAGTACCCCTCCTCCACCTTGCTGGTACCTGACTCGAAGCCAGGTCCAGCCATGGGCCCATCCATCTGGTCCATCAAGAGTCACTCTCATTTCAGCTGTCCATAAAACCTTTGAAAAATCTGTCTTCATGTATTTCTTTGCCCAATCTTGACGCTTCAACTTGTGAATATATTCAGGGTCGTGTTTCAGCCTTTTTGACCTTGGCATGTCTCTAAGCACTTGACACCTTGTACTTCTGGACACTCCAGGTTGGTTGCAGTTCTGTAATATGGTGGCATTGGAGGATAATGGGTTCCTGGTAGCTTCACGTTTAATTATTTTCAAGTCTTTTACAGTTAATTTGCGCCTTTTCCTCTCAGTGCGAATTTTGCACCCCAGTTGACTATTCCCAACAAAATGTTTGATTTTGCCATGGTCACGCCTCAATAGTTTAGCTATTTCAATAGGGTTGCATCTGTCAGAAAGGCATTTTAAAATCTTTGACCTTTTAGTGTCAGTTAAATCTCTTTTTTGGCCCATTTTACACGAGGCAATGAAGCTGCCTAATAATTACGCACACCTTGATATAAGGTGTTAGTCACTTTCATCACACACTCCCTCATTACACAAAAACATACCACCTGAAAATGATTGAATCCAATAAGCATTCAAATTTATATGGTTTGGAGTTGGAAAATGAGCATGGAAATAATGGTAAGATCAGAATACTCACTTGCCTAATAATTGGGCACGCAGTTTATTTTTATCTATGTAACCTCAACAATGTGATATTTATGAACAAAGAGTGCATGCCTCTACATTTTTTCCAACAAAATGGGGCCATTACAACATGTCTGAATGGCTGTGGAGGATATATGGCTGATTACTGATAATTTTAGTGAAAGCAGAGTGGATATAACACTGTGGGTTGTATCAGGATGGTATCACCTTGAGACACAGCAGATTACACTATTTGTGTCTATTCAAAGTAATGTTTATATTATTACAGCTACATTACATTTCCTGTGGAATTTGATTACAAAACTTATTTTAAAATGTATTGAATTCATTAATTAAAAAGCATGATTATTTCATAATAAAGCTTCTGCCTTTAAAAGAAAGAAAATAAAAAAGTTTTAAAAGCTCAAAAACATTAACATACCTTTTTCCTCCATTTACTGTATTCTCTGTCTCTCTATTTCACCATAACTTTGGCACTCAGCGTTGGCATTAGAATTTCACTGCCAGCTGGTGTGTGTGGGATCTGATTCCCTGTGTGCAATTTTTGTGTTAAAGGAACATCATGTGTGACATCAGCATAGTAAAAGCACAGCCTTGCTTAAACCTGTTCTGACTGCACCTGAGCCAGGAGGTGGACGAGTCACAATCTGACCACCCAAACGTGCACATATGGAAAATGTCATACGATTAACTGCCACAACAACTAACAGGTTGTAATTTTCTGGCTAGAGAACCATCATTCATCAATTCGTAATCCAAGAGTGAGCAATAAACAACACTGCTCAATCTGTTTTATCTACAACGGAATAATGCCCCAATTTACTCATGCAGTTCCAAACCTATTTTTTTTCTTTCTTCTGTGGAACAAAAAAGGAGATTTGCTCTGTTTGTATCAATGATTTGATTTGAGTTAAAAGTGATTAACTACTTACATTTCAGTCTGATCATTGTACAAAGTGATCGCATGTCTTTAGAAGACTTGGAATATGACGCATGAGTTGCATGGGCTGCTTTAATTACACTTTGGGGTGCTTTTTAAGCTTTAAAGTGAGTCACTATCATCTGTTATTTTACAGTATGTATCAGTGATCACAACTTTCTTTAAAATATCTGGAATATTTGAGAATGAGTAAATGATCCGAAAATTTTCATTTTTGGGCGAACTGTTCCTTTAAAGTACCAAGTAATTGTTTTGCTTACGCTTTGCAGTCCCTTTTGTCTTCCTAAACAACCAAGATGACAGTGACACCTATAAGTCTGAATGCTTTATGTTTATGTTCATTAACTCAATTTCAAGATGTGAATTGACATAAGTCCTCAAAGTAGTGACCACCAAGCGCACAACCCACCTTGCAGAATCTGCATCATTTTAATCATATTTGTCAAAAGTACTTTTAATTTATTTAGGTGTAAAAATTACTCAGACCACTTCAACTTATATATATATATATATATATATATATATATATATATATATATATATATATATATAATAATATAAAAAATAATAATAATATAAAGAGCTCAGAACTGACTGCCCACTTTCATGACACACTGTGAATTAATTGAATCAGTCCCTATTTCACTCTCCAACTACTTATATATTTGTATATATCTAAATATTTGTATACATTCTTATATACATAAAATCAACAACTTTAAATCAATTTTATTCCATCAATTTAATTTGATTAATTCAATTGCAATATTTAAAGTAGTAGTAGTTTGTGTCTTGTAACTTTTTGTCTGATTTTCAAATATTTTTTTGCTTCAAATCACAGATTGTAAGGCTGTGATTTACCTCAGAGCTGACTGGTTTGGTTGCATGGCTTAGAATGAAGGATTTTCTGAAATCCCTATAGACAAAAATTAATGGGAAAAATATTTATGGAACTAAGATGGCTAAAAAAGTGAGCGAATATTTGTCTGTTACAGTCCCCAAATTGAATTCCTCAAATTAAATTGTATGAATACTCGTAAAACACTTTGATACCCACAAGAATTAAACAAAGGCCCAACAAAGGCTCAAAACTCAATCTTAGCATTAAGTTACCATAAAATTACCGTAACACCAAAGATTAGACAGGTAGCATGTCATCCACAAGAAGAAGAATTGCTAGCATGCCATAATGTTATGCACAGCAAGATGAGAACGGATCCGGAATATTTCACCATCATTTACACGAGACAAGAAACTTGTCATTTAAGTAAAGTGAGGTGTAAAATCTGTCATTAGACTCTAATTATCCTGTCCTACAGTTAGTGCAGCAGTTATTCAAGTGCAGCTAAATGCATTCTCTCAGTTCAGAGAATTACTGCATATATTATTCAGCCACAGCCAACATCATGCCACATTATCACCCCAATCAAGACAGCATTTATCAGTGGGAGGCTGAACACTAAATACCACCACACTTCCACACAGTTACTCAAACATGCATACACTCCCGCATCGTTAATCACATGTACGGACATATTCACGTACACTGCTCCAGCAAATCTATGTGTCTGTGTGAGAGACTCACTGTCGGGCAGCCTCCGTCATGCTGGTCCTCCAAGAATCCGATTCTGCACAGCGCCTTATCGTTCTTCAACCAGTACTCAGACGATTCCAGAACACTGTTACTGCACAAAACCTGACACAAACACAAACATTTATTTCAGATTGAGGCATAACATTTACAAAAAAGTGAAACTAGGGAGTAGGGAGTCACAGGAATTGTTTACAGCTGATATTAACATCCATATGGGGCTTCAATCACAATTGGTCAGCCGAGACAGATTTACTGTTTACACCTTGTAATAACGTGCATTTCTAAGGACCCAAGTGCATTTCTAATGACCACTTGTTACTCGTTTTTCAACAAGGGGAGGGTCTCTACTTTCATAACGACACTGTTGTGCATGTTGAGAAAGCACATATAAGTAAATATACTTTTTACATTTTATTTCAAAAATATTTTAATCTCACTGCAAATGTGACATTTTGAGTGGAATATTCATTGTTATGTTCATTCACAGTCAAGTGCCTTAATGCTTCACATGATCTATCTCACTGTGTGTTGATATCAGGCATGAAAATGTAATGTGATGTTTCGTGCATCTGTATGTAGCTGGCAATTTTTTGTTGTTGCAGTGAATATATTTTAGTATGAGTAAGTTATTTGCTGTTGTCTGGGACACATCAGGACATATTAGCATTTACAATATAAATGCGATGTGGCGAAATATGTCTCTGACCACCTATGAATGTGGTTTGAGGGTATCAAAATTGTTTACACCTGTATTTAGTGCTGTCCATTTGAGATTGGATCACCCGAGGTTTATGTTAATATCACATATCACATTAAGTTGACCAGATTTCTGAAATGAAAAACAGGGACATTTCTATTTCAGTGGTAAATATGTCATAAAACATTTCACATTACTTATCTATGATTTAAAAAATGGGGACAATTCAGATGTTATTTAAAAAAAAACAGAAAAAAAAACAAAGTGGTTTTACATTTTTGCAGAGTACAACATTATTTTTATATGCTGGTAACCAGTTAATTTTGTTTGAGAAATTTTTCATGAAACTAAATGCCAAAGGGTTTATCACAGTTAACTTTTTGGAACCACACCACTTCATGTTTCCAGAAAAAATTAAACGTGTGCTTTAATCCTAATTGCCCATTGTGGATGTCGCATTCTCTGAACGAAGACCTTTTTAACACACACACACACACACACACACACACAAACAAAAAGTGCTTATTTTAGCTTATTTTGGTGAGGCAAGTGGCTTATTTTAGGCTTGTTCTTCCAGACCATGTTGCTTGCTTCTCTTGTTAGATCTCGCAACACTGCAATTTATATTTCACCCACCCTTTTGTGCAGAGTACTGTCACACAGTGCCACACTATCCACTTAACTAATCATTATATAACAGCTCAAAAAACAACAACATTCAGTTTGCAGTATAGAATACACTTTACTTGGATTATTATGAACTAAATTGCTGCATTACATCAAGCTACAGGTATTATATAGGGGAAGTGAACCTATTAAGCCCACATACCATATAAGCCTACTTGGTGTTTTATTTTAAAACATAAACATTTGCTGGTATCATTTAACTTTTTATTTGGAGTCAAACAATCGTTTTGTTCTTGAGTTATTTAGGAACATGTGCCTCCACTGTTCAGCAGCCATTTTGCAAGTTGCTCCAAAACCTTTTGATAACCTTCAAAAAAAGCCATTTATCTAGAGTCAGATTAACAAACCAGGTGAGGAACGATAAACATTTTATAATTAAGAGATTAATAAATAAATACAACCTGATATTATTTATTTTCTTTATATTTAACTGCAGTACTTTGTATTTAAAAAGATGGATTTGATGAGTATCTGAAGTTATAAAAATAACGTGTTAAACCAATTAATGCAATTTATTCTGTTTCCGGATTATGATAAGGAATATTTCTACCATCTGAGCAATTCAAGCTTGAAGCACCACCTGTTTTCAGCAGGGGGCAGTAAGCACACACCACACTCAGGCTGCTTGATGCAACATCACAAGATGAGAATGCATTTTTGCTTTCAAACTTGATGGAGTGTAATTCCAAATGCAGGTTTTTATACATTTCAAACCACATTTAACTAGACACAGCAACCAAAAAAAAGCTGTCTATGGTGCGATGCACCAAAATGCTCTAAAAGTGCTCATCTGACCCATATGTACATTGATGTATCCAATGTATCTCAATTATAGGATTGTGCTCAATAATACAGACATTTTTATTGCCTTCTAAAACCACTTTTTGTCTTTTCATAGCTTTACTTGTTTGACACAATAATGTAATACATTTAATTATTTGGATTATTATTTTTATAATATAGTTTATTTTTATAGTTATTTAAATATAACTATTTATAATTATTTGATCATTAAATATTATTGTAATTATTGATTTTTTTTTTCCAGATTAATATATTTACCCATTCTATGTGGAAACTGAAAAAAAAATATCAACTAGATTTAGATTCTTTTTTTTTTTTTTTTGCGCTTGACATAAAAGCAAAAATACTACAACTGCTATTGGTTCACCAGCCATTTGAATGAAAGTTAAAAGCTACTCAACTTTTTAATGCCCACTTTTTTCCTAATCAAACAAACACAGAGAGAGAAATTGTTCAAATGCACATTCTGTGAGAATCTATCAACAAACACTGAATCAGACACGTGCATCGACAGCTGTTCGACTACTGTTCTGCAAAATATAAACTGTCACGTTGGCTATAATACGGAATCACTCAGTACTAAAGGGAAAATAATTTAATATTAAATCAATACGGAATGCAGTTTGTCATGTATTTTAGCCAGTGCCTCACATCCAAATAGCTGAGGACGTTTCGAAATCTAAAGCTATATTTACTGTACTTTTTTTTTATATTTACTGTGTATATATATATATATATATATATATATATATATATTTGCATAATTATCAGATACATTTGTCAATGTTAATAACTACAGATTAGAATGGAAAACATATTGAGGGAAATAGACCTGTCATCTGAATCAGACACCTTTCGCGGGAGAGCCCTTTATCTGCTTTTGCTCAGATACACAGATGCTATTCTTGACAGAGCCAACCGGTGGAAAGATCAAGTGACATCAATGACAATCAGCGCTCGTCTTCTCTCATATTTTCCATTAAAAACGGGAGAATGTAGGTGATACTGAGACTACTAATGATTGCTCATCAAGAAGTGAATAATAGCACTACTCAGACTCACAAGCAAACATCACAATAAGCTTAATTAACGTGGTGAATTATTACATACAAACATTCAAAGACTTAATATATTCAAACAATAATATAAAAATGAAATGTACTAATTCCTTTACTCAGGGGCAGACTGGCCATAGGGAGAACCGGGACTGGGCTGCCTGCTAAAATGTGCCACCACGTTCTGTCAAATGTGGCACGACAGGCTGAAGAGGGCCCCAAAATGGAACCGCAATATGCCGAAGGGGGCCGCGATATGCAGAAAAGGACAGCAACATATTTATTTAAACACCAATAACGAAAATGCTATACATTGCAAAATATAGTGTATCCATTAACTCCTATTGTTCCTAAGGATTAAAAAATATATATATTTAATTTGCTTGTTCTGATGTTTGAGGTCTAAATCTAAAAACAATATTAAAATTGAGGTGTATATTTTGTAATATGTGAAGCATTTATATTTTTAAAAGCATAGTGGGCTTATTAAGAAATATAAGTCATTAGATGAGGCATTATTTTTTTATTTAATACTCATTTTGGTGGAAGGGTGTTAACATTTACACAATCAAACATGGACTCTACCTAACATTTGATTTTGGTATCATGTGCCTTGGATTGACAATCAGTCTCCATCTTTGTTCGCAGTACCCTTTGACCACACCATGCCTTTTGTGTTTGGTCATTTGTAACATAATTTCCACATGAATATTTAATACGGCCTTATAATGCACTAAGATTGGCAATATTGATTTGCAACCATGTGCAACACCAACTTCACAGCCAAGTAAGCGTGTTTAAGTCAGATCTGAATTATTAATGAACTTCTAAGTGTGTGCCCCTTCAGTGAACCTTTCTTAAGTGACTGGTCATACTTTCATAACACGGCATGATCATACTGTATATGTGCAGATCATGTATGCAGTTTATTTTGTAAAACTGCAGTTCATTACATTACTGCATAAAGAGCAATGAGGTATGATGCAAACTGTGAAAATGTTTGCTAAAAATATAAATCTTTAACTAAATTACTACTAATATTGTTACGTTAGAGATCCTTGAAATAAACATAAACTCCCCTCTGTTAGTGTGTGTACTGTGTGAGTGTGTCTAACCTTCAGCCTGATTCATGATCAGTGTTGTGACTTTGTAAGCATTAATTATCTAATGTGTATTTAAGGAATAAACATAACCCTGTTCAGTCCCCTGTGTGTGTACTGGTATGTTTACTCTCTTGACAGTTAATGCATGTGTTTACTTCCTTTGATAAGATTGCCAGTTTGCCAGTGTTTATATGTGCGTTTTTATGCATAAGCACATGTGTGTTTTTTCTCTCTCCTTGCTGTGTGTACCATCTGTACTGACTGCTTTCCTGGCAGAGACAACCATATGACAGGGTTACTGCCGGTTGCATCACAGTTCAGCACTGTCAAACTAATAAGGTTATCATTTGCACGCAAATGATAAGAGGGAGAGTGATTACTATTATGTGTATTTATTTAACTAAGTAGTTTAACTAGATATGTTCATGCACATCTACATATACCAATTCACCCCTTAGTGACCCTTCCTTATAGTTACACAGTCTGTTTTGTTTTGATATAAGCTGTGTAAGAAGCCAAACATTTCAAAAGCGTGACCAAGCTTAACCTACAAGTCAGGATGGGAATCATAAGGAAATTCCACTTCCTATTCCACTCCAATTCCAAAGCGACAAAAATCTGAATGTAGCCAGTACAGCAGTAATTATACTGATTTATGTCTCACTAGCCTGAAGTTCACGTAACAATTTCAGTTCATTCCAAGGTTGACAGATAAAACTGATGACCAGCCAAAGGTGAGGACCAGCCTTTCAGTGAGTTAAGCACTACTCTGACCAATTCAGTCATTGAGGGAGTCATTAGACTGATTCAAACTGACTAGGGCTGGGTTTTAATACTTTTTATCCAATTTGATTCAATTCTCGTACACAAGCTCTTGATTTGATTAGATTCCAATTTCTATTTGATTCAAATTAATTTTAGTATATTTCTAATAATTTTGGGTTATAATGGCCATTTTTCTTACATATGAGAGAAATTCTCTCTTGGCTAATGCTGTAAATTATCCAGGGGACCTTCTAACTGAGCATATTACAAAAATAAAAGCTTTTTAATGTACACATTTCATGTATTCCATCTAACAATATACATTATAAACATGTCTTCCAATATATATATATATATATATATATATATATACACACATAAAAGTGCTAAAACTGTACTGTCTCTTTAAAAATAGCATCAGTTAAGCATGTTTCAGTCTTTTGGTTGATAGCTTAAGGAGAGGAGTCAAACGGTTTCTTTACCGCATCTGTGCTATGTGTGATTAAAATGAAATGTTTCTATTTTTATTTAATTTTTTTTAACAACAAAACTGACTGTAAAAACAAGAAAGGGTTTTAACAGACAAAATTATTGCATGGATCTAGTATTTGGACACATTACACAGAACAAACCAAACTTTCACTCTATGATAAACTTCTTTGCCAATATACTACTCAATCACTGGTGAGTGAAATCTTAAAATTTATCAGCTAGTGACTAATCACAGACATTTTTAGTCGCATAGTGGAAATTTGGTCATATCCGAGTGATTTACACACATCATAGAGGGTCACGCATGGAGAAAAAGATTGATCTTGGAATTTAAGGATCATTAACGGGATCAATCAAATGAAGATCACATTTAATTAATAATCAATAAAACTAAAAAATCTGTACTTTTTACCCAGCCCTACCAATAACTTTTAAATTAGAGAAAGATTCATTTTGACTCATTTTGGCTCAGTTTCCAGCTCTACTGAATAGTGCCATGCGGATCAGTTCATGCAGTGCAAATCAGTTTGGAGAGAACACAGGTGGGTCCTTGCTGAACTTTCAGTGTGTCACGCAAGTACACGCATCCGCTGTGCGCAGTTCGACTTGTGCTCACTGCAGTGTGCTTTTTATAGCTTTTTGCTCTCAGAACTCTATATAAATTAAGGGGATGTTACCTGTTTTTTATATTGTGGTGTGATTTGGCAAATGTCAAAAAGGTCACCCATCCCCTGATGTCAAGACAGCTCCCATAAGAGCTACACAAATTATTTTAACACTAGAGAGTAACTTCCTCTTCCACTGATCTTGGATCTGCTCCCACAGGGGCCACTTTGCTTTAGGACACATCTGCTAATAAAGTGGTTTGGTTGAAAGAGACATAGAGCAAAAAAGAGCTAGAAGACAAAGGATACATTAAACTAATCAGGCTGCTTGTTCTGTCACACTCCCTCTTTCTCCCCCTCTCAATCTCCCTAGCTCTTTTTTATAGCCTTTCTTTTCTCTACATTGAACTCACTCTGGTAGAACATTAGCTAATGTAACCTGACTTGTAGTGAGCCTGCCTACTGAGTAAAAAGTGCTGAAGGCAAAAAGCAAAGTATCTGTCGATGGACAGAATGGAGCTGTCAGCCAATCAGTAAGGCTTCATTTTAATCATACTGTGATGGGTGTCTGATTGGAGCATAAGATTCCTGCTATTTCCTCCAACTTTTTACACATAAATGTGCACTCAGCACATTCATGATGCTTTAAGCCAGAAACAGACTCTAATATGCCTTCACAAATTCTTGGCCCATGCATTGACCATGTGCAGTCCTTTTGTACTTGGTGTATTCTTACATTAATGTACCTCTAACCAACCACAGTATTCTAGGGGACGATAGAGTTGCCTTCAAATTTCTGCACTGTTAAACTGGATGTGTTTTTATTCAGGTATCCATCTATAAACATGGCAACAGTTTATCAAACTTTAACTTGCTAAGCAAGATTCTCTTCAAACTGTTGTTCCGCCATGATAGTAGATGGTCTGAAAGAGAAAACAGATCATAGAAGAAATGTAATGGTCTAATTGCCCATTGCAGCAATTCTTAGAATGCAATGCAATGCTTACGGAATGCAACGGCACGTGAAATTGTGCTTGCAAAGCTGGAAGGGTTTGCATTTACACCGATCAGCCAAAACATTAAAATCACCTGCCTAATATTGTGTAGGTCCCCCTCATGCCACCAAAACAGTTCCAACCATTGATGGATACACTGAGATGCTACACTTCTCACCACAATTGTACAGAGCGGTTATCTGAGTTACCGTACATTTTGTCAGCTGGAACCAGTCTGACCATTCTCTGTTGACCTCTCTCATGACCAACAATCATGTCATGCTCCAAATCACTGAGATCACATTTTTCCACATTCTGATGGCTGATGTGAATATTAACTGAAGCTCCTAACCCGTTTCTACATGATTTTAAGCACTGCACTGCTGCCACACGACAGGCTGATTAGATAATCGCATGGATGACTGTTGGTGCCAGACTGGCTGGTTTGAGCATTTCTGCAACAGCTGATCTCCTGGGATTTCCACACACAACAGTCTTTAGAATTTACAAACATCCAATAAGAGGCAGTTCTGCGGATGGGAAAGCTATGTTGATGAGAGAGGTCAACAGAAAATGGCCAGGCTAGTTCGAACATAGACAAAGTCTACGGTAACTCAGATAACCACTCATGTACAATTGTGGTGAGAAAAATAGCATCTCAGAATTTCATCTTGCCCTTTACGCACCGAGATTTGACAAGATTCCTTGAATCTTTTAACTATAATGTGCACTGTAGAGGGTGAAATGCCCAAAATCCTTCCAATTTGTCTTTGGGGAACATTGTTCTCAAAATGTTGGATTATTTGCTGAAGCATCTGTTGGGAAATTGACAAGTCTCAAATGATCCTGGCTCCTGAAGGACTTGGCTGTTTTTTTAGGCTACTTATATACAGTACTATAAAATGATTGCCTCACCTGTTTAACATCTCCTGTTTCACATTGCCTTTTTATTTTAACTCATCAAATTGTTATTAGTCTTAAATGGCCCCTGTCTCTGCTTTTTTGTTGCAATCATCTGATTTGAAATTACTGTACATTTAAAAAACAAAAAGAAATTCACAAGGTAAAACATCATATAATGAGCAGTTGTAGTGTTTTCAATTTAGCAAAGGGTGAATATAATTTATTAATCACTTTTTGTTTTTATTGGCATTTTTCATACTGTCCCAACTTTTTTGGAGTTGGGGTTGTAATTGCACAGAATATGTTTCGGACCTTGATACAAAACAGTGGTAAACACAAACACAAACACACACACACACACACACACACACACACACACACACACACATGTTGTGTTTCCATGTTTTATGGGGACTTTCCATAGACATAATGGTTTTTATACTGTACAAACTTTATATTCTATCCCCTAAACCTAACCCTACCCCTAAACCTAACCCTCACAGAAAACATTCTGCATTTTTACATTTTCAAAAAACATCATTTAGTATGATTTATAAGCTGTTTTCCTCATGGGGACCGACAAAATGTCCCCACAAGGTCAAATATTTCGGGTTTTACTATCCTTATGGGGACATTTGGTCCCCACAAAGTGATAAATACACGCTCACACACACACACACACACACACACACACACACACACACACACACACACACACACACACACACACATACACACACACATGCACCTTCTTGCAGGTGGAGACAGAGGACCCAAGGGTGGTCTCAGTTCTGACTTCCCATGTGTCCACGGACTCAGACCCCTCATACATGGCAGACGATTGGAAATTACTGCAGAACAAGAGCGAGAGAAAGAGAGAGACTGTAAAACATACAAATTGAGGAAGTACCCAAATGGCCTGTAACTTCTAAAATGTCTGGGTAAAATAAGTAATACGTAAATGAAAAATTAGCCTCTTTATTTCTCTCTCTCTGTGACATTTGTAGATAAATGTCATAGTCAAAAGAGAGAGAGAGAGACAGAAAGCGAGAGTAGAAAAGGAGAAGAAAATAACATGGACGGTTTAATTAAATTCTTCAGGATTAATTGACTACTGGGAGTACATTAAAGATATAAACCCATAGTCAATCACACAGTTCTCTGATGTGGCAGAAGAAAAACATTACCAAATTGTACAGTGTGCACTGAATGTTCCTCTGTTGCAGAGCATTTGTATCTGAACTCCATGTTCTCCAACACGGTCTCAAGAAAAGTCATAATAATTGGTACGAGATGATGAAATTATAAGAAATCTCATGAGTTGGCTTATACAAAAATGTATGACTTTTACTACCAGAGAGAAAAAATAATGATAACGTTATTATGATATTTCCTAACTTTAATCTTTTTTTTACCATGATTTTAATAGGAAAATCACTTTTGTGTCCCATGGAATAATGAAAACTAAATTTGTTCACTGGCGTTTCCTTTTCCTGTTTTGTATCCATTTGAAGTTCTGTATGTTGAGCGGTTGGTCTCTATGGGTATAAAAGTCGTATGTTGTCGTAAAAGCCAAGCCAAATATTTTCTTTCGATTTCGCCATCTCGTACAAATGACAAGCTGTCATGAGACTATGCTGATATTCTCTCTAAACACAGCCAGATGAACCTGTTTATATGTCAAGACTCAAATTCAGTTTATTTAAATGTTTCCCAGATGCTCTTATTAATAGAAGCACGGCTTTATCTCTGGTCAGGGTTTATTGTGAGATTGTGTGTGTGAATGCCATTTTATTGAGGGAAAAAACAGTCTCATCAAGACATTTCAGTGTATCAGAGATAAAGACAGCCTATTTTGCTATATTAGCCAAAGTGCAGCCAAAAGTTGAGCTATTCTTTGTTAACTTTAAAAATACAATTATAGATTTCAAGAGCCCATTAACTCTAAAACATCAGTCAACAGTTTAACTTTGAATTAAGCAGGCACTTGAAAACCATGCTCAGCCAGGATCACTTCCATCAAATGTATACTAACTTGACTACTTGAATGAATACTTTATTGATTGTAGACAATTTAAATGTCTGTTAGTTTTGGTGATATGGTTCTGTTCTGGGCAAACTCCTCGCCCAGTCATGCATGGAAGGAGCAGGTTGAGCAGCGAATAACAAGACAGATTTAGATGAAAATAAAAGGCAAAGTTGTCATACGAGAAGTGAAGCTGGGGATGGAAGAGTGTGTTAAGTGCAGATTGCATCCATGCAATGTAAAGGCAGCTAAGAGAATGAATGAAAGGAGGACTTGTAGTGGACCGCTTTTATTGGAGTCTGAATTGTATTGGTAGATGTCATGAACTTATATGACCTGTGTGAACAGACGCTACGCTTGATTGTGTGTATGTGTTTTGTCCAGCTTTTCTCTCTTTATTTCATGCCCCCTGTCTTTTCTCTGACCAATCTGAGTGTGTAAACAAACCCCTTGAGTTTCCTCAATGTAATAAAGGTTAGATAACAACTACTGTAATTATGGCAGTCGCTTTAACACATTCATTTTGTGATCAATTATATGAAAAATAACACGTAAAAAAATAACGGCACCTGTACATAAATTCCATAGGAAGAAATGTTCCTACCATTGGAGCAATTAAAGTTTGATATACCACGAGCAGGCAGCTCAGCCTTCCACAGATGTGCTTTTGCGCTCAAAGACATCTGGACTGAGCACAACAGAATGCAGACCTGATTTTTCAAAGTTTCAAACTACGTTAACTTGACACGCGTCATAAAAACAGCACTTATGACCGGAGGCGCTGAAAAGTGAGACGCGACGCAACCAAAGATGTATGTAGGCCAAATAAATAAATATATATGACTTTTAAAGGCACATTTTGTATTATCTAAATGCTTCTCTTGTCTGTTGTCACAGTATAATGTATTTGAATGATCAGAATTATAATATTTATTATATATTTTATCATATACTATATTCTATTGTAATCGATTGACAGTATTGCAAATAGTATAAGCTATCCATTGAGAATAAACACTCTAGCATAAAAGGCTTTACTTCATTCAGGGATGCTGTCTTGGGATGTTGGCTTATATTCACCCAAACAGTCTTTGAATATCTTTCAATCTCTATCACGGATTAGCTGTGAGCCTTGAGGGACTCATGAGGGATCTTTTTGCATTAAACACCCCAAGAAACATTCAAAAGAGCTGCAACTACAAGCAGTTGTTTTGCCATGATATGTGGCTCAGTTGATGAATGGATGGATTTGAAAATGTAATGACAATGCAGAGTTCTCTCATGAGAGGAAACACAAGCCATCAATAATTATGTTTTTGAGGTCATGCAGTTTAAAAGCCAAAGCTTTTGTTGTCTCCTATAGATAGTCACATTAGTTTGAGAATGCGGTTTTGGTAATTTATGTATTAATACATTCCAGGGATGTTTGGAAATCTTCAAGTGATTTTCCTAGTGAAGTGGCAAGTTCTATCCGTCTTCTTGAGTTCTGCAGCCAATCTGTACAATTTTTCTCAAGTTTGTCTTCATGGTGAGTCTGCCATTTTAGACAAGGATGTGCCTTCAATTGGAGTGTTAGCATTTTCTCCTTATGCGTGTCGAGTTTACATCTGCATTGAAAGTTTATTTGTCTAAGTTAACTTCCTATTAGTCGTGATTTTAGCTAAAAACTAAAACAGTAGGTCATTTTTTTATATAATTTATTTGAAAGTAGACCCTCGTTAGTGTAGCTCATGTCAGATTGATCTCCCTTCTCTAAAAACTCTAGTCTTTATGGAAATGAGTCAACTAGATAGTCCTTTGAAAGGGTTGTTAACATTTTACAACAAAAAAGCATGCTGGAAACCTCACTTTTTATAGCGAGCGGACACTTATCGCACCAATATTACTGAAACATGATTAAACACGGACGCACAAAACACATGCTCATACATGTTTTTTTTACTCATAACAACCTGTCAAACACTTTCACATACTGTTTTCTCCATCTGTCAATCAGTAGCAGCAAGAGTCAGCAAACGAATGCAAGCATGCAAGTTTCATTCATGACAACCTGTCACAAGCGCATTCAGTTTTCTCAATCACAGAACCAGCATGCAAGAGGCTGCAAATAAATAATGCTTTAGTTCCATAATGTTCAATGCTACTGCCAAATACATTCAGACATTGATTTATACCTGTCCAGCAAAGAATGTTGATGTGCTGAAAGCGATATCAGCTGTTTTGCTAAATTCCGCAAGCATAATGGTGCTTTCAAGTCTTCCAGGGAAGTTCGTACTTAAGAGGGCGGAGATTGTAAAATGCCCCAAAGTGCATCAGCACAAAGATCAGCCCCAAAGTGCATCAGCCCACCGGGAAAATGCCCGGTATGCCAGATTACCAGCCTTGGGTGTGCGGTCAGGTTGTGAGGACTGGGTTATGACTAAATTTACGCCATGCATACTGTACATGGAGTGATCAGCAAAGCAGACGCGCAAAGTATACTTTGGCATTAACCCTCTGGGGTTGACGGACGCACCGGTGTATCCTGCTGGATTTTTTCCGCCATTACAGATGAAACAACATAAAATTCTCCATCATTTTGGGGCATACAGATAAGTGAAAGGCATCATTAGAGACTATAAAGGGTCTACTTTTATTTGTGTACACTCAAAATAACAACAAAACCTTGTGCTTTTGTAAAATAAAGAAAATAAAAAGGGTGAGCGTTCAGCTGTCTCTGGGTTCGCGAGCATATATCTGAAACGCGTCACAAAAATTAACTGAAACTCAGCGAATACTTATCACACAAACATGAAACATATGTCTAAAGAAAGCTTAAAATGTCTATTTTTAAATAAAACCATTCAAATTTAAAACAAATATTCTCCTGCAATGTAATCTGTATGAAACAAAGCGATGTACAATTTCACCTGGCTCGGCTAATTATCCCTAATGTGATCACAGAGGGCGCTATTCATACGCTAATGTGCTGAGGTGTTCAATGCCGACTGTGCCTTAAAGGGGTCATGACATGAGAAACCAAATTTGCCTTGATCTTTTGGTATATAAGAGGTCTTTGTATCATTAAAACGTCCTGCAAGTTTAATATTTTAAGACGTCCTCCCCATTCTAAACAAATCATTTATTTAATCAAGCTCAAAATACAGCTCGTTCTGGATTCATGGTTAGAAGTGACGTGTCGGTTAGAAGTGACGTAACAGCGTTTGCATATGACCGCCTCCAGCACAAGATAACTACGATTTAAGCGCAAGACAACTACGCTCATTTCAGTATCGCCGTGCGCCTCACAAGTGTTCAGTCGATGGACAGCGAGCTCTGACAGAGACTACTTGTGCACAGGAAAATTACGATGCCACACAGATGTGCTGTTCCTGGCTGTGGTCAAACAAAACCTCTGAATAAGCTGCCGAAAGATCCAGACGTCAGGGAAAAATGGATGCAGTTTATTTTTGCGGACGTTCCAGTCACGGCAGTGTTAACTTAAGCATTTGTTCTGTACATTTTAAGGATGACTGTTTTGAGAACAAATCTCAATATGATGCTGGCTTTGCCAGAAAACTGTTGCTCAAAGATAAGTCCGTGCCGACTATTCTGGGAACAACGACGACGCAAACTGTAAGTAATCTATTTTAAACTTTAAACTACTTTTTAAAGCGCAATTTCATTCATTATGAATAATCACAGTGTTTTTACTTAGTTTACTTGCATATTGTTCTGGCTGGGGGCGTCAATAATTGATACATAGGCACTGACGTTAGCCAATCATAACAGTGGGCGTTAACACTGAAGTCTTAAATGGAAAACGCCCCCAAAACAGACTGTTTGAATCAGAGGATGAGAAACAGGGTGGGAAAAGGTCATAAATCACTAGATTTTAAAAGTTTTTCTTAAAAAAAAATATATTAATACTATAATTGCACCTAAGGGAACATAATAATACAATAAAAAAAACCATGTCATGACCCCTTTAAAAACAAAGTTCATTCACTTTTCTGTGCATTTGAAAGATCACAGTATACACAGGCTAGGAAACTCCTGGATAGTGACGAAGAGTTACAATTTTCCTTAGAAGAAGAGCGGGACTCTGATGAACATTTGTATTTTGAAGAGAGACTTGATCCAGCCGAGGATACAACCGAATGACTGACAAGCTTACAAGTTGTTGTTATTAGTGGTGCTTGCAAAGCATCACTATTGTAATCTCACATACTTATTATTAGTGGTGCTTGCAAAGCATCACTATTGTAATCTCACATACTTATTATTATACTTTTTATTTTTATTTTTATTAGTGGTGCTTGCAAAGCATCACTATTGTAATCTCACATACTTATTATTATACTTTTTATTTTTATTTTTATTTTTATTTTTATATCTCTTAACAAAACTTCGGCACCTAACTCGTCCCGCACCGTTTGGCGTAGACCCACGAATGAGGTGTCAAATCGAACGGCCTATTGAGGACACGTGTGCTATGACTTTTATAAGCTGATCGGGGTACGGTATTTGCCCCAGGGGCAAAAAAGCAGCCGAAAAATCCCATAGACTTAACATTGAGACAAACTTTGACGCATCACAGCTCCAAGCGAGGATTTCGTAGAAACGTGTGATTTGCTACATTTGAAGAGGCTGGCAGGCTCTGTAAGAGCATACCTCAATATGGGGTAAAAGTTGCACCCCTGGGGGCAGGAGCTGCCCAAAAATGCCCCAATTGACTTATAATGGTGTAGGACGGCCCATGAAATGAAAAGGCATAGGGATTTGCTATTGAACATAGCTCTGGATCACAGTGTCATAGAGACAAGGGGTGGGCTCATTTCACTCAGACGACCAATCAGTCTCTCAGGATCATTGTGAAGCTATCATGCCACGCCCTAGCAACCATTTAAGAGCACCTTAGCAACAAGTCCCATAGACTTCTATTGAAAGAGATCAAAGGGATATCTCCGGATAGAAGTGTCATAGAAACACAAGGGTGGTCTCGTTTGACTCGGGACAGCAAACAGCCAATCATGCATCACTTCAACACTTCCTAGCCCCTCCCTAGCAACCATTGTCGAGCACCTTAACAACCAAAATCCATAGAGGGATATCTTCCATTCTGAATGTCACAGAGGCATGGGAGTTGGTTTATATCATTCATACTGACAAGCAGCCTTTGGAGATTCATGATTGGCAGCTGCCAAGCCACTCCCTAGCAACTACACAGAGTACCCTAGCAACCGTTTAGCAGTAACTATATCTCTGCACCAGAAAATCAGAGAGACTTCTGGGTTGATTTATTTCAATCAGGATGGCAAGGACACTTGATAAGTATCACTATGTTAACTGCCTAGCAACCAGATGGGGTTACCCTAGCAACCGAGTAACAAATCACATATCTCTGCATCAGAAAACGTAGAGACTTCCGGGTTGACTTATTTCAATCAGGATGGCAAGGACACTTCATTAGTATCACTATGGTAACTGCCTACCAACCAGATGGGCTTACCCTAGCAACCGAGTAACAAATCACATATCTCTGCATCACAAAAACATAGAGACTTCCGGGTTGACTTATTTCAATCAGGATGGCAAGGACACTTGATAAGTATCACTATGTTAACTTCCTAGCAACCAGATGGGGTTACCCTAGCAACCGAGTAACAAATCACATATCTCTGCATCAGAAAAACGTAGAGACTTCCGGGTTGACTTATTTCAATCAGGATGGCAAGGACACTTCATTAGTATCACTATGGTAACTGCCTAGCAACCACATGAGCTTACCCTAGCAACCGAGTAACAAATCACATATCTCTGCATCAGAAAAACGTACAGACTTCCGGGTTGACTTATTTCAATCAGGATGGCAAGGACACTTGATTAGTATCACTATGATTACTGCCTAGCAACCAGATGGGGTTACCCTAGCAACCGAGTAACAAATCACATATCTCTGCACCAGAAAATAGTACTGACTTCCGGGTTGATTTATTTCACTCAGGATGGCAAGGACACTTCATTACTATCACTATGGTAACTGCCTAGCAACCAGATGGGGTTACCCTAGCAACCGAGAAACAAATCACATATCTCTGCACCAGAAAAGAGTACAGACTTCCAGGTTGATTTATTTCAACCAGGATGGCAAGGACACTTCATTAGTATCAATATGGTAACTGCCTAGCAACCACATGGGGTTACCCTAGCAACCGAGTAACAAATCACATATCTCTGCATCAGAAAAACGTAGATACTTCTGGGTTGACTTATTTCAATCAGGATGGCAAGGACACTTGATTACTATCACTATGGTAACTGCCTAGCAACCAGATGGGGTTACCCTAGCAACCGAGTAACAAATCACATATCTCTGCATCACAAAAACGTACAGACTTCCGGGTTGACTTATTTCAATCAGGATGGCAAGGAGACTTGATTAGTATCACTATGGTAACTGCCTAGCAACCAGATGGGGTTACCCTAGCAACCGAGTAACAAATCACATATCTCTGCATCACAAAAACGTAGAGACTTCCGGGTTGACTTATTTCAATCAGGATGGCAAGGAGACTTGATTAGTATCACTATGGTAACTGCCTAGCAACCAGATGGGGTTACCCTAGCAACCGAGAAACAAATCACATATCTCGGAACCAGAAAAGAGTACAGACTTCCGGGTTGATTTATTTCAATCAGGATGGCAAGGAGACTTGATTAGTATCACTATGGTAACTGCCTAGCAACCAGATGGGGTTACCCTAGCAACCGAGTAACAAATCACATATCTCTGCATCACAAAAACGTAGAGACTTCCGGGTTGACTTATTTCAATCAGGATGGCAAGGAGACTTGATTAGTATCACTATGGTAACTGCCTAGCAACCAGATGGGGTTACCCTAGCAACCGAGAAACAAATCACATATCTCGGAACCAGAAAAGAGTACAGACTTCCGGGTTGATTTATTTCAATCAGGATGGCAAGGACACTTGATTAGTATCACTATGGTAACTGCCTAGCAACCAGATGGGGTTACCCTAGCAACCGAGTAACAAATCACATATCTCTGCATCAGAAAAACGTAGAGACTTCCGGGTTCACTTATTTCAATCAGGATGGCAAGGAGACTTGATTAGTATCACTATGGTAACTGCCTAGCAACCAGATGGGGTTACCCTAGCAACCGAAGTAACAAATCACATATCTCTGCATCAGAAAAACATAGAGACTTCCGGGTTGACTTATTCCAATCAGGATGGCAAGGAGACTTGATTAGTATCACTATGGTAACTGCCTAGCAACCAGATGGGGTTACCCTAGCAACCGAGTAACAAATCACATATCTCTGCATCAGAAAAACGTAGAGACTTCCGGGTTGACTTATTTCAATCAGGATGGCAAGGAGACTTCATTAGTATCACTATGATAACTGCCTAGCAACCAGATGGGGTTACCCTAGCAACCGAGTAACAAATCACATATCTCTGCATCAGAAAAACATAGAGACTTCCGGGTTGACTTATTTCAATCAGGATGGCAAGGAGACTTGATTAGTATCACTATGGTAACTGCCTAGCAACCAGATGGGGTTACCCTAGCAACCGAGTAACAAATCACATATCTCTGCATCAGAAAAACATAGAGACTTCCGGGTTGACTTATTTCAATCAGGATGGCAAGGACACTTGATTAGTATCACTATGCTAACTGCCTAGCAACCAGATGGGGTTACCCTAGCAACCGAGTAACAAATCACATATCTCTGCACCAGAAAACACTACAGACTTCCGGGTTGACTTATTTCACTCAGGATGGAAAGGAGCCATGTATTGTATTACCTTGGTAACTGCATAGCAACCACATGGGCTTTCCCTAGCAACCGAGTAACAAATCACATATTTCTGCACCAGAAAATCGTACAGACTTCTGGGTTGATTTATTTATGACCATAATTTTTGTTCTTTTCCAGTTACAACATGCTGTTTGACGAGTTTTGCCACGGCAAGCACCACTCACATTTTCTTCAGGAAATGTACCTATCTAGTTTTTATTTTTATATCTCTTAACAAAACTTCGGCACCTAACTCGTCCCGCACCGTTTGGCGTAGACCCACGAATGAGGTGTCAAATCGAACGGCCTATTGAGGACACGTGTGCTATGACTTTTATAAGCGATCGGGGGTACGGTATTTGCCCCAGGGGCAAAAAAGCGGCCGAAAAATCCCATAGACTTAACATTGAGACAAACTTTGACGCGTCACAGCTCCAAGCGAGGATTTCGTAGAAACGTGTGATTTGCCACATTTGAAGAGGCTGGCAGGCTCTGTAAGAGCATACCTCAATATGGGGTAAAAGTTGCACCCCTGGGGAGCAGGAGCTGCCCAAAAATGCCCCAATTGACTTATAATGGTGTAGGACGGCCCATGAAATGAAAAGGCATAGGGATTTGTATTGAACATAGCTCTGGATCACAGTGTCATAGAGACGAGGGGTGGGCTCATTTTACTCAGACGACCAATCAGTCTCTCAGGATCATTGTGAAGCTATCAAGCCACGCCCTAGCAACCATTAAGAGCACCTTAGCAACAAGTCCCATAGACTTCTATTGAAAAAGATCAAAGGGATATCTCCGGATAGAAGTGTCATAGAAACACAAGGGTGGTCTCGTTTCACTCGGGACAGCAAACAGCCAATCATGAATCACCTCAACACTTCCTAGCCCCTCCCTAGCAACCATTGTCGAGCACCTTAACAACCAAAATCCATAGAGGGATATCTTCCATTCTGAATGTCACAGAGGCATGGGAGTTGGTTTATATCATTCATACTGACAAGCAGCCTTTGGAGTTTCATGATTGGCAGCTGCCAAGCCACTCCCTAGCAACTAAACAGAGTACCCTAGCAACCGTTTAGCAATAACTATATCTCTGCACCAGAAAATCAGAGAGACTTCTGGGTTGATTTATTTCAATCAGGATGGCAAGGAGACTTGATTAGTATCACTATGGTAACTGCCTAGCAACCAGATGGGGTTACCCTAGCAACCGAGTAACAAATCACATATCTCTGCATCAGAAAAACGTAGAGACTTCCGGGTTGACTTATTTCAATCAGGATGGCAAGGAGACTTCATTAGTATCACTATGGTAACTGCCTAGCAACCAGATGAGGTTACCCTAGCAACCGAGTAACAAATCACATATCTCTGCATCACAAAAACGTAGAGACTTCCGGGTTGACTTATTTCAATCAGGATGGCAAGGACACTTGATTAGTATCACTATGGTAACTGCCTAGCAACCAGATGGGGTTACCCTAGCAACCGAGTAACAAATCACATATCTCTGCATCACAAAAACGTACAGACTTCCGGGTTGACTTATTTCAATCAGGATGGCAAGGAGACTTCATTAGTATCACTATGGT
This sequence comes from Xyrauchen texanus, assembly GCF_025860055.1. NCBI lineage: Eukaryota > Metazoa > Chordata > Actinopteri > Cypriniformes > Catostomidae > Xyrauchen > Xyrauchen texanus. The sequence goes on along the minus strand of NC_068304.1, from coordinate 33,642,339 downwards.
AACTGCCTAGCAACCAGATGGGGTTACCCTAGCAACCGAGTAACAAATCACATATCTTTGCACCACAAAATAGTAGAGACTTCCGGGTTGACTTATTTCACTCAGGATGGCAAGGACACTTGATTAGTATCACTATGGTAACTGCCTAGCAACCAGATGGCGTTACCCTAGCAACCGAGTAACAAATCACATATCTCTGCACCAGAAAATAGTCGAGACTTCCAGGTTGACTTATTTCACTCAGGATGGCAAGGACACTTGATTAGTATCACTATGGTAACTGCCTAGCAACCAGATGAGGTTACCCTAGCAACCGAGTAACAAATCACATATCTCTGCATCAGAAACACGTAGAGACTTTCGTGTTGACTTATTTCAATCAGGATGGCAAGGAGACTTGATTAGTATCACTATGGTAATTGCCTAGCAACCAGATGGGGTTACCCTAGCAACTGAGTAACAAATCACATATCTCTGCATCAGAAAAATGTAGAGACTTCTGGGTTCACTTATTTCAATCAGGATGGCAAGGAGACTTGATTAGTTTCACAATGGTAACTGCCTAGCAACCAGATGGGGTTACCCTTGCAATCACGTAACAAATCACATATCTTTGCACCAGAAAATAGTACAGACTTCTGGGTTCATTTATTTCACTCAGGATGGCCAGGACACTTAATTACTATCAATATGGTAACTGCCTAGAAACAAGATGGGGTTACCCTAGCAACCGAGTAACAAATCACATATCTCTGCCCCAGAAAATAGTAGAGACTTCTGGGTTCACTTATTTCAATCAGGACGGCAAGGAGACTTGATTAGTATCACTATGGTAACTGCCTAGCAACCAGATGGGGTTACCCTAGCAACCGAGTAACAAATCACATATTTCTGCACCAGAAAATCATACAGACTTCTGGGTTGATTTATTTACAGACTTCTGGGTTGATTTATTTATGACCATAATTTTTGTTCTTTTCAAGTTATAACATGCTGTTTGACATGCTGTTTGACGAGTTTTGCCACGGCAAGCACCACTCACATTTTCTTCAGGAAATGTACCTATCTAGTTATTTTTATTTTTATTAGTGGTGCTTGCAAAGCATCACTATTGTAATCTCACATACTTATTTTTATTTTTATTTTTCTTCTTTTTATTATTATTCTATCTCCGTACAAAACTTCGGCACCTAACTCGTCCCGCACCGTTTGGCGTAGACCCACAAATGAGGTGTCAAATCGAACGGCCTATTGAGGACACGTGTGCTATGACTTTTATAAGCGATCGGGGGTACGGTATTTGCCCCAGGGGCAAAAAAGCGGCCGAAAAATCCCATAGACTTAACATTGTGACAAACTTTGAGGCGTCACAGCTCCGAGCGAGGATTTCACAGAAACGTGTGATTTGCCACATTTGAAGAGGCTGGCAGGCTCTGTAAGAGCATACCTCAATATGGGGTAAAAGTTGCACCCCTGGGGGCAGGAGCTGCCCAAAAATGCCCCAATTGACTTATAATGGTGTAGGACGGCCCATGAAATGAAAAGGCATAGGGATTTGTATTGAACATAGCTCTGGATCACAGTGTCATAGAGACCAGGGGTGGGCTCATTTTACTCAGACGACCAATCAGTCTCTCAGGATCATTGTGAAGCTATCAAGCCACGCCCTAGCAACCATTAAGAGCACCTTAGCAACAAGTCCCATAGACTTCTATTGAAACAGATCAAAGGGATATCTCCGGATAGAAGTGTCATAGAAACACAAGGGTGGTCTCGTTTGACTCGGGACAGCAAACAGCCAATCATGCATCAAATCAACACTTCCTAGCCCCTCCCTAGCAACCATTGTCGAGCACCTTAACAACCAAAATCCATAGAGGGATATCTTCCATTCTGAATGTCACAGAGGCATGGGAGTTGGTTTATATCATTCATACTGACAAGCAGCCTTTGGAGATTCATGATTGGCAGCTGCCAAGCCACTCCCTAGCAACTAAACAGAGTACCCTAGCAACCGTTTAGCAGTAACTATATCTCTGCACCACAAAATCAGAGAGACTTCTGGGTTGATTTATTTCAATCAGGATGGCAAGGAGACTTGATTAGTATCACTATGGTAACTGCCTAGCAACCAGATGGGGTTACCCTAGCAACCGAGTAACAAATCACATATCTCTGCATCAGAAAAACGTAGAGACTTCCTGGTTGACTTATTTCAATCAGGATGGAAAGGACACTTCATTAGTATCACTATGGTAACTGCCTAGCAACCAGATGGGCTTACCCTAGCAACCGAGTAACAAATCACATATCTCTGCATCACAAAAACATAGAGACTTCCGGGTTGACTTATTTCAATCAGGATGGCAAGGACACTTCATTAGTATCACTATGGTAACTGCCTAGCAACCAGATGAGCTTACCCTAGCAACCGAGTAACAAATCACATATCTCTGCATCAGAAAAACGTAGAGACTTCCGGGTTGACTTATTTCAATCAGGATGGCAAGGACACTTGATTAGTATCACTATGGTATCTGCCTAGCAACCAGATGGGCTTACCCTAGCAACCGAGTAACAAATCACATATCTCTGCATCACAAAAACATAGAGACTTCCGGGTTGACTTATTTCAATCAGGATGGCAAGGAGACTTGATAAGTATCACTATGTTAACTGCCTAGCAACCAGATGGGGTTACCCTAGCAACCGAGAAACAAATCACATATCTCGGCACCAGAAAAGAGTACAGACTTCCGGGTTGATTTATTTCAATCAGGATGGCAAGGACACTTGATTACTATCACTATGGTAACTGCCTAGCAACCAGATGGGGTTACCCTAGCAACCGAGAAACAAATCACATATCTCGGCACCAGAAAAGAGTACAGACTTCCGGGTTGATTTATTTCAATCAGGATGGCAAGGAGACTTGATTAGTATCACTATGGTAACTGCCTAGCAACCAGATGGGGTTACCCTAGCAACCGAGTAACAAATCACATATCTCTGCATCAGAAAAACGTAGAGACTTCCGGGTTGACTTATTTCAATCTGGATGGCAAGGAGACTTGATTAGTATCACTATGGTAACTGCCTAGCAACCAGATGGGGTTACCCTAGCAACCGAGTAACAAATCACATATCTCTGCATCAGAAAAACGTAGAGACTTCCGGGTTGACTTATTTCAATCAGGATGGCAAGGACACTTGATTAGTATCACTATGGTAACTGCCTAGCAACCAGATGGGGTTACCCTAGCAACCGAGTAACAAATCACATATCTCTGCATCAGAAAAACATAGAGACTTCCGGGTTACTTATTTCAATCAGGATGGCAAGGACACTTGATTAGTATCACTGTGGTAACTGCCTAGCAACCAGATGGGGTTACCCTAGCAACCGAGTAACAAATCACATATCTCTGCATCAGAAAAACGTAGAGACTTCCGGGTTGACTTATTTCAATCAGGATGGCAAGGACACTTGATTAGTATCACTATGGTAACTGCCTAGCAACCAGATGGGCTTACCCTAGCAACCGAGTAACAAATCACATATCTCTGCATCAGAAAAACGTAGAGACTTCTGGGTTGGTTTATTTCACTCAGGATGGCAAGGAGACTTCATAAGTATCACTATGGTAACTGCCTAGCAACAAGGAGGGGTTACCCTAGCAACCAAATAACAAATCACATATCTCTGGATCACAACATCGTAGAGACTTCCTGGTTGACTGATTTTACTCTGGATAGCAAGGAGACTTGATAAGTATCACTATGGTAACTGCCTAGCAACCACATGGGGTTACCCTAGCAACCCAGTAACAAATCACATATCTCTGCACCAGAAAACAGTACAGATTTTTGGGTTGAATTATTTCACTCAGGATGGAAAGGAGCCATGTATTGTATTACCTTGCTAACTGCATAGCAACCACATGGGCTTACCCTAGCAACCTAGTAACAAATCACATATTTCTGCACCAGAAAATTATACAGACTTCTGGGTTGATTTATTTATGACCACAATTTCTGTTCTTTTCAAGCAGGCTATTTGACGAGTTTTGCCACGGCAAGCACCACTCACATTTTCTTCAGGAAATGTACCTATCTAGTTTTTATTTTTATATCTCCGTATAAAATTTCGGCACCTAACTCGTCCTGCACCGTTTGGCGTAGACCCACGAATGAGGTGTCAAATCGAACGGCCTATTGATGACACGTGTGCTATGACTTTTATAAGCGATCGGGGGTACGGTATTTGCCCCAGGGGCAAAAAAGCGGCCGGAAAATCCCATAGACTTAACATTGCGACAAACTTTGACGCGTCACAGCTCCGAGTGAGGATTTCGCAGAAACGTGTGATTCGCCACATTTGAAGAGGCTGGCAGGCTCTGTAAGAGCATACCTCAATATGGGGTAAATGTTGCACCCCTGGGGGGCAGGAGCCGCCCAAATTTGCCCCCATTGACTTACAATGGTGTAGGACGGCCCATGAAATGACATGGCATAGGGATTTTGTATTGAACATAGCTCTGGATCACAGTGTCATAGAGACAAGGGGGCGGGCTCATTTTACTCAGCCGACCAATCAGTCTCTCAGGATCATTTTGAATCTATCAAGCCACGCCCTAGCAACAATTTAGAGCACCTTAGCAACAAGTCCCATAGACTTCTAATGAAAGAGATCAAAAGGGATATCTACGGATAGAAGTGTCATAGAAACACAAGGGTGGTCTCGTTTGACTCTGGGCAGCAAACAGCCAATCATGAATCACCTCAACACTTCCTAGCCCCTCCCTAGCAACCATTGTCGAGCACCTTAGCAACCAAAATCCATGCAGGGATATCTTCCATTCTGAATGTCACAGAGGCATGGGAGTTGGTTTATATCATTCATACTGACAAGCAGCCTTTGGATATTCATGATTGGCAGCTGCCAAGCCACTCCCTAGCAACTAAACAGAGTACCCTAGCAACCTAGTAACAAATCACATATTTCTGCACCAGAAAATCGTACAGACTTCTGGGTTGATTTATTTCAAACAGGACGGCAAGGAGACTTCATTAGTATCACTATGGTAACTGCCTAGCAACCAGATGGGGTTACCCTAGCAACCGAGCAACAAATCACATATCTCTGCACCTGAAAACACCACAGACTTCCGGGTTGACTTATTTCACTCAGGATGGAAAGGAGCCATGTATTGTATTACCTTGGTAAATGCATAGCAACCACACGGGCTTACCCTAGCGACCGAGTAACAAATCGCATATTTCTGCACCAGACAATCGTACAGACTTCTGGGTTGATTTATTTACGACCGTGATTTTTGCTCTTTTCAAGTTACAACATGCTGTTTGACGAGTTTTGCCACGGCAAGCACCACTCACATTTTCTTCAGGAAATGTACCCATCTAGTTTGTTACTACAATCTCAACCTCAATTCACGCGCATGCTCTCCATTTAGAAAAGTCAGCCTACAGTGATAGAAGAGCGTTGAGAAATTATCTAGCAGGGCAAAATTGAGAGATAATTCAATGGATATAAACATCTGATCAATAATAAAGTGTAGAGATAAGTGATCTGAACAGATGAGGTGTCACTGTTAAAAAGTCATCGTGACACAGTAACACTTGCACAAATAGGCTAATTCACACTGACACCTTTGAAATAAATGTACATTCGTTCCTTGTTGTCAGTGCAGTTCCCGCATGCGCACGATCCGCAACCGTAAACAGTTTTTCCTCTCATGCAATTGTTCTCTTAAACAGGGACGTTTCATCATTCATTTGATTTAATGAGTTGATCCTTGAAAATTTTAAAAAGTGACCTTGTTGACCGGTTAGGTCAAAGATAAGGTTGGAGAGTAGAGCCGCTGCTTTACGCATGACTGACACGCTTCTAGCAGCTCAGAATTATTGTAAATGAAGAGTGATAACCGTCCCGAGATATCCGTCACAGTTGTCTCTCATGCTAAATTCGGTTCTTCATTTAATTTTATATAATAAACTGTGGTGCACTCTTAGAAAAAAGAAAACGGTCTGAGTTTCCCCACGGTCAGCTCGCAAACGGATGCGCAATATAAAGCACTGTGCGACGTCACGAGCAACCTGGGATTAATAGGTTATTTTATTTACAACGGAAAATTGTTTCTCCTATTTTCAGTTTTTCTACTACAGTACTATGCGTTTGACATTTACTCCAAATCAGTGATCAAACAATTTCCAGAATAAACAGGTTTGCGGTTTACATTGTAAATAACATCTAGCCTAAATTATAACGTGTCTGTAAGTAAGCGTCAGCATGTAAAAAAAAAAAAAAAATGCAAATAGGTATTCACAACACCTCTGAAAGCTTGCTCACTTATTTGGCACGCGAGTGCCTGCAGAAATACTGTTTACTGTTTTAAAACGATCAGAAAGTAATTTACCTTGTCTATGTACAAATTAAGAAGATTTTAACACCCAATAAAACGCAGATATTATAGTAAGAAGCCTGTTAGGGGATTAAACGTGCATTTGATTGATCCATTCTTATGTTCACAATGCTCACAATGTCTCGTGATATGACTGAGGTCGAAAATGTTCAAATGAGCGTACTTACCCCAATGCTTTTAGAGGACACTCGGCTTCTACCAAGGAAAAAACGAGCAGTAAGTAGCCTTATATACCTATATCCCTCGCACCGAAGTGTCAAAGCGCTGTGGCGCGTGCCAGTGGTACCCCTGTCCCAAGAGCGAGCACATCAGTCCGTGATCATCGGAGGAATGTCCAGCGCTCGTGCCGCGCTCTGCTGTTGGTTAATATACTCGTGCGCGAGGGCTGCGCACAGATACTGTAGTGAATGTGCCATATAAAGCTAAGGACCGGTTGTCAGGCATGATCAAAACAGTGGGGGGAAATACGTCACTGCGGTTTCATGCCATTAACAGAAAACAGTGGTTTGGTTGTGTCTCCCAATACTTCTCTGCTATAATAAGGCACATGAAAAAAAGCTGATAAGGACGCATGCATGCTTTATATTTAAAAGAAGCCTATACAGGTATCCCATGTAATCTAATAAATATTATGTCATAAAACTGCATGCATACTATTATAGAAGAACTGGAAAAATGTATTAAACAGTTTGATGGATTATAGCACGCAACACCGTAGGACAATGCTGAAACCCCAACTATGAACACCCATATGAACTCACCTCTACATGAAGACTGATTATTTTTGCTACATATACAGTACATTTTATTTTATTCATTCATCAGGGAAAAAGACAAAAGGAATCAAGAGGCACTACTGGCTGCATTTTTAGTGTCTAAACTGATGACAAGACTGACAAGGCCAGCAGTTCCCTCAGTTTCCCCAGAGGTAAAAAGCATCTTCGGTAAGCATGGTATAACTATATAATTCAGCACCATTACCATTACCATCCTCTCAAGCTTCCTATAACCTATAATGTCCCCAGTCAACATGAAGACACTTTCAAAAAAAGAGGAGGACTTGCATTAAAACTAGCCTCCTCAAAATACTTTTCTATAGGGATTTGCTTGTGGCATTCTAGTTTCAGTTTTTTTTTTCCCACCAGTAATATAAATGATTCAAAAATGAGAACTCTATGGAAATCAACTGAGAGAATCGACTGTACGCACAGATAGATGAAAAGAAATACGGGAATGGGGGAGGCCGTAGGGGATGGGATGAAGGAGAAAAAGACGAGGAAGAAGGGATGTGGCATAAATAGAGACATTTATGGGATATATGTTGTATGACCTATAGGCTCAGGGGCTCTCGGGAAAGGGCAGGTCACATGAAACATATACAGATATGTTTCAACTGATGAGTGTGTCTACGCCAGGGGCCACTTTAAACCGCTCAAGAGTTATGCAAATGAAATGCAAATTCCATGTGTCACTTTAATGATATGCTAATTCCTAATGTTATCTAAATGTCGTAAAGACAGGAGTCTGTCATCTAATAAGAGGGGATGCTAAAGAGTCAGGCGAGGTGTGTTTACAGATGCAGGAGATGCTATCATAATGGTCTGTGTAGTATGTGTGTGTACGGAAGAGTGAGAGTGCATTACCAAACAGCTGTGATGAAGAAGTAAATTAAATTGACAATTATTTCCATCTAATCCCACAAGACTTTTATCACATCATCAAAGACAAAGAGTGCCCATTGTCAAGACAACACTTTTGAAATGAATTCCACTACATATTACAGAATATGCTGTCAAATGTAATTTGTAACGTATTGAGTTAGATTACTCAAGGTGAGTAATGTATTCTAAATACTTTGGATTACTTCTTGTTTTGACTATAAAAACTCTGCCAGTACAGTAAGACAAAATACACATGTTAAAAATACATTCTCTGAAAAACCTAAATATCTTATGCAGTGTTGTTTCTAAAACAAGAGCAATGAAATTGATCTTGTTTTAATGATTTTTATCATTTAACTTATATTGAACTTATATCAAAGGTCTAACTATAAAAAAAGAAATTATGATCTAACCTGAATTTTCTTGATTAAAAAAATATGATTTTTGTTATCTGGTAACATGTGTATGTAAAATGGCTAGAAATAGCATTTTAGCTTAGCATAAAGATGACAATTTATACAGGGTTTATTTCTATTTCTTCTGCTCCAAACTTACATCAAACTTAATTCTCTGTCTGCTCGTATGAATGTAACACATCATAAGAAAGTGTTTCACCGCTGTTCAAATGCACTCTGGATCGCATCATTTATATGTATAAATGTTTTCCATCTGAAAGGACTAAATATTTGTAACACAGTTAAAGGATGGGCAAGGAGGAGTTGAGAACCGGCTTGTCAATATAAATAATATTTAATGAAACTCATAACCAAAACACACAAACATAAACACACACATGACGGACATGCCCGTAATTCTCTCTCTCTCGAGGTCACCAGCCACCTTTATCCCTTGCGCGCCTCATCAGGCCGATTGGGGACCGGATGCGCGATATTCCGACCCGGCCCCGCCCCCCTCCACTCCACAATATTTAATGAAACAAATGAAAATAAAATGCAAAGTAATCTCTTCAGTAATCAAAATAATTTTGGAATATAACTGTACTCTAATTACCAATTATTTAATTTTTAACTGTAGTGGAATACAGTTACTTATATTTTTTATTTTAAATACGTAATCCCGTTAAATGTATTCCATTACTCCCCAACCCTGCATGTCGGTAACTTCACATAGGCGAGTGTCCGTCTTGATTCATCTTCATATGTTTATGAGTTTCCATTAGAGATAAGAGGTGGAAAGATTATGTGTTTTCAGACCACTGGTGAGAACGCATTACCATCTAGACCAGTACAATACAAAAATCTTCTCTCACTCTGGGAATCAGTGGCCCATTATGTTTGTCTGCTTCTTTATGTTTCCAGTCTGATCTTTACCCATTATCCATGCTTTTATCTGTACTACAAATATAATCTCTTCTTTCCTCCGCTCCACTTTCAACCCAATCCTATCAGTCATTATCACATGCCATTTTTCTCACATGTCCAACTGTCACACCAGCCAACCAGGCTGGTCCCCCAGAGCACCACTAGATGGCTCCCTTTCCCAAATACTGACTGAGAACACCTGAGACAAGTTAGTTATTAGACTGGCTATAAAAACAGTGAGCACATGTTGCTCACTGCACAGTATAGTTTTGCCCCATCAAACATATCAAGCCTTTCCATTATCGTTGCCTGTTGTGGATTACTGTTTTGGATTATCGCTTAAACTGTTGTACTGCCTCTCTGGACGGATATCCTGTGTTTTGACTATAATATGTTGTTGGATTTCTATGCTGTGTTTGCCCTGTCCTGTCTCTTGGTCTACTCTCCTCATTGTGTCTCTACATGGTAAATAAAATGCACATGGATCCTGAATCAACTCCATCTGACTCATCTATGTTATATAATACTTTGCCAACTTTGGATCCAGTGGCTTTACATCCACCCATGCAAGTTGGTCTTGCCAGATTGACATTGGAGGAACGCTCATGCGATGTGAGATGTCAACTCTGTCTTTATTGTGGAGAATCCGGTCATCGTCTAGCTTCCGTCCAGTTCGTTCTACCACTTCCAATAAGTCTGCAGTGAGGGTGTTCTCTCAATTCCTCATGTAGTCAAATGCTGGTTCCAATTACTCTTAGTTGTAATAATATGATGTTAGAATGATTTGCTCTGCTTGATTTAAGGAGCAGCAGTAAATATTACTGATGGAAATCTAGTCATTAAAAACAATATGCCTGTGTCTGATTGCAAATCTTTTGTTTTCTCATATATCATAGCACTAGACGGTCACCCATTGGGCAAAGGATCTGTCCAACAAATCACTCAACCCCTACAGTTGCAAGTTGGTATTTTGCACAGAGAGGAAATTCAGTTGTTGTTGGTTCCTGCCCCTAAAAACCCCACTGTACTCTGTTTACCCTGGTTGAGAAAGCATAACCCCAAAGTATCGTGGAGCGATCAAATCACAAACTGGTGCTCTCAGTTTTGAAAAGTGCACCACCGCATTGCGATTGTGACAGTGCAATTGACTTGTTGCCTATCTGAAACTGAGGCTCGAGCTATGCAGGAATACGTCAAGGAGGCACTCTGTAAAGGTTTCATCAGACTTTCTACTTCTGCTTCAAATGGTTTTTTTCTTTGAGTAAGAAGGACAGAGGCCTATATCCTTGCATTGACTACTGGGGTCTCAATGACATCACAGTAAAGTTTTGCTACCCATTGCCCCTAGTTCCAGTGGTCTTGGAGCAGTTACGTTCAGCTAAGTTCTTCAAGTTGGAGCTGTGAAACACCTATAACTTGATTTGTATTAGAGAGGGCGATGAGTGGAAGATAACATTTCCTTCAGGGATATGCTGAACAAGGGGGTTATCGTCTACGTCAATGACATCTTGGTCTATTTGTCCAGTCTCGAGGAACACATTCAACAAGTCAGACAGGTTTTACAACAGAACTGAAGAGATGTTTCACAAGTGCTCCCATCTTACATCACCCCGATCTGTCTATACCATTCATCCTGGAAGATGACGCTTCAGATATTGGCAGTGGAGCAGTTCTCTCCCAGAGACATGGTAACCCAGCCAAGCTATTTCTATGCACTTTTTCTCACGCAAACTGTCCTCTGCAGAGAGTAAAGACTATGTGGGTTACCATGAGTTACTGGCCAAGAAGGCTGCAATGGAGGAATGGCAAAACTGGTTAGAAGGAGCTCAACACCCATTTCAAGTTATCACCATAATCTGAAATACATTCACTCTGCCAAATGCCTCAACCCCCCACAAGCTAGATGGGCAATATATTTCACATGATTCCACTTTTCCATTACTTGCAGGCCTAGTTCAAAGAACATCTTGGCGGGGATCCATTAACACAACACAGACACCACCACCATCCAGTTGTCCTGCAGACAAAACCTACATAACAGACAACACACGAGCTCAAGTCCTTGATTGGGTACATTCCTCTCTTAGTTCAGGTCACCCAGGTTTGCAAGCAACCATTAGACTTCTGCAAATTCCTTTCTTGTGGGTAACGCTGGTAACTGATACCACCAAGTTCATTCGAGAATGTGTGCTACTTCTAAATCATCCGAACAAGCTCCTGCAGGTCCTGCTTTAACCACTGGAGATCCCTCGTCAACCTTGGTCTCACATGACCCTAGAGTTCATCATGGACCTTCCTGGATCCCAAGGCAACACTGTAATTTTGACCATTGTAGACCGATTTTCCAAAGCATTTCGACTAATTCCACTGCCAAAGTTGCCTACGGCCATAGAAACTGCTGAGACTCTTTTCCATAACGTGTTCTGTATGTATGGATTACCCGAGGACATAGTGTCTGACAGAGGTCACCAGTTTACTTCCCATGTCTGGTCTGCTGGACTTAATGTCAGAACAATCATGACGACTGGAGTTGCTATTTGCCTTTGGCAGAGTATGCCCAAAACACACTACTCAAACTTGCCACTGGTTATACTCCTTTCAAATGTATCATGTGGTTCCAGCCACCATTGTTTGTTCCCATGGTCTGGGGAGCTGTCCGACGTACCTGTGGTTGACAATTGGATGAGGAAGAGCAAGTATTGGATCAAGCTCATGTACACCAACAGTGAGCCATCCGCAGACAAAAGGCTTAAGCAGATCGGCATCATCATCCAGCCCCTTCCTACCTACCTGGTCAGTGGATCTGATTACCTACAAAGGATCTCCATCTCCCTTGTAAGAAACTCAGTCCCAGGTATGTCAGACCCTTCAAAATTAAACAAACTACTACTTCCATGTGTCCTTGCTCAAACCCGCTGGTGGCCAGGGTAGACGTGCTCTGACACCCAGACTCCACTCCTGATGGTTGAAGGTGAGGAGGTTGAAGGTGAGGAGGCCTACTCCATAAATAAGCTTCTTGATTCTCAACGTCGGGGTCGTACCATCCAATATCTGGTCGACTGGGAGTGATACGGTCCTGGGTGAACTCAGAGAATATCCTCGACCCGACCATATAACAGACTTTCACAGAGACCACCCTGATTGCCCCGTGCCGAGAGGTTGGAAAAGGCCCAGGCACAAGTTTCCATATTTCCATTGGGGGGGTGGTATTCTGTCACATTAGCCAACCAGGCTGGTCCCCCTGGGTGGCACCAGAGGGCTCACTCGCCCGAATACTAACTGCGAACACCTGCGACAAGTTGGTCATTAGCCTGGCTATAAAACAGTAAGTTGTTCACTGCAAAGTATTGTTTTGCCCCATCAAACATACCAAGCATTTCTATTATCTCTGTCTGATTTATTGTACATGACCTCTGCCTGTTTCTAGAAACAGCCTAGATTACTGTTTTGGATTATCATTTGAACTGTTGTACTCCCTCTCTAGACGGATATCCTGTGACTATACTACATTTGTTGGATTTCTATGCTATGTTTGCCCTCCTGTCTCCTGGTCTACTCTCTTCATTGTGTCTCTACATTGTAAATAAAATGCATATATATCCTGAATGAACTCCATCTGTGTTACACCAACATCCTTCACTATTCAAGTTCATTTTCTTACTGCCTTGCTTTTTCTCTATGTTCATCTCTATTTTTGTGTCTGTCAGTGCTGATAAAGGCCCATTTACTTAAAGGTTAGTATAACCAAAAATATAAATTCTGCTCAATATGTCATTCCAAACCTCTTTGAATTTTTTTCTTCCATTGAACACAAAAGGAGATTTTATTTTTTTCTACAAAAAGAGAAAGTGAATGGGGATTTTTCAAAATGACGTACGGTCACACGCTTTCCAACCATTTATCAATACTGAACGGATGTTAGTTACACATTTCGCTCAACACAGGGGATGATGAGGGTGCCCTGTCATCTGGCCTCTAGGCAACCACCTATAGGTCGCCTATGCCAAGGGCCAGCCCTGGCTAAAATCAAACTATTTGAGGCCTATATATTTTTTCTAGGGCTGTCGATTTTAACACGTTAATTCAGTGCGATTAATTTGATTAAAAATAACATGTTAAAATGTTTTACGTAATTAATTGCAATGCCACCAAGGAAGATTCCTGAGAAATGCAAGCTTGTAGTAGCACCTGTTTACTCCAGAGGGCAATTGAAATTTCAGCTGTATAGGCAACACGCAGTTTATACAGCGAAGAAAACAACCATCCAGCAGACAGCACAATACAAACATGTGTTACGTTCTTGCGTTCAAAACACTTGATGGTGCGCAAATTAAAACTTTAAGGAATCTCAAGATGTGTTCCAAGTATTAAACAATTTTTAACTTGACACCGTGACATAAAACTTGTGTTTATGATGCAACGCACCCTTAAACAAGCCCTCATAATAAATCACCAACTGATTGACAAATTCACTTGCGAAATGGATTGCTGTGAACTGTATGTCAATGATTGGCTTATGTTCAATAATATGGTGGTAAACAATACATTGTATTCTAAAGCTGCTTTTTGTATCGTCTTATCAATGATTAACTCTTCTGCTTTTTAATTATCTGAATATTTTTTATATATTTTATATATATTAAGTTTAATTTTATATTGAATTATTGTTATATGAGTGGCTTTCTCAGCAAATATTTGTAAATGCGATTAATCATGCTTAATTAATAGGGACACCATGTAATTAATTCAATTAAAAATTGTAATTGATTGACAGCTCTAATTTTTATGATTTATTATTCTCAATTTCTCTATAACTTATTTATGCATGTATATTTGTTTGTGTGTGTGTGTGTGTGTGTGTGTGTGTATAGTCATGCAAAACAGACAGATTACTCTGATTTGTAATTAGTCCAGTGGATGCCTTAGACAACTTAATTAAGATCCTTAATTAACATGCAGACCAAATGGAATGCCAGGTGTTTGGTCTCCTCAATTCAATTAACACTCCTTAATGCCAGTCGACCTGCAATCCAGGGCAATACATGCAACAATTATGGATCAGGATTAGAATTGAGAAATAGCTGAGTGGAATATCAGAGGACATTATCATATACAAAGGCAGCATAATTTACCACTATGGAACACTGACGACCACAATATTTCCTGGAATATGGAAGCTGTTCTAATGATCTGTGAAAATGAGGCTGAAATGTACATCATTAGGACATGACTAAAAAACAAAGCTATGAGGCTGACACAAAAGTGGGAATGACGTCACAGATATTGCATGCATGAATCTAATGTTTGGCATTATGACATTACTCTTCATTAACTGAATCATCAATTTCATAAACATTCATTTGTGTGACCCTTAAATCAACATTTATTATGTCATTGAGACAAGAATATTTGATAATTTATGGAATTTTGAAGCCAATGATTGTCCATTTCTGTTTTAGTTGTATTTCACTTGTGAACACATATACTGGAAATATACTGTTCTTGCTCATCTAAATGCTTTACAACTTGGCATGACAACTGTGATGAGATGCCAGCCTCTATGGTCATGCTGGCCAATGTGCAAATGCACTAGATTATACTGACACAGAATGTACACCCACAACTATATCAGTGTTGCACAGAGAGAGGCTGTTTACGAATACTCAATAAGTATAAGTTGATAAATAAAAGCTCTTCAGGGTTTAAAGGGTAACTAAACCCTAAACCAACTTTTTTTAGTTAATGATCTGTAAGCATGGGGCTTTATTAGTACTGGTCATTGATTCAAGTAATTTTTTTGACATTTGTGTATAAAGTGTTTTAATTCTACAATATATGGTGTAAAAACGTCTGAGTGCTGCCCTCTTCAGGTTGAACGGTGGCTACTGCAGTTGAATTTTCCTATTGGCTGTTTGCGGTACTTCGTGACGTAAGCGGTGACAGCTGACGTAAGCAGGTTCCAGCTCACCACGCCAGATTCATGTACATGTCGTCTTGCGACCGTTTGAGGAATAATAATAACATACAGTCTGACAACAGCTGTCAATTAATCCGTCACTACCAGTCTCAAATGCCCCCGCACTAGGTTCGTTCCCTCTATCCCCGCCGGGGTCAGCCCACTTTTCCAGCATTTTCAAATATTTCTAGTGGGTGGAGTCAGACTCTGAGCAGGTGTTTAGTTACCCTTTAAAGTGGTTATATAATATTTTTTTTAAAATAATTGTATTGTTTTCCCTGAGGTCCACTTGTAATGTAAATTAATATTACAATTTTTCTTTACCATTTCCCATCCTCTGTCTGACCCTTTGAATTACTATTAGTAGCAGTATATTTATTATTATCAGTATTATTATTATTGTTTGCTGCTGTGCCTTTATGACTTTTAAAGCATGTGAAATGCAATGCATCAATAACAGCCCCTTCTGGAGGAAGGGAATAATGGAAATCAATGAAATGTCTTTATGAACATCACAGAACTGAAGCAGAACTACACATGTCTTTTAATGTTTATATGTGTGCTAATGACTCTTATAGAGGTAGAAATGACTTTCATAAGAGCCATTCCAATGCAACCCCTGCATTACATTGTGGTTCATAGAACAATCCACACATAAATATGGTGCTCAAGCTATAGATAAGACTGAAATGATCAAGGACATTGTTAATAATTAACTTCAGTCACTCTTGTTTACGTTGTGATCCTTCAGAATCATGCTGTATGCAAAGATGTAGGTGCTACACACAGCCAGGAACAGCTGAGAGTTTGACATTCTCATATGTTATTTTTTCCTGTGTTTAGGAATAAAAGTATTTATCTTTCTCATTACCTCACAGTGTGTTTTATAGTAGGCCTAAATATATATTTTTTCATTTAAAAACATAAAGGGAACAATTAATTTAATTATTGTTATGACTGCTTTCAGGACCAATTCAGATCATGATCATCTTATTAGAAAAACAATCAGCCTACTCTATAGCATCCATTCAAGTATTGTCCAACCTAGCAAATAAAATCAATCACACACACACACACACACACACACACACACACACACACACACACACACACACACACACACACACACACACAAATTAACAATCACTGCTGTCATTTCAAGCTTGAAAGAACACCATTACTGACCATTTCAAGCCTGAGACCAAGCAATATTGAATACTTGAAAGCTGTCACACTTTGCAGTGTCTTTGTTACAGTTACATAGGTATGTAATGAACACTGTAATGTAAATGTTAATAAAGTTAAACAGGCTTGTCCTGTGGTATTTTGTGCACATTCTAATTTTGAAATTCCTAATGGATTTCTGGAGTAAGGGAAAAGTGAAATCAATGGTCCATTCTTTATGGACATCACAGAACTGAAGCAGAACTACACATGTATTTTATTGTGTCACGTATGTACTAATGAGTCTTAAAGAGGCAGTAATGGCTCTCATGAGAGAGAGAGAGAGAGTAAAATGAAAAAGGGTGAGATGAGATCTTGTTTGACCACTGTACAGTGGCACCTCCAGTATTTGTTTTAATGGGGTGGCCAGAGGAGAACAGAGATTCATTCTGAGATGCGCCTGATTTCTCAATCGCATTTTTATGAAAATGTTATAAATAAATAGCTTCTTATTGGCTTTCATTTCCCAGGAATAGCATGGACCAATAAGAGGGCAGGATTTAGTTCCGCGGCCATTTTTCATATTAGCAGTATTTCATATTGATGTTAGGTTCGTTGAGGTTTGGCAGTGCTGTAGTGGAGCCATATAAAGAGAAGTAAAGAAAGAAAGAGAAGCAAGAGAGGCTGTAGTGTTGCCAGCAGTGCTAAACAAATACATTAAAAAAAAAAAAAAAAAGGAAACTATAATTAATGTTGACTCCAGACCCATCGACTCAGGAGGTGGATAAGCTAGCTATCTTTCTACCTATCATATTTTAGCTTCCCTTAATTAGACAAGCTAGCTTTCATTGACTTTTTCATTGGCTAATTTCGATTGTTTTTACTAAGAAAAAACAATCGAAACTTGGTGTGACAGGTACAGCTGGAAATGTCAGGGTTAGGTCGGTGTTTAATGAGGAGGGCACAGGGACTGATGACATAGGTACAGAGGAGAATGGGAGTAAGGAGGATGAGCATGTACAAGATGAGGGATCAGACAGTGGATGGTTTTCAATGGAGTGGAGCCACACTGATATGGACCCTGCTTTGTGAAGTGATACTTCAAAACCGTTATCATTGGCAGAGGAGCCACTGATTTTCACAATCGCAGGCCACATTGCCCTGCTTCAGCTAGAAATAGACTGATAGGCGGAAATTCTAAGTCTTTCACTAATGATATGCTGATTTCTCTTTTACTAAATGGCCAAAGCGTGAGTAGAGACTGGATGATTTATTCTCCATCAGCAGGTAACATACACTGGTTTGCGTGCTGGCTATTTTCCACAAAGTCCAACTAATTTGTTGAAGGCTTTTGTGACTGGAAGCACCCTGAATGCTTCAGGAGACACAAGAGGGGTGAGGAGCATAAATCATGCATGTTTTCACTGTTGAAAATGTCCAGAGGCACAGCTACAGTTAATTCAGGCTTAGAAAAGCAAGTCTACGAGGAAAAGTGTTAATGGTGTGAAGTACTCAAGAGAGTAGTAGCTGTGGTCAAATTTCTTGGGGAGAAAGGCTTGCATTTAGAGAGGATGACGAATTGTTACATTCCCCTCACAACAGAAACGTTCTCGGCATCCTTGATGTAATCACTCAATTCGACCCGTTTTTAGCAGTGCACCTTGAGAAGTATGGGAAATAAAGGCAGAGGCGTTGTGTCATATTTATAATCAACTGTGTGAAGAGTTCCTAGATTTAATGGGCAAAAAATGGAAACCACCATTGTCAATGAGTTACTTGATGCTAAGTATTTTTCACGCATAGTGGATTCTACCCCAGACCTGTCCCATATCAATCGATTAAAATAAATGTTTTTATTTGTCAATAGGTGTAATGAAGACTCAGGTTGGTTTGGATCCATATGCGGTTTTATTAGGCAGTAAACTCAGGTTGTACAGGCAATGGTCTAGGACAGGCAAACAGAGTGAGGCAGAGAGGCTGAGGCGTAAACAAGAACAGGCTAGAGATCGGGGCAGGCGAATATCAATCGTGTTAGGTAAACAGGCTAGAGTAACTGGGCAGGGAGCAAACAAACTGGAACGGAGAACAGCTAGGTCGGTACACAGGGAAACTAGAGAGGTATCTAAGTTGCTTGGAAATGTCGCCGGGGCTAAACAAGACTTCGCAAAGAGGGAACAAACAGACGTGGTTAAATAGAGTGGGGTAATAAGCAACAGCTGGGCGAGTAATCAGTACTCGGGTGAATGCGATCTCCGGAGGCTCGAGGAGGAGGCGCCTTCACCGGTGTTCGTGAAAGAGCCCCCCTCCTGTGATCGGCTCCTGACGCGAAGATGCAGCCACGCCGAGGTCTTCCCCGAGGTCGAGGGGCCGGTCTCTCCGGGTTGGTCCGTTGGAACTCTGTGATGAGGTTTGGGTCGAGGATATCGTTGGTGCTGACCCAGGACCTTTCTTCCGGGCCGTACCCCTCCCAGTCAACCAGGTACTGCAACTGACCTCGGTGGCGCCTGGAGTCGTGCAGCCTTCGCACCAGGAAGGCTTCCTCGCTGCCCATGATCAGGGGAGGGGGTCTGAGAGTGTCCTCCTCTTCGGCCCCCGGGTCAACGGCCGGTTTCAACAGGGAGACATGAAAAGAGGGAGAGATTCGGTAATTAGTGGGGAGCTCAAGACGGAAAGTAACAGGGTTAATCTTCCTAAGGATTCTAAAGGGGCCCACATACCTAGGACTGAGCTTTCGGCAAGGCTGGCGGAGCCGGAGGTCTCGGGTGGAGAGCCAAACCCACTGGCCCGGGGCGTAGTTGGGCCCGGGACGGCGGCGACGTTCTGCTTGCGACTTAGTACGGTCCACGGCCCGCTGTAGGTGGACGTGGGCCTGGTCCCATACTGCCTCGCTGCGCTGCAGCCAGTCGTTAACGGCGGGGACTTCCGAGGGTTCTCCGGACCAAGGGAAGAGAGGGGGCTGGTACCCCAGGATGCACTGGAAGGGGGTCAGTTTGGTGGATGGTTTGAGTAAGGAGTTCTGGGCGTACTCGGCCCATGGAAGGAATCTACTCCAGTCTGACTGATTGTGGTGACAGTACGTGCGTAAGAACCTGATGATCTCTTGGTTCAGTCTCTCCGTCTGCCCATTGGACTGGGGGTGGTAGCCGGAGGTGAGGCAGAGGATGATGTCCAGGAGACGGCAGAAGGCCTTCCAGACCCTGGAGGTGAACTGGGTCCCCCGGTCCGAGACTATTTCTTCAGGCAGACCGTAGAAGCGGAACACACACTGGAACAGGTGTTCGGCGGTTTCGAGGGCGGTAGGTAGCTTGGGCAGGGGTATCAGGCGGCAAGCCTTGGAGAACCAGTCTACGACCGTGAGGATGGTGGTGTGTCCCTGGGAGTTGGGTAGGTTGGTTACGAAGTCCACAGCGATATGTGACCAGGGACGATGTGGAATGGGGAGAGGTTGGAGCAGTCCGTCCGGTGGTTGTTTTGGGGACTTTGCTAGGTTGCAGGCTGGGCACCTTTTGACGAAGTCAGCAGTGTCCTCAGGTAGGGTCCCCCACCAGAAGCGGTTACTCAGGAGACGGGTGGTAGCTGAGATTCTGGGGTGACCGGAGCTTGAGGAGTCGTGCACCCAGCGGAGTACCCTCTCCCGGAGGCTGGGGTGTACAAAGGTCCGATCGGTAGGGCACTCAGGAGGAGGTGGGACTGAGACCTGAGTCTGGGAGATGTCTGACATGAGGTCCCACTGGACGGGGGCTAGGAAGAGCGCGGGCAAGACAATGGGTTCGGCAGTGGTGTTTTGCACTGTGGCCTCATGTTGACGTGAGAGGGAGTCGGCCTTGGTGTTCTTGGAGCCCGGCAGGTAGGAGATGTTGAAGTCGAAGCGGGTGAAGAACAGGGCCCATCGGGCCTGTCTGGGGTTGAGCCTCTTGGCGGAGCGGAGGTACTCAAGATTGCGGTGGTCCGTCAAGACCTGGAATGGTTGCCTGGCCCCCTCCAGCCAGTGACGCCATTCCTCCAGGGCTGCTTTCATGGCCAGGAGCTCCCGGTTGCCGACATCATAGTTTCGCTCAGCGGGGGAGAGTTTGCGGGAGTAGTAGGCACAGGGAAACAGCTTGGGTGGGTTACCTTGGCACTGGGAGAGGATGGCTCCAATTCCAGTGTTCGAGGCGTCCACCTCTACCACGAAGGGGAGGTCAGGATTGGGGTGGTGCAGGATGGGCGCAGAGGTGAAGCGTTCCTTGAGTTGGGCAAAGGCCTGGAGGGCTTCAGCCGGCCAGTGGAGTTTGGTTCTACCTTTCTTCAGCATGGCGGTGAGAGGGGAGGCAACTGTGCTGAAGTTGCGGATGAACCGGCGGTAGAAATTTGCGAACCCTAGGAAGCGTTGGAGCTCCTTCACCGTGGCCGGTTGAGGCCATTCCAGGATGGCTCGCACCTTGTGGTCGTCCATGGCCACTCCGTCTGGGCTGATGACGTATCCCAGGAAGGCTACCGACTTCTGGTGGAACTCACACTTCTCGGCCTTAGCGTACAACTGGTGCTGTATCAAGCGCTTGAGGACGGTACGGACGTGAGTGATGTGTTCCTCAAGAGAGTTAGAGTAGATCAGAATGTCGTCGATGTAAACAATCAGACAACAGTTGAGCAGGTCTCTGAACACATCATTGACGAAGGACTGGAACACCGAGGGACTGTTGGATAAGCCGAACGGCATCACCAGATATTCGTAATGGCCGCAGGTGGTGGAAAAGGCGGTCTTCCACTCGTCTCCCTCCCGAATACGCACCAGGTTGTAGGCGGAGCGCAGGTCCAGCTTGGAGTAAAACTTCGCGCTCCTTAGTTGCTCCAGAGTAGTGGGCACGAGTGGCAGGGTGTATCTGAATTTTATGGTGACGTCATTGAGGCCGCGGTAGTCGATTATGGGCGAAGGGAGCCGTCCTTCTTGCCCACAAAGAAGAATCCAGCAGCTGCTGGGGACGTGGAGGGCCGGATGAACCCCTTTGCCAGCTCCTCCTCGATGTAGGACCTCATGGCTAAGGACTCGGGTTCAGACAGGGGGAAGACTCGGCCTAGGGGTGGTGTAGCTCCCGGCTTGAGTTCAATGGCACAGTCGCTAGGTCGGAGAGACGGAAGTAAGGAGGCCTTGGCCTTGCTGAAGGCCTCGCTTAGGTCAGCGTACACGGGGGGTATCTGAGCGGAGACGTCCGATGCTTTCAGGACGTTGGTGGTTCCCACGGTCACGGGGAGGACTGTTTTCAGACACCTTGCCGAGCAGTCAGTGCCCCACTATGTGATTTGACTGTGCCGCCAGGAGATCCGTGGGTCCTGAAGACGGAGCCAGGGGAGGTCGAGGATTACCGGGTGGTGAGGGGAGGTGACGAGGTGCAGACGGATGGTCTCGGTGTGCAGCACACCCACCTGCAGGCGGATGTCGGTAGTGGTGTTGCACACTCGACCGGTACCCAGGGGACGTCTGTCTAAGGCCGCCACTGCCAAGGGAGGTTCACATACAGTCAGGGGAATACCATGTTGCTTACAAAAGTTCTCATCAATGAAGTTACCAGCCACACCAGAGTCAATCATGGTGTGGGTCTTTAAGCTAGATGATCGGTAACAGAGTAAAACGGGCACCTTCAGGCTGGAACTGGTTAGGGTGGAAGAGAGGAGCAAACTCACCCCAGGTTGTTGTCGCTCAGGCGGACGCATTGGGCAGTTGGAGCAGATGTGCCCGGCCTGGCCACAGTAGAGGCAGAGGCGGTTGGAGAGGCGGCGTTCTCTCTCCTCCAGAGTGAGGTGGGCGCGGTCTACCTGCATGGGTTTCGGGGCCGCTTGGCTCTGGGGTGCCGGAGCGGGCTGCGGGAGCCACCTCGCTGGTCGTCGGGAACGGATGAGGTTGTCGACTCGGATAGCCAGCGAGATGAATTGTTCCAAAGAGGTCCCCTCATCAAGACACGCCGGCTCAGACTGCAGATCCGCACTCAGCCCCTGACGGAAGAGGAGTTTGAGGGTGCATTCAAGCCAGCCGGTTTGCGTTGCAAGGGTGCGGAAGGTGAGAGCGTAATCTGCTGCTGTGCGATTTCCCTGGCGGAGTGCCAGGAGTTGCTCACCAGTGCTCTTGCCGCATTCGGGGTGATCGAAGACGTCGATCAGGCTCTGCATGAAAGAGTCAAAGGTAAAGTGAGTGAAGCCTTGGTTGTGCCAAACCGCGGTCGCCCAGTCGAGAGCGCGGCCTGTCAGCACAGAGCTGATGAAGAGAATCTTGCTCTGATCAGTCGGGTATATCGTCAGTTGCTGCGCGAGGAAAATAGAGCACTGCATGACGAAGCCTCTGCACTTCGAGGGCGTGCCGTCGAATTTTTCCGGTAAGGCGAGTCGCGGACTGGCAGCGGCTTGGGGAAGTGGGTCGGCGGCTGACGCTTGGCTAGCTTGAGGAGCCGCAGGTGCGGATGCGGAAGCCGGTGCTGGCGCTGGTTGGAGTGCTGCATTATCTCCTCGATGGCAGAAGCGAGGCGCCCGAGCTGGTGCTGTTGCGCAGAGATCTGGTTAGCCTGCGCCGAGAATTCCTCCGACAGGCGTGTGATCACCGCTGGATCGATGGGTGGCGAAGTCTTCTGTAATGAAGACTCAGGTTGGTTTGGATCCATATGCGGTTTTATTAGGCAGTAAACTCAGGTCGTACAGGCAATGGTCTAGGACAGGCAAACAGAGTGAGGCAGAGAGGCTGAGGCGTAAACAAGAACAGGCTAGAGATCGGGGCAGGCGGATATCAATCGTGGTAGGTTAGAGTGGTCAAACAGGCTAGAGTAACTGGGCAGGGAGCAAACAAACTGGAACGGGGAACAGCTAGGTCGGTACACAGGGAAACTAGAGAGGTATCTAAGTTGCTTGGAAATGTCGCCGGGGCTAAACAAGACTTCGCAAAGAGGGAACAAACAGACGTGGTTAAATAGAGTGGGGTAATAAGCAACAGCTGGGCGAGTAATCAGTACTCGGGTGAATGCGATCTCCGGAGGCTCGAGGAGGAGGCGCCTTCACTCGTGTTCGTGACAATAGGGAAGTATGTGTTGTGGAGCAATTTCTGGGATTCCAGCACATTGAGAGTCACAGCGGTGAAAGTCTTTCTCAAACATTGATTTCATTGGTCAATAACCTTGGTTTAGAATTGGTTTATAATTGACCAGCCTTATGACAATGCAGTGAAAATGTCTGGGAAATATCAAGGGCTTCAAGCCCATCTCAAACACAAGGAACCTGTGATGCACTATATTCTCTACACCGCTCACTGCTTAAATCTGGTCGGAGTGAATGCAGTTTAGTGCTGCCCAGAGGCAGGTAGTTACTTTTTAAACATTATAGTCTCTGTATAATTTCTGCTCCTCATCTTTACATAGATGGGGAATGGCGTGTCACAACGCAGAAGTTAACATTGACTCGACATTCATTGCGCGTGTGGACTCGACAAAGCTGCTGTGGAAAAAGTATCAGAGATATTTTAAATAAAATATCAGACACAGAAACTGAGAAAAGAGACATGAGAAATTAAGCTATGGCTTTGGGTGCTAAATTGGGCACAGTCAGGTTTGCATTTATGGCAAACTTTTGGAACGTCATCCTGGAGAGATTTAATGCCACAAGTATAGAATTACAGAGAAGTGATGTAAATTTGGGATCAGAAGTGCGACTCCTGAAGTCACTGCGCCCATTTGTTTTGGTCCAGAGAGACGCGTTTGATAGCTTTGAAAGTGCTTCACTATCCATACCAGGTATAGCCACAACATATGGACATGAAAATAGGCGTGTGAGAAAACGGAAATCATTCGCAGATGAAGGCTCAAATGAGGAGGTGACCCTGCTGGGTAGAGATCGATTTAAAATAGTGACATTTCATGGTATCATTGACAACCTGTTGAGCTTCATATATCATTGTGTTGGAGCATACAGACATCTTACCGATCTGTTCATGACCATTCATGGATAAGGAGGCACCCCACAGCAACATCGTAGCATGTTCACGGGTGCAGTCCTCTGCATATCCAGCTGACTTGGACCACAACCTTGGTGATGAACTTGTACAGTTTAGGTAATTTCTCTTAGACTGAGACTTCTGTAAACAATCTTGGACCTGGGCCTCGAGTCATTTTTCCAAACGTCTACATAGAACTTCAGAGCTTTCTTACGTTACCAATGACAAATTGTGAAGGGGAACAATCATTTTAGAAGATGGGACATGTGAAAAATTAATTGAGAACGCAAATAGGTCAGAAGCGTCTCACATCCTTGCCATTAATGGCAATTGAAACAGATTTGGACAGAGCTATGGTCTTTAATTATGTATCTGATTATTTCACTCAAAGGAAGGCAAGGAAAAAAACACTTCTAGAAAACATTCTATCTGTAGGTTCAAAGTTGTAATAATTCATGAGTTGATATGACTTAAGACATTTAAAATAAAATAACTAATAAAGAACAACTTAAAATAAAGGTTTTTATCGATGACATGGTATACAACTTATGCAATGAATTCACGCATGTGGTGGAATTCGTGTGCAGGTGCGGCTCTCTATCATTTTATCACTGTCAAGCAAGAAGGATAGGCTATGACACCATTTGTTTGATTAAAGTACTTTCTCACTGGAGGTAATTAAGGTCCCTTGATCTCCAATCCAGATTTGTTTTTTATAAGTCTTGACTTATAGATGAAATATGTTTCGTTGGCCCATGGGCCACTCAAATGTTAATCCAGCCATGTTTACAGAGAATAAAATAGTATATTGCAAACCCCAGTGAGCAAGCCAAAGGTGAATGTGGTGATGTGGGCGTGGCCAAGTGACATCTGAGCGGTAAGAATGTGTGACCTGTGGGAAATTATCTCTAACAGATGTTTTGTGTTGCACTGAGAGCTGGAGAGGGATAAAAATGTCCTCCAGACCGCTGGAGTGGAAGAGAGAGACGCACAAAGCTGTGTGTGTGCAGTATATGGCTGAAAATAATTATTTTGTGTGTTACACTGAAAAGTGTGTAAAAAGGAAGACTAACGTGGATTGTTTATCCGTCTCCCACTTCCTCGTTCTCAAGGGAGCAAGAGACTTATCTCAGTGAATAATCTGTGACAAGGACCCAGCAAACACAGAACATTCTCCTAAAGTTAACATATGGTTCATGTTTGGTTAATTTTTGGGAACCAATTTGTTTTGCAACCAGTTTGTGGACTCCCATCTTAGGTCAATCTACCGGATTGGACTATTAGCTCACCTGTGGAAGAATTTGCCAGAGACAGGAGACCACACTTGGAGAAATTACATGAGGTTAACCCAGGAAACTCTCGCTTCTGAGGATCCTCCTCTCTTTGTCCCGATCCCGGCTTACTAGTCCTCCCCATGCCATATCACAGCCACGTCTGAGTCTGCTCCATGCCATGTCACAGCCACATCTGAGTCTACTCCAAGACATGTCACAGCCACGTCGGAGTCTGCTCCACGCCATGTCACAGCCACATCTGAGTCTGCTCCACGCCATGTCACAGCCATACCTCAGCCTGTTCCATGCCATGTCACAGCCACGCCTCAGCCTGTTCCATGCCATGTCACAGCCATGCCTGAGCCTGTTCCATGCCATGTCAAAGCAATGCTTCAGCCTGCTCCATGGCATATCACAGCAACGCTTCAGCCTGCTCCACTCCATGTTCCAATCAAGTCTGAATCTGTTCCACATCATTTCCCAGTCAAGTTTGAGTCTGCTCTATGCTATGTTCTAGTCAAATCTGAGTCTACTCCACACCATGTCCCAGATAAGTCTGAGTTGGTTCCACAGCATGTCATAACCTTGCCTTCTGCGACTCCCTGCTTGAAGCCCTTCTCAGACCTTGTCTCCAAGTAAGAATTATCCACCCCTGATGTCAGTGCGTAGGGTCACAAAGACCCTTCCTCACAGCTTGTCAGTACTTCTGCCTGCCACGGCCAACGAGACAGCACCCATGCCCTGCCACGGCCAACGAGCCAATGTCCACGCTTTCCACGGCCAACGAGCTGGAAGCTTTGTCCATCCAAGAGCCAGCATTGCCAGCCTCGTCTGTCCCAGAGCCAGTGTTACCAGCCTCGTTTGTCCCAGAGCCAGCGTTGCCACCCTCAAGAACGAGCCAACGCCCATGCCTGCCACATCCAATGAGCTGGAAGCTTCATCCAACCAAGAGCCAGCATTGCCAGCCTCGCCCATCCCAAATCCAGTGTTGCCAGCCTCGTCTGTCCCAGAGCCAGTGTTGCCAGCCTCATCTGTCCCAGAGCCTGCACTGCCAACTTCGGCCTCCCAGAGTTGTCTCTTCCTGTGTACATGATCACAGAGGTCATCTCCGAGTCTCTTCCCATATACACGACCACAGAGGTAATCTCCGAGTCTCTGCCCATGTACACAACCATGGAGGTTGTTTCCAAGTCTCTGCCCATGTACATGTCTAAAGAGGTCGACTCCGATTCTCTACTTAAGCCCTCTACCACAGAGGTTGTACCCGAGTCTCTGCCCAAGCCCTCTACCACAGAGGTCGTACCCGAGTCTCAGTCCATGCCCACGAACACAGAGGTCATACCCGAGTCTCTGTCCATGTCCATGACCACAGAGGTCATCCCTGAATCTCAGTCCATGCCCATGACCAAAGAGGTTGCTCCCGAGACCCTGTCTATGCTCACGACCACAGAGGTCTCTTCTGAGACTCTGCTCATTTTCACGACCACTGACTGTCATTTCCCAGCCATCCAGGCCTTTTAGCCTCGAACCTTTCATGACTCCGCCTTCCACGGTTTCACCATTTGAGCCTGCCATGGCTCCGCCTTCTACGGCTTTGCCCCTCGAGCCTCCCATGGCTCCGCTCCTCAAGCCTCCCACGGGTCTGCCTGCCACGGCTCCACCCTCTGAGTCTTCCACGGCTCCAGTCTCTAGTCTGTGGCCACCTCCCATGCCTCCTGACCCTATCTTGACCCTGTGGTTGCTATCCAGGCCTCCTGATCCTGTTTCAGCCCTGTGGTTGCCAACCAGGCCTCCTGATCCAGTCCCTATCCTGAAGTGGTCTTCTGGGTCTCCTGGTCGTCCAAGTGATCCACTCTGGTATCCTTGGTCTCCTGGCTGTCTGCCTGATCTGCTCTGGTCTTCTGGGTCTCCTGGCCATCCAACTGATATACTCTGGTCACTATTGTTTGCCTTATGTTTCTTCCCTCTCATCTGTTTCTTGTGGACTACATTTCCCATAATTCCCTGCCCTCATCACTACCAGCTGTCCTTGATTGTCCTCACCTGTGTTTCATTAACTTATTAGTCTTTGTGTATATATGCTCTGTTGTTTGCTTGTTCTTTGTCAGTTGTTATGTGTTTTGAACTCCTGTGTATACCGGTTCCCATCGTGGATGTTTCCTGTGTTCCTGTGTTTTCACCATTACTTTGTACTTTGTTTACTTTATTAAAGAACTAGGTTTTGCCACACCTAGACCCAGCTCTCGTGACTTCCTTTCATATGTGACACTAATGTTCTAGGAACGTTCTCTTTAGGTTATATTTTTAAAACCATAAATGAATGTTCCCAGAACATTGCTGGCAG
Source organism: Xyrauchen texanus (assembly GCF_025860055.1). NCBI lineage: Eukaryota > Metazoa > Chordata > Actinopteri > Cypriniformes > Catostomidae > Xyrauchen > Xyrauchen texanus. The sequence goes on along the minus strand of NC_068304.1, from coordinate 33,614,227 downwards.
GTTTTTCTGTAGCAACATTAAATCACTTATGCAGAACCTTTTCTAATGCTTATTTTTAGGTTTTATTTGTTTAACCATAAACTAACCTTCCAAGAACTGTTGCAGGGAGTTGTTTTGTGGGACAAAAATAACCTTAAATAACATACAGGAAGTTTTCTAATGGTTATTTTTAGGTTTTATTTTTCATTATCATATTGATTATTTTCCAAAAATGTTTCAGAGAGGTTGAAAGACATAAATTCATTTAGTGAAGTAGACTAGCATTTAATTAAATGCAGAAAACAGATAAAAGTACATGGCATTTGAACGCATTATAATGAACATATAAGAAAAATATTCAAGAATACACATCCTTCCTGCGTTAAAACATTATCTTAATATTTAATTACCTTAGTCACTGTCTGATAGCTATACTGTGTAAGAATGTGTATTTGATCTGCATGCGCTGCATTTAGCCACAGAATTCTGGTTTTTGTCCAGTATAAAATTAACGGTCATTCGGGGACCGACTTAATGACATCACTTTCCTCAATAAATAATTACTCCTAAATGTGAGGTTAACTATAGGCTGAATGTTATTGATTTGATACAGATTTGACTCATAAATCGAAAAGAATATGATGTATAAGTTTATCCGAGAGGTTTTCATTTTATTGACTACAACAAAAGAGAAACAGATGTCTCCACTAAACTATACGGCAAAAAACGTATCTAACGTTAGCCTGGTCATGGTTAATTGGATGGTTTATTCATTGTTTATTCTATATTTTTATGTATTTCAATACATTTTTGATTTGAAAAACCCTCGACTGTGTTGGAGTCATTGGTTATTTTGAATAATTGCCTTTAATATCTGCATATTAATGGTGCCGAGGAAGTTTTTAGGAAACTGAAAAACAAGGCACAGTTTTTAAGGTAAAGGTGGTCCCACCAACTATTGATGCAGCTTTTTTTTATGTTTACTGGACTTTGTATGACGCTAATTGATAAAAGAATAAAAGTTTTTTGGCATTATTACTGAAGACATCCTCACTATGCAACATTTACTGACTATAAATGCAGCTCTACATGCTGGCGTTATCAGGAGCGCACAACAACGCACATCATCCGTGCAGGAGACTCAACAGTGAGATGCCACGCGGAACCAGGATCTACCCCGATAAACTCCTCATAATATAAAAAAAAATTACAATTTTGTTTGTTTGATGAAGTTTGTTTCCCGTGATTGTAATTTCAGTCTAAATATATTTATATGCATTAAATAGTCTTTACGCTATTTTCATTGTAAACCTTATGTTTCAGATGCTCCATTTCTCCTGTAATTCAACACTCGATTATGCCCAGACTTGTCTTTGGGTGCATGTATCAAAATTAATCAATTTATATCAATAATAAGGGTCCAGACCTGAGCACAGGGAGTGTCAATTAACTGTTTTCCTATAGAAAAATAATATTTAACTTGATCTGTCAGTGTGTTTTAGACCTCATTAGCACACAGAAATAAATTATGTATGACCACCTTTTAAATAAATTATAAATTAAACTCTGCATTGGAAACATCAGGTAACAGGAATCAAAGGAACAGAAGGAGAAAGGAGAAAGTGTGAAAAACTGGCGTGTTGCATTCTGTTTCTAGACACAGAGTACCTAGTGGTGCTTGGTGTAATTCATGTCAATCTTAAACAACACATCTTGGTCCACTAACTTTGTCTATTCATGTGAATATGCAATTGAGATTTGAGAGCAGGACTTTTCATTAACAAAACATATAGTGTACTACTATAATGTAATAAATCATATTGACAACTTTCAAGAAACTTTCATGCTACTTTTGTGGTGCATTTTTCCCTTTTAGGAGCTTGAAAGCCCCTGGTCACTGAATGCTTTCACTGCATTAGAAAGAGCAGCATAAACATTCTTCAAAATATTTCATTCTGTGTTCCATGAAAGGTCATAGAAGTTTGGAATGACCTGAGGGTGAGTACCTGTAACCGATGACAGAATTTTAATTTTGTGGTAAATTATTCCTTTACGATTAGCAGATTTCTCTTTAAAATGTGTGAGCTAATGGCTGAACTCATGAACTGAGTGCACTGATAGTAAGAGACAGAACGTCTCGGGTTACTTAACTGTAACCCCTGTTCCCTAATAAAAGCGGAATGAGATGCTGTGCTGATTTAGCGCTTTGGGAACAATTTTAGGTGTGACCAGCTGTGAATATGTGTGCAACACGTCAATGAAATTGTCTAGAATTTATAGCCTCTGCTGATGACATCACTGGATGCACCTGTATCAGGGCTATAAATAGATGCGTCATAGGTGCATCATCAGATATTTTGTCTGAAGAGCAGTCCTGGGGTATCCCAGTGCGGCAATTAAGCGCAGCATCTCGTTCTGCTTTTATTGGGGAACAGTGGTTACAGTTAAGTAACCCGAGATGTTCCCTATCAAAAAGCTACACTTTGATGCTGCACTGATTTAGCGCTTTGGGAACAAGAATACCCACGCCGTCACACTGTGGATGTCTGGACCCCTTACGGTTGTGTAGTTGTGCTAACAAGAGCGCGAGAGGTCTCAGACACAAGCTTGTGATTTTGACACAAGGACATAAGAGCCTGGAGTGGCATGAACATACAAACTATAGAATCTTATGAATGTGTGCGGAGAGGACCAGCCTGCTGCATCACAAACATGCTGCAGAGGGACACCTCTGGCCAAGACTTTAGAGGAGGCGACACCTCTGGTAGAGTGAGCCCTGATACATACTGGCGAAGCTGGACCTCGCGCCTCGTAGGCAAGGGCAATAGAGTCCCTCACCCAATGCGACACTGTCTGCTTTGTGGCGGCCGCCCCCCTGTTGCAGCTCCCATGGCAAACAAATAGTTGCCCTGACTTACACCACTGGCTAGTGCAGGGGACATAAGTCTGAAGGGCACAGACTGGACAAAGTCTGTGAAGTCTTTCCTGCTCTGGCGTTGTAAATGTCGGGGAGCAGAAGGCTTCGAGAGTGACCGGATGTACAGACGAGACAGGAACCTTAGGCAGGTAGTCAGGATAAGGGTGAAAAATTGCTTTAGCCATTCCTGGGGCAAAATCTAAGCAGGCTGGCAAGACAAACAGAGCCTGTAGATCCCCAATTCTTTTTAGAGAAATAATTGCCATAAGAAAAACCATCTTGAGAGTCAGAAGTTTATCAGACACTGACTCTAGAGGTTCGAAGGGGGTCTTAACCAGACCCTCAAGGACTATTGCTAAGTCCCATGAAGGGATCCTGGTCCTAGCAGGAGGTCTCAGTCGCATGGCTCCGTGAACAAAGCGAGCGAGCAGAGGATGTCTCCCCAACGGCACACCGTCAATCAAGGCATGGCAAGCCGATAGAGCGGCCACGTAAATCCTGGGAGTGGCGGGGAATGTGCCTGCTGATAATTTTTCCTGCAGAAAGTCCAGAACTAAAGCAATCTGGTAGTAAACTGGATCTGCATTATGTGCATCTTTCAAAGTCACCTCATTTATTGGCGTAACTTCTTCTAGTAGAGGGAGCCCTAGCACTTAGAATGGTCTCGATGACTTCAGGTGAAAGCCCAGTGTCCCTCAGTTGGTATCCTTCAGGGCCAAACATGAAGGTTCCACAGCTCGGGCCGGGGATGAAATATTGTCCACTGCGCCTGAGACAGAAGGTCCCTCCTGTCCGGAATCGCCCAAGGCGAGCCATCGAGGAGAGACATTACCTCCGAGAACCATACCCTGTTCGTCCAGCACGGTGCTATCAGTAAGAGCCAGGACCCTTGCTGGCGAACTCTGGCCAAGACTCCCAGGAGCAGAGAAAGCGGCTGGGTGGACAACAGCCCCTCCCCCTAATTGCCTGTAGGCTTCCTCGTGACTCTTTGCCTCCTGGAACCTGGTGATAACTACATTCATAGTGTCACCAAATAAGCCAGAAGGCGAAACGAAGGAAAGGAAAACTTTGTCCTTGTCTCTGATGCCTGACAGGTTGAGCCATAAGTGTCTCTCTGTGCTGACTAAAGCAGACATAGACTGGCCAATGGCACGAGCCGTCTGCTTGGTCGCGCGGGGAGACAGATCATTGGCTTGACGAAGCTCAGAGAAAGGCCTCTTCGTCGACCGTGGTGCTCGCACTCAGGTACTTCAACAGATCAGCCTGGAATGCCTGGAACACTGCCATAGTGTGCAGTGCAGCACCAGCCTGGCCTGCTGCCTGATAAGCCTTTCCCAAAAGCTTGGACGTGGTCCTGCACAGCTTTGTGGGGAGAGTGGGTCTCTTTAGTGATGATGCCGAGCAAGGTGACAGATAACCCGCAAGTATCTCTTCTACTGGTAGTATCCCTGAATACACCATTGCCTTGGCACCCACAATAGTCGAATAGGTCGACGTCGAGGACATGAAGACACAGGAAGTATAAGGTTTCCTCCATGAACTAGAGAGCTCGTCATGAAGGTCATCAAAGAAAGGAAGTGACTGATATAGCGTTCCCTTCCTTCCTTCCTTCCTTTTTTTTTGCCACCAGACAGAAATCTGTCTTCTAGTTTGGAGCATTTGGGGGTCTCTTGTTCGCTTGGTCAGTCTAACTGTTGTCTGACCACAGCCTGAGTAACCACCTTGAGTAATTCCTCAGCCGCTTTATTATTGTGCATAGAATGTTCAGAGGTTCAGTGTCCCACTCATGAATCGAAGAGGTGCTGATGCACGCTTCAGGCTTACAAGAATGATCAGCTGGATCTGGGGAAAGAGTGAGCGATAGGGACGGACTATGCGCGAGCGCTGAGAAAGAGTGGGCGCTGGCTCTTGGAATTAAGCGAGATGAGTGCGAAGCATTTTGACTGTAAACAGATCGCGATGCTCGCACCCGCCCCGCCCCAACGCAAGAGCAGCATGCTCTTCCCCCAAGCACACAAAACAAAACTGGTGTGTGGCCATTTCAGCCATAGAGCATAAACATGGGAACACACACCGCTTGGGAACAAAGGTTTCTGCACACTGCCTAACAATTCTAACTCCTAGCAGAGGAAAGTAGAAAGTTTTGACAGTCAAGAAGCACAACACACACAGAATGATCTGAAGACAAATGATCTGACGATGCACCTGTCGCATCAATTTATAGCCATGCTACAGGTGCACGAATTATGTCATCAACAGAGGCTATAAATTCTAGTCAATTTCATTGATGTGTTGCACACATATTCACAGCTGGTCACACCTAAAGTTGTTCCCAAAGCGCTAAATCAGCGCAGCATCAAAGTGTAGCTTTTTGATAGGGAACAGTCTTCGCATGACACATAGGGCCGATCAGGAGCGAGTCTAAAAATAGCTCACACGTATCTACGGTATCTGTGTTTCCTTAACTTCCTCCCTGCCTCCCTCTGTGAGCTGCATGTCCCTTCGTTGGCCTGCTCTTGTGCTTTAGGGGCTGCTATCATTTATTAAAATCTTGTGCAGGTCGCTGTGCCAGTAGGAGAAACTCTTTACCTGGTGCTCTGGCTGCATGAAATTACCCAGACGGCAACTCAACATGATGCCAAAGGATAACACAGGCCAATAAATGCGGGTGAGTAAAAAAGTCAGAGTGAGGAAGAAGCAAGAGAAATAAAACGAGAGAGATTTAATCTGGGGGAAACACCTGTCTACTGCTCTGTTTTTTTAAGCAGGTTGTCTTCTACTGTGTTGTATCAATGTTGTTTATTTGTGTTTGTGTTTAGCATGGTGTTTTTTCTCTGGACCTGAAAACTGATATTTGTAATATAATGGCTACTGTGTTCATTTTGCATGGTTACATGTCTCTCATTTTCTTCCTCTGCTTGCTAGAATCAGACTGTAATGAGAGGGAAAACATGAAGTGAGCATTACTGTTACGGATTAAAATTCACATTGTGTTTCATGAGTTTATCTCACAGACCAGAGAGAGAAAAAGAAAGAGCGAGAGAAAGTAAGAGAGAAGAGAAAGACAAGCACTGTGCACAAGGAGAATAAACACAAGACAGATTTGAGACAAAAAACTAAAACCAAACACAAAGAGTGTGTCTTCTACTTATAAACAGGTTGTTGATGTATAACACAAATGTAAAATCCATGTGTTAAACAATTTGTTTTATTAAAAAGTGCAAAGATTAGCCCATTGAGAGACATTTTGTCCTCTGTTCCGGGTGACTTTTAATGTGTGAAATGAAATCTGTTCTGCTGTTTGGACCACCCACATTCTCTAGTCCTCTCTCTCTTAAAGTCAATGATAAACCAACAGTGATTGTTGAGGACAACTTCCCACCTGAAACAGATGGTACTTGTAGGTCAATCTTACACAAAAGAGCATTTTGATGTATCCTAGGGCAGTGTGTCTCAACCCTGTTCCTGGGGACCCCTAACACATCACATCACACGTCTCTTTAATCAAACAAACCTGATTTAGCCCATTAACTTATTAGTAGAGCACTCCAAGACCTGAAATAGGTGTTTCAGATAAGTGAGTATTGCCAAATGTCCAATGTATTGCCATTTAATATTATTGCTATAACCTTTCTCTGCTTTTTCTCCCCAATTTGGAATGCCCAATTCCCAATGCACTCTAAGTCCTTGTGGAGGTGTAGTGACTCGCCTAAATCTGGGTGGCGGAGGAAAATTCTCAATTGCCGCCACCTCTGAGGCTGTCAACCCGTGCACCTTCTCATGTGGCACGTTGAACGCATTACAGCGGAGACAGCACTTGTGGAGGCTTCACGCCATCCACCCACGCACAACTAACCACACGCCCTACCAAGAGCGAACCATATTATAGCGACCATGAGGAGGTTACCCCATGTGACTCTACCCTCCCTAGCAACCGGGCCAATTTGGCTGTTTAGGAGACCTGGCTGGAGTCACTCAGGACAGAAAGGGGTGCTCACTCTGCAGTCTGTGTGGGTCCTAAGGCAAAGAGTAGGGGTGTAACATGGTGTCCTGGCCAAATTCCTCCCATTGGTCCTTATCAATCATGGCCTCCTAATAATCCCCATCAATTAATTGGCTACATCACTCTATTCCCTCAACTCCAACAATAGCTGTTGTGTGGTAAGCGTACTGGTGCTCTATGGCTGCCGTCGCATCATCCAGGTGGATGCTGCACACTGGTGGTTGTTGAGCAGAACCCCCCTGTTCACAGTGTAAAGCTCCTAGAGTGCCTTGCCAGAAAAGTGTATAAGTGTAACATTCATTCAAGTATTTTCCGATTAATTTTATATATTGTTTTCATAAAATCCTCCATTAAGAGCTCTAATACATGAACCAAACCAACCAAATCTGATGTAAATCAACATTACAAACTTTGATTTCAAGCAAAAAAGTACTAGAAAATTGGACAAATAGACAAAGGCACAACAAGACTGTGAATTTATCGTCTTTCATGAGCACATGAACTATGAAGCATTGGGATTAATTTAATAGAATAACAAAGCATATAAATGATTCATTTAAGTTTGTTAATTGTGAGTATAATACAATACAAAAAACAAAAACAACAATATAAAAATAGTATAAAAAAGTTTATTGCAAAATATTCAGATATAAATAATTATGCAAGTAGTGTGAGAGTGTAGGCTCAACAACAGTACATAATTCATGGGATTGGATGGTCACTACTGGGCTTGTTTGGTACTTTGTTCGGTGTGATTCTCTGATTGGTGGATTTTCCACCTCAGGATCATAGGTAAGATTTCATCACTTGAAACCGCATTATTTAATAAAATTTAAAAAATGGAATTAAATTTAAATAATGTTGACTAATGTATGCTTCTGTCTTCAATGAAATCACACACCATAAACTATCAACCTTGGAGCTTATGGTAGATCAGTCTTGAAAGGTTTGTAAGTTATTGTTAATAATCAATTCCCCTATGGAAATAAGTAATGGGATGGGCTATTTCCTTCCTTGACCACACTATTGTGCTCTATTGTGATAAGTATCAGCTGGATTTTAGAAAGTCTGCAATACCTACAACAGAAGCCTAAAACAGTTTAAATAGCTATTTGGCTACTGCTTAACATTTTTGGCCTAGGTGTCATCAGATAAATCGAAAAGTAATTTCAGAAAGCGGCTTATGAATCCTTTTTTTTTCTTTGGAATAATTGTGTATTAAGATGGAAAAAAGGGTCAATTTTGATTTTATGTTGAATTTTAATACACTCAATATCACAGAAATGTTGAGAGGAAGAAATTACCAAACACAACAATGAATAATCAATAAGATAAGAATGAGCCATTTTGAACTACAAACAAGAACTAATCTTTCTTAAAGGGTAGTTCACCCAAAAATGAAAATTATTCTATAATTTACTCACCCTCAAGCCATCCTAGTTGTATATGACTTTCTTCTTTCAGCTAAACACAATCTGAGTTATACAAAAAAAAAAAACAAGTGGACGGACATTACCGGAAGCCAGTGATTATAGTTTATAAAGTTATAAATATGAATATTTTTCTTACAAAAATGTATCGCTTCGCTTCAGAAGGCCTTTCTTAAACCCCTGGAGCCGTATGGATTACTTTTTTGATGGATGGATGCACTTTTTGGGGTTTCAAAATCTAAGGCACCATTCACTCCGATTATAAAGCTTGGAAGAGCCAGGATATTTTTTTATATAACTCCGATTGTGTTTGGCTGAAAGAAAAAAGGAAACTACAACCAGGATGTCTTGAGGGTGAGTAAATTATGGGACAATTTAAATTTTTGGGTGAACTAACCCTTTATCGTTTTTATCCCAAGTTGTATCTGACTTTAAACACATACACATGAATTAGGCCAGCAGACCATTCAAAGTATATATAGTCTATCAATGTTTCCCAATACAGACAAACTCTGCAGGCCTGCAAGACATCAGGCTACCTCCTGCAAAAGCTTATGTTGGGGCATCGTGAGCAAGATTGTTTCTTTTTGTTTGTGTGTGTTGGTTATATGCATGTTAGTGTTCGCAAACCTAAACCCCAGCTGATATCATTACTAGGCATGCTGCTCCAGTATTACCCCACTATAGAGACATAAAAGACCCAATCAATTCAGGTCTAGACACTACTGGCCAATCAATAAACACATAACATCACAAATAAAATGAAAAACAGAAAAAATAACTTTAAGCCTACATGGCGAGGGAAAAACAAAACAGAGGGTAGGGGAGAGGACAAGCAGGAGGGGGATTTGGCAAATCCTGCAGCCTCCATTTGTTTGTTATAATCAGGGGGTCTGACGATCTTACATATACACCTGCTTATGTCTGAATGATGGTTGGTTAGGAAAGAGGGAACCAAGAGCGGCCCTATTATAAGACACACACTTTCACTTCCAAATACATCCTTTAATAAATACACTCAAACTTTAGATCAAGTCCAACAGAGTGTTGCCTAATTATCTGTACACTCAGTAGGGTTATATTTGCAGTATTATGCAGATACTTCCTGACCCTCTTCATACATGGAGATGCGACTGAGGTAATGCACCAGTCAGAGAGAGAGAGCGAGAGAGAGCTGATTACATACATGTAAGGTCCTCTAAACACACTCATATTCATAGACACACTAATGAAGCATCTCTTCATTACCTTTCTGACCCCAATCAGAGTGAAGATTCCCCCAACTCTAATTAATTAACTATACATGCATGCACGCACACACACACACACACACACACACACACACACACACACACACACACACACACACACACACACACACACACACACGCACACAAACACCTCAATTTGTCCTTCCAGCCTTGCAGACTCTTTATGACCCCTAAAGGAACAACATTAATAGTTTAACCCCAAAAAACTTATATTACATTATTTACAACCCTTGAGTTGTTCTAATCTCCTTTGACTTAATGTCTTTCATGGAACACATATGATGAAATTTAAAGAATATTTTCTCTTCTCTTTTCTATACAATGAAAGCAAATAGTGACCAGAGACTATTAAATAAAAAAAAAGTAACAAAAATGACCATACAAAAAGTCTTCTGTAGCAAAGGTATCTGTGAAAGCACCTACTGACGTCAAACTTAACACATTGCGTTTTGACATAATGTGCACATGGCAGGGCGGGGCCGGGCTGTGACTCCACACATCCGGCCCCTAATTAGGCTGATTAAGCCCGTGAGGGATAAATGCGACTGGAGATGGCAGTGCGAGAGAGAGTTACAGGCAGCTGCTTGACACCTGTATATGTTTGTCTTTTTGATTAATTTAATAATTAAAATAATATTTATACTGTTAAGCCGGTTCTTGCCTCCTCCTTTCCATTGAACTGTATTACACTGGTGCAGTGATGCGGGAAGGAGGAGGGATGTTCCGTAGTAGAGTCCTCGCCACTTCCATCCACCCCAATGGAGCAGCCATGGCCAGCCACCTGAGAGTGGATGAATAGCCACCGACAGCGAGGGGAGGAGGGGCTCCTAGCCGACCGCCTGGAGTGGTCAGGGGTGGAGGAGACACCTACTAGCTGCTAAAACGCGGCATGGTCAGAGAGCCGCCGACCGTGAGTGGGGAGGGGCTCCTGGCCGACCGACTAGAGACCCCTTCCGTCCACCTAAAACGCTGCTGGGCGTTCTGTCTGCCAGGGGCCAGAGGCAGATCCGCCGGGTAGTTGTGGCTGTCATCCACTAGAGGGTGGAGGAGTGGTCGAGGACCAGGCAACGGCATATCGGAGAACCGGCGAGTAAATAATTGTTTTACAGCTCCGTGTTGGCCTACGACATACCGGGGGCTCACCGGCCTGAGAGAATGAGGGAGGAATGTGGCAGGGAGGGGGGTTGGAGATTTGAGAGAAATAAAGCATACTTTTCATAGGGGCGGCCCGGTGGATCAGTGGTTAGTGACTCACAGCAAGAAGGTTCTGGGTTTGAGTCCTGGCTAAACTAGAGCTTTTCTGTGTGGAGTTTACATGTTCTCCCTGTGTTTTCGTGGGTTTCCTCCTTCCTCCTCCAAGTCCAAAAACATGCAGGTTAAATGAATTGGAGACTCTAAATTGCCCTGTATGTGTGTGAGTGAGAGTCCCCCAGCAAATGGGGGTTGCGTCAGGAAGGGCATCCAGCGTAAAACTTGTGCCAAATCAAATATATACGCATACTATCACAAAGCGGACCCTGCACTTATGTGGGACAAATGCTAGGAAAGAGAGGAAACATGTTTCTGTTTCTCGCTTAGAAGTATCATAGGGCTTCAGAGGACTTGAAATATAGAGCAATACAGGGTACTTTTATGATATTTTTTTTTTACTTTTTGGAGCTTCATATCCCCTGGTCACTAATAGGGTTTAATAGGGTGGAAAATAGAAAAGTGGACGTTCAAGATATTTTAAAACATCAGTAGCAAGCACAGAAACCTTCCTGCTGAACCACAGTAACAGCAAATTTACCTCTTAATATAGCAATGAGAGAAAACACATTTTAATGTTGCATGATTACAGGAACAAATTTATCTCACCAAACATCCTGCCACCCACCCTACACACAGACACAATGCATGTACACAAACAAACAAGCACACCGTCTATTTAATCTTAGCCATCTATCAAACATATGGTTGCAGTTACATACACACATATACACAAACACAGTGAAGTTTATGGTAAAAAAACACCCTTGCACATTTAGCACCCAGTCAGCCCTCCTTTTTATGGGATATCTGCAGCACAAAGAAGTGCTGGCCTTTCCATTCTCATATCTCTCTCTCCACCCGCTCAGCAATTATGTCTCTACCATGATGGGTTGCGGCAGTTTAATGTATTTATGACTAGGCAAAATAGAGCTTCTGCTGCCCCCCACGGGTGTGGAGGTTAAAAACACGGCCGATGATGTTATGATTACTGCTGCTTGCGTAATTGCAACATGATATATGATAATGAATAGTATAAAAAGCAGTACATGGTGTCCAACAGGTTATTTTTCAAGCTTAATCTCAAACATTTTCAAGCAATAAATGTAGCTTGTTCCTCTAGTTTTATGACTTTTTGAGCTGGCATAAAGCAGACAGATCTATTGTTTGTTCAATGTTTTGTTTTGCCCTTTCTTCCTCTCTATGTTTCTGTGACACTGAGTGTATTAAAATTCAACAAATCAATCACATAAATCCTTATGTGATTAATTTTGCTAATTCAAATAAACGCAAGTGTTTTCAAAAATCCAAGAGCCGGATAAAGGAATAAACAGCACAGAAAGAGATAGCCAATATTAATCTAGTGTATAAATGGCTATTTAGAGCAGGCATTAAAATACACTCTTGCTGAATGAGAACATGTCTGAGGAACACAATAAAAGGGGAAGCATTTAAGATTATTCACTTGATTCTAACAGTAATTCAGAGGGAATAATCCTGTGTAGATGTCTCGCCTGGATACCACTTCCCTTTATTTACTGATGGTAAAAAGGGGTATATAATCAACCTTTTTTGCAGTTTTTTTAAAGGGTTTTTTCTTATTTTTATTGTTGTCTGATAAACAGAGGTGAAAATATTGAAAGTCTGAAAAATGGAAAGAGTTTACACAGGAGCAAATTGGGAGAATTATGAGCATGTTTAGTAATATCATTCCAAATGATAAAGCAGACTCTCGAGCTAATAGATGTGAATAAAAACGAGATTTATGTCTTCTACCTACCTCTCTGTGAAGTTTTGGAGGACGGTAAGCAGGTTAGCAAGCATGTTTACCTCAGTTCCCTTTTTCCAAATGCCCAGTATTACTGTAGTTTTCTGCCTGAAAAAGAAAAATACAAGATTATGCTTAATATTTAGAATGCATATTTAAGGAATTAAATTATTTGTATCTTATTCTGGGGTCTATTCATATCTGTATAATGTTCAAACTCATTTAAGACGGTATAATTATATTCACTGATAATTTTATGATAGTTTGCTAATCAGTAATTTAATGACTAGATTTATTAGCATACATAACTTGATAACTACAAGTACTGATTATTAAACAGCAATCATTCATATATATATATATATATATATATATATATATATATATATATATATATATATATATATATATATATATACTGACAACCATTTAAAGAAATAAGTTAAAGCAACTTGGTCTCATAGAATCACAATAACTATCTAAAATATAATTTTGCAAAATGATTTGTATGTGCCTCATTGTACATATTGCAACAGTTTCCTGGTAAAATAAACACAAGAGCGTTACAACAATAATTACTTTTATTCACTTTCATACAAATCACAAGAAAAACAGCAGATTATCAGTTCATAAACACTTACTTTTCGCCCTGTTTCTCACAAAATGCTATCTTATGAAATCAAAAATCCTTTTCTACAGTGCATGTTTTGTAAGGTGATACATTTAATTGTTTCAGAAACACTTAACAATAAGGTTCCATTAGTTAACATTAGTAAACAACATTAGTTAAAATGAACATACAATGAACAAAACTTTTATAGCATTTATTAATCTTGGTTAATGCAAATGTTTGCATAAACTAATCATAAGTTTAGGATTTTTAACATTAGTTAATGTACTATGAATTAACAATGAACAATTGTATTTTTATTAACAAACATTAAAAAAGATTAACAAATGCTGTAAAAAATATATTGTTAATTGTTTGTTCATGATACTTAATGCATTAACTAATGTTAACGAATGGAACCTTATTGTAAAGTGTTACCAGTGTTTCATTATATAACTTGTTTGACTGTGCTCAAGGTGTTACAAAGCTCATAGCTCTTTCTTTTTTTAAGACGAGATGTAAAATAATGTTGATTTTAGTTAAAACTTTATGGCAGCAATTAAACTTAAGTTTTAAGTTGAAGTAGATGTATTTTGTATTTGTTTTTACAGTGGGGGTAGGCTGACATTGATTTAAAATCTGTTTGGGAGAACATTTAATTCACATTTAGTGCCACACACTGGACATTTACCTCTGAAATGCAGCGATGCGCATAATGAACAATGTAATGTCCTTGCCCTTATGTGGAATTTGGCACCCATTCACTTGCATTGTATGGAACTACAGAGCTGAGAAATTCTTCTAGAAATCTTCACTTGTGTTCAACAGATGAAAGAAAGTCAAACACGTCTGGGATGCATGAGGTTGAATAAATGATGAGAGAATTTTCATTTTTGGGTGAACTATTCCTTTAAATGTCCAAATATATCCTGTAGCCACTGCAGGTATGTGTGTCTGTCAGATGGATATGGCTCATGCATTTTAAGGGAAGTGAACAATCAAGCATTAGATCATAAAACTAGTATAGGCAGGGAAGAGGGAAATTAAATCCATTTTTCAAGAAGATTCTACTGATCCATGATGATACGCTCAAACTCCTAAAGCACACACACACTGTCCACTATAATAGGGTCATCTTTCATGAAGCTAAGCCTTTGATAAATGTTCTGTATGTGTATGTGTGCACTGGTGGGTATGTATGTGAGAGTGTGAAACAGATGACACTTTGTATCTTCGGTTCTTGCTAAGCACTGTGGTTTCCCTGGGTGCCAAATGACAGGTTTTGGACTGTTTCTTTAGAACACATTGAGAATGTTTTTATGATGGTTTAATAATAGTGCTGACTGATCCTGACCAGCGTTCCATTATGTCTTAGCAAATTCACTACTCTTAGCTTTAAATTCGATCATCACAGTGGCAGATCTAGAATTTTTTTATGGGGTGGCAAGGGGATGGGATGCAGACTATGAGGGGTTGCAACACTAAAGCAAGCGCCCATGCATAGTTCTTATGGATCTAGGTACCAAGCTTCATTGCAATAAGTACTAGTTCACAATGAAAATCATAAATGTCCATGATTTTTTGATACAACTGCATTTCCACAGGAACCACATAGTAACCATTTTGATACTGATTTGCTAACCTTAAAAAAATATATATTTTTGCATAATAAAAAATAAGTAACAAAATTAAAAAAAATCTCTCGAGCACCAAGACATTGTCTATTAAACACAAATTCGAAATGTTCCTATGCTTCACATGTAGAACCGGCAATCTGGACTAAACATCACCGCCTTTGTTAAGTGTAACCATGGATGGAAAATGCATGCAAAGTCCTGTAGATTCACCTTTGTAACAGCTGGAATAGTCCATTTGAAAGCGAAGATTAACACAAAGGGTCGGTCAAAATAAAAATAAACTGTACAGAAAACTGAACCATGGGGGGGAAGTGCTGCAAAACTCATGAATATTAATTATGTAATGAACAGTAAAATATTATTTTAAAGTACCTGATTTGATCAACAGTCATACTTAATGACTGATTCAAGCACCCAAATAAATATTTCATATAATATGGTAATTTCATTTCTACATCTACACCTTGGGATTTTGTTATTCAGTGGATGAATGCATAGATTAGCACGTTGATTAAGAACATGACTGATTGATGTAGTGGTAACTTTTTGCCTCTAGTTTTTAGAGGTTCTGGATTCTAATTAGCCCAAATATAACTTTTTATTTAATTAAAAGATTGCATCTGTACGTTAGTGGATGGGTGTTCCCTGTCAAAAGCTACACTTAATGCTTAATTGATTCAGCGCTTTGGGAATGTCTTTAGGAGTGACCAGCTGTGAATATGTGTGCATCACGTCAATGAAATTGACTAGAACCTTTATAGCCTCTGTTGGTGACATCATCAGAATGCGCCAGTACCAGGGGCTATAAATAGATGTGCCACAGGTGTATCGTCAGGTCTTTTGTCTTCAGACCACTCCTCCACCGCTCACGACGCCAGATCAGGAGAATCTTCACAGACTGTGTCCAGTCCGTGCTCTTTAGGCCTACGTCCACCATACTTGCCGGTGACGTAAGTCAGTGCAACTATACGTTTGTCATGGGGGCCATGACAGAGGGGTAGCCGCCACAAAACAGACAATGTCACATTGGGTGAGGGATGCTTTTGCCCTTGCCTATGAGACACGAGGTCGCTTCTTCTAAAGCTTTGTCGGCGGGTGCCCCTCTGCAGCATGTTTGTAATGCGGTCTTCTTGTAATGTGGTCCTCTCCACACACATTCATAAGATTTTATAGTGTGGATGTTCACGCCACTCCGGGCTCTCACATCCATGAATCAACATCACAAGCTCATATCTGAGACCTTTTTCGTTCTTGTGAGCACACACTACACAACCATAAAGGTCCAGACACCCACAGTACGGCGGCGTGGGTATTCTCGTTCCCAAAGCACTGAATCAAGAGCAGCATTAAGTGTAGCTTTTGAAAAAGCAGAACGAGATGCTGCGCTTCATTGCCGCACTGAGGATGTCCCAGGACTGCTCTTCAGACAAATATACCTGACGATGCACCTGTGGTACATCTATTTATAGCTCCTGGTACTGGCGCATTCTGATGATGTCACCAACAGAGGCTATAAAGTTTCTAGTCAATTTAATTTACATGTTGCATACATATTCACAGCTGGTCACTCCTAAATACGTTCCTAAAGCGCTGAATCAAGTGCAGCATTTCATGGGGGAGATGAGAGTACTGGAAACACACACACACATTCATTGAAAGTTCTGTTTATGAAAGAACAGCAAACTTAGAAATTCAGACAGAGCTTGAGCTGCAGAAAAACTGTTGACACTAAACAACACTGATAACAGCCGCAACAAACACTTATCATAACATTCATAATAACTCATTCCAGTGCAGGAGTGCCAGTCAAAACACACACAGATGAATTAGAAACTCCAACTCAAGAACTGAAGATATTTCATGTGGATTATACACATACCTGACGAAAGCTGTTTCAAAAAGTGTTGAGGAAAAATCTCACCATCTCAACCTTTAACTGACAGGGATTTAATAATCATTCAGTGAATACTTGGACACAACTGTGAAATTCATCTTTTACCTCTTTTTATTTCTTCTCCACGTATTTTTCCATATGGTCATTGTTGAGTAAATAAGCTTATCAACCCACAAGAGCCCAAACGCTATACACGCACTGCAATAGTAGGTAGGCAATTGGTTAATGCTATGATTGGCTGCTGCTGTAAACAATCAATAGGTCTGTAGTCATTTGTGCGTTCAGTGAGAGTTCAGGCAGTTTGATACAATTAAACCCCTAAACAATGTCAAAATCAATGATAATTTACTTACATTTATACATACATTTGGATACTTATGCTGGGGTGGCAGATGGGGAGGCAGTGCTTTTTCTTAGGGTGGCATTTGCCACCCGGTGCCACCCCGGTGGATCCACCCCAGGATCACCCAGCAAATCATTCTGAATAATTATGAAATGGTTCAGGCAGGCTTTTGATTTAATGCGTTATTCTCTTACTATCTGATACACTTTTCCACCAACACAAACTGTGTTTAATTTAGGATGAGAGAGGCATACAAAGAGAAAGGATGATAGACAGAAACAAAGAGATAAAATGAGAAAAATGAGAGAAAGATTATATCCATCAGTCCAAGTCCAGTTGCATAGTGTGCAACCTTTACCCTGCTACACTTGGAACACCCGCTCTTCATTGTGTCCTGTGTGTGTGTGTGTGTGTGTGTGTGTGTGTGTGTGTGTATGTATGTGTGCACTGAGTGCTCTTGAAGACCAAAGTGCCTCTATCCATCTTAAGCTTATGGAAGGACGTGTGAAATATTGAATTCCCTGTTCACTCTCTAATGAAGTGCAGATAACCAGCCAAATTTCCTGAATGTAGCTAAAACATAATACAAAAATCACAGGTAGACAACATAATGTAAAATAACTAAAGATGTAAACACTCTCATAAGACCCTCTTTTCACTCTCTTCGGTTTCTGTTTTTTTAGCCTCTCAAATTCAATTCAGAGCAGTCTTATATTCTGCACTGGGGCTATTTCAATATACATGCTAAAACAATTTGCAATGAAATCGTTATGATAATATTTTCATGCTCTCTTCCTGCCTAAGGCATAGAACTGAATGGCATCATATAGCATTAACAACTCCATTTATCTCACCTCCAGAGCTCTCACACTCATTTTCACACACATACACACACACTCACGTTCACACACAAGTCTTAAAAATGTCTAAAGGGAAAAGAGAATAAAAAACATTATTCAAATTATGGAGCCATTAAATACCTTCCTATACACACATACACATATGTCCTTATTAAATGGTTTTACAGTGTAACTGTTATGGAGAGGTGTGTGTATTTGCACCAGTATTACGTATGCATTCATACGTGATACAGTGCCTCTAAAAATGATTTGAACACTGAAGCCACACTTAAAAATGAATGTCATGGCATTAAATGACAAAATATCAAATCAATGACATTTATTTTAAAGATAACATTTCATAAAAATGTAATAATTGAAAGTATAATTAAGTATAATTTAAAAAAGGTTTGAACAATAAAAAGCTTTAATTATGAAGAGCTACTGATAAATAAATTCACATGAATGATACACTCACTTAGCACTTTATTAGGAACACTATGGTCCTAATAAAGTGCCCAACGTGGTGTTCTGCTGTTGTAGCCCATCCACCTCAAGGTTCGACGTGTTGTGCATTCAGAGGTGCTATTCTGCTCAATTAAATTGTACAGAGTAGTTATATGAGTTATCGTAGTCTGTCAGCTGGAACCAGTCTGGCCATTCTCTGTTGACCTCTCTTTTCAACAAGGCATTTCCGTCTGCATAACTGCCACTCACTGGATGTTTTTTTTGTTTTTGACACCATTCTGAGTAATCTATAGAGACTGTAGTGTATGAATATCTCAGGAGATCAGCAATTACAGAAATACTCAAACCAGCCCATCAGGCAACAACAATCATGCCACTGTCTAAATGCATTAAACTGTGGCCATAAATTGGCTGATTTGATAATCGCATGAATAAACAGATGTGCAGGTGTACCTAATAAAGTGCTCAGTGAGTGTAGATTACTAGATTACTTTGTAGTATGTGAGAAGAAAGAGACCACAGAGTGATATGATGAAACTAGCACATTGCTCTGTAACAAATGGGCAGTCTGGGACAACAGTAAATGATACACTTTAGTGGTTATTTCACAAAAATATTTGACCACAGAATGCTGTAATTCAGAATCAAGTATAATAATAAAAAAATCTAATCAAATCCCTTTATTGTCACTCAAATATATGAGATTATGTTGTTGGGACTGCAGCTGTGGACACGTTTTCAGCCCTTTTTCACATCATCTTTCTATTCACTCTCTTTCCTTACCCATCTTTCCTTTACAATGTACATTCTTTGCATCGACTGATAAGGTTTAGTTTTGCTTATGAAATGCAGCCATGCAATACATGTCTACTACTTAAAACGTGTAATTAATCAACACTTCAGAGCAACTGCTATTTTATCCTCCTGACTCCTTTGTATCCCTAGTAACATAAAATGTTTCACAGATGTGCTTGTGGCAGATGTGTGGCTGAAAACAAAACAAAACAAAATAAAAACAAACAAAACAAAACAAAACAAAACACATGTATATGTTTTTGTAGCATCAAGATTGTTCCCATTCTACCACTCAATGAAAGTAATGTCCATTTAAAGCGAGTAGGTTCACTCAGCACCCATTTTGGCTATGCTACTGTCTAAAATTGTAAAACAGTAACATCTAGATAACATCTAGAAACTGTTTGCAGAGCTTAGTATGTTACTTATTTAGCTAAAATGTTATTTCTTCAGCTAAAAGCTGGCTAAAACATTATTTTAAATGTGGTCTAGTTAATCATTATTTTGTTCAAGAGTAAAGAGCAGATCTTTTGGGTGAGAGTGTTTGCACTACCTGTGGGCATTATGGATGCAAACAGTGGGTGTTTTTGCAAAAATATATGGGAGGTCCATGTTAAGAAAGTGGCACAAAGCCTAATATAATAAAGCATTGCACTTAAGACGTCTGAGAACCATATCTATTCTCAGCGCAAAGTCTAAACTCAGCTTGTGCATCTGCAGTGTGGGGATTCCACCAGCAGGTGCTACTGTATCAAAGTGCATGTCTCTCTCTCACTCTCTGAAATGGTCACGTCACCCCATGCGTGGATCAGATGTGTGAACGGCGAGCTCTGCGGACTTTGCTAGTTTTAATATCTTTTAATGATATAAACTGATGAGATTCGATACACTCTGACATACTGTCCTGCTAGAACAGTTATGGAACCAAGAATTAAAAATCTTCGGGCTCTGGAGACATTAAAAGACACTTACGTGCTCAGGCTGACACCCCTGAGAAGGCTGTGGACCAGGGAGTCGATTTGGTCAGAGAGTTGAGGGAAATGCGGTGAGAAATGTTGAATATGTCGGCAATGCTGATGAAGGTTGCTTGTTGTGTTAGTCGATCAATCACTGCCATGGAGGTGAAATTTACTGATCACAAGTGTGGGGGATTTCGAGAAACAGATCGATTATCTGGAGTCATCGGAGAGGGAATTATCTGCTAATCCACTAGCAACCAAAGTGGATTTGGAGCATGTATGGAAGAAGTTGGAGGACATGGAAAACCGTAGCCGGCGGAATACCATCCGTATTGTGGCAATCCCTGAGGGAGCAGAGGGACAGATTATGGTGGAATTTCTGGATGGGCTCCGCTTGCCCATCTGCTGAGGGAGACAGGCCCCGATCAATTCTTGTGTTACATGAGGTGAGGAGTAAAGGAAGGCTTTCTTTTTTTTTGCTTATTCAACAATAGAGAAACATGATAGATTCCAGGAATGTAAGAAACTTTTACACCAACAGAAGGTTGCTTTTGCACTGATATTCAAATTGAGAATAGATGCTAAGGATGGCCGTTAAACTTACACATGCCCACAGCAAGCAATGTCCTTCATAAAGTCAATGAGTGAATGGGTCGTGTTGTGGTGCTCATGTTGAGGCTAAATGGACCGGCTCACTGAACATTAATTTGACTGTCTGAAGAATCTGCTTGTTTTTTTTTTTGTGCTGGTTTGTTGAGTTTATTTTGTAGAATAATACACCTTAAGGACAGTTTTATGGACTAAGCTACATGCTCTTTGTGTTTATTCTGCCTATTGGTTGGAGATTGTTTTATAGATTATTTTTTGTTGTGTAATTCTGCCTCTCAATATTTGTATAGAATCAACGGACTTGAGCAATCTGATGGCAAAGTTGTAGCGGAGGATCTTGTAGGCATACATTAACTGTTTGAGTTTGGAGGGAACAGGGTTCAGGGTTTGTTGAGTTCAGGGTTTGTCTATTGCTCTAATGTCTTATAATCCTGTTTTTGACACACAATAAAAAAAATGTACATGTCAAAATGTCAATTGGAGTGGATTGTCTCTCTCCACATGGAATGTGAATGGGTTGGGGCACCCCATAAAAAGAAGGAAGGTTAATAAGTGTTAGAAATATGATATAGTGTTTCTTCAATAAATGCACCTTTCTCTGCAGGAAGCTGAACATTTTGGAAAGATATGGGGTTGGCAATTTTTTTTATAGTGCTGGCTCGAGTAAGAGCAGGGAAGTTATTACACTGATAAATCAAATGTCTCAAACATAGTAAAGATAAATTAGGAAGCGTCATTATTTGTTTAACTGAAATTCAGGGACAGAGTCTTATTTTGACTAATATATATGCACCTAGCGTTGATGATCAGGGCTTTTTCATAGATCTTGAAGGGATGTTGCAAGCTGCTGGCACCCATCATGATATAATATTGGGAGGAGACTTTTATCTTTTGATGGACTCAGTCCTTGATCATAGTGAAGCAAAATTGTGCAAGCCCACTAGAGCAAAATTGACGCTTCACAGGATGTGTAAAAATCTTGGTCTTACAGACATTTGGAGACTTTTGAACCCATCAGGTAGGGACTATATATATTTTTTGTTCAGTCCATAAGAAATATCAGTCCATATATATATATATATATATATATATATATATATATATATATATAAAATTTCTTCATGTCATCTGATGTTGATTGCGCAATTGGAAAACTTTTAGTCTCAGATCATGACCTGGTGTGTTTAGAGGTGTTGTCACATACAGAGAAAAAGAAATCACATAGTTGGCACTTTAATGTATCCCTTTTGCAAAATCCTGAATTCTAACAAATGTTAAAGGCTGAAATCAATGTCTATATGGAGACCAACTGGTCCTCAGTATCCTCTGTGGGCATGGCTTGGGAGGCACTTAGGGACCGGATCATACAGTATGCCTCATTCACCAAATAATCCAAAACACAAAAACTGTGGAATTGGAAAGGAATATTAAAAGTGTAGAGGCAGAGCTGAGGCGCCAAATGTCATCTAATGGCGTTAGAGAATTTCTCGATTTAAATACATATATAATACTATTTTGTCGCGGAAGGTGAGTTTTGGCTATTCAGGGCAAGACAGTCATACTTTGAGTCAAGGGACAAAGCATTATAAAATCTATTTTTAAACACTGTCCCTTAACACTTAGTTTAATAATTTTAAACCATGATTTGCACTATACATAAGTAATATTGGCATTGTATTCATGATGTTAGCCAGAGGGGAACTTTGGGGCCAATCATGGGTGGACTGGCCAGCGGGAGAACTGAGCGGACCGGTGGTGCATCTGTAAAATGTGCCGAATGGGCCGCGATAAGCAAAAATGAGCCGCCGCATTATGCAGAATGGACCACAAAATGCTGTCGCGATATGCAGAAAAGGACAGCGACACCCTGTTATCTCACATTTGCACGCGGTATGGACAGTAGTGTCCAGAGTGTTTTAGTGAGACAATTATTTAAATGTTGCCTTGAGCATATGGCTGAACCCAAAATTAAGTATTAATAAATCCTCTTTCTGCTGGTCAGATTGGATTGTGAGGGAGGAGGCGTTTGATTTATATAATTTGATTCTGTATTTTTGGTTATGTTTATTTGATTTGTGAATGGAATCAATAAAAATGGTTAATAACAAAGTGCACGTCTCTGCAGTTACAGTGGAATATAAAAGGACGACCATACAATTACAGTTAATACATGGTGTTGTGTGTAAGTAGAGCAATATGATTAATTACACTGACATTCTCTATAATTTAAAAGAGCCTGATGTGCACTACCTTTTCCATGCGATTAAAAAGTGTGCCATGGATGTAAACCTGACATTCAATAAGGACACAGTTACTATGTTTCTGATTTCAGCAAGAGAGTCAGGAAGTTGTTCCACAGTCCAATATATACAGTATGCTTATGCTTTGTGTATGATCGGTGTTCATTTTCAATGGTGCTGAAATGCTGCATCTTGATGATTACTCTTTTCCCTCATGTTTGCTGAAAACTACAGTTGCAGTAAGCCTTTTAATCTTAATTTTAAACTAAACTGATTATTTAAACTTTTCTTCCAGTCTGAATCCTCCTCTGCCAGTCATAAAAATGTTAAACTTTGCCTCTTTAAGTATTATCCTTCACTAGTCAGCAGGTATTAGAACCTGGTTCCTCTTGATTGTTTAGGGTACCAAGCTGAAAGACCATAAATCGGTTTGAAACACAAAAGTAAACAATTGCAGGGTAAAATTAAATAGAATTGAATGGGATAGAATGGAAGACCATGGCAAAATAATTTTTGCTTAACCATTTGCTTCAACTTTTTCCACTTTTAAAATGAAGAAAAAATTGAGAGTGATGGATTACAACAGTCAGTCTGATCCCCAGATGACACTGCTCCCTCCTGCAATGTAAATCTGGTTGATCCAACTGTTAAAACCGGTCCAACTGTTTTATCATCTGCCAAGCAAAAATAACAAGTCTGATTGACTTATGCATGAGCTATTGTATGAACCAAGCATGACTAAGCATGAGCAACAGTAATAGTGATGCTTGCCATAGCAAATTACGAAGAAAAAAAACTACAGGGTAGGGAGATGCTACTCTCAGCCAATGGGAGGTGTGTTTGTGTGTGCATGTGTGTGCACTCGCATCATTTTAAGAGCAGCCTTGATTTGTTAGAACATTTGCAACAGCAAAGAGACAATTGTGATCTGTGGAAGTGACCTTTTGTGACCCTGAGTAATGAACTTGTTAATAATTACAATTATCCTGACTGTGAATCACAGTGATATCACAAGGATTATTAGAACTGACAGCACTGTCAGCAATGTAAAAAAAAGAGCAATTTGACACACTTACACATACATGTGTTCTCACAAACATCTTACATGCAGACACTCATTTGCTGGAATGCACTCATTGAGAGAAATGAGATAACACAAACACAATATATCTGAGGAAGGACCCAAGATGCAGTATGGAAATTAAAAGGAGTTTTATTGAAATGGAAAAAAAACCAACAAAAAACAAACAAATTTCTCATCAGGGAGAAATTAAAGATAAGATGAAAATAGAACTGAAAACAAACCAACAAAGGAAAATTAAACCAAACAGGAAACAAAAACTCAATAGGGAGAAAAAACAAAACAACAAGACAAAAGGAACAGAGAAAGAACCAACTGGATAATAGGACAGGATACAAAAAAATATGTCCAGAACTGTAGACTGAACATAACACAATGATCTGAGAGGTAAGACTATAAGAAAGGAGAGAATATAAAGAGTAAGGAAAGATTGAACACAGGTGCTGCCAATAATCACAAGCAGTGTGAAACAGCTCTGCCATGACAATGCTAATTGTGCTGCTGAGCACCACCCATGAGAAACATGAGAGAAGGAGGAAAACAAAAGCACATGGACAACCTGAGACAGAGGTGGAGGAAACTGTCACAATCCGGCCATATAACTAATAAATCCAGATGGAGTGGCATCTAGCAGTCATGGTAATTAGTCCAGGTAGGTAGCAGGATACTACAAAACACAGAACAGACAAGATAGAGAAACAAAAATCCAAACAAATCCAAAAATAAAAGGTAAGGACCAGGGCAGAAGAGACCAGGCTGGCACCTGCGGGACGGAACAGGGTGGTGCAGGCAGGATGGACCAGTGTGGAGCCGGCAGGACAGACCAGGGTGGAGCAGGCGTGATGGGCCAGGGAGGGGCCAGTAGGACGGACCCGGGCAAAGCCCACATGATAGCCCATGTGGTGCTGGTGGGATGGTCCAGGATGGGATTGGCAGGATGGACAATAATAGGCTAGGCTTAGTGGCTTGACTAAAGGACTTGACTTGGCTAGGCTTGATAACTTGACTGGGCAAGCAGGCTTGACTAGATGTGGTGACTTGATTAGATGTGAAGATTTGACTTGACTGGTCTTCTTGACTTGATGTGGTGGCTTGATTAGGTTTGAAGGTCTGACTTGACTGGTCTGCTTGACATGATGTGGTGGCTTGATTATGTGTGAAGGTTTGGCTTGAAGTGGCTGCTTGATTTGATTGGACTCCGTGACTTCATGTCGGTACGACTTGATTTGGTGAGCAGGCTCCAAGAGATCAAGTGTCTCTAGGACGGGAGTGATGACAGATGGCACTAGGACAGGAGTGAAGGCAGATGACTCCAGGATGGGAACGATGGCAGGCGACTCCAAGAGCAGAATCAACCAGTGAAACGACTTTTATGACCATGAGCACTGGCAGTGATAGGGGAACAGCTTCCATGTCTGTGGGTGCTATTTGTGGCAGGGGAACAACCTCCGTGGCTGTGAGCACTGGCAGAGGCATGGGAACAACATCCGTGGCTGTGAGCACTGGCAGAGACTGGGGAACAGCCTTTGTGGCCATGGACACTGGCAGCACCTGAATAGGAGTGGCCCTTCTCCTCCTCTTTCAGGTGGTAAGAAGCATTGCAGTGGGAACGGCCACCGCCTCCAGGCATTCAGCAGAAAAAACGGCTGCCGACTCCAGGTGGTCAGCAGCATGCTTCCTCTGGTGGTGGCGTCAAGAAGCCCCAGAGGTGCCCGAAGAAGCTGAATTTGACTTAGTCACCTCCTGGTGGTCAATAATGTGCTCAGCAGCCCTATCCAAAGACACTGAAAAGAGGGATTTTGGGAGTTGGAAGCCCTCCCTCAAAGCAGATGTACCATCTTTGCCAACCGGCAGAGATGGTCCACCAAATCCTAAAAGGAAAAATGAAGAATATAACCCAGCTCCTCTGGATGCATGGGCTTGTCCAGACCTGCCAAAAAACATTATCTTGATGATGGTCTCATCAATACCCTGCCCAGAGGCCACTTCAGCCAACTCCTCAGTAAAGATATCGATGGGACGACCTTGCTGAAAGCAGGCCAAGGGAACGGGCAACCGGGTGAGGCATTGGGAGACAAATTCCTCAAGGGCCAGAGCTGGGTTCTATAAATCACCCCTCATGCCTCCGCTGGGTCCAAAGTTGGTCAGATCATTCTGTCATGATATAAGTGAGGAAAGACCCAAGATGCAGGATGGAAATGAAAGGTGTTTTATTGAAACAGAAAAAAAAATACAAATAAAAATCTTATTAGGGAGAAATAAATGATAAGATCTGAAAACAAACTGACAAGGAAAACTAAACCAAACAGGAAACAAAAACTCAACAAAACAAAACAACACGACAAAAGGAACTGAGAACGAACCGACTGGATAACAGGACAGGATACAAACAACATGACTGGAACTGGAGACTGAACATAACACAACGATTTGACGGGGGAAGACTAGACAAAGGAGAAAATATAAAGAGGACACAGGTGCTGCCAATAATCACAAACAGCTTGAATCAGCGCTGCCATGACAATGCTGATTGCGCTGCTAAGCATCACCCATGGGAAACACTATCCTGCCACATAACAAATGAAAACAGACCAAAATGGCAGGATCATGACAACACACATGTGCATGGGCACACTTACACTGATGAAAGAATTGTGTGCTGTTCTTTCTTCCATTTGATTGCTCATTTTTCTGTTTGTTTCAAAGAAGCACTTTACCCAGCCTCGTCTGAAGATAAATAGCTATTTTTCTAGTGCTGCTTTTCTCAGATCTAAGGTGAACAAAAATCTCAATATGAGAAAGCTCTTCTGTTGCAACAAAAATCAATCTGGAACTTTAACAGCTGAGGTATAAAACCTCTAGCTGATATCCTCAAACCCAAGAAAAAACACCAAGTTGAAGATACATTTTGAAAGAGAGAGGCTGTCAAGGATCAATACCATCATTTCTCTGGCAAGTCTGGATATCGGTTTCGTTATCAACAACCTCACTACTTTGGCCTCACATGTGAAATATTGTATGTTGCGTATGCACGTTGGTGTGCATATTCCAAACTTTTTATGTTAAGATCTGACACATAAAAAGAATGTGTATCTACTGTGTGCTTGATTGCAGAGATCAATGTTTGTATATCAATTTCAATACTTAAGTTTTATGCTGTGTGTATGGGTGTTTGTACAATTGCATTGTCAGTTTCAGAGATCTGAAAGACCTGAAGATTAAATTATTGATCTAGTCTCTTCAGAGATGGACAGACAGAGTGTTATAGAATATCTGTGACTCTGCCTCTTTCTCTACCATGTAATCTTTTCTTTCTCTTCTCTTTTTTTAATTTCCATGGGCTATGTTCAAAATGGAATAATAGCATACTACATACTGCCTGTTATGGCTCTAATAGTTCTGACTCTAAATTCTGATTGGATGAGTTTTATTTGAAGCTGTTATAAAATGTTAATAATATACATATATACATATATATATATATATATATATATATATATATATATATATATATATATATATATATATATATATATGCACATGTGACTGTAAAATAATGTGCCATGTTGCAATGTTTCTTGGCAACAGTAAATAGCCTGCAGTTAGGCTAATATTCTAAATTTCTTATGTATTTCTGTTTATTAGATACTGTTACGAATGGAGGCAGTGAAGGCAGACGAGGAGAGTGGATCTAAATGCAGCTTACTTTATTTAAACAAACAAACAAATAACCCACAATGGGAAAACAGGGAACTTAAACACGATGAAACAACACTGAGAACTCGGGCAGGGAACACATACCAGGCTTTACAACATTCAACGATTGACAGAGGGGAGTGACAACAACCGGGTTAAAATACACGGACATGGGAAAACGGGGGCCAATGAACAAACAGAACTCAAACAGGATAACAGGGCAATAAACAGAAACCAATGGCAAACTAATGAGGGCAGGTGAACAAAATGAACAGAGAACACGAAAGTTAACAAGGGAACTATGGAGCTACAAGGGTGACAAAAGTGCAAACTAAGGAACTACAAAAGTGACAAAAAGACAAACAAAGGGCAACAGTGAGACAAGACAAGGTATACCTAACAGAGCCCCCCCTTAAGGAGCGGATTCCAGATGCTCAAATGTAACATCACATAAAACAAGAAGAACAAATGTCCATTGACTGGGGGGAAGCTTGTGGTGGGCAGAAAGACCAAGGGGGGCAACAAAGGGCAGACTGGCAGTCCAGGGGGCAACGAGGAGCAGACAGGCAGTCCAGGGGGCAATGAGGGGCAGACAGGCAGTCCAGGGAGCAACGAAGGGCAGACAAGGGAAAGGGGCCGGTTCAGGAGGTCTGGGAGAAGGCCGCTGGGCGAAGACTGGTTTGGGGGGCCTGGGAGGCAGTTGAAGGACTGGGACCAGTCCTGGGGGCCAGGAAGTCCAAGGGGGCACAAAGGGCAGACCGGCAGTCCAAGGGGGGTACAGAGGGGACTGGGTCAGGGGGCCTGGGAGGTGGCCACAGGACAGAGACTGGTTCAGGAGGCCTGGGAGCTGGCCACAGGGCAAGGACAGGTTTGGGGGCCTGGGAGGCAGTCGAAGGACAGGGGCCGGACCTGGGGGCCAGGAAGTTGACCACAGGATGTGGATTGGCTTGGGGGACCTGGGAGGTGGCCGCAGGATAGGGACCAGTCCGGGGGGCGGAGCCGTAGAAGGCATAGCCGGGGGAGGCCTTGGAGCTGTGGGGGGCGGAGAAGCCATAGGAGGCGGAGCTGAGGGAAGCCCTGGAGGCTCAGGAGGCGGAGCTGCGGGAAGCCCAGGAGGCAGAGCTGAAGGAGGCTCTGGAGGCTCAAGAGGCGGGGCTGAGGGAGGCTCTGGAGGCTCAAGAGGCGGAGCCATGGGAGGTAGCACCGTAGGAGGCTCTAGAGGCGGAGACCCGGAAGGCTCTGGCGACGGAGCCGAGGGAGGTGGTGCCGCAGGAGGCTCTAGAGGCGGAGACCTGGAAGGCTCTGGTGGCTGAGCCGATGGAGGTGGTGCCGTAGGAGGCTCTAGAGGCGGAGGCCTGGAAGGCTCTGGAGGTGGAGCCGAGGGAGGCTCAGGAGATGGAACTGAGGAAGGCTCAGGAGGGGGAGCTGAGGAAGTCTCAGGAGGAGGAGCCGAGGGAGGCTCGGGAGGCTCGGGAGGTGGACCCCAGGGAGGTAGCGCCGTAGGAGGCTCTAGAGGCGGAGACCTGGAAGGCTCTGGCGGCGGGGCCGATGGAGGTGGCGCCGAAGGAGGCTCTAGAGGCGGAGTTCTGGAAGGCTCTGGAGGTGGAGCCAAGGGAGGCTCATGAGACGGAACTGAGGAAGGCTCAGGAGGGGGAGCCGAGGAAGGTTCGGGAGTCTCGGGGGGCAGAGCCGTAGGAGGCTTGGGAGGCGGAGCCATAGGAGGTTCTGGAGTCTCTGGGAGCAGAGCCGTAGGAGGTTCGGGAGATGGAGCCGTAGGAGGCTCTGGAGGCGGAGCCGTAGGAGGCTCGGGGAGAAGAGCCCTAGGAGGCTTGGGAGGTGGAGTCGTAGGAGGCTCTGGAGGTGGGACCGTAGGAGGCTCCGGAGGCTGAGCCAAAGGAGGCTCGGGGAGAGGAGCCATCGGAGGC
Organism: Xyrauchen texanus; assembly: GCF_025860055.1. NCBI lineage: Eukaryota > Metazoa > Chordata > Actinopteri > Cypriniformes > Catostomidae > Xyrauchen > Xyrauchen texanus. Next base: position 33,584,515 of record NC_068304.1, on the reverse strand, counting down.
TCGGGAGGTGGAACCCAGGAAGGCTCGAGAGGCTTGTGAGGCGGAGCCCTGGGAGGGTCGAGAGACTTGAGGGGCGGAGTCCCGGAAGGCTTGAGAGGCTTGAGAGGCGGGGCCCTGGAAGGCTCGAGAGGCGGAGCCCTGGGAGACTCGAGAGACTTGAGGGGTGGAGCCCTAGAGGGCTCGAGAGACTTGAGGGGCGGAGCCCTAGAAGGCTTGAGAGGCTTGAGGGGCGGAGCCCTGGTAGACTTGAGGGGCGGAGCCCTAGAAGGCTTGAGAGGCGGAGCCCTGGAAGGCTCGAGAGGCGGAGCCTTGGGAGGCTCGAGAGGCGGAGCCCTGGGAGGCTCGAGAGGCGGAGCCCTGGGAGGCTTGAGGGGCGGAGCCCTGGGAGGCTCGAGAGGCTGGAGGGGCGGAGCCCTGGAAGGCTCGGGAAGCGGAGCTCTGGAAAGCTCAGGAAGCTTGGAAGGCAGAGTTCTAGGAAGCTCGGAGGGCGGCGCTCTGGAAAGCTCGGAAGGTGGAGCTCTGGAAAGCTCGGCAGGCGGAGCTCTGGAAAGCTCAGGAAGCTTGGAAGGCGGAGCTCTGGAAAGCTCGGAAGGCGGAGCTCTGGAAGGCTCAGAAGGTGGAGCTCTGGAAGGCTCAGAAAGAGGAGCCCGGGAAGGCTCGGAAGGAGGAGCCCTGGAAGGCTCGGAAGGAGGAGCCCTGGAAGACTCGAGGGACTTGAGAGACGGAGCCCTGGGAGGCTCGGGAGGAGGAGGCCGGGGAGGCTCGAGAGGCGCTGACTCTTGGACGGTCATGGCTACTGGCACTGGCTCTTGGACGGTCATGGCTACTGGCACTAGCTCAGGGACGGTCGAGGCTACAGGCGCTGGCTCAGGGACGGTCGAGGCTACAGGCGCTGGCTCACTGACATCGGGGGCTAATGGCTCTGGCTGGTTGACCGTGGGTGATGCGGGCTCTGGCTCGCTGACCAGGGCTGACGAGGGCTCAGGCTCGTTTACCATGGCTGACGAGGGCTCAGGCTCGCTGACCGTGGCTGACGAGGGCTCAGGCTTGCTCACCAGGGCAGGCGTGGGCTCTGGCTCACAGACCGGGGCAGGCGTGGACCGGGAGGCGGAAGCCCGTCTTCTCTCCCTCCTCCGGGCAGACGAAGTGGGCCGTGCAGGCTCGAGGATCGCGGATGCGGGGCACACCGGCTCTGAAGCGGACGAGGTTGGCAGCGTGTAGGTCAGGACGGGCGTGGACAGACGAATCGTGGCGGACAGGGGGAGTATCTTCGTGGGAGGAGCGTCATCCTCCAGAACGCCCACAGTGAGCGGTGATCCGCTGACCCGCAGGGTCTCCTCCACGAAACTGAGGAGCGTCCAGAAACGACTCGCCGGCGGCAACCGCTCTCTCAGAGACTCGTTCAAGTTACCCCGGAAGAATGTCACCAGGGCGTGGTCGGGGAAGTCAGAGATGTGTGCCAGCTCCAGAAAATCCTGGACGTGGTCCTCCAAAGGGCGGTCCTCCTGGTTGAGGCAAATGAGCAGGTAATTCGCCGAATAGGCTGCTAGATCCATGTGTGTTGGTCAATCGTTCTGTTACGAATGGAGGCAGCGAAGGCAGACGAGGAGAGTGGATCTAAATGCAGCTTAATTTATTTAAACAAACAAACAAATAAACACAAAGGAAAAACCCACAATGGGAAAACTTAACACGATGAAACAACACTGAGAACTCGGGCAGGGAACACATACCAGGCTTAACAACATTCAACGATTGACAGAGGGGAGTGACAACAACCGGGTTAAAATACACGGACATGGGAAAACGGGGTCCAATGAACAAACAGAACTCAAACAGGATAACAGGGCAATAAACAGAAACCAATGGCAAACTAACGAGGGCAGGTGAACACAATGAACAGAGAACACGAAAGTTAACAAGGGAACTATGGAGCTACAAGGGTGACAAAAGTGCAAACTAAGGAACTACAAAAGTGACAAAAAGACAAACAAAGGGCAACAGTGAGACAAGACAAGGTATACCTAACAGATACACTATGGGCTAATGCCACCCACTGAATGTTTCTTGTTTGGCTGGTAGATTAGTTATGATGTCTTGGAGGCAGATGCCAGTTTAGAGGGTTTAACGTCAGCTAGATTGTGTTTAGTTTTGTTAATTTCTTTGATTTTTCTCCCCTTCCAGGAAATGGAAGGTTAACTAAAACACATTACAATATGTGATGCAGTGTTCAACGCAATTGAAAGTCATCTGGGTATTATTTAACTTTTATACAGATAATACTGTATGCATATTATGTATAGTTATGGGGTGTTGGTGGCTTAGTGGACTAAAGCACATAACTGGTAATCAGAAGGTCACTGGTTTGATCCCCACAGCCACCACCATTGTGTCCTTGAGCAAGACACTTAATCCAGGTTGCTCCAGGGGGATTGTCCCTGTAATAAGTGCACTGCAAGTCGCTTTGGATAAAAGCATCTGCCAAATGCATAAATGTAAATATAAATGGGATGGGGTATAGGATCCACAGCCTATAACACTGAAAAAAAATAATACATTAAAATAAAAAATAAAAACAACAGTAATGTGCCAGTGGCAACAACTAGCAAACAAGTTGTTGTATTTCGAACAACAGTAAAATTAACTACAGTAGTTTACAGTATAATGATTTGGTTTCAATATTACTGTACAATTAAGTATGCTGGTTGTCTGGATGCTGTATGTTAAATTAAAGAGTGCTTAAAGTAAACTTAAAATAAAAGCACAACTACTTACAGTATAACACACTTATACTGTTAGTTTTAGTTTATTGTAAGAGGACTGTAATTTAATATACAACATACAAAGAAATAGCATATTTAATTTTACAGTAAAGTGCAAATGAGTTTAATATACTTACAGTATAACTACTGCAGATACAGCAATATTATTGTTGTATGATTTTTTTCTAAATCATAGAGAGTGAGAGAGGGGGTGGAGAAGGATGGTAGGGAGAGGTGTTAATGTAATTTTTGATCCACACAGCAGTCCACCAGAGAGGCAGATGGGACAGGGGAGACCTGCTCCATAAGTCCTTGTTCCTGTATGAATCACAGGCCAAGCAGCAGGTGTATTCAGTCAACGGAAACAACATGTACTGTCCTGTATGGGTGTTACACACATGTTCCTTCAACCTCTGCTCTTGTCTCAAATGTATTTGCACTGAGGGGAAAGTGGTTTGCTCACAAGAGCAGCAGGCAGTTATTAGGTGAAGACTGGTCGAGATATGACAGACAGAGTGTATGCTTATGTAACTGTTCTTGATGGAAAAAATGCTATAAAAAATATAAAATGCACATTTTGTAATCAAGGTTTTCTCTATACTGTCATAATGGGTCATAATCTATAGTCTTGGGCTACTATAGCATGACATTTCAATGCTCTAGACAATTTGAACTGCCAAATATGAATACAATCATAATAAAATAATAATAATAATAAAAAACATAACTCAGATTTAAATTCTGTCTGTACCACATGTATATGGGTACATCATTACACTATTAAATGCAGCTATTCTGCTGTTGTCAAAGCCTGAGTCATTTCTAATGTTACTCTTCAAGACCAGGGCTGTTTCATAAGGGAGGCATCACCATAGCAACTTTTTGCCAACATCATGAAAACTTCACTGTCATTTCATTCTCACAGATCGGACGATTCTGTCACAGGCTCTGCAATATTCGTGTTTAACCACAATGTTTACTTATAAATACATTAGTTACCTTATACTATAATTTAAATATTTTTGATCCCCTGACCCAACTTATTCCTAAACCTAACCCTTATAAACAATATAGAACATGTACCAGGCAGGTATATTTTGTCACATTCATTTTAGATGCATTAAACTATAATATTGATATTTTAGAGCACCAAAGGAATAAAGTGAAACTAAAAGGTTTACTCACTGAAAATGTTCCTCTACATGAAGGCAGTGAGTCACATCTAACTCAAAAATACACATGCAAACATTAGAACATCGTGATCGGTCTCAAGACTAGCAAGAGACAATGGCACTTAACATCATTGATATCAAAGCTGTCATAATGCTTGATGAGGCTGTCATTTTGAATATTTAAATGACTGTGGGTCTGTTATGGCAGATAAGAATACTAATCATTAAATAGAAACTTAAATTTAGATCTGTTCTTCACACAGAGCAATCACCATGCTCCCACAGATCAGCTGGTTCAGTGCCAGCCGTGCTCCCTCACGGCCCGGCCACGCCCTCCTCCTCATCACAATAAATCATTAAAAAGTTAATGATCAGGGAAAAACATCTGCAATTACCTAATTTCAATTGTCTTTTGTACTGTTTAGCAACCTCACACTTTCCAGGCTATAACTATTAAAGCTCTTTCAGCAAAACAATTAATGATTCAGTGTCTGATTCATCAGCTGTTTTCTATGAGCTACAGCGTTCTACCTCTTCTCTTGACCCTTGACTAATGTTTGTTGGCATCTTTGACTTTGTCCCTTCTTTATTTTTTTTTTAAATACCTCCTACAGTTACTTTAAATGGGTCTTCTTGCTTTACTATAATTTTGCATACTTCTTTCCTTCTAAAACTGCCATTATTCACTTAGATCTTCTGATTTTAATGTAGCGTCCCTTTTTTTTTTTATCATAAAGCTCTTCACAGTTCAAATGTCCTCAGTTGAAAAAATGCATTGTGCCTATTTTTGCAGTCTGTGCAATGTAGGTGACCCTCTTCAGCTCACCAAAAACGTTTAATCTTCAAGCATACACAGGGCAAAAAAAAAAATAAAAAAATTACACAAATATCAAGCTCCTCTGTTTCACTTTTTAAAATCACATGGTTACACGTGTTTCGAATAAGGATATGTACAGTACAACAGAGTAGATATTTTTATAGCCAAGATTATTTGGCCATTATAATTCAGTTTCTCATCATGGAAAATCTTTTTTTTTATAGGGTACTTTATAACTATTTCTAGCTCAATTATTATATTATTTAAAACTTTCTCAGTTGACTAAGAAAAGAACGTTTGTAAAAATGAAACATTCTTAATCCAGTACAAACAAACAATACTCTACTTGATATTGCACTATTCTTTGCATAGCCAACTTTCTGAGCTGAAATACAAAGTCCAGGATATTATTTTATACTTTCTTGTTGTTGCTGTTAATTTGCAGCTACCCAGTTATTATAATGTTCTACCACGTTGATCACTAATTACCATTGTTTAGGGGAGACAGGTGTGACAGGGGTGCTTGAAAGTTGTCAAAGATAAGAAGTGGATTCAGAATGGTCGGAAACCACTGTTCTAGTGGAATACTTTGTTACTTTGTCTGTACTGCATGTGTTTTAACTGACAGGTATTGAGCATGTTTACTTGCACATCAATACGCTGATACTCTCATAATCATTGTATTGATTATGAGAGTTTCTCCCAATATTCCAAAGTGCCCAATTCCCTCTACTTAGTAGGTCTTAGCAGTGCGGTTACTCACCTCAATCTTGGTGGTGGAGGTCATGTCTCAGTTGCCTCCACTTGTGAGACAGTCAATCCGTGCATCTTATCAAATGGCTCGTTGTGCATGACACCGCGGAGACTCACAGCACGGGAGGTTCATGCTACTCTCCGTGATTCACACACAACTCACCACATGGCCCAAGTGAGAGCAAGAACCACTAATCGTGACCACGAGGAGGTTACCCCATGTGACTATACCCTCCCTAGCAACCGGGCCAATTTGGTTGCTTAGGAGACCTGGCTGGTGTAACTTAGCATACCTTGGATTCGAACTCAGGACTCCAGGGGTGGTAGTCAGCATCAATACTCACTGAGCTACCCAGGCCCCCCAAAATCATCCAAAAAAATAAAAAAAAGCAAGATAGTTAATCTCTGCTTTTGACATCAAACAATGAAGAGACAAGCACACAACATAAGCATAGAATTGAATAAGCCTGTAAAGGTATTTACATGCAACATGTAATCGGGTGCAAATATTTACCGATTGGTTTAGTCTTAAGCGTATAGGACCAATAAAGGAAAACAGTTTAATGCTTTGATGGTAAATGAACACTGCTTATTAAGCAAAATAGGTGTAAGAACGTACATGAAAATGCGTTCATTGTTCCAGTAATCTTTTCTGTAAAAGAACGTAGAACAATCATATGAAAGCATGGATAAAAATATTATAATTTGTATTAATTATGATAATTAACATTTTGAAGATGGAAAAAAAAGTGCAAAATAAAAGGCAGTATCCTAACTGCAATGGAATGGAAAGTGACCGATTTTAAATACTCTGCAAACTCGGACCTTTTGCAAAGTGCATGAGAGACTCGACTCTCGATAATTCATTTTAATAGAGTTTGGAGTTAGCATATTGCTAAGATAATGCCTCTGTCTTCTGGTAGACATACTGTACATTCAGACTATTTCTCTCATGTTTTGTTCTTTATGTCTATATGCTGTTTATTTTTTGCTGGTTTAATTAACTTATTGTGTTTGCTCATTAGCCGACTGCTTGAGTGCCCACACAGGCGTGTTTTAACAAGCTCTGCAGCAGGGGCCCAAACCCTGGCCTTCGTTAAGCCACATGAGACTCGTTAACAGTCATTAGAACTCTCTTAATTTTCTCCACCACAGTGCCAGTTTTTTTCTTTTAACTTTGAACTAATTGATGGTAACTTCATCTGTAAAAGTTACAAATGTATATAGAAATGCTTTTAGAGTGGGAAAGTACACAGGACTGTAGAATTAAACAGGAAAACACGCAGGCATACTCATGTTATTACTTCTACAGATATCCCTACATCATACTTGTGGAATTCAAAGATTGATGTTTTAAATTTACAATAAATTAGATTAATACAATATTACATTTATTTACTCACAGCATTTACCTAATCTGACATTGTTTATGTGTGGTTCTGGATGAACCTTTTGTGAGAGCTCTCACACACACAGATCGGCAAATGAGTGAAACACGTTACACCGATGTATTTGACTTTGATGCTATTTTCCCATTCAGAAACACTGCTACAAAAATGGCACAAATGTCCCAACTGGATTTAATATATAAATAACTTTTTATACAATTTTAAAAGTTGTCTATAGCTTTATAATTGTATGTAATAGTTTCTATCCAAATGTAAAACATGTACACATTTTGTGCAAATACCAAAGAATACCAAAATCACTTATAGTACCAGGTACTTGAGTTAAGAAACTCCTGTGCCTTCTGCCAAACAGAGCAATTCTATAAATCTGCTTTCTATGAGCAAGTTCACACTTGATATGAGCTTCAAGACTCTCCCACCAGACTAAGATACATTTTCTACATCTGTCAGCTTCCATTAAAACCTAGATGCATCACAAACACACACACACACACACACACACACACACACACACACACACACACACACACACACACACACGCACACACGCACACACGCACACACACACACCTTTATTATGTCCAGTTTGACACAACTAGTAGACAGAGCCACACAGGACACTAATGACATGTTTGCACATCAGGGTTGGCTTCCTCTATTTTTAGCCTTTATGAAGGTGTGTTGGTGAGTAGAAATGACAAAATTGTTCAGTAAAACAAGCATTTTCTTAGTTCTTTTGATTACCTAATTTACGTGATGCAACCAGGGACTAAAAATGATTCAAGAAATGAAAAACGAAAATGAATGTTTTTTTATTTTGTTTTTTTTGCAGAACGTAACCGAAAACGTGAAGAAAGTTCTCCTGGGATTTTCACTACAGTCTCTAGAAATTAGTCTGGATGGTGCCAAAAACAAAAAAACATTCAGAGAGCAGCAGTAGTGAATGGAAACAATTTGTTTATGAGAGAGGTCAAGAGAGAATGGCCCGACTAGTCTACTGACAAAGTCTACAGTAACTCAGATAACTGCTCTGTACAAATGTGGTGAGAAGAAAAGCATCTCAGAATTCTGAGATGCTGGTTGGTGCTGTTTTGGCAGAAAGAGGGGGACCTACATAATATTAGGCAGGTGGTTTTAATGTTGTGGCTGGTTGGTTTATACATATATATATATATATATATATATATATATATATATATATATATATATATATATATATATGGGAATGCATATATTTATAATTGGATTATAATCCAAAATAAATAAAAACTGTGTTTTAGCATCTTCAATGTAGTCACCCTTTGCCTAGAATTTGCAGACATGTACTCTTGACATTTTATTAACCAACTTCTTGAGTTATCACCCTGGGATTCTTTTTAAACAGTATTGAAGGAGTTCTCATCTATGTTGGGCACTTATTGGCAGCTTTTCTTTATTATTTGGTCCAAGTCATCTATTTAAAAAAACATTTTTTTTATTTTTATTAAATTGTAGTTTTCTAATTAAATAAATTAATATGGGGGCTCAATTAGCTTTTTGTCTATAAAACTAATTTCTTGCAGTATTTGTGTCTGGGCCATCTAGTCAAAATAAAGAAAGACTAAGATTGTTTTAGTTCTTAATCTGTAGGCTATTAGTAATTTTCCTTAACAGATGCAAACTTGATAGCAAATAGCATCATTGGATTTGCGGAGGTGGTTAAATAAGATTTCTTGATCACTTCAATATTTTAATAGCTTTTTCATTTAGTTTAAAGTGCAATTTGAATTTGAAATGTCTTTGTTTATGTTTTTCGTGTTTCAATAAATGAATACAATTTTTAAAGCAAAATCAATAAAGCAGAAATGTTCACTGGCCCTCAGCAGGGGGGTTGACGATATAATCGTACATCATAATATTTTAAGGCTATTATTGATCAAATGTTTTTTTTACATATTGCCCAGCCCTAGTAGGAACAACAGCATCCAAAAAATGCTTCACTTTTCAGCAGGGAATGCCAAGAAAATAAATGTAATTGCAAAGTCATATGCAAATCTCATTGAAATTGGTTCTGAGAACTGTTATGGACACAACCTAACAAAGCAGGTTGCCTGACTCTTTTATGTGATGTCAAAATGTATTAAATTGGAGACTCTCATTAGCTCTTGTTGTGCTTGAACTAGTTGGCTGTTTAAAACAGAGGATGCTCCCACTAGCTAATGAGTTGCCTTACTTTTAATGGCCGAGATAACATTGAAAAGGCCAAATGAAGCTGCAAATGATGCTGAGATGTCTCTATTAGCTTCAGCCAATGATCAAAAGCTCTATTTAATCCTCCTCGTCTTTTATATGCATACATACGCTCCTCACTCTCCATCCACTCATACACACACTAAAACACTAAAATATAAACACACACACACACACACACACACACACACACACACACACACACACACACACACACACACACACACACACACACACACATGTTGTGTTTCCATGTTTTATGGGGACTTTCCATAGACATAATGGTTTTTATACTGTACAAACTTTATATTCTATCCCCTAAACCTAACCCTACCCCTAAACCTAACCCTCACAGAAAACTTTCTGCATTTTTACATTTTCAAAAAACATAATTTAGTATGATATATAAGCTGTTTTCCTCATGGGGACCGACAAAATGTCCCCACAAGGTCAAAAATTTCGGGTTTTACTATCCTTATGGGGACATTTGGTCCCCACAAAGTGATTAATACACGCTCACACACACACACACACACACACACACACACACACACACACACACACACACACACACATATACACACACACACTCAATAATAATAACCAATGTGAGCTCCATTTCCATGTAAGCATCAAGCAGTTTGGCTCCAGTCCACTGCCTGAAATAGCTGCAGCCTCCCCAGAGGGCTGACTCATCCAAGCCTAACATCTGTGAGCGGGATGACTGTTTGCAAATCAGCTGAGCTCTTCCGTATAGAGTGAATCTTTACCCTGGAGGTCTGGGGTGAACCAGTGCCTGGATCAGTGAACTCATTTGAAGCATTTTGAATGCTCAAACTCATGTCAGTGCAGTCAGCATCATTTCTACAGTAGATATGAAAGACAGACATAGCTCAGTGTGCGCCCGCTGCACAATCCAAGTACCTACTGGATAAGTAGATCCGAATTTATGGGCAGTTGCGCTCCACTTGTGCCCCGGAAGCCCTACCACCTGGCGGGGCCGCCCTGTACTTCCGTCTCTCTCAAGACTGCCCTGCTGATCACGCTCACCTCCGTCAAGAGGGTCGGGGACCTGCAAGCGTTCTCTGTTAGAGACACTTGCCTGGAGTTCGGTCTGGCAGACACATACGTGATCCGAAGACCGCAACCGGGCTATGTGCCCAAGGTTCCTACCACACACTTCAGAGATCAGGTAGTGAACCTGCAAGCGCTGCCCCGGGAGGAGGCAGACCCAGCCCTTTCGTTGCTGTGTCCCGTACGTGCGTGGGTTGTCGACGCCATTTCATTGGCTTATCACATCCAGGCCGTGCCCCCCCCCCTTGCGGGTCGGAGCTCACTCCACCAGGGGTGTTGCGTCTTCGTGGGCACTGGCCAGGGGCACCTCCCTAGCAGACATCTGCAGAGCAGCAGGGTGGGCAACACCTAACACTTTCTCGAGATTTTACAATCTCCGAGTTGAGTCAGTATCGTCCGGTGTTTTCTCAGGTCCGAGCCCGTAGAACTCGGTAACACGCTGACGATCTGGCCAGGTGAATCGCTTGCGCCTAGCGCCCTTTCCCTCAGCCGAGGTAAAATAGTACGCCTCCGTTCCCAGGAGATCCCACCTTTGGGTCGCTGGTTGACTCCTCCCTAGCCCTATTGGGTCCGCAGTTCAGTGGAGGAATTTGCCGACCCAAGCCACTACGGGTACCCAATCTACCCTGTACTGGAATGCTTACCTGTGGTGCTCCACAGGTAAGGCCTCCTGTTCGGACTCACCCTGTGTGTAATTCCGCGGTACCCCTGTGTCTCCCTTAGGCAGTTACAGCTGCCTCGGTCACCGTGCTGTACGCTTCCCCCCTCTACGAGGCTGGATCTACCACCGCACCAACTTTTCCACATAGGTCCTAACAGGCCATGTGATGTATTTGCCACTCTTTGCCTCCCCTGCAGGGTAGGTGTGGCCTCCACAGGTCTTCTCCCCCTGAAAGAAGGGCTAAGACCCCCTTCCCTCAATGCGTGTAAGGGCCCCGGCCGTAGTTGCTCTATGCGAGAAACATAGAGAGAAAAGAGGCCCAGCCAGGCTGGCCCGTTCCCAGGTTGGCAGCCATCACCTTGTTCTCCCCTCCAGGGTAACCAGAAGGACTCTGATGGCTTGAATGGGGCATTGGGGAAGGGTACGTGCAGTCTGATACAGCTGGTCACCTTTGCACGTAAGAATACCTGCTCGCTCCTGTATCAGCAGTTCACGTACACGGCTCAGCGCATGGCACGTTTATAAGTGGACCCCTAGTGTCGCTTCTCTGACACAACGTGGAGAGAGCAACAGAAGGGGAATGTCTAGGTTACATATGTAACCTCTGTTCCCCGATGGAGGGAACGAGATGTTGTGTCTTCCCCGCCACGTCGCTGAGCCGAGCCACTGTTTCCGGCTCCTCAGAAAAACTCCCGTATTTGCGCCGCTTAAATACCCGTATGTCCGGGGGCGGGATATGCAAATACCGGCTGCCAACTTCTCATTGGCCTTTTTTCATAGATCAGAAGTGTATATCGGCACTCAAGAGAGACCCCTAGTGTCGCTTCTCTGACACAACGTCTCGTTCCCTCCATCGGGGAACGGAGGTTACAAACGTAACCTAGACGTTTTTGTCCCTGATTGTATAAACATAATAATTAGCGAATTGAATACATTTACTGTATTTAAATAAAATATGGTGTATACAAGTATTTAGCGTATTTAGGCCAATTTTAGGCATAGTCTGTGTTTAGAATTATATTGTCCTGCACTTGGTAAAAAGCATACAGTATTATAGGTTTTAAAGGAAGTTCAGAGAGAAATAAAATCATGGATGATTCACAAGTGAAATTACCATGTCATTGTTAAGTAAAATATATTTTATATTTTGTGTAATTTACTGTGCTGTATCTTAAGAACACTCTGCAACACAATAGACCAAATGATGGAGAGCATTTGGAATTATCCATCAATGTATTTAAATGGTAAAAGGCAGAAGATTTGTGATTTACCTCTGTATTTAAGATGTGGCAGAGTAATATAAGGGACATTTTATTTAAAGAATGATAATTCATGTGCGATATGTTTCTCTACATTTATTTGGTCTCTCAGTATGTAACTAGAACATAAATGATTTGCAGGAAGATTGGCGGAGGCTCAAGTGCACTTAAGACCTCATATCTAAAGACGTACATACTGTACATGTGTGCCTGTTTGTGTGTATTTTTGTGCTTTGTCCCTCTCTCTGTCATTAAAGAGCTTTTGGTCATGCAGAGTAAATTATAGAAGATTGTACAGTTGTGATAACTTAATTTGGCCAGATGGATGGACAGACTGACAGACAGATAGATTGACAGGAAGGGAGAGGGAGAAAGTAGATTGAGCGTATGAAACCACAGGTCAGGGAGTGCGGTGATGTAGAGGGGAAGAGGGAATAAAATGGAGGCTAGGAAATGACTCCTTCCTGCAGCTCTGTACCTCAGACTTGTTTATTGGTACCATCTGTATTGCTTTATGTGCAGCTAAATTTAAACATTTATATTTCATATACTTTCCAGGCTTGAAAGTGGTACATTGCAAAATCAATTGCATTTTAGGAAAGTTTCATAGGACCAAACTTTGATTATTTCTTTCTTTTCTTTCACTTGCTTCCTGTCTTTACAGTACGTCAATCAGTTTTTATCAAAGGAGGGAACATGTTGCCTAAAGTGAAATCAAAATCATGCCTTTACCTGCATGTGCACACACACATACACACACACACACACCTAGCCCCTAAAATGCAAACACAATTAGCATATGCTGACAGGTGTAGCTTTTTGATTGATGACTGTTCTGAAACACAGTACATTTTGCTGTCTAATGTCAACCTTTAAACCTGTGTGCTAAATATACACTGATGATTGAAATCTGTAGAGACATCTCTGACTATGTGTGTGTGTAAGAGAGAGAGAGAGATTTATATGTCCATGGATAAAGTGTAGATGCCTCAATCCATCAAACAGCCTCACATCAATTTATTACACTATAATAAGACATACATAAGCACTTTATAACTAGACTATTGTGATTTATGCAAAGATGATATGATCCTGTATGACAGTAACATGGATAAATGGCTCTCTGGAGCAATGAGCATCTGTTGTCTAAGTCTGTATTTCTCAGCAGCTAATGTCATACTGAGGAGAGTGAGTTAAATAGGTAGCTCTGACTTACATTATCTGGTATTATTTTAATATTAATATAATTTAGGCAGAATAACTGTTCAACAAATGTAGATTTATCAAATCTCCCCCACTTGCTATAGTAGTCAGAAATTAATTAAATATATTTTCAAGAGCCTTGATGGGGCAATCTCATAAGTGAGGCACCATGAAAACGTCACAGACAGAACGGAGGATTCGGTCACAGGGTCTTCAGTCTTTAAAATATAATTTGTTTAACCACAATATCTATCACTATCCTTAAAAAATATGTTAGTTAAGTTACATTATACTACCTTTTCGATATTTTAGGTCCCCTTACCTAATCCCACCCCTAAACCTAACCACTTTTAAAAAATATAAAACATATAATAGGCAGATAAATGTAGAGTCACAATAATTTTAGTTACATTACACTATTATATGGATATTTTAGAGAGCACCTAATCCCTCCTAAGCCTAAACATTTCTCAACAAAATTAAAGATATAAAAAGCATACAGTGCAGTCACTATTATTTATTTTATCAAATAAAAAAGAAAAACACTATAAAAGTATTCTAAACGACTCATGCTACAACTACAATAGCTCTGTTCAAGGAAGAGTCCAACTGAATTTTCTAATCGTTTAAATTCTTCCTATCCGCGAGGGCAGTCGTATCTCATTCAAAAATATACATCCAAATGTAAGAATGTTGCAATCAGTCACATGACATGAGAGAGCCAATGGTATTTGACATCACTGATGTCCAAGCTGTCGTAACCCTTCTTGAGGTGGCCTTTTCTAATTCTTTAAATGAGCGTGGTATTTGAGAGATAAAGCGAATGGGAATGAGGCTCAGAAAATAAAGCCATACATTTTGTTCTGTCACAGAAATGCTCTGTGAAATGCTCTGAAATACAGAGCACACATGGATAACTTTTATGAAAATTTTTAGAGTGATTAATGGTATTTGAGCCACAACTGAAAATTCCCTTTGCGTCCAATGGCAAAATAGAAATAACTGATAAAGCAATGAATGCACAATAACATAATTAATAATTCATTTCATTTAAAAATGTAACCTGTAAAAGTATTAAAATTATCAGAAATTAGTTGAATACTAGTTGGTACGTATTGAGGGTGCAGGCAAAAAGTTGCAATAGGAACGTCTCTTTATGAGTGTGTTGTCCTTGGTCAAAATGAAAAATGACTCTCTGCACACAAAATCTCAACCTCCTGTCATTTGTCAAGATAAGCCATTATTGGCATTTTGTCCCTTACATGGTTGTTCTGAACTCTCCACATGTGGAGTGATCTAGTTATTTTCTGAAAAAGTGTAGATAAAAATAGAGGAGGGTGTAATATCCGTAGAGTCTGAGCTATTTTTGGATGACTCTGAGTCATCGTCAGAATACAAACTACAAGGTGACGTGTTTAGTGATTCAGAGGTGTTTGGTATACACTCACCTAAAGGATTATTAGGAACACCATACTAATACTGTGTTTGACCCCCTTTCGCCTTCAGAACTGCCTTAATTCTACGTGGCATTGATTCAACAAGGTGCTGAAAGCATTCTTTAGAAATGTTGGCCCATATTGATAGGATAGCATCTTGCAGTTGATGGAGATTTGTGGGATGCACATCCAGGGCACAAAGCTCCCGTTCCACCACATCCCAAAGATGCTCTATTGGGTTGAGATCTGGTGACTGTGGGGGCCATTTTAGTACAGTGAACTCATTGTCATGTTCAAGAAACCAATTTGAAATGATTCCAGCTTTGTGACATGGTGCATTATCCTGCTGGAAGTAGCCATCAGAGGATGGGTACATGGTGGCCATAAAGGGATGGACATAGTCAGAAACAATGCTCAGGTAGGCCGTGGCATTTAAACGATGCCCAATTGGCACTAAGGGGCCTAAAGTGTGCCAAGAAAACATCCTCCACACCATTACACCACCACCACCAGCCTGCACAGTGGTAACAAGAAATGATGGATCCATGTTCTCATTCTGTTTATGCCAAATTCTGACTCTACCAGCTGAATGTCTCAACAGAAATCGAGACTCATCAGACCAGGCAACATTTTTCCAGTCTTCAACTGTCCAATTTTGGTGAGCTCTTGCAAATTGTAGCCTCTTTTTCCTATTTGTAGTGGAGATGAGTGGTTCCCGGTGGGGTCTTCTGCTGTTGTAGCCCATCCGCCTCAAGGTTGTGCGTGTTGTGGCTTCACAAATGCTTTGCTGCATACCTCGGTTGTAGCGAGTGGTTATTTCAGGCAAAGTTGCTCTTCTATCAGCTTGAATCAGTCGGCCCATTCTCCTCTGACCTCTAGCATCAACAAGGCATTTTCAGCCCACAGGACTGCCGCATACTGGATGTTTTTCCCTTTTCACACCATCCTTTGTAAACCCTAGAAATGGTTGTGCGTGAAAATCCCAGTAACTGAGCAGATTGTGAAATACTCAGACCGGCCCGTCTGGCACCAACAACCATGCCACGCTCAAAATTGCTTAAATCACCTTTCTTTCCCATTCTGAAATTCAGTTTGGAGTTCAGGAGATTGTCTTGACCAGGACCACACCCCTAAATGCATTGAAGCAACTGCCATGTGATTGGTTGATTAGATAATTGCATTAATGAGAAATTGAACAGGTGTTCCTAATAATCCTTTAGGTGAGTGTATGTGTGTGTGTGTGTGTGTGTGTGAGTATAACAGGTTTTGGGATTAAGGAAGCTGCGTGTACTATACTTGGCTAGCAGGAGAAAGCTTGTTTTATTTAGGAACAAGCTGATTTTTACATGCAGTCCTTAGATTGTGTGTGTGTGTGTGTGTGTGTGTGTGTGTGTGTGTGTGTTAGCGTGTATTTATCACTTTGTGGGGACCAAATGTCCCCATAAGGATAGTAAAACCTGAAATTTTTTACCTTGTGGGGACATTTTGTCGGTCCCCATGAGGAAAACAGCTTATATATCATACAAAATTATGTTTTTTGAAAATGTAAAAATGCAGAAAGTTTTCTGTGAGGGTTAGGTTTAGGGGTAGGGTTAGGTTTAGGGAATAGAATATAAAGTTTGTACAGTATAAAAACCATTATGTCTATGGAAAGTCCCCATAAAACATGGAAACACAACTGTGTGTGTGTGTGTGTGTGTGTGTGTGTGTGTGTGTGTGTGTGTGTGAGCGTGTATTTATCACTTTGTGGGGACCAAATGTCCCCATAAGGATAGTAAAACCTGAAATTTTTTACCTTGTGGGGACATTTTGTCGGTCCCCATGAAGAAAGCAGCTTATAAATCATACTAAATTATGTTTTTTGAAAATGTAAAAATGCAGAAAGTTTTCTGTGAGGGTTAGGTTTAGGGTAGGTTAGGGGATAGAATATAAAGTTTGTACAGTATAAAAACCATTATGTCTATGGAAAGTCCCCATAAAACATGGAAACACAACGTGTGTGTGTGTGTGTGTGTGTGTGTGTGTGTGTGTGTGTGTGTGTGTGTGTGTGTGTGTGTGTGTGTGAATTTGAATCTATAAATATTAGCAGCCCATGCGCAGAGATGCAGTAAGGTTTGTCATTGAAGTGCAGCTCTTCTCTGATGGACAGAAACAGGCATGTCTATCCAAATGAGCAGAGCATGTGTCTGATATTTAATGAGAAAGTACAGACAGAGGCACGTGGCAACCTCAGCTGCTCCCCTCTAATGTATATACAAGCATGTAGGCTAAATGGTTTGGATGCAAGTGTGCATGATAGAGACAGACACCCTGAGAGATAATAAGTGGTAAAAATTGGTGTCTAAAATCCAATCTCTTGGTTTGTACATGAGTATTCTGTTGAGGGATTCACTGTTTGAATGATTCAAGAAGATTCACATGAATCACCCACACACCAAATGAAAACCAATGTGAATTTATTCGAATTACAAAACAACTATAAAGTCTATGGCTGAGTCTGCAAGGTGAAAAATGCTGCCATCAGTAGCAAAGCCTAACTACATTTTTCGGTAGCGGGGTGGTATAGCATAGCTAATTTATAAATCATGTAGCTTTTCAGAAGCAAAGCTATACTATTTATTTGGTATTTTGTGAGCATTGTAGTGCTTGCAGATTTATGTGTAAAAATATACCTTTTCCAAAGTGTACTGTATTGTAGTGTCAAGTAGTTGACTAGCAAATATTTTAGTAGTTTGCCCAACATTGAGTATACACAGTTACAAAGGTATCAGTTAGCATTCTAGTAGCTTGCAGGTTGTAGTGTAACTAGCTACTTTCTCTAAAGTGCCTCTTTCAGCATAGCTTAGCTAATATTTCAGTCGCACACATTAGTTGGCAGCTTAGCTAACTACATTTTTAGAGTAGCTCACATAGTTACGAATACAGAGAACAAACAGTGCTGGATTCAGTGTAAATTTGTCCACTGAAACAAATGTCAGTCTTTTTGAGAGATAACTTTGAGAAACTTCAGCTAGTGCTGTGTCATGTGAACAAGGGGCTGTTCAAACTGTACGTATTTTTGCATCTACTCATGCTGTTTCAATCGTTTTCCATGTAAACATTTGCTAGATGGATGTCACTTGACAACTGCATCATGTTTTACTGCATTTTTGGACACTGTTTCAAGTTAAAAAGAACTTCTTAAACTGATAAAAACATTTTATACGTTGCTTTTACATTGTGGTGCATTCTGCTTTTTTAAGCATCTGTCTGAATGGTTACTGGAAGAAATGCTTTATCCAATAGTTACATGAATGCTACTCATACTCGAAAAAATAAAACTAATTATTATCTCAAAGTCACCAGAATTGAACACTTTGATGTTTTTTGCAACAACAACAACAACAACAACAACAACAACAACAACAAATCTTCCAGAGGAGCATGCCCCCGGACCCCACTAGATATAAAGTTTATTGGGCAGATTTCTGTGCGTACCCTCAGATTAAATCCTGCAGGTGCCCCTGCAGCTTGTAGAGTAGCTTGTAGCTACTTTCTCTAAAGTGAAGCTTTAGCATAGCTTAGATAATTTTTTGGTTTCATATTTGGTACCTTGTACCGAGGTACAAAGGCAACAAGGCAGATCTGAACCTGATGTTTGCATAATTTCCTCTGTTGACATTGTCAAAAATGTGACACTGTCAAAATGTGACATTGTACACACACTCACACACCACTTCAGTTCAGATAAAGCTCTGCTGTGGAAGTATCTGACTGCTCACTTTCATTATACATTATCTTTTTAGCTAGATGGGGAAGTCAAATATGCATTTCCATTTTCACCGTACCATGCATGCTGAACAGCTTGTTTATTAGGTCTCACAGGAGAACAAGTTTACGCTTACAAATGAGGATGTTCGTGTGTGTTTGGGCATGGATATGTCGGTATCGTTCAACTGTCTGTATTGTTCAGCAATCAAAGAGCAAACATGCCTTTAAAAAAGAGGCAGTCTGTCAAAACCTGCAGTTTTGGAAATATGTATCTTCAATGATGCAACAGCTGAATGATTGACACCAAGTTGTACAACAGTACAACCCATTGAACAGACTGTACTTCTATTCCTCACAACCTTGCTTTCATAAAGGTAAAATTAAATATGGTGTCTACCCTGTCTAATGTCCATCATTTTAACTTACATTATTATGAGTTTGATATGTCTTTATTTGCAGGATACATCATCTGATCTATAATTCAATAAATGTTTATGAAATTAAATTTCTGTTCATGCTTTCTTTTACGAGGTTACAGAAGGTCACTTTAAGTCACTTCAAGACCTGCTCAGAGTGAGAGAGTCTGCCAGTCCCCCCTACTGACTTGAATCTTTCATGTGCCACCATGACGACTGTTCCTCAACAGACTGCTCTATATGAGGTAGCTCTTTTTTAATGAGAAAATAAAGCCTCGTTAAAGGCACGCACAGGTTCGATTCAGCAGCTAATGAGAGAGCGAATGAATGCTAATTATTGTAAAGAGGGATTTCTACATGTGATTTTTTACACACACACACACACACACACACACACACACACACACACACACACACACACACACACACACACACACACACACATACACAAAGAGGACTTTGTTACTACCAGTATTAAGCTAAGGTGGCCAAAGCTGGAAGTGTTGATGAATATGTGTGAGCTCCAGTTTCCATGTGAAATGTCCACAGAGTGGCGCCAAAAGCAAGTATTACTTTAAATTGTAAATCGTGATAATCAGGACTGTCAATTTAATTTGTTAATTTACTGCAATTAACAGGGCCAGCCCATACTATAGGTGACTGACTAGGGCCCCTATGTACCTGGGAGCCCCGCAAAACAAAGCTAGTGGCCATTTATATAAAATATTGAGAACTACTGTATATCCAACTTTTATTTTGAAATCCCATTTGGATTTAAGAAGTTCAAAGTTCACAGACCACAATGACAGTGATCACCAAAAACAACATTATTAAGAACAAGATGTGCTCTGAATAATCAACAAATCACAGAGACTTACAACAATTACAAGAACAGCAGTGTATATAAAATCAACAAAGAGTAAAGCTATAAGCAGCACACAGTAATTTGCTTAATCTATTCATACTGCAATACATTGATAAGTGGCACTACTTAGCAGTTCTATAGATGTTTTAAAGTTACGATAATATTCACACTGCTGGGGCCCATTTCCATAATTTCCACTGAATGAAAACCGCTCACTAAGGAGGAAGGAAAACATGTGGGCGAAGCACAACAGAATACAGGAATCTTTAGAAGAGATTTTCAAAGTTTACACTACTTTAAAGTTGACACAATATCCTAAAAAATAGTTTTTTATGACACTGAATACCAGTGAGACGCTTTAAACATGTCCGACTGAGGCACGCACATCTACAGAGTGACAAAATAGGACAGAAGGAAGGCAAGAACACGTCTTGTGAGAACTAGACACACTGATGAACTAAAAGCAAAACAAACTGTTGTCAACTGTTGGCTTGTTCAATGTAAATACAAACAAGCCACATTTTATATTGTATAATTAATGTTTTCTCATAGGAATACACAAGTATGTTAACGGGGCTTTGCTTTCCCCCATGAGTAGTTAGGGCTTCCTTGCTACTGTATCATTCACTCAGTAGGGGCTGCTTGGGGACCAAATGTTGTTTTATAGTTATGGATTTACCTCTATTCCCCCAAACAAAAACAAAGTATTTGATTTTTTTTTTTAAGTCTGCAAGCCACACAAATAGCACTCCTCACATGAAGCACACAAATACTCAACTCAAAATTGATTCCAAGATTTTAATATTAGCATTTTGCTAAGCTAACGGCACAATAGCATACTCTAAGAAGCATACAAGTCATTCACAACTATTTTTGACTTTTAGTAAAATATTATTTTCTGTATTGAATCAAATTTATTTTTTTACTTATCTCATTTAAAATTACAGTTCTTACACATACAGAGCAGCAGACTGAGGGAACCTAGTTTTTACTGTCAGAAATTGAACTAATTGCCATGCAAATGAAACCTCACACTATGAATTAGACACTGTGCAATTACAGCCAATTATTACTGAAGTAGGCGCAAGAGCTTGATTAACAACAGAACAGAGAGAAAAAGAGGACAAACTGATACAGTGGACTGATGGAGATGATGAAACTTTATTCACTCAGGAATTCACTAAGAATGATTTGCAACGACTGATAGAGATGTTTATTTGCACATGTTTTCAATTCAGTACATTAATTATGCAAATCAAGTAACAGTGCAAAAACACCCTCCAAAATAGTGCTAAATGCAATGTCTATGCTGCAATTGCCAATTTTGCAGGCCAGTTCTGAGGGTTAGGTGGTGGAAGTTGCAGCAGTTATCTGATCTGGCACACGTCT
Source organism: Xyrauchen texanus (assembly GCF_025860055.1). Classification (NCBI taxonomy): domain Eukaryota; kingdom Metazoa; phylum Chordata; class Actinopteri; order Cypriniformes; family Catostomidae; genus Xyrauchen; species Xyrauchen texanus. Next base: position 33,563,320 of record NC_068304.1, on the reverse strand, counting down.
GAGACTGTACAGCTTTGTTCCACCACTGTGATCCAGGCTCCTGAATCAGCTCTATAAAATGCTAAAAATGTGCTCGACGGCACGGCAATTCTGGAATATATTCCCTTTATATATGCCCTCTTCTCTATCATTTGATGAATTACTGCTGCCATGCTTGCAAGAAAATGTACAAAAACATCTCTTTTAAAAAAAATTCTGTTAACCACCTATGATGGTAGTGTTAACAATTATCTATTACCACGCTAGTTGTACCAGGCAAATATTGATGACTTTTGGGAATAAAACAATCTATATTCTTTAATTTATCTATAATTAATTTAAAGTCAAGGTCAATACTTTCAGCTGAATAAAAACATACAGCACCATGCATGGTGCAATGATATGTCATTGCAGATAACACCTGGTTAAACTGAATTGAGGGTGGTTAGTGAGCAAAACAGGTTTTTTGTGCTATTGTGACAATTGCTTAGTTAGTGAATTCGCCCCTGAAAATGTCAGTTTTCCGATTGAAGAGGGAAAAACGTCAAAACGTACTGGAAAGAGAGAAAATGGAGGGAGAGGAAAGGAAAAAAGGACGGTTCTCAGGTTGAGTGGCTTTGTATCAGAAACAGTAATCACTCAGTGGGATTAAAAGAGTGAGAAAGTGGGGGAGAGAGAGATGTGGGGGACAGGGAGGAAGACATCTGCTCCCAAGGGGAAACTGGGAAAAATCAGGTAGTCTTCAATCGCATCTGCTGATGTCTTTTTGTCGTTTTCTCCCTCTTTTTTCTTTCTTCTCAAGAAAGTAACTAATGGACAGATGGATAGATGCACTAAAAAGGCTTTTTAATTGACTATTTGTTTATATTAAGTGATTGCATGAAAATTGAAATTGTTATGATTTGAAAATACTAAATTCTTTACTTAAAATACTCCATTTACCTCAAGAAAATGCTAATTTTTTTAATTAGGTTAATTGTACCTAATTATAATATGTACATTTGTCTCAAATTAGGTTAATTCTGTATTCTTTAATTTTCATTGCATAGTAGAGCTGTAACTCAACATAAAGGGTAAGTTTGTTGTTAGTTGGTGTTTTAGGTTCCTTGCCATGGTCATCTTTGGCTTTCTCTCTGGGGGCCTAAAGTTTCAATAATTTTAAATAAATTTAAGGCATAAAACTCAATGAAGTTTTTCAATTAAACCACTTAATGAGGATTCAAAGACATTTAAGATATTACAGACATTACAGCATTATTTTCTGCAAAGCTGCTTTGAAACAATGTGTATGGTGAAAAGAACAATACAAATTAAGGACTTGAATTGACTTGACCCTGAATTCTTTCAAATTCTACAACAGTTAACTGAAACTGGGCAGATGATTTCTAGTTTCCAGCATGCTTTGGGGTTGGAACAGTGCTAAATTAAATTAACAACATGCAATTAACCAAATAATGGTGCACCGCTAATATTGAAAAATAAATCAGCTAATTAGCCTTTAAAAGGGTGGAGAAAAGTATTTCCACATCTTTGGTTGATGTAGATGTCAAAGGTTGTGTCCAATCAAACATCTTTGGTATTTTGGCATAAACTCATCAATTACTTGGTTGAAATGAAATGCCAACAGGGCGAGAGTGCATGGCATGCCCTTATTCTCAAAAACCTTGAACAAAACTGAGCAAGGTAATAAAAAACATAATACAGGTTCACTTGCAACAAGCATCATTTGTCAACAGCAATGTTTTTTGTGTGGTAAATTATTGGCTGCCGAGAATAAGAAACCATCAAAATTTCTAAAGATATCTACAAACTATTATTTAAACAATGTATGTATTTCAATGTTTGATTTAAGATATTTTGTTGATGTATACAGTTTTGTTTTATCCCATGTAAAATCTGGCTCCTGAAGCAAAAACAGTTTGAACCATTTATATGGAGGACACACTTAAAGCCCCACAGAATGTGTCCAACCCAAGTTTTTTATTATACACACTCACCACCTGCACTCCCTAGAGCGCTTATTAAGTAAAAAATTACCCAACTTAAGAACTCTGCTAGTCCTCCATTTCCCAGTTTTCATATTTAACCTTTCCCTGCTTTTCAGTTTCTTTTTCTACATGTACATTTTTTGCCTCGCTGTCGCAAGCACTTTAAACTGTGTGACTGAACGTTTGTATGAGATAGAGAGAGGGAGGAATATTTGCCTTGCTATTTGAATGTGCTGCTTCTCTGCATCAGGTGATGGCTTTAAGCAGTTGGAAGCATAAAGGTTGATGTCTTCCATAGCTGATGGTAAAAACAGACACATTTCCAAACATTTAATTTACTTCCTAACAGCTTTGTTGAAAGGGAAATGTTGTCTGTGCATTGAGCAAGCTGTACAGGGGCTCTGAAATGTACTGCGGTGGTCAGACCAAAGCTGTGATCATCAATCTAACCCCTCAAAAACACCTGTGGGCTATGCCCTTTTTTATTTGTGTTTGCTTTAATAATGCTTATGATCAAGGATTTGTGTTCAGACAGCTGGCCTTATGACTGACTTAAAATATTCTTCTCACACTCTCTGCCTCAACGTCACGCTGCCCACCATCTGTAATGCATTTCTGTGCCTGAGGTGCGCTTTGTACCCTTGACACCTCATTTTTTTTCTCAAGAAAAAATAAACACTGGAGTCTCAGGGTGCACCCAGAGCAGACACTAAAGGATTTTCTGTCTTTAGAAAGACAATTAAAAAAAACAACAGCATTTGCTTCTAAAAGAGAGTCTCAGACATAACTGTAAATGGTGGACAGTATAAAAAAGCACTAAGCCAAGAAAGGCCAGTAATTTCATTAATAGAAAAATGTATTGTTCTGCCATGTCATTTAGTTCATTTTCCTATAGCATGTCCGTGGTTGTAAAGCAACATGGCAGCTTGGTGCATTAATATAGAATGTGCAGTCATAGGTGTGTTAATAGGAATTTTACAATGGCTTCAAATGCAGCTGATCAAATTAGAATTTGGAGAGTGATTTATCTGATTTATAATGAAAGAAAAACTTTTACTAAAACATACTTTTACTAGAGTAACCATAGTTTAGCCATGGTATTTGCAGTTAAAGGGATACCCAAGAATGATTGGGATTCACCCAAAATGAAAATTCTCTCATTATTTACTCACACCCATGATATCACAATGTGTGTTTGACTTTCTTCACCAGAACACATTTCAAGAAAATTTGAAATATGTATTTGCTCAGTAGGTCCTTTAAATTCAAGTGGATGGTGATCCAATATTTGAAGCTCCAAAAATCACAGACAGTCATCATAAACGGCTGTTTGACTCCAGCAGTTAAAGTAATGTCTTCTAAAGTAGTACGATCTCTTTTGGTGCAAAAAAGTTCAATATTTAACTACTTTTTAACTCTAAATCATTGCTTCCCGTAAGCTTCACGAGAGGGTGATCACACAGCCTCTCGTGTGACATATTACCATTGCCATGATACAGACGTAATCTCACATTCTCCACTCAGTTAAGACATCCAGGATGCCCAAATGCTCCATTGAGAGTAAATAATAACTGATATATACAGATCTAAACCAAAACCAACTGTACAGCGTTCCTCCTCCTCACTTGTAAACAGCGCTGCTCTTCCAGCTCACATGCGTCAGTTCTCGCATGTTTCAAACGCTAATGTGATTTTACATGCTTGTTACCAGGCATGATCATATTTTTTTATCAAGAAAATTCATGTTGGATCATAATTTCTTCTTTTCTAGTAAGACCTTTGATATTAGTGCAAAGATCATATTCTTTATAATAAGTTTTGTATTGTATCCTGTAAAAATATCTAAAAATCCTTAAAACAAGATTCATCTTGTTTTAGAAACAACACTGCATAAGATATTTATGTTTTTCAGAGAATGTATTTTTAACATGTGTATTTTGTCTTACTGTACTGGCAGACTTTTATAGTCAATACAAGTGAAAAAAAAACCTACCAGTGCTGAAGAAGTGATCCAAAGAATTTAAAAAACCTTACTGACATTGAGCAATCTAACAGAGTACTTCACAAATTAAATTGTATTTAACTGAGTCAAAATACAGTTTTATGATAAACAGCAGCAATTAACTAAATATTTCACTTAACCCATTTAAGCCCACCGGCAACTATAGTTGCTGCAGTGTATAGTTGTCATTTTCCTTTTGTAAGTATTTTTCTAGATGCTATCCATGTTTTATATCTCAATGACTTGCGATATAAAAATTAAGGATTTCAAGAAAAAAAAAATGGTGTTCACTTCCTTCCTGTCACATAATGCTGTCAACTTCCTACCCCTTCTTCCAGGAAGCATGGCAAAGTCAAACCCTCCCAATAAAAGGTCATATTCATGTTACTACCAAGTATTTTTTTTTGACATATATAAATCTACATAATCATGAAGGTCTCTAGAATCACCCAAACAAAACAAATATTACAAGAGATCTATAGTGTCTTGTATACTTGTATATGTCAAAAGTACAAGCGGCAACAATAGTTGCCGGTGGGCAAATACCTTGTAAGTACATATATCATTGGGAAATGGGGTATACTGTGTTAAGAGGTTAATAAATCAAGGTTATTGGTCTTTTTAGTGCTTTTTACTTTTATAATATTCCACCTAAACATAACTTAAAGCATGGGATTAATTGCTGTAGTTTATCTTTTTCAAACTTTTATGATATTATGTCCTGTAAGGGGCAACATATTGAGACCCCTTCATCCAGTTTGGATGCGTTTCATTCTAATCGGTCAAGGATCCTAATAATTTTTATGACTAGTAGTTTATGATTCCATTATAAAGTTGAAATTCAGACAAGAAAAGAGTTTACATTTACATTATTTTATGAAATCACCTACAGTATAAAGACTGAAATGCACATATGGGAGGTGTTGACCTGCATGACCAATGTGTAAACCGTTACCAGATTGGCATCCGATCAAAGAAGTGGTGTTGGCCATGCTACAGCTGGGCACTCAACAGTGCTATGGTCAATGCCTGGTGTTATTACAGGTACATGGAGGTGTAATGGGAAGTGGGAGGTGAGGCTGCGGGGTGGCAGGTTGGAAGGATGGGGTCTATGTTAGGTGGCATGACACAAAAACAAAACATGTATTTATTAATTATTTCATTCATTCATAACCCACCCATTGAAAAATCATTCTTTCATTCATTCATACCAGTCATGTAAAGAGGGAGACAGAGATCTCCTCTCCTTCCAAAGGCTGGTTGCCCAGAGTATTCTCCAGCGCCATGGGAGTTAATGCATTAATTATATTTATTTTAATTTAACTTTTTGATACACAATGCCCTGTTAGGGCAACTTAATGTCTGCACTTTGTTCTGCACTATGTTCCACCACTTTAAGTAAATGGGTTTGTTGATGACGGATTAAATCCCCATTAATCAAGATAATTACGACATTTTAATAATTTATTTTCAAATTCAAGAGATTATAAGCTAGAAGCAGCTTTTTTGGGTTTGCAGTGAATTTCTTTATACTTTTACACATAATAAATTTGTTTATGAATAAAGATTGATCTGTTGAAAGCAGTTATTTTGAGAAAGATGCCAAATGTTCTCCTCCTATACAAATTTAACATTAAAGGCGTGCATACAACATATTTGCCCACCGGCAACTAAAGTTGCCGCACATTCAAATATGATTTTCAAGAAGAAGAAAAAACTTGGGAAAATAAATGCAGAACGTGTTCATATAGGACACTATTAACATGACTATATGCATGAAACCATTCAGAAAAATTCGGGCACAAATGGGTTAAAAAAAGAAGGCTAAGTCCTGTTAAGGCTGCATGGGGCTCAGATGAATCAGTGAATGTAAATTAGTTCATTTACATGAGCTGTCTAAAATAAGCGAATCACTAAAATGAGTCGGAGTTCCTAACGCTATAAGGTAATATATATATATATATATATATATATATATATATATATATATATATATATATATATATATATATACATTTTTTTTTTTTTTTTTTTTATCTAGATGAACTGTCCAAAAGAACCAATTCTCTTGAATGAAATTTGCTACATATGAGAGATAGAATGGTGTATGTAGGCAAGTTTGAATACTCCTTCAGGTCAATTGCCACGTTCACAATGCAATGTGACAAATGCAGAGTTTTGTGCCGCTACAGTGCTACTCGTTGGAAAATGTAGCTTGTTACTGGAAAAGCTACACTATTGTGAAAATGTGTCAGTATCTTCGCTACTTTTTATTTAACTAGTCCCCAACACTTCTACTGCCGATGTTTCACTATAGTTTCAGAGTTTGGACATTAATTTATTAAACACCTGCTGGTGGAATCTCCAAACTGCATATGTAAGAACTGTGTTTAGACTGCGCTAAAAACGGACTTGCTTTTGTAATGTCAGAATAACATCGAATTGCACTTTGTGGCACCCCATTAACATAGAATACACCCACAGTTTGAGCACACACCCACAGATAGCGCAACACTCCCACCAACTGTTGCTGCACGTTGCACTTACGAAAATAGAGCTCAGTGTGTGTAAAGACCCCAGTGACTGGACAGCAAAAGAAATCCATTTGATTGACATTACAGGGCACCATAACATGTTCATAATTATGTTCCAATTAACTCTAACAGGACTAGTAATTCTATTAACAAATGGGGAAAAAAATGGTTGACTTTGTGTATAAATGAGATTTGTATGTCTTTGAAACTCACCGAGCAGGGGCACAAGAGACTCAAAAGATACTGATATAATTCAAATGAGGAAGTACTGCAGACAACTGTTTTACACACATCTGTTTTCAAGATATAATAACACTTATACAGACAGACCTCTGCTCCAACTTTCTGAGCATTACTGAAAATGTATTTCCATTAAAGAAACTAATTAAAAACACTAAGGCCTCCCCCTAAGAGCAAACTCGTTATTTTATTTCCAAGCCCAACATCAAATGAAATGAATCCAACCCTGAGAAGCTCTAAAGGAACATAAAAAAGCCCCTAATAAGAAACAAGCTGACTAACTTTCTATCCAATATATCATAAGAAAGAAATCAATTTAGCAGTCAAAGTCTGAATATTCCATTTGGAACGCTGTCATCAGAGCCATTCAGACATCAAGCAATGCACAAGAAGTGCTTTATGACAACGAATATACATTAAAATTATATACAGAATTCACACTATGGGCAGAAGGCTCTCTCGCAGCTTTATTAAACAATTAGGAAATCTAGTATGAAGTAGTCATACTAACACTAATTCTTTCATCATATACTCACACTTATGCGGTCTCAAACTCGTAAAACTTCCTCTCTTCTGCGGAACACAAACAAAGATATTTTTGTGGAGATATGATGTGAATATACTATATGCATCCATTCAATGGAACTCAATGGGGTCCATGACATGATGCTGGCTTAGGACTCAATTGCAGAACACAAGTGGTCTTGGTAGTAGCACAAGATTTATTAAAAAACTCAAGGAAAGTAAAACAAGTCAAATCCAGACAAGGTCCAAAAGCTAGGAAGGCTAGACTGGCACTCCAAAAATAAAATAGAGATACTCCAAACTAGCAATCTTAGAGCTAGATACTTAACAGAGAGCTGGGGAAAACAGGAGATCAAACATCAGCTAGGAAGCTAGGCTTTAACACACGAAAATCAGGAAAAATATAACTGCTGACAGAGAATTAAATACACTGGAGGGAAAATCAACAAACAGAGAACAGGTGAGGCTGATATCAAGGGAGGCCACCGATAGGCTGAAACATTCATGTGATCACAAGGAGCGGGAAAACTGGAACCTAAGTGTGTGAGAGAGAGAGAGAGTGAGCGAGAGAGAGAGAGAGAGAGAGAGTCCCCACCACACACACACACACACACACACACGAGGAGGCAGGTGGCATCCTAACAGTCCAACAGTTCCATGCTCCAAAAGGACATAAAGGCAGCAACATAAAGTCAATCCATACAACTCCAGTGGTTTATAATCCATATCTTCTGAAGCAATATAATTTTGGGTGAGAAACAAACAGAAATGTGACTCCTTTTTCAATATAAATCTTGCCATCTGCAGTCTCCTAGGCGAGATAATGAAGCTTGATTATTCTTCTTCACACTTGACGCATGCGCAAATCGTGTGTACAGCACATGTCCATGGGGAGAGTGCGTGGACAGAACTCTGTGCATGTATCAAGCACAAGTAAGTGTAAATCGAGTTTCAAATCATGTCTTGGATACTGCAGATGTCAAGTCTTTTTTGGGTGAACTATTCTTTTAACATGAAACTGGTATCAAGAATCTGCTCTATATGCAGACTCTTAGACTATCTGTCCTCAACAGAAGAAGGAATGACCTGTCCCTCCAAGAGAAATGCTGTCAACAAGGTTCACTGAAAGTCAGTCAGGACAAGACCTGCAATATAGTATTCTAGTGGAGAGCCAGATTTAAGGAACCCTGATTCTAGTTGGAAAAGTATTAGAAGATCTTCCAAGAGAAGCCTAAAAAACACTGCACCAACTATAATTATTTCGCCAATAAAATAAGTTCATCTGGGAGATTCAGCCAGGCCTGGAGGCATTATAAAACCATGTTACAACAAGATAAATATGGCAATAAAAATCTGGATGTCATAATTATTGCTCTAATGAAGAAATAATCTAAACTGAACATCCCCACAGGGGACAGTCGTGACTCTACATATTGAAATTCAAAAGGGCTGTTAAATTTTACCATCACCTCAATCAAGTTAATTGGTATAAATTCCATTATAATTTCATCTTGTCAATCAAACGCCAAGAGAGTCACATCCCTAATGTTCATGTACGGCTCTGCTAATTGACAATCTATTATATGATTATCTATGAATAACTTTAAAATTACATTTAGACATTTGTCTATTATTAATAAATATGATGAAACGACAAAATCATCAGACAAAAACTGAGAATGTTTTTAAATGTGTAAATGTTCTCAGACCTTAGACAGTGCTGCATTGGTTAGTTAAGCTTTAAAAAACGTGGAAAGAAAAACCCTTACACTGAACTATCACAATGTAGAAACAGAGATGCCATCTTTATGAAGATGGCAGAAGTTATGTAAACAGTGCATTTCTGTTGAAAAGTCAGAGAGATGGTGAATTTTTATGAAAATATCTGCAGATGATATGAAATACAGTATGTGGATATCTACCATATCAATACGAAAACATGTTTTCTAAAATTTTCTTCATTATCTTATGTGTAAAAACTAATTTCAGAAACCATATTGATTATTTTCACTTTAATTTTTTCAGGGAGATATTTCTTAATTTTCCCTTTTGTTCCATTTTCACATCAAAATTAACTTTTCTATTTCCATTATCTTTTCATCAATTTGCAAAAATGTGTACAGTATATGATATGGTCTCCTTAAAATGGATTATTCCTTAACATACATTTCCTTGCTCTGCATTACTTTGGTCAAATTGTATTTTGACAGACATGCCACTGAAGCAAAGTCAACTGAACTGGAATGTCATGATCATGGAGTTAAGGTCAGCTGATATTCTATATCTAAGCAAAATCTTTCTAGCAAGTCAGTCCATGGTCGGCCATCTTTGGAACGCTCTCGGGAGGCTATTTCCAGTCATGACAGTGCAGCTCCTATCTACTTGAATGGGGAAAGACCGAAACCTCAAAAAAAGTTGGTCAAGATTAAGATCAAACAACATATTTTAAATCAGCAATATAATTTCACAATACTGTAATCATAAATTGTGTTTCTTTATCTCAGATTATGCTAAAAAACTAAATTATCTTGTATGGCTAATGCGCATGCACGTTCTCGAATTGAATGACAGGTGACGTCGGTGTCTAAAAGGTGATTGGCTCTTTTTTCAGTAAGGCAGGTCTTCCTTTCTACATCTGTTGACCATTAGAGCTTCTTGGTTGGGCATTCCAATTTCTCCCATTCATGATAATAGAAGTGGCCCGTCTCTGCTAAAAGTCTCTGATCTAAGTTTGACAGCAGACAAAGAGTGTGCACACATGCATGTGTGCTTAAAGGTGTGTGTGTGTGTGTTTCTTATATAGGAATACAGAATAGGCAATGATCAATAACACGCAAGCACACTTTCTGCATTTTTAATAAAACAGTTTATAATGTTTAACTATTTGAATTATGGAGACACTAGAAATGCCATCATAAACCACATATATTGTATAATACCCTTGTAATTACCAGTTTGTAACCTAAAAATGTGTCCTCATATACCACCCAAACACACACAGACACACACAAAAGCAGAGCTTGAAGTTGCTCTATAGAAGCTGTGAAAATAGGGAAATAAAAGGCCAATTTTCTCTTAATTCAGCCTTTTGTGACTAGCAGTAATTTCTTTTTTGCCTTCTCTTTCTACTATTACAGAATAACAGAAAGTGAGATAGAGAGAGACTATGAAAGGCACAATTCACCTGATTTGTGTAAATACAAGACATGCATGAGATGAATGCAAATGTGCATGTTGAGTATGTTTTTCCCAGACAAACTGACCACAACCTCCCTGAGAAAAACAGATAGACGTCAGACTGATAGCTGCAAAGAAAAACAGCATCAGCCTAAACTGAATAGGAAAGATGGAGTGGTTAAAGTAGAAAATGTAAGAAAGATAGAAATATATATTGAACAAGGAGAAGGTGAATGAGAAAAGAAGAGGACAGAGAGGAAATAAATTAAATGAGAGACATTGTGTCATAAGAGATCATGGGTTGTATTAAAAAAAGGTTGACTTATTGAAGGAAAAAAATGGAATGTTTATTAAAAATGAGTTTAAAAATAGATATGGTAGAGTACAGTATGTCTCCACAGAAGTTTAGGTAAATGATTACAAATCCGTAACTTTCCACAAAGCATTAAACAAAGCAAAACTCACTTGAAACACAAACACTTTATCAAATCTATCACCCCACAACATAAATTAATAACAGTAGCAGCTAAAAATGCAGACAGCCACAAGAAACTCACATTCTCAAAAATGTTGTCACATAAAGAACGTCTAGGTTACTGTTGTAACCTCCGTTCCCTGATGGAGGGAACAAGACATTGTGTCGAGTGAAGTGACACTAGGGGACTTTCTTGAAGGCCTTGGTATTCTCTGAACTTTAGAAAAGGCCAATGAGAAGTTGGCAGACCGAATTTGCATGTCCCTCCCCCAGACATACGGGTATAAAGGGAGGGAATCATGCATCTGTTCATTCAGGTTTTGCACTGAGGAGCAGAGAATAAGGTTCGGCCATTGTAGTGGCTTGGTTCAGCATCGTGGCAGGGGGGACACAATGTCTCGTTCCCTCCATCAGGGAACAGAGGTTACAACAGTAACTTAGACGTTCCCCGTCTGTCGCTCACTTCAACGTTGTGTCGAGTGAAACGACACTAGGGGTCCCTATTCAATCACGCCGTGTACGTGCGCTGCTGATGCAGGTCCAGCCGCACCTTTTCTCTCTCTTGGTTTCTCACTTAGAGTAAAAGTGGCTGGGGCCATCTTAACACTATTACACGCATCAGGGAAGGTGTTTTTTTCCAACTCCTATTCTTTCAGGGGAAAAAGACCCCACAGAGACCACCACCTGCCCAGGCTGGGGGGAGGTAAAGAGTGGCAAAATACATTACATGGGTTTTCAGACTACACGTGGAAATGGCGCGGTGGTAGATCCTACCTGCTGTGAGGTAGGAGTTGCTACAAACACGGCGATCGGGGGCAGCGGGGACTGCCCAAGGTAGACGCGGGTCCACCAGCAGGGGGACCGTACCACGGAAAATACACACAAGGGGATTAATCCAAATGGGCCCATCATGTGGAGTGCCTCTTCCAGTACAGATTAATTTTAGTACACGTAGTGGGGTCTGGTCTGGGACCAAAGGGCTAAGGAGGAAGAACATTCAGGGATCGTGAATCTAGTGGACTCTCCTGGGGGAAAAGAGTGATCGTGATCACCTGTGATATGTGCAAGCGGAACACCTGGTCAGATGTTCCACATTCCCGAGTTCTACGTGCTCGGACCTGAGAGAACACGAGACGAGACCGACTCAACCCTGAGATTGTAAAATCTCATAAATGTATTGGGTGTTGCCCAGCCCGCTGCTCTGCAAATGTCTGCTAGGGAGGTGCCGTTGGCCATTTACATTTACATTTATGCATTTGGCAGATGCTTTTATCAAAAGTGACTTACAGTGCATTTATTTCAGCGACAATCCCCCCAGAGCAACCTGGAGTTAAGTGCCTTGCTCAAGGACACAATAGTGTTGGCCGTGGGGATCGAACCAGCGATCTTCTGATTAACAGTTATGTGCTTTAGCCCACTCCGTCACCACCACCACCACAGGATGCCACACTCGAACCCGCAAGGGTGTGGGCACGGCCAGGGTGTGATAGGCCAAGGCGATGGCTTCAACAACCCAGTGGGAAAGCCTCTGTTTGGAGACAGTGTTCCCTTTCCACTGTCCACCAAAGCAGACAAAGAGCTGCTCAGAACATCTAAAGATCTGCGTGCGGTCCACATAGGTACGTTAAACACACACCGGACACAGCAATGAAAAGGCTGGGTCTGCCTCCTCCTGGGACAGCGCTTGCAGGTCCACTACCTGTTCCCTGAAGGGGGTCGTAGGAACCTTGGGCATGTAGCCCAGTCGCGGTCTTTGGATGACATGGGTGTCTGCCGGGCCAAACTCCAGGCAAGTTTCACTGACAGAGAATGCTTGCAGGCCCCCAACCCTCTTGATGGAAGTGAGCGCGATCAGGAGGGCCGTCTTCAAGGAGAGGGCTTTGAGCTCGAAGGGGGGTCTATGAAAGCCTGAAAGGACCACGGAGAGAAAAGGCATGGCCTGGGAGGGTTCAGCCTCTGGGCGTCTCTAAGGAACCTGATAATCAGATTGTGCTTTCCTAGGGACTTACCGTCCACTGTGTCGTGGTGAGCCGATATGGCGGCTACATAAACTTTCAAGGTGGAGGGGACAGCCTCCATTCTCTGCTGACCGTGCCTTGTCGCAACAGTGCGTCCACTGCCGTGTTGAAGTTGCCTGGGATGTGAGTGGCATGCGATTAGTCGCTGCTGGCTCCAAAGGAGGAGATGGCAGGTGAGTTGTGACATATACTGATTTTCTGGTGGCAGGCGGGGGTGATGAACACATGGTACGTCCCGCAGCACCATGCCCATCTTATTATTCGAGGTAGTAAACAGACTGTCCGTGAGGCGAGCCACTCTCGTGGTTGTTCGTGGGGAGCTACCCCGCTGCCATCCCCAAATTGCCTCCATCTCCGGAAGAAGGAGCAATTCGGGGGAAGGCTTGAGTGGCATTCCTCTTTAAGAAGGAAAGCCGTGACCGCAACGTTGCCATGGTTAAGTTCTCGCAGTGAGAACATGAACCATCCACCAATGCCGCCTCAGTGTGATTGCGGCCCAGACACATGAGGCAGCATCTATGACCATCAGGAGTGGTGAGAAATCGACCGCATCCAGGAACTACACAGGGGCGGAAGGGCATCTTTACAAAGACCCGTCCTGAAAAGGACGTTCAACGCCAGCTGTGTATTGCTCTTTTAGAGAAAATAAACTCTTTTATGAATACTCTTTTAGCAGCGCTGTCAAAGCGCCCAGGGGCGAAGCTGCACTGCTGTGCAGAGAAGGAGAAACTTGCTGAAACCCGTAAATCCAAAAGCATACACTCTGCAGAGGTGAGTGGAACAGTAAATGATCTCAGCTTGCCGATCGCACAACCGCTCGGCTCCGAAGAAGTAGTCTGAATGAACTGATGCATGATTTCCTCCTTTTATACCCGTATGTCCGGGGGAGGGACATGCAAATTCTGTCTGCCAAATTCTCATTGGCCTTTTCTCAAGTTCAGAGGTAACCGAGGCCTTCAAGAAAGTCCCCTAGTGTCACTTCACTCGATGCGACAGACAGGGGAATTAGTGTTAACAAAATAGTTGGCATAAAAATTCAAGATAAAAATGTTTAATAAATAATCATACATTTCATAAACTTTGCATAACGGACACCCAGGAGTTTTAGCTTTTTTGGGACTTTCTCTCAATAAATAAATAAAAAAAATGAAAACTTATTTACTATAACTATCTTACTAATTTATTTGTATTATTTGGCATTTCCCCAAGAAGTCCCAATGGCTGTATTCACACACCAAGGAGATGTATTTTGCAGTGTGAACAAGAAAACTCTGATTGTATTAAATCATATCCAGTTTGATTCCACATTTGGTATGTGATATGTAACCATGCAACATAGCTTTGACACATCACTTCACTTACTTGACAGGAGTAACATCACACATCAATGTGCATGTGCAGATCACTGTAATCATTCAGTGTTGACAGTTCTTGAGCTTCGGTCTGTACTTACCGAAAGTCGAAATACTGCCTCCAGTGGCTGAACCGTTTATTGTTTTTGAGCGTACGGGCACTTGTGAGGTTCCAGTGAAGAGGAATGCAAATTTGATTAACTCTACCCCCAAACCCTAACCCTAAGTCTATCCATCAATGGAGTAAAACTTTATTCTTAGAACAAAAATGGAACTTCCCAATTGCGCTTGTCGCTAATTTTGCGAACACAAATACTTCCTGGTTTCAATGCGGAAACAAAAGCGGGACACTGTTGACGCAACATGCCAGGAGAAAGTAAACACATTTAGGCTGATGCAAAAATGTCTGATGGGAGATGCCGCTTGTCAGTAACTTTTTCAGGAACTGGAATATTCGGTAGCAATATGTCAACTTCCCATGTTCATGTTGACTGTGGATTTCACCTTGGAACTGCCGCAATACGTGTAATATAATAAGTGTCATTTTACAAAAATGTCACCACAGTCAGTCTGGAAATTTAGTGAAAATGTTTGCGACCTGGAAGTCTCACAGAAATAAATGGGATATGGAAGGGAAGGGCGGGGCAGGGCAGGACAGGACAGGATAGGATAAGTTGTTTCAGAGAGAAGCTTGTCTCTGTCTGGCAACAAGATGCCAAGAAATAGACAGAGGCAAAAAAAATAAAAAAATGACAGAACCTCTACAGTATATCTACAAATTGAGTTTAATATGCTTAAAAATAAAAAAGAACAATCATCGCAGCTGTTGATGAGAATTCAAAAATGGAGAGGGGAGTATTTTCATATAATTATCCCTGGATATAGTTTATTTTAGAAAAGATAAATAGAAAAATATCAGTGGAAACAGAGACAAGTAAAAAGAGTCGTAATGGTGATAGAGAAGACCATCTCAGTCAATCAGTGAAACTGATTGACTTAATAATGTCTCATTATTGAGCCCTGATTAACCCTCATCCATCTCCTGATATCTCTGCAAGGACACGCAGGGGACAAGAGGGTTTCATTCTCTCGTTCTCTCGCTTTCTTATTTTTACTCCCCAATTTTTTCCCATGCTTTTTTTTTTCTTGCCTGCAATTCCTATTTCATTTTACTTTCTCATTTTGGTCATCTCATTCCATCTATCAATCTTTTTCCTGCATTCACTTCCATTCAGGTCATTGTTTCTTAGTATGTCATTCTAAATGAAGGAGGTCTGCCTGAAAAGAAAAATGACAGCAATAAGATTAAGTGGAGTATGAATGGAGACTTCTGCTTGAGTCCCCTGCTTTTCAGATTGTTCTCCTAATAAAAAGACCTCCGTAATAGACCATTTCCCACCTAAAGTCCTGGTTCTTTTCCCTCAGTAACTTTCTAGCTGAGAACTCTTACGAGGAACAGAACCAAGGTTACAGATTAAACTGGGCTCGTGATCCATGCGTGCGATGCTTCGTGCTGCAAGGCGGCAAAAGGCGCTCTTTAACCACGCTGCACATGCTGAACTCAGTGGACAACATGTTGAAAATGCACTATAAACCTATTAATCAACACAATCTTTTACAATAAAGGCTTTTATTACTCAACATAAATTACAGTACTGAAATACTCACTCATTGACTTAAAAAAGATGTCTTGATGCAAGTTAACCACACAGTAACAGGCACGCAATACTTCCCTCATGTAAACTAGATTTAATGATGGTTTAGTGTATAATAAAGTTCAGTTACCCACTCACGATAAACATCTGATTATTTATATCTGTCAATCCAGGAAAAAGTCGATGTAGTAATCCAGAAATCACTTTATTTTCTTTCAAATAAATTCACATCTGTACTGTCACACAGTACACGAAAGTGACATAAAGCACTAGTCCCTGGGAAAAGTACCTAAAACGAGCTTTAGCGCCACCAGTGGGCAAGGCCCTAATCTCACATGTGTCTCCTCTAGAGTTTTAGAAGCGATTTCAACAATGCCTCAATCTGCATTTGCCAAGATACCAAAGTATGCAATCAAAAGAGATTTCAATATGAGCTCATTATATAAGCTGCTATGCTATTCACATAAAAAACATTTAGCTCTAGGGATGACAAAAGTACCGGTACTTTGGTACCAAGCCGATAGAACAAGTAAAAAGGAAACAATACTAGACTCATTTTGGCACCTGCGTGCTTTTTTGGCTGACAGACAGCTTCTTTTTTTATGTGCGCACTTATGAACACTTGTGCTCTGCGAGAGCTCGCTGTAATGTGGGTACGAGCCTAAACAGTCAAATATAGTTAAAAAAAATTTTTAAATACCTGTATAGGCAAAATATAATGTATAAAGTAAGTTATGTCAAAATTGAGCGTAAAGGGCAAAACAAAAAAATGTATACAATTTATAATCTAAGGAATTTCATGAAAAACCTATTTGTATGAATCATAACTGAGATCTCCAATAAGTGTCATGCTCTATGAAATAGCAATGTCTGAACAACCAATTTTCCTCTAGGTGTGTAGAGCAAGATACATGTTGTGAACTTGTTATTTTTTTTTGTTTGTTTTTTTGAGTGAACCATTTTTGGATCAATGGAAACCAACCATAAAACACTTGACCACAGTGACCCTCTCGGCTTATCGCTATGCAACTGTGGCAACGATGGTATCCATAGTGACACTGATATCTGTATCACCAGTAGACGTTTGATCTGTAACATCACTCTCTAATTAAATGCCATTGATTGAAACTCACCTCTCCAAACCTTTCTTATTTTACTTTTCTGCCTCTCTGCATACACAAACACACACAAAATACACACAAAATGCACACACACACACACACACACACACACACACACACACACACACACACACACACACACACACAAAGCCAAATAATGAAAGTTTCCGCTTAGATGAAAAAGTGATTGTAATTAAGATCTTAAAGTGCTACACATTGCATATCAATGCAAATCTTCCAAAGGATCTGATAGGTCCACTTGTGTTAGATCTGGTTGTCTTCATTGGACCAAAAGGTAAAACCTAATTACATCAAAGACATGAGGAGATGCACTGATAAGAAAGATAATTAACCACTACCACCTGCTGCATTGCCATTGAATTACTCCCTTACAGTATTAAAGGAGATGTGACATAAAAGGGCATTTGGCAATCTGGTTCAGCTAGCTTCTGTTGACTTCGTAAAAAATGAATAACTTTTTTGACATACTGAGCCAAAACTTTCTCTGACAGGTAAGAGACCATACTCGCATCTCCTGCTGGTAAAAAAAAAAAGACGTTTTGTGAAAAAAGAAGAAGCTACCTGTCATTCACAAAACCAATGCATTCTACTTGCCCTAACGTTTCTTCCAAAAAAACAAAAATTGCAATACACTTGCATGCACACAAAGTGGTTTGAGGGCATATGAAATGAGCTTAACGGAGGGCACTGTGAATGCTGAAATTGCTGTGCAGCCAGTGTCATTTAGTCAGTCTCTTCTGCTGAATATTAATGAGCATATGCTAACTACCATCCACTCACTTAATAACACAAACATTGAAATATCTCTGCTTGGAAAAAGCAAAAAATGAGCATTTCATTTCGAGAAATTATCTAGATAACAAGATGTTACACATGGTTTTTCCTCCTCTCCTGGCTCTTACCTATTTTCATTTGCTTTCTGTCGCTGCCTCTATCAAATAAACATATGGAAATTACATGTTAGAAGCAAAACTGGAACAGTATGAATGTGCAGTATGATATGAGACATGTATGAAAAAATAGTGTGCTGTGTATGCGATGGCCAAACTTTATTACAGTTGTTTACGCATTTAAAGACTTTATATGTTTAAAAGTGTGCTTCATGTGATACCATAAATTAACCAGTTTCAGTCAGTCAAAAAGATTATTAAATATTTCTGAAAATACCTGAATATTTTACATTACACCAACAAACTAATTTTTAAGGTCAGATCAAGAAGAATTAGCTAATTAAGGTAACAACAGCAACCTTGTACTACAAGAATCCTTATTTCTGAAACGTTATATGATGATGCTTTATTATACACTTTACCATAAAGAGCCATTTCTACCTGATCTCTACATTAAAAGTGACTTTCATTGGTGTAACCCCGGGGTTACACCAATGAAAAAAATAAGCATCGCTGTAATCATTTGAAAAAAGGGCTAGAAGCTACTAGATTGCCACTAAGCATAATCTTTATATTGTACGCTTAATATTATGCAAGTTTTATTCATAATTTGTGCTCTATGCTTGTGTAGGCCCTACATGTAAATAAAGGATATGGTATTTCACTCACAAATAACTCTTATAATGGAACAGTGATGCATCTTATACAAAATATTTTACAAATTTGTATATTTTTGACGTCCATTCAGTGGCACTGCAAAAAACATATAGATCTGCTACTGAGTGTTGGGTGTGACCATCACAATAATCAGAATCAGATTACATTTTATCACTTTATGATGTGATGCAAGGAATTACGCTTTATTTTTCAAGGAATTACCCTTTATAACCATGAATAATTTTTCTTGTTTCAATGAAATATCAGAAGGAACCAATTAATTACTTTAGGCCTATACTTCCCAGTGCTACAGAGGACGCTCTGGAATAGTATGCTCGGTTTACACGCCTCTGTACGCACTCTATAAACTCTGTTCAGACGCATGCACAACAGCAGCTCTACTCAGTTGTATGATGTGGGGTATCGGGACATTTTCACAAGAACAAATACATGAGTAAAGTATCAAACATGTTGTCAATACTTTAATATAGGCTTCATTCTTTCTGAGGGGCGCTTCATCCTTGGAAATTCCAAACTCCTGTTGAACTCTGCAAGTGGATGAGGCTGGTGTCGACATAGAACGCACTAGTGGAGATGATGCGCTGTGAATAGCGGCTGCATGTGATAGCGACATACATTTTTCCATAGCAGGCCTAATTCTGTTCTAAAATCTCTTGCGTGCCACATTGGAGCAGTCGAAGGGCCACAGATGGCCTGCCGGATGGATTTTGGACACCCCTGGTGTAACCTAATTTGATCAGACTGATTCGGTTATATTAAAAATACTGTATATTGGATTTAAATAAAACCAGTTAATTTGTTAGCAGTGCTGGGCAGATTACTTCTGAATTGTAATCGGGTACCGATTACAAATTATATGACAAAAATTGCAATCAGTAACATTATCTTGCAGATTACATTTTTGGGGTAATCCAATCTAAATACTTTTTGGACAGTTTAAAGTAATCAAAATTATCGCTAAAGAAATAGTGCATTTTGTAGCCGAGTATAAAAGCAATTCAGAAAACTAAAATTATTTTTACGCCACTAATCCTATTGGATTACATTGTGACTATGAAATGAAGTGTATTTGGGCATTTTGATCCATTTGATAGACAAAACCCTTCCAATCACATAGTGACACATGGTTATATTACAAATAATACTTCATATGTGTTCATTAGGAGTTAAGAAAGTTAAGAAAACATGTAAACATCTTCAAATGATTCTTTAAATTTTATTTTGACAGGATATTAACTTATGGAAGGCAGAGTTTACATTGCACAGTGATGTTTTTCCCATGTTTCCTTGAAAGTGAAATGATCTCTGTACATCCAGTGGTCAAACGCTGATTTAGACTGCTTCATCTTCACCTGGCTAATGATGAGTATCATGTCTGTGTGCATTTTGACAACCCCTCCCTCCAATCCCTCTCTTCCAGAAACACTCAAAGTGTTGCTGAAAGATAAAAAAAAAAAAAGAGAGAAAACATTTCATATAAATTCCATATTACTGCCATTGCCTAATTAAAATATAACCCTACAAGTATTTTAAAATGTAATTTAATCCAATTTCAAGTACTTGATTTTTGTAATCTGATTACATAATACCCAGCACTGGATGTTAGCACATGAAGCACATGCCAAACATTGTTCACAGTGTATCAGGGTAAACCGATCAGTGGAGCTTGTGTGTTCACACCAGGAATTACAGCCAATAGGTTTGGCAATAGTGCATGAGTGAGAGAAAGCAAGACAGTTTGCAGCCAACGATACATACGTACATATTTAAATTCAGAACGTCTCTATCTCTCCTGCTGTGAATTGCTCTACTTGAATCAGTGGTGCTAAACAGCAGCAATTCTTATTCTCAAAACCCATGAAATTGAGCTGTGATTATGGTACGTATGTGTGAGTGTTTCTGTACAGAATGAAGGATTAAACTGAGATGATTTTTTACAGACTGTGCACAACTGCAGCCAGATTCGGAATACCATATGTTGTGTGTGTGTGTGTGTGTGTCTGTCAACAGTGTCATGGAAAAGCTGGGGTTTATACCCAAAGAAATTGCTGCTTACAAATATTATTCATCGGCATGTAGGCGATATGGGCATTGCAGGCCAGTGAAATGAAAGTGCAATTTTCTGTAGCTCTCTTCCAGTTGTTTGGTAACTCTGACCTTCAAATCTATTACTGGTAAGATGCAGCAGCACTAGTAATCTTATTTAGAAGTAGTTTATTAATACTTCTGACATGCTCATATCATCAAATTCATTCTGAAGTGCCCCGTCTCCTATACCGTAAAATATGTTTTATCAGGTAACATTAAAAATGTACTCAAGTGGAAACATCCAAATCAACAGAGTTTTATTAAAGTAAAAATATTATTTATACATGACTGGACCACCCCATTCTGGCCAAGAACCACTCAGGGTTGGTCTAATCAGCATGACAATCAATCATTTACAATTTGTTCTTTTATAATTACATTTTACAGACAGATCTTAGAAAACTATGCGGAACAAACAACTCTGATCATGGATCAACTTGATCAGATGGAAAATATTGTTACTTCCAAATGTCTAAAATGAGGCATCCTCCATCAGACATTTTTGCATCAATTCAAGCACTACTGAAAGCATGTTGCGTGAACAACCTTCAAGACACTGGTTCTGGGATCCAGGAAGTAATTCAGTAAACAAAAAAAATAATGAGCGTGATTTGGAGATTTGCATTTTCACTTTAAAATATAATTTTTACTCCACTGATGTTAGGATTAGGGTGGTTTAGTTTAGAGGATACAGTTGATAAAATATGCATTCCTGTTGACTATATTAGATCACTTATAACTAATAACACAACTCATTTTTGCCACTACTGTATGGACATTTAATTCGGACACTGGAGTTCATTTGGGCCTATGTGCTCAACAACACTTCCAGCTCTGTCCACTGGGGGAGGTAGGATGAAAGCTAAACCTTTCAACCTACTGTTGCTTAATTCACAGTGTCATTATTCTGCATGGGTTTTTAGTTAACTAGGTGATAACATCATAAAACTGAACTATTTTTAAAGTTTTGCTCTCACTAATCTGGCAAATTTAGTCAAATCCAATGATTATTTAATTTACTCAAAAGCGCTCATTGCACCAACCAGTACTTTGGAAATGCAACTTTGTTTCCAGGCAGACATAAACCTGTGCACCCTGACTTCCATAAATTGTGTGAAACTAGCTAATAAAATGAGGGCTAGCCAGATCAAGAAAGTGCTTGTCATTTAGTAATATTCCAAAAACAAAAAAACATCCAGTGAGCTGCAGTTCTTTGGATGGAAATGCCTTGATGATGTGAGAGGTCAACAGAGAATGGCCAGACTAGTTCCAACTGACAAAGTCTACAGTAACTCAGATAACTGCTCTGTACAATTGTGGTGAGAAGAATAGCATCTCAGAATGCTATTCTGAAATGCAGGTTGGTGCTGTTTTGGCAGCACGAGGGGGACCTACATAATATTAGGCAGTTGATTTTAATGTTGTGTCTGATGGACAGCGAATACAGTTTACCTGTCCACTGTCATTCTTTGCCTCCCTTTTTTGGCAAGACTGACCTGGAATCAGGTGGGTCTTTTATAATCAGAGATGCATTGGTGTGCATAGAAAAAGCCAAATGCCCAGAGAACAGATGTAAAGTCCAGGGTGAAGACCCCTGTTTCATGACCTGATTGGATGCAGCGGAGCATGAAGACTCACTCTACACAGAGCAAGAGGAGATTAAAGAGAAGCAGGAAGAGAACCAAGTGCTCCATTGACCACTTCATCAAAATACAAAATAATATCCTTAAAGCATTGGTAACCATAAAAGTATCATTAACGAAAGCGTTCACCCAAAAATACAAATTCTTGCCTCATTTACTCACCTTCATGCCATCTCATATGTGTATGACTTGCTTTTTTCTGCAGAACACACATTTTTTTTTTTTTAAATATCTCAGCTCTGTAGATCCATACAATGCAAGTGAATGGTGACCAAAACTTTAAAGCTCCAAAAAGCACATAAAGGCATCATAAAAGTAATCTATACAAAACAAGTGGTTAAATCCATATCTTTTGAATTGATCCAATATGTTTTGGGTGAAAACAGACCAAAATGTAACTCTTTTCTCACTGTACATCTTGCCATCACAGTCTCTAGGGATTTTGTACTGCCTGTGTTCCACAGAAGAGTGAAACGCATACAGGTTTGGAATGAAATGATGGTAAGAGAAGAAAAACTTTATTCTTGATTGAACTATTCCTATAATACCTGATCCAGGTTGTTCTGAGCTACTGAGGAAGGAATGAAGTATAGGAGGAAGGAGAGAGAAGAGATAGAGTAGAGGAATTGATGTGGTAACTGATGAAACAGGAAGAGACAGAGGACATTTGGACTGGATGGGCCATCTGTCTACAGATGATAAGAAACCTCTACGGGTCTGCCACCACAACCCATGAGACTCTATACAGGCCTCTCTCTCTCACTTCTTTATTGAATGCATGCACGCTAATCCACTTACTTGATACTTCCACCTACCTCTTCTAAGTGGCTATTCTCTCCCATATCTCTGCTAAGAATCCATAATTTCTATTTTTAATATTTCTATTTCCTCTTCTTGCATACTTGTGCACACATAAACAAAAGAGGGGAATTCACAAAGAACGAATTGCAATTAGTAAAAGTGCTGTTTATTTGCACATGCTGTCTGTACTGATTTAGCACCTGATTCATTTAAGGAATTGTGCAGATGATGAAACCACACAAACATGCCCACGGAGTTGTGCTGAACAAAATTTCCCCAGTGCAATTGCGGGTTTTGAGCGCAAAAGATGCAGCAGGCCACTCTGTCAGAACTGAACAGCATCACTCCACCTTTGTGATCCAGACACATGAATCATCCCTTTAACATGCCGAAAATGTGCTTGACTACACCACGCATCTGGATATATGCCCGGTTTGAACTCTTTTCAACATCATTTGATAATTTTTTGATGAAATACTACTGCTATGATGGATAGAATGTGCACAAGCATTCCCTATTTGATCAAATTTTGTTTATTGCCTGCTTTTCTTGGGCAGCAATAGTGCAATGTATATTTCTGTTGATCATAACAGCGTTAATTAATCAAATGATGATGACATGACAAGAATATTTTATAATAACTGGACTGTTGCATTCAGCACAAAATTTCTTAAATAAATCGGAAGCTTAAACAGTGCGCAAATAAACCCTAATATCAGTGGGTGCAATTCATTATTAGTACTTTGCCCCTCAGATTATCTAGATTGGAATACCAATAGGAAAGAGGAATCCTAAATAATAAAATTTAAATCTCAAATAATTTAACAGACAAATTATTTGAACTAAGCTATCCACATTCATAAGCAGACTATACACTTATATGTCAACAAATCTCATTTGAAGATTGAATTTTAAGAAACATCTGAGAAAAAGTTGAAACACAAATTGAAATCTCCATTACGCCTCCTGAACTTTGAATGAGCAACCTTTGAGCAATACAATCTTCCTATGGTTACTCAGTTTCAGACAGCCCATGCAAAACAGGGACATTTGTACAATCAAGACTCAAAATGGCCCATTTTTCAAGACAAGAAAAAGACACACACACACACACACAATCGTACTTGAAAATAGGATGGGAGGGAAAAGCACTTCTGTGTTAGAGGAAATTGTTGGCATGGGAGAGCTTTTGGTAGTTTTTATTGTTTGATTGTTTCAACCCTCTGGGCATGCTCAGTAATTATCTTGTCTAACTGACTTACAGTGCAATGGTAACCTTAAAGCCGACAATGCTTTTTCACCATCACGACAACCATGAAGAACCTCCTATTGGCACAAACTGACTTCCTCTGCACGACAGGCTCTCGCCCTTTAAAACCAGCACACATGTTTTAGCACACATTTTGATGCTGTTTAGCAGTGCAATATTAATGAGGATTATGTTAGAGCCTTACCTCTGTGAAATGGCTGTTTTAAAGAGTGATTGTGCACAAACTTAATGTTAAAGGAACATGTGTCTTTGAAGAAAGGAATTCCAGAGTAAATTAATAGTTAATGCCATTCTGTTTTAGATGTGTAGATAACAAGCTCTCAAATTAGAGCAACAGAAACAATAGCCTAACCCCCTTAACCATATGAAATTATATTCAATGGAGAGCAAATAGAGAGTTTTTACACTAACAATTTACACATGGAGCCACACTGAGACCCCCTTATCTCAGGGATTTAACCATATAGCGCCTTAAATATATGGTACCTTAACCAATTTATTTTTAAGGTACCAATAGGAAAGCTTGTTCTGAAAAAGAATCTAAAAGGATATTGAAATATTTTCAATATTTCTTGATTTATAGGTACTCCAACTTTGGAAAAACAACACACAAAAATTGTCATTTTGACCCCTTCTACAGAATAATGGATTACTCCATAAATATTGGTCAGTGGTATTTAATATTTTGGCTTTCATCATCATTTGTGTTTATCTTTATTCAGAAATTTCAGTCTGTGAGGTTTTTGAAATGGTTGATTTGACATGGTATGGCCCAATAGTAATTGCGATGACTACCTTAGATGAGAGACCACAGCCTAGAGTTGCCAATTTTACTGGACTTGGACTTGTCACGCAATTCCTCCCCACTTAACAAGATCAAAATAGAGAATATACAGATAAATTCAGCCCTGCTGAGATACTTCCCAACTTCCCAGCAGACTGCAAGTGTGTGTGAATGTTTGAATACACAAATCAGTTTGATTCATTCAGATCAGTGAGAGTGGAGGCCTTATGATAGAGAAGAAAACCACATCTTCTCCTGGTGTGTCAACGTGTTTGTTATCTATCTGGCAATACTTCTAACACAAATAAATGTAATAATCTCTACCTTATGCTTTACCTACTGTGATCATTGCACCAGAAATTAGATTTTCTCTTACGTCTTTTCTCTTTGACCTTTATTTGCACCCAATTATATCCAGATTTTTCGCTATGTTGCACTTCTCTTTGTTCAACCTTTCAATTAATTCTCTGAAGATCCATAGAACTCAAGACTGGCCTCTCTCTATCTCTCTCTCATTTACACATACAAACACATTTGTTTCACCATATTAGTGATGGCATCTCATAGATGCAATCATTTTTATATGGAGGTGATGTTATTTGCTTTACCACAAACCTAACCCTACCTGTGCCTTTCAAATATTGAGATTCATTGTTGGGTAAGGTCCACAAAAGAGTAATTCAAGACAAATTATGAACTCCTTCTCAAAAATGTTTATTTGATTACTTTAATGGTTACTACTTGGAATAGGTATTTACTTATGCATTTCTTTTTAAAACAGAAACGTTTTTGTTTTTCTCTCATCAAATTCATATGCCAATATTTTCTAATTGTTCATTGTCGCACACAATCATACACTCATGTTTCACCCCTACAATGACAGGTTATGAGCCCTTCAGCTGTCACCGAAACTCAAATGTATTCTATTCTACATATTTTCTGCATAAATCTTATTATTTTAGAAATACACCGATCAGCCATAACATTAAAACCTAATATAGTGTAGGTCCCCCTTGTGCCGCCAAAACAGCACCAACACTCATCTCAAAATAGCATTCTGAGGGGCTATTCTTCTCTTCTCAATTGTACAGGGTTACTGCAGACTTTGTCAGTTTGAACCAGTCTTGCCATTCTCTGTTGACCTCTCTCATCAACAAGACATTTCCATCTGCAGAACTGCCGCTCACTGGATGTTTTTTGTTTCTGGCACAATTCAGAGTAAATTCTAGAGACTGTTGTATTTGAAAATACCAGAAGATCAGTATTTACAGGAAAAACTCAAAACAACCCGTCTGGCACCAACAAACATCAATGCGATTATCTAATCAGCCAATCGTTTGGCAGCAGTGCAGTGCTTAAAATCATACAGAGACATGTCAGGAGCTTCAGTTAATGTTCACATCAATCATCAGAATGGGAAAAAATGTGATCTCAGGGATTTGGACCGTGGCATGGTTGTTGGTGCCAGATTTGAGTATTTCTGCAACAGCTGATCTCCTGGGATTTTAATGCACAACAGCCTCTAGGATTTACTCAGAATGTTGCCAAAAACAAAAAACATCCAGTGAGTGGCAGTTCTGTGGACGGAAACACCTTGTTGATGTGAGAGGTCAACAGAGAATGGCCAGACTGGTTCGAACTGACAAAGTCTACGATAACTCAGATAACCGCTCTGTACAACTGGGGTGAGAGGAATATCATCTCAGAATTCTATTCTGAGCTGCAGATTGGCACTGTTTTGGTAGCACAAGGGGGACTTACATAATATTAGGCAGGTGGTTTTATTATTGTGGCTGATTGGTGTATCTGTAGCCCAAGAAATGTACTTAAAAGAATAAACTTAATTGAGTCAATTACTTTAATCGGAGTCCCAAAATTTGAAATGTATAAAACCTTTTTAAATTTAAGTATTTTTCATTCCTTACAAAAGTACTTTGATTACAGTAACTAATTACTTAATCAGATTACACCAAACACTGGTGAGAGCTGCTGAAAATGTCCTAACAAATTGGGTTTCGAAATGTTTCACTATAATAGTTAGGATTTTTTTTTTAAAAGGCCAATTATAGCCAAACTTACACACACACACACACACACACACTAATTTTTTCCCTAAAGACGGGGGTATACGGTGCGAGTTCTGACACATGTTATGAGTCAGTTTATCTGCTAATCGTACAGATGCAGTGGTACTCAACATGACTTAACAACCTGGTGAATTCCGAAGCAATCACACACATTTTTGTGCTTTTTATAATTATAAGACATAAAGCCAGATGAGGACATTGATTTCATTCCTTGTAGCTTGCAATTTAGAAATCAATAAGAAGACTAGCGTGGTCAGCTCTTCTTTTCATGGTTTGAAAACTCATCTGCTGAATTAAATATATACACTGGCAGCCAAAAGTTTGGAATAATGTACAGATTTTGCTCTTATGGAAAGAAATTGCTACTTTTATGTGATCATTTGAAGTGGCATTCAACTGATCACATTGTATAGTCAGGACATTAATAACATGAAAAATTACTATTACAATTTGAAAAAAATATTCAGAACTTAAACTACTTCAACGAGTTCTCATCCAAAAATCCTCCACGTGCAACAATGACAGCAGATCCCTGTAGATCCTTGGCATTCTAGCTGTCAGTTTGTCTAGATACTCAGGTGACATTTTACCCCACGCTTCCAGTATATGTGGCTGTCTTTTTGGGCACTTCTCACACACCTTACAGTCTAGCTGATCCCACAAAACCTCAATGGGGTTAAGATCCATAACACTCTTTTCCAATTATCTGTTGTCCAATGTCTGTGTCTCTTTGCCCACTCTAACCTTTTCTTTTTGTTTTTCTGTTTCTAAAGTGGCTTTTTCTTTGCAATACTTCCCATAAGTCCTGCACCCCTGAGTCATCTCTTTACAGTTGTACATGAAACTGGTGTTGAGTGGGTAGAATACAATGAAGCTGTCAGCTGAGGACATGTGAGGCGTCTATCTCTCAAACTAGAGACTCTGATGTACTTATCCTCTTGTTTAGTTGTACGTCTGGCCTGCCACATCTCATTCTGTCCTTGTTAGAGCCAGTTGTCCTTTGTCTTTGAAGACTGTAGTGTACACCTTTGTATGAAATATTCAGTTTTTTGGCAATTTCAAGCATTGTATAGACATTCATCAAAACAACGATTGACTGATGATCCGGGGGTCCTTCAGCAAGGCAGATTAGTCTTTGTCAATCAAGGTGTGAATGGAGGACCATTGGATCCAGACCCTGTCATGGCCATTGTAATATAAATTACAATATTTTTATTTGGAATTTGGAAGAAATGTTTTTTAGTATTTTTTAGAATAAAACAAAAAAAAAATAATTTCATTTCATTCATTTTACTCAAACCATGCCTAAATCCAGAGAAACTTATAATTTTGCATTGGTCTCTTAATTTTTTACAGAGCTATATTTATATATATACATTTGACAAATTCAGGTTTTGAAGGGAGGCTGTGTGATTTCATAACTGCATCCATCAAACATTACGACTGTGTGTTGCTGCCACAACTGCATAATAATAAAGCGCAAAACATTAACAAAATTAAAATGAAAGCGCACAAAATTCGTGCACCGTTTCTGACGCAAACATGACGTTTATTGCGGAATTCTGAGTTATTTTAGTGGAGTAGGCTACCTGTAGCTTATTATTCAGATTTTTTCAGTTTTTTCTGTGTCACTGCAGGCATGTTGATAGCAAACATGCTGAAGAAGTCTTGTCCATGTAAATGCGCTTTAAAGCCACACATAGCAAAGTTTAAAAAATGTTTTAGCGCTGCGGTTGATTGACAGGTAGAACTTTCATCCTTGGTTTCAACAGACTCGCGCTTGGAGAGTTGCACTATCGTGTATATACATTAATAACAGATGCTATACCCCCCTAAATATTGCACTCGAACTGAAACGAATGCAAGTATGATGAATAAAAATATACCATAACAGAAATTTTACAACTTTTTCTAGTGCAACCCATATGGCAGATTAATTGTTTGAAGAGCAGAGAACAGCATGGCTTTCTGTAGAATCCTTCCCAGTGATGTGGTCGTGAATAAAATGGGAAAAACAAAGTTAACACAATTTCTTCCAATGTGTAAAAGCTTCATGAACACTGTTTTCATTGATCGTGTGAGTTGTAACACCTTCTACTGATTGGTCAACTTCAGGTAGATTGCCAAATTGGCTCATTCAACAGCACACACCTCAAGCGGACAGCTCCCAAATTTTTTAGACAGTTTTAAAAATTATCAGGAGGTCGTGAGCTGCACATAAGCCACTCAGCTCTGCTTGTAATTCCTCTCACACGATGCGAGCCATGATCACATGAGCACCAGTGATTTCCACGTGATCACTCCTGACTGAAAAAAATATGTCGGGAACTCGCACGAAAATCACATTTTCGCTTTAAATGTCCAGAAGAAAATTTTACTGCTCAGAGGATTTCAGCTAGGTTTCATTATATTATCAGCTTTGTCTCAGATGTTTCTACTTTTTTTTAAGGGAAATAAAAATAGAATGCAATAAGGCAATGGCTGATATAAAACACAGTATAGAGATACGACATTAAACATTACAGGAATACATTTCTCTGCCTCTAACATCTTTCCTTTTAGGCTGACATCATGAATTCCGCTTACTTTTCAAACACCTCCCTTCAAAGGATTTGTCTCCATAATAGAATATTATCCTGGAAATATGTCAGCTTAGGGAAGTAAAATGCGTTGCAAACATTGCTTCACATTGACTTTTTCTTTTCTTTGAGACTCAACTAATTGCACAGAACAAATACGTTTTGTGAATAAAGCAAAATCTACTACAGGCTTAATTTACATAGAAAGGAGGGGTGTTTGCGCTGAAAAGAGTAGACTAAGAATGACTAAATTTAAATTAAATTAGTTTAGCACCTCGTTGAATTGGATTACATGTGGTCAGTTAATATGACGCAGGTTTTTGCACTGAGATACCATAAACAAAAATGGCTCAACTGTTTCATGAATTTGTCCCTTGTTTTTAGAACACTGGTGCCACAGACTTTATCTTATTACAACAGGAAGGAATGTGATATTCCCTCTTGTTAAGAAAGCAATATTCCTTCCTCTCCTGATAGAGAAAGAGAAAGAGAGAGAGAGAGAGAGAGAGAGAGAGAGAGAGAGAGAGAGAGAGAGAGAGAGAGAGAGGAGTATTTGAGCAGTTGTCAGTGGAGTCAGTTAGGTCAGTGTAAAGCTATAGGGCTAATCCTGTTAGCACTACAGTTAGCTTTAGCACTGCGCAAAATACACCATAGTTATGACTCAAACAGCTACTGTGCTCTGCAAAGTTTAAATAGGCTAAACTTCACACATAGTCAATATTGTTGTTTTGTGATGACTTTGGCCTACTTTGTGAGAGCTAAATAAGTGGATATATGGTGGTTTTGGTGTGAACTGAAATAACCATGGAGAGTAAATCACAGATAATAAGATTTACCCTCCTCTCTTCATTACAGGCATAAGTGGACAGTGTAAAAATATGAAAAATAATGTTTTGTTCTAAATAAATGATTAGACAGATATATATAAATTATTAAAAGCATCACAGAAGCACAGCAAAAATCTGTGTATTATTTGCAGGCGGTTCAATCTCTTGTGAAAAACTTTCAAACACTTTACACAGTCACTCTCTCATACTCATTCTTCTTGTGACAGCTGGCTATACTGTTTGCTATTTTTTTTATTTTTATGTGATGTTTTATATATTTTATACATTTATTTATGTGCCATATTTTCCGTTCTATTTTGTATCTTTTGTCCCGAGAGATGACTTTAGGCTTATGAACGTACACTAAGGACTTAGGGTCATAGAACATCACACAACTTGGACTAAATAGCATGTCCTCAAAAGGTACAGTGTAAAAAACTACTTTCTTAAAAACAGTTTTTTTTTCTTTGTTTTTTGTATATGTAAATTACATATACATCTATAAAACAAGAAAATATTATTTGAGAAGCAGAATGATCAACATGATCACACAAGAAGTCATCTCCTATCAGATGTTTCTTCTTCGTCTCCAGTGTGTTTACCTTCCCCTGTGGTGCGTCAGCTGTGTGAGAGACTTGGGTTCGGAACCCACATTGAACCTTGAAGTAATTGCGTTCGCAATGTCAGTAATGAGCATGATATGGAGGTTGCATTTTTACCTTTAAAATGGCATTTTTATTCCTCTAATGGTTAGGTTTAGGTTTGGGTTGGGTGTACAGTTTATAAAATATGCATTCCTATTCAATGTTCTACCGTCTGTACAGCTCAAAACAACTAGATTTTGGCGCCCCTCCGTGGACAATCCTATTCATTTATAAATCAAGCTCACACGTGCCCATGTGCTAACAGTTACCGATTTGGCCACTGGGGGCAGTGTTACGCATTTCAATAAGCGTAGACCGATTTTAGCTAAAGTCAGCTGAAGTCAACCTTCTGTTTCTGATTTCACTGTGAGATCCATGACATAAGATATTAAGACTTGTTTTTAGAGAAATCTAACTAAATTTTGTGTAGTTTATGCTTAAAAAAACATATACTAATGGGGTAAGAAAAATAAGCTTGTTTTTTTCTCAACTCATTGGCAAACAGTTTTTTTTTCTTCTTGTATGCATAAATGTTACTACATTTAATTAGATTTGTCAGAAAAAGTAGAAAAGAAGACAAAACAGACTACTCAGAGACAAAAAATAAATGTCCCGATTAATTAATCACGATTAATCGCATATACAAATATTTGCTGAGAAAGCGGCTCATATAACAATAATTCAATATATAAAGATTATACATATTTATATAATTATGCATAGTTATCTTTAAATATTAAAAGATTTTATATATATATATATATAAATATATATAATAAAAAAATATTCAGATAATTTAAATGACATTCTTGTAGCAGAAGAGTTAATCATTGATAAGACAATACAAAAAGCGGCTTTTTACAATGTATTGTTTACTACCATATTATTGATCATAAGTCAATCATTGGCATACAGTTCACAGCAATCCATTACACAAGTGAATTTGTCAATCAGTTGGAGATTTATTATGAGGGCTTGTTTAAGAGAACGTCAATGTACACCTGCGTCAGACATGCTTGTGTAGCGTCTCGGGTGCGTTGCATTATAAACATAAAATGTTTAGTTCACTGTTTCAAGTTAAATATAGTTTAATACTCAATCTTTAAACACATACTGAGATCCCTTAGTTTGCATTTGCGCTCCTTCAAGTGTTTTGAACGCAAGAATGTAACGCATGTTTGTGTTGTTCTGCCTACTTAAGTGTTTTCTTCACTGTATAAACTGTGCGTTGCTCATACAGCTGAAATTTCACTTACTGCCCTCTGGAGTAAACAGGTGGTACTACAAGCTTGCATTTCCCAGGAATCTTCCTTATTATGGTGCGATTAATTGTGTTAATTTTTTTAACGCGTTATTTTTTTGTCAAATTAATCACACTGAATTAACGCGTTAAATCGACAGCCCTAGTCTTAATTAATATTCTTGTCTTCTTTTCCAGGAAAAATATCTAAAAACGATCTAGTCTTGTCTTGTTACAAACCCTTCTTTGGTATGCAAAAGTTATTTTCCTATTAAAATCATGGTTTGGTTTAAGTTTAGGTTATGGGATACACTTTAAGGTTAGTTTTAGGTTTGGATAAGAGGTTACAATTAGACAAAATCGTAACAGCATAATTCGTTGGTTAATTTTTCTTAATGGAAATAAAAGCTGTATCTTTTTGTACGAGCCAACTTGTAAAATGTTTTACGATTTTGTCATCTCATAAATTATTACAAATTATTATTTGTTCCAAATACTTTTTTGTATTCTGTTTTTGCACTGCACAAATATTGCTTTAGCATTTAAAAACTAAAAACTAATTTTCATAAAATGTTTTGCATTTACATTCTTAAGTGTCCAAATACTTTTTGAGGCCACTGTAAATGCAGAAACTTGTCATTTTAATAACATCAGTACCATAAAACATTTGAGGTGAGATACACACAATGTTTTGCAAAACTCAGAGCTACAATCCTTCTGAACACAATGCAAATATTTTGTGCTGAAAAGCTATAATGTAGCAAACACAGAGATGCAAACACATAAGTGTAACACAATTGCACGTGAAGGGCTTGAAAATCCAGTGGCATCAATCTCTTCCCTCCAGAAATTCCATTTGAGGGTACAACCAGGTTGGATAGGTATTCCCATTACATGTATTTCGTTACTCCCCAACCCTGGGTACAACACACTAATTGAATCACACTACAGTATAAATGTATAAACAAAACACAACATATATGCTTTCGCTTTTACATTTACACTCTATCTCACACATTTCCCATTAGCTCTCTCAGATCCACAAACATTTACAGATGAACACAAAGGTGTGGTGCATTCATCAACAGAGACAGTAAATAAACACAAACAACACATTCACTTACACATTCGAACAAACTTGGCAGCAGATACAAAGTAGAACCAGACTGCAACTTACCTTAAGTTGAACTCTCTCTCTCTCTCATCAGCACACTGGGACGAACGAGTGTATTTTTCTTTGAGTCCACGAGGATCATTAGCTTTGGTCTTCTTCTCTTCTCTCCATCATTCTCTTTGAATGCCGGTGAAGCTCTGGCTGTGCTCTTACTATGGTCGCAATGTGTATGTGTGTAACTTGCAGCATTTAATATGTATTAACTCTGTCTCATACAGGTAAATAATGTTGACATAATTAATGTATTTGTCAATTTTTATGTATTTAATGTAGGATATGCTTCTATTTTTCTTGTCTTGTTGCTGCATGCATGTTACGCTATAATGTGTGTGTGTGTGTGTGTGTGTGTGTGTGTGTGTGTGTGTAATGGAGTTCTAATCCCTCAGAGGTGAGAGAGCTGGTGCTTAGCAGCTGGGAGTCTATAGGGAATAAAAGACAAATGTATTGGTTCAACAAACAAACACACACACACACACACACACACACACACAAGTGCAAATAATGCTGACTCACTTTACAATAACCTCATTTCATTATGCATAATCTACATACAGTATAATCTTATCCTATCCCAGATGAACACACTTATTGAAATGCATACACAAACACCAAGAAAAGAGCCATCAGAAATACCCTTACACACATTCTTGTATAAATGGATTAAAGTGGCAAAGTAGGACACGGTTTAAAGCTCTTAGCTACCATTGCCCTTGACACAGCAATCATTAGCGGCAGGCAAGACAGGCCAAAGACCTCATTCACAATCGGTACAACATGCAGAACAAACAGGACAGCTTACATAGACAGCTCACACACATTAACTTACAATTTACTAATAATACTATATACTAACTAAATTAATATATTGTTTTTCCAATTGACAATGTCCTCGGATGCCCCCAAAGGGAGATTTTGCAATGCTGGCAGGGCCAGCCTAATCTCA
Source organism: Xyrauchen texanus (assembly GCF_025860055.1). Classification (NCBI taxonomy): domain Eukaryota; kingdom Metazoa; phylum Chordata; class Actinopteri; order Cypriniformes; family Catostomidae; genus Xyrauchen; species Xyrauchen texanus. The sequence continues at coordinate 33,528,585 of NC_068304.1, read as the reverse complement.
TGAAATTTATGTGAACATGACAACATTTTTGCAATTAAAAATGTACATGCTGCATAACATATTTGGTTGCAGGCTCCCAATGAAATGCTCAGCTGGGGCACCAAAGTGTGTAAAATGGTGTCATATTCAGACAAGGTTTTAAGGTGAATTTTAGATGGATGTTTTTAAACACCTAACCAATAAAGTTTTAAAATATAAAAGAGACATTTAAAAAAGACATCCTTAACAAATAACGCCTTAACCTAGCCATTATTGTTTTAAAATAATAAATGAGACATTAAAAAGACATTCTTACCTTATCAATGTAAGAAGATGCAGAAGCGAGATGAAAAATCACATTTTCTGAACCAATCACATCAATTCCTGCCGCTTCTATGACCCTGTCGTGTCACGTGTCAGCTTGAGTTCATGAATGGACATGAACCACGGTTCTCCGACTCTAAATCCATGCCCTATGAGGTGAACCTATTATTGTTGGAATTAGATTTGGAAGGTGGGTTTGTAATACAAGCAGGGCTGGACTGGTAATCAGGCAAACAGCAAAACGGGCCACGGTCAGCAAAAATTTGCCGCCGCGTTATGCAGAACGGACCACAAAATGGCGCCGCAATGAGCAGAAAAGGACAGCGAACACCCCCTTGCTCAACTTTTGGTCCAGTTGCTATGTAAAATTCCAGGCCAATTTCTCTTCCCAGTCCAGCCCTGAATAAAAGCATTAAAATGTAGCATTTAAAATCATAAAATATCAGGGTCTGAGTAATAGAGAGAAAAATAACAATTTAGAAAGTCATAAGAATACATTAAAGTCATGATTTGAGTGAAAATGAATAAAACACACAGTTGTTGTAGCACCTATTGTTCATTTCACCTGGAAACTGGCAGGGAATTGTACCTGGAGACACGTATACAATTTTGCAAAAATGTATATAAAGTCACATTTTCACCGTGAGACCAGGTTGGCAGGGCAAGTAAAAAACTGAACTATTCCCCCACCAGACCAGCAGAAAACATACTTATTGTAAAACCCTGATGTAGGTTTCCTTATTGCGATTATGACATGGTGTGGGAAAAAAAACAGATTTAGATCAATGGCAACCAAAGTGGATCACAGGCAAATTGAAGGTTTGTAAGTGAGTTCATGTGACTGTCTCTTTATTCAGTTAATTTGTGACAAACTCTGTGTGCCATATGGCACCCCATGAGGACATTCATACACAGAGAGTTGTGTACATTCACTGCCTTGGATCTGATCGATAACTTCCCATTAGACGGAATTGTCAAAAAAATAAAAATAATAATTGAGAGAAAAACAAACCACCTGTTTTTTATTTTTCCTGTCCTTTCTCTGTCCCTCTGTGATTTGTAAAGCCTCTCAGCCATCCACATTATTAAACCTTAGCATCAAAACCCCAGTACATCTGTGCCTGAATGCCACGTGGTAATGCAGTTCTGACTTCAACATGAAATCACCCATGCCCGCCTCCCATGCCAGAGACCCCGCTCAGTGCGGGTCAACAGGAAAGGTTACAATGGTGCCATGTCCTGGATGGTGCATGTCCCCTGGCCTCAAGAGGCGAACTACCGACTGGCGTTAGATGCTGTAGCCTTTTGCCTCCTAGTTAGCGTGCCCTCCTCCCATGCCGTAGACCCCGTTTGGAATTCCGCTTGGTGAGGGTCAAGCAGGACATGTTACATGTCTTATTGTGCACAATTCATCTGTGCCAGTAAATCCATATATATATATATATATATATATATATATATATATATATATATATATATATATATATATTTTTTTTTTGTTTGTTTTTTTTTTTTGACTTCTTAACCTTTTATTAAAATGTAGCCTTATAACTTGCTCCACCTCTGAAATTACCATTCTTTTCGGATGACAGAACAAATCCCTCTTACTTGTGCAATGCAAGGGTTCTGGGTTTGGCTAGCTAGCTTTGACTGCAAGCCACTTTGGGCAAATGCAGCAGCTGCTTCCGTTAATGGTCAATTATGAATTAACTACATTGTGATAATTGGGAATGCTAACAAATGGCTTTTCCAGTTATTAAAGACCTTCATGTTTCAACTCCTCCCCTTCATCTGCCTAGCTCCATTCTGATATGTAACACACCCACTTATCAAGATCCAATCAATTCCTGATGGATAAAATTGGGTATTCTATTTCACTCAGAAATATATCCAATTGTGGAAATAAAATGTGTTGCAAATGACATTTCATGTTGACTTCTAATACATACACATTGTTCACCTGCACACGCCTGTACATATGACATGTCCACACACAAACTGGCTTGTCATTTGTGGTTTTGAGGTTAATATTGTTTATGAAGAGTACTTTCAGCTCTGATCAATACAAATATTTTGGAAAAGGTGCAGAGAATGATGAAATAAAGAAAGAGAGATAGAAATAGAGAGAGGGAAACACTGGGGATGAGAAGAAAAAGATAAAACACATCTTGACAGTAATTGAAACCATTCATTATTTCGCCTTGCCACCAGTCCAAGCTTGTTCGTCCATCACTCACAAACAACATACACACTGACACATAGACACAATACACTGAATGGTACTCAAAAACATATATCCTGAATTAGAATACAATATTTTAAGCAGACCATCATTCAACATCAAAGTGGCAGTGATGTCTTTTTTATCAGGCCTATAGGGGGGCTGATGGGACAGACCTTATGTTCATTAACCAAAAAAACAGTCTGTCCCTTTGCTAATGGCTTCGCTCAGGTGTGAAATGAATCATCTGACCTTTCCCACACACAAACACACAAACACACAAACACACACACACACACACACACACACACACACACACACACACACACACACACACACACACACACACACACACACACACCACTCTATTAGTGTCAAGCTGTCTTTCTATCTCTACACTGCAAAATATCTCCCGAAGAAAAAACAATCCCTAAAGGAGGCCATTTATTTATCTGTTTAGTGTCTCTCATATATCCATCTCTTTTTCTTCTCAGCATAACCTCTCCCATTCTTTTCCTACAATCCATTCACACGTTTCAAATAAGGAAAAAAGTGTAGATGTCTGTCCTCATTATATTCTCTCACACAAACACACATTGGCCATTGGATCTTGTGAGAGTTTTCCACTGAGGAAGGGACGGAAACAGCAACATGTTTCAGGTAAGGTTGCTTTTTAATTCTAAATCAATAGCTTATACACAGATTCAACACAGCAGCTTCTTGGCCTTCGTGTCGGGCTCTCCTCTCCTGGGCTCTGTTGCTGCTGCTTTTTATGCCGCTCTCCTCAAGCTACTGCAATTAGAGACAGGTGTTAGACATAATTTAGCTCAGGTGTGAGCGCCCTTACAGCTTTTCTCTCCTGGACGGGAGCTTGACCACGCCCCCGCTGCCACATACCCCCACCGCCCGACTCAGGCCGGGGCGTCATCCGGCCTGCCTACCACTCCCCCCCATTTCTGGAGAGGAAGTCAGCGGCAGCCATCTACACCCCCGGTCTGTGGACCACCTTGAACTTAAAAGGCTGGAGGGCCAGATACCAACGGGTGATCCGGATGTTAGTATCTTTCATGCGGTGGAGCCACTGCAGTGGTGCATGATCCGAGCAGAGGGTGAAGGCCCGCCCCAGCAGGTAGTATCGGAGGGTGAGGACCGCCCACTTGATGGCCAGACACTCCTTCTCTACGGTGCTGTACTTAGTCTCCCTCAAGGAGAGCTTCCGGCTAATGTACAGCACCGGGCGCTCCTCTCCCTCCACCACCTGCGAGAGTACGGCCCCCAGCCCTCTGTCTGAAGCGTCGTCTGCAAAACAAAAGGGAGAGAGAAGTCAGGTGCATGCAAATGCGGCACCCCACAAAGTGCAGCTTTAATCTGTGTAAACGCCTGTTGGCACTGCTCCGACCATTGGACCGGATCTGGAGCCCCCTTTTTAGTGAGATCAGTCAGCGGGCTGGTGACATCCGAATAATTAGGCACAAATCTTCTGTAATAGCCAGGCAGCCCCAGGAACTGCCTCACCCCCTTTTTTGTCTTGGGTCTAGGGCAAGTCGCAATCGCCGCGGTCTTGTCAATTTGGGGACGCACCTGGCCATGACCCAAGTGGAACCCCAGATACCGTACCTCCACACGCCCAACCGCGCACTTTTTCGGGTTTGCCGTGAGCCCCGCCCGCCGCAGCGACCTCAGGACGGCCCTCAGATGTTGCATGTGCCGCTGCCAATCATTGCTATAAATGATGATATCGTCTAGATAGGCAGCGGCGTAAGCAGTATGCGGTCTGAGGATCCTATCCATGAGACGCTGAAACATGGCTGGTGCCCCGAACAAACCGAAAGGAATTGGTGTAATCCGAACGGCGTGGTGAAGGCCCTTTTTTCACGGGACATTGGTGTCAAGGGGATCTGCCAATAACCCTTCGTTAGATCCAAGGTCGAATAAAACCGAGCAGTACCTAACCGATCGAGCAGTTCATCAACACGGGGCATTGGATACGCGTCAAATTTAGACACCGCGCTGACTTTTCTATAATCCACACAGAAACGTACAGACCCGTCGCTCTTGGGAGCAAGGACGACCGGGCTGGACCAATCGCTGTGGGATTCTTCTATTACTCCCATCTCAAGCATCGTGTCCAATTCTTCCCGAACTACTTTCTTTTTATGTTCGGGCAAGCGATAGGGGCGGCAACGTACCACCACGCCTGGCTCAGTCTCGATATGGTGATGTATGATGTTTGTGCGGCCCGGTAGATGAGAAAACACGTCAGCAAACTCCTTTTGTAGTTCGGAAACCTCTGCGAGTTGGCGCGGTGAGAGATGGTCTCCACAAGGAACCGGGGTGTTAGGATTGCAGGCTTTGTTTACCTCCGGTCTGAGCTCCGCCCTCTCCGGAACTACCGTTGCCAACGTCACAGAGGCCGCCTCTTCTCTTCACAATTTCAGGAGGTTGAGGTGATATATTTGACACGCGCCCGGTACGTTTAACCTCATAATCGAGATCCCCTACTCGTCGTGTGACCTCAAAGGGTCCTTGCCACTTGGCGAGTAATTTCGAGCTCGATGTTGGGAGTAATACAAGCACCTTATCTCCCGGTGCAAATTCCCGTAGCTGAGCACCCCTGTCATACAGCCGGCGTTGGCGTTCTTGAGCCTGGAGCAAATTGTCCTGTGTTAATTTCCCCAGTGTGTGGAGCTTTGCTCGAAGATCAAGAACGTATTGAATTTCATTTTTTACTATTAGAAGGTCCCTCCTCCCAAGCTTCGCGGATGACGTTGAGGACCCCGCGTGGGCGTCGCCCGTACAGCAGCTCAAATGGGGAGAACCCCGTGGAGGCTTGCGGGACCTGTTGTACTGTGAATAACGGGGGTCCAGCCACTTATCCCAATTCCTAGCGTCTTCGTGTACGAATTTAAGAATCATATTTTTGAGCATCTTATTAAATTGTTCCACCAGTCCATCTGTCTGAGGATGGTACACGCTAGTGCGAATCGACTTAATGCCCAAGAGTTCGTAAAGTTCGCGAAGTGTTCGTGACATAAAAGTAGTGCCTTGGTCGGTGAGGATTTCTTTCGGAACCCCCACCAGGGAGATTATCTTGAAGAGTGCCCCTGCAACACTACGTGCTGAGATGTTGCTCAAAGGCACTGCTTCCGGATATCGCGTTGCGTAATCCACCAGGACTGACACAAAGCGATGTCCGCGTGCCGTCCGTTCTAATGGCCCGACGAGGTCCATTCCAATTCTTTCGAAGGGAACCTCGATCAATGGAAGGGGGCGCAAAGGCGCTTTTGGGGTGGCCAGTGGGTTTACGAGCTGACATTCGCGGCACGCCGCACACCAACTGTGGATGTCGCCGCCAATGCCCGGCCAATAGAAACGGGCCATTAGACGGAGAAGTGTCTTCCTTTCCCCTAGGTGACCGGCCATAGGATTATAGTGAGCCGCCTGGAAAACCATTTCCAGGCGGCTCCGTGGAATCAACAATTGTGTCACCTCCTCCTTTGTTTGAGCGTCCTGCGTCACTCTGTACAACCGGTCTTTAATAAGGCCCCGGCTCCGCCTCCCCCGCCAAAGCATCGCACATCACACATCTCTTCACTTTCATGCAGGACCCATCCGCACAAACTCCCTCCAATAAATTTCCAAAATTCGGCCAATCAGTACCCAAGATTAGCGGATGGGTGAGGCGGGAACTAACCGCTGCCTCCACACTATGTTTTTCTCCCCGGAATTTGATCGCCAAAGTCACCATGGGATACTTATGAACATCCCCATGCACACACCTCACCCGTTTAGCTGAGCCCAAAGCCCCGGGTTGAACCAAGCGTTGGTGGATGGTGGTCTGGTTACAGCCGGTATCCAACAATGCTTGGTATGTACCCCCCTGGATCCTTACCTGAATACGGTATGCTCCAGCCCGATCGGGGGCAGCCTGCGGGACATCGGAGACCCGCACCACCATCCCCACTTCCATCAGTGGACACGTGGTCCGGGTCTCCGCACCTCCAGCAGGCCGGCCCAGGCGCCACGGCCGCACCCGTGCTGGCGGGCGCCCCCACCTGAGGAGGAGAGCGGCTGAAGGACGGGGAAGGGGTAGGCGGGTTCTCCCACGGCCGGGAAGTTGTACCTCACGAATCCTCCACGCCTGTGCCCACTGGTTGCGTGGCCAACCCCAAATTTCCGCCGTGTGCTCAAAGAGGTCCAGGAACGCCTCCGGATCATCTGCCGGCCCCATCTTCTGTAGCGCGGGTGGGGGCAGTGTGGCGCGGGTGTCCGGGGTCGCGGCTGCGGCTGGAGCGGCCTCCTGGCTGAGGAGGCTCCGAATGGCAAGCCGGTCCTCTGCTTGCGCCCGCATGATCTCAAAGAACCGACGATCCTGGTCCTGTCGGAGCTCAAGCAGAGATTGTTGGTGGCTCTGATGGAGCGTAGTGAGGGACTGGAGGACTTCCGCCAGCTGGGAGGACTCTATGGGCGACTCTGTTCCATAGCTTGGACAACTGTTCCAGAAAAATTCCCGGGTTTCGGCACCAGTGTGAGAGTTTTCCACTGAGGAAGGGACGGAAACAGCAACAGGTTTCAGGTAAGGTTGCTTTTTAATTCTAAATCAATAGCTTATACACAGATTCAACACAGCAGCATCAATAAAAGTATTAATTTGACAGATGCATTTTTCCATACAATGAAGAGACCTGAAGCTGTCAAGCTTTGTGTAAGGAAGATACCAAAGTTGTTCTTTGCACCACAGCTTTCAAATCTCATTCACGTTTCTGCACATTTAAACCTGGGGCATCGTGATCAGTCATGACACATCCGAGAAACAAATACATCATTGACGTCACACCTGGTGCGATGCATGTTAAAGCAACAACTTTGTATGTGAGCTTTGAGAGCTATAGCAGAAGGGAAGATTTTCAGCAAATAATGATTAAGGTCACATGTCATTGTTCAAGTATGCACTTACAGAGAGCGTTTTAGAAACATTCAGTTTTCGGTAGAGGGTAATGCCATGCTAGTGTGGATAAGAGGCGTAAACATAGTGATATTCATGCGTTTTCAAAAGGAAATGTATTTGTGTGGACTTAGCCTTAAGGGATAGTTCACCCAAAAATGAAAATTCTCTCGTAATTTACTAACCCTCATGCCATCCCAGATGTGTATGTCTTGCTTCTGCTGAACACAAACAAAGATTATTATATACTCTGTAGGTCCTTACAATGCAAGTGAATGGTTTCCCAAGAATTGAAGCTCCAAAATGCACATAAACACAGTTTAAATACAGCATAAATTAATCCATGAGATTCCAGTGGTTATGTCTTCTGAAGCGATATGATAGGTGTGGGTGAGAAACAGTTCAATATTTATGTCCTTCTTCTTTTGCTTCTTATGTCCTTCATTCATATTACACCCTACTGGGCAGGGAGGTGAAATTATTGTAAAAACTGATTTAAATATGTATCTGTTTCTCACCCACACACCTATCATATCACTTCTGAAAATACCAATTTAAACACTGTAGTCTTATAGATTACTTTTATGCTGACTTTATGTGCAATTTGGAGCTTCAAAATATTGGCACCCATTCACTTCAATTGTATGGATCTACAGAGCTGAAATATTCTTCTGTGTTCTGCAGATGAAAGAAAGTCCTAAACATCTGGAATGGCATGAGGGTCAGTAAATGATGAGACAATTTTCATTTTTGAGTGAACTATCCATTTCGATTTCAATCTGTTTCTCACAAAGTTATCGTTTGCTTTAGAAGACCTAAAATATAGGGCACATTGACTATTTGTTATTTTTTTGGAGCTAGACACTATTCATTTTTATTGTATGGAAAAGAGCAGAGTTTACATTAAGCTAAAAAAAATCTACTTTTGTGTTCCAGAGAAGAAAGAAAATGGGTTTGGAATGACACAAGGATGAGTACATTATATAATTGTCATGTTTGGGTGAACTACCCCTTTAAACACACTTACACAAACACACACTGTTCTATGATGGACAATTGGGTCAGCAAGATTAGGTGCAGCGCCTGGAACCCGTCAGGTTGTTCTGAGAGCCAGACATAGAAATACACTCAAACCATGTTAATAGTTTTCAGGAAGTACTAAACAAATTAAATTGTACATGAGTGTTCCTGTGACACAATTCTTGGTCACTGTTCTTGATCTAAATTCAGTTAAAAAAACAGTACATAAGCTGGACTTCCACTTTAATCAAAGCCACAGAATTGCTCTGTCTGGTTATATGTGCATTAAGGAATATAAACTTTGCCCAGAATAGGATTACATCTACACAAAGCTGAGTACTTATAAGATGTAGGGTTTAAGATTAAGGCCCAAAAGAGATTACAATTATATGAGTATTGATTCAGTATTGGCAGGAGAATGCATAGATTGAAAAAGGCTGATTAAACGTAGGGTTAGTGCTTAAATCTTTTCATATAGTTGAGAACCAGGGACAGGTAGAGAAGGAGAATCCAGGTTTCAATTTGAGATAGCACTTACCTCACTAGAGCCTTTCTTGCCTCTCACTATGTCCTGTGGGATACGAGTGATGTTTACAGGCATTGAAGCAAAAGTCAGATTTCTAAACCTACTTCTTTATACCACAATGTCTTACAAATTTTGTTATCAACACAACAAAATATTCAAGAACCTCCACAAAGAATGAGACAGACAGGAATCTGGAGAGTATCAGGTGAGAGTTTATCTGGTGTTTAGGTTATTTTGCTAATTTAGGCTAATTTCATTCATACTCTGCTGCGGGGCTGTTTTTCAGAATTAAGCAGTTGAAGCCCCAGTGACAGAGAAAAACTCAGATGCTCAGTGGAGCTTTGAGAATCGATAATATGGAGGGACAGACTCGCTTGGAGGAGGACGTGCAGTACACTGGGAGTATGTGCATTCATCCACTCTCAATCATAAAAGGTTACTGATGTCATCTGTAGGTGTACATCTGTGTTTAAATAAGTCAGTGCCTGTGTGCGCATGATTCAGATGACCACAGATGTCTCAGTGGACCATAAAGATCAAGAGTCTGCCCTGTACTCTGTCAATATAAGAGGCATTTACTTTGGGTCGTTGTATATACCTTTACATGCAACTGCCTTTTCATGTGTTTGTCTAAGAATGTGTGTGCTTGTATTGTGTGTGTGTGTGTATGTGTGTGTGTGTGTGTGTGTGTGTCTCAGAAAGAATCTGCACTTTTTAAGCAAGCATTTCTATATTTTTTTATGGGGGTGTCTGTTGAATTCAGCAGAATATAATTAAATATGGTAAAATGCATCAAACAGACCTGAGAATAAGTCTGCATTGTAAAAAATATTTGAGGCACCATTTGGGGTTTCTTTAGATGCCACATCAGCAAAACACTGTGGAAAACTTTTTAAAAGAGCCTCAAATGTCCTATTTATGTAATCGTTGTCATTCTTTAGAGTTCTTGCAGGAGCAATGTATGTTTCTCAGGAGGGTTGGGATCCGAGAACCGATGCTTATTCAATTTAAACTTTTTTTTTAATGTATTCACATGTGATTTCGGTTCCGTTACCCATTGTCGATAGAGCAGTCATCCACTACCAAAATATAGTCTGTCAATGTCTGTTATGGACAGTGCAGTCTGATTCCCAAACGGATGACTCATATGAGGCGGTGCTTTTGAATCTACAGCACGAAACATACAGCAAAACCAGTATAGTCCGATTCCTAAACGAATTACTCTAATTAGCTAGTTCTTTTAAATCTACAGCATGAAACATACAGCACAACCAGTGTATCCCGATTCCCAACAAATGACTCCTACGAGCCTGTTATTTAGAATCTACAGCACGAAACACGCAGCGATGTAGCCCAATTCCCTAACGAATGACTCTTACGAGTTAGTCCTTTTGAATCTATAGCACAAAACATAAAACAAAACCAGTGTAGCCAGATTCCCGAACAAATGACTTCTATGAGCCGGTTCTTTTGATTCTACAGCACAAACCAAAAAATTTAATTAGTGCAGCCCAATTCTTAAATAAATGACTCTTATGAGCCGGTTCTTTTAAATGTACAGCACAAAATATACTGCAAAACCAGTATAGCGAATGACTCATATGAGCTAGTTCTGTTGAATCTACACACCAACACTACTTTCTAAATGAATGACTCTTATTGGTGAATCAGAAACTTACTGAACTTAAAGTCATTAATTTCACCATGTCCTTGTGAAATTTAAATCAGATTAATTACCGACAAATAACAAGAATCTGTTCTTTTAAAATGTTCATTATATAGTAACAGACTGTTAAGGGCAGTAGGCCCTAAATTTGAATAGAAACATGCTAAAGAAACACAGAAGCCCTCAAATGCCAATCCTCCTCCAAGTCCACACTTTGGTGAAGTAATGCAAATGGTGCAATGAGGCACATCCGCAAATGAGCACCATTTGAGACAGGGCCTCAGAACAACTTAGCAACATATTACAATACCCTGGTAAACACAAACACCCTAGCATCATGGCAGCGAGTTTTACACAGGCAAGAATCACTGATCTTTCTCCACTTTATTCTCTTTTTTCCACATATTTGTGTGTGTATATATATATATATATATATATATATATATATATATATATATATATATATTATTTTTTTTGCATAGCAAATAGCAAATAGCAACTTTATTTATATAGCACATTTAAAAAACAACACAAGTTTACCAAAGTGCTTTACATTGTAACACATAACACAGTAGGTAAAAAAGATCTAATCTTAAAAGTAAGCATCACATAGGCAGCAACACATTTAATAAAAAAAATAAATAAATAAATAAATTATCACTGATTAAAAGCTATTGAAAACAGATGTGTTTCAAGTTGTCTTTTAAAATCCTGCACATTAGCGGCATCTCTAATATGTTCAGGCAAACTATTCCAAAGTTTAGGCGCTGCTACAGCAAAGGCACGATCACCTTTTTTATTTCGATGTGTCCTAGGTATTTTGAGTAGCTTCTGAGTCGCAGATCTTAAACTTCGTCCAGTCTGATATTCAGTTAAAAGATCTGACAGATAGGCCGGTGCGAGTCCATGCAGAGATTTGTACACCAGTAACAAAAGTTTAAAATCAATCCTATAATAAACCGGAAGCCAGTGCAAGGAGATCAGGGTAGGAGTAATGTGTTCGCGTTTTTTAATCCCCATTAAAAGTCTAGCAGCTGAATTTTGAACTTTTTGTAAACGAGAAATAGATGACTGACTAATTCCCGTATATAACGCATTACAATAATCAAGTCTGGATGTTATCAAAGCGTGGATCGCGGTTTCAAGGCCTTTAAACGTCAAGCATGATTTCATCTTTGCTAGATTGCGTAAGTGAAAGAAACTTGACTTTACAACAGAATTGATCTGTTTGTCTAGTTTTAAAGAGCTGTCCATATTTACACCTAGATTTCGAATACATGGTTTAACATGAGGTGACAAAAGGCCAAAGTCTATTTCTGCTGTACCCTTGGCTCCACTAGAACTGCAGACAATAATCTCAGTCTTGGTTTCATTTAAATGTAAAAAATTCAAAGTCAACCATGTTTTAAGATCTTTAAGACAGGCCATAAGTGGTTCTAAACCATTTTCATGTGACAGTGGCAGATACACTTGTACGTCATCAGCGTAGCAGTGAAACTTAATGTTATGTTTCCTGAAAATATTTCCCAACGGAATCATATAGAGAGAAAATAAAATAGGAGCAAGAATGGAGCCTTGCGGCACACCACACATGAACGGTGCTGATCTAGAAGAACATGTCCCGATCTTCACTACCATACTTCTGCCAGTCAGATAGGATTTAAACCACTCCAGGATGACATGACATGATGCAGAGTCTGTGTGTTTGTTTGTGTGTGTGTGTGTGTGCATCTCCCAGGTGGTCTGTAATGAAATAAGGGTTCATGAGATGGAAATGTCAGTGTACTGTTGGGGAGTTGAGCTGTAATCACATAAAAAGGTCAACTGAGTGTTTCCAATCTCACACACAGAGGAAAACAATAAAAGAAAAAAGTGACTTACCTTATATACATACTACTACCACCACTGAAATACAACACTATAACATAACACTTTTAAATGTTTTACATTTAGCAATTTCTTAAGGTCTGAGGCACACCTATAATGTCCACTAGTAATTTGGTTTCCTGTGATAGGAAAAGGTAATTTAGACTGTTCTTATAAGGAAACCTTCATTGCATAACATTTCGATAAGCATTCTAAAAGGGCCACAGCTTAAATAACATTTTGTTATACAATGTGTCCTTACCTGACCAACCTAAGCTGGCTTGCTGGTTTTAGCTGGTCCCAGCCTGGCCAAGTAAGTGTTTAGCTGATTTAACTGGTCAGTAAGCTGGTCTCCCAACTGACCAGCCTGGGAGCTGGGAGACCAGCTAAGACTGATAATTTACAATTAATATAATGTCATGCAAGCCTGAGGTTGGATTCATGAAAAGGTTTTAAGAAGAAATGTCTTCTTAAATACCATTTACATCTTAATTTCTTAATTAAAGGAATATTCTGGTTAAATATAAGTTAAACTCAATTGACATTGTTTGTGGCATAATATTGATTACCACAATTTTTTTGACTTGTCCTTTTCTTTAATAAAAGGAAAAAAAAGTTACAGTGAGGCACTTACAATGGAAGTAAATGGGGCCACTTTTTTTTAATACTTAAAAATACTCACTTTTTCAAAAGTAAAGCCAAAAGACATAAACCATATGCATGTAAGCATGATTTTAGTGTGATAAAATCACTTACTAACCTTTGTTGCCATGAATAAAAAAAAGACTGTAAAAATTACAATTTAAACAACTTACTTAAATAATACACAAGTTCTAAGCTTTTATAAAATTCTAAAGATTTCTGCCTTTAAACCCTCTAAAAAATGTTGCTTTTTTTTAAATGCAAATGCTGTCGATGAACTTGTATTGAATCTGGAATATTCCATTAAGGATATTCCTGGATAAAAAATAAATAAAATAAAAGATAAAGTTCTTTTTTTAAACAATTAGAAATATATATATATTTGTGTGTGTGTGTGCGTGCGTGCATGTTCTTTTTTCTTAATTTAAATAGATTTACTTCTAAATGAATGACTAGTAATTTTGAAACATATGTATAAAATCATGACCACACATGTGAGATGATAAGTTTGGTCATATCAGTAACCTTATTAAAAGCTCTTTTATTGTAGATGGAGCAGGAGTCCCCTCATGGGGGCAGCCATGTTAGCACCACATGACCAGATAAACACTTCTCGCAATGTCAGTAAATTCCCTGTTATTGGACACTTTAATGAATGGATTAAATTTATCCAGGTTTACTGTGCATTGTGAATTTCTACAATGGTATTGATCAACAAGATCAGATGGGAGGTTGGCATGTTGTTTCCGATAGTTCCAGTACATTATGCCGACTAATGGACAGCCGTCATCTCCTATCAGATATGTTTGCATCGGTTCAGGTTTGATTGCTTACCCCTGTGGTGCACCCGGAAGCATGTTGCGTCCAAAAGTATGTCAAGTAAGCAGCAGGGGAGACCAAGGTTTGGATCCTGTATCGAGACCCGGGAGCAATCACGATCGCACAATCACTGATGAATTTGGACATTGCATTTATATCCCTAACATTACATTTTTGCTTCACTAATGGTTGGGTTTATGAATAGGTTTGGGTTGGGTGGTAGACTTGATAAAAACAGGAATTCCTCTGCTATAAAAACTCACTTCACGTCTTGTTTTGGTGCCCCTATGTGGAAAGTATACCAAGAAAATGAAGCTTGCACGTGCCCATATGCCCAACAACACTTACCGCTTTGACCACAGGGGGCAGTCTTATGAATTTTGGTAAGTTTAGACCAATTTTCCATAAAGAAAAGTCAACCTACTCTTTCCGATCTCACTGTGAGATCAGTCTGCATTGGTAATTAAGAACTACTATATTTGACGGATGCTGCATACATGCCACTAGATGTCAATGTTAGCCAATGTTAGCCATATTCAAAAAAAATAATGAGAGCACTTTTAAAGTTAGGATAACCTCACAGTTGTCTTAAATCCCAAAAGGTAAGATGTTTAATGAATTAACTGTTTGCTTGCTTGTTTTTTTTTTGTTTTTTTTTTTCAAATGTGACGCACTCTGTCATAATTGAGTCCAAAAGTCGCAATGGGCTGTATATGCAGAAATGTGATTTTAGGCTAAAACATGTTTTTGGCTGTTATGTTATTTTCATTTTCATCTTTCAAACCATGTAAACGTTAGCATGAAACTCAAAAAATAAATGTTGTTTTAAAGCTTTTTAAATCAGAATGAGCTTTTCTGCCAAGTATGCTTACACACACAAGGAATTTGTTATGGTGACAGAAACTTCCAGTGCAAGAAAATGCAACGTATATACATACATACAACATATACTTTTAAACATATATACATATAGTGACATAAAAAATAATACAAAAATATGATATAACATAAAAAAGAGAAATATACAAAAGCACAATAATGTTGTTAGAATTTTTTATTTACAGATATACAGTTACTTTCAGGTGATATAATGTATTAAAGAAGAGGTAGGATATGTTAAAAAATTTAAATGAAATATGGATATTAGTAGGAATGGATGGATTGAATATTGCACTTGGTTGTATTGACCAAAGGAAAGTATTTGGGGGTAGTTTTAACTGATCATGAGGTATATGTCCTGTGCCTGGCTGTTCTGGTGCTCAGTGCTCTGTAGCACCGGCCAGCGGGCAACAGTTCGAAGAGGAAATGTGCTGGGTGAATGGGATCAAGAGTGATTTTACTAGCCCTTTTCGTCACCCTGGATGTGTACAGTTCTAGCAGGGTGGGTAGGGTTGTGCCAATAATCCTCTCAGCAGTCCAAACTATCCTTTAAAGTCTTCCAATGTCTGACTTGGTAGCTGAACCAAACCAGACAATTATTGAAGTGCAGATAACAAACTCAATGACAGCTGAGTAGAACTGTATCAGCAGCACCTGTGGCAGGTTGAACTTCCTCAACTGGCAAAGGAAGTACAACCTCTGCTGGGCCTTTTTCAAAATGGAGTCAATGGGTCTCCCACTTCAGGTCCTGTGGTAGTGCCCTGGAACCTGAATGACTCCACTGCTGCCACTGTGCTCTTCAGAATGGTAAGCAGGGTTAATGTTGGGGTGTTCCTCCTAAAGACCACTATCATCTCCATTGTTTTAAGCGTGTTCAGCTCCAGGTTGTTTTGACTGCACCAGATGTCCAGCTGTTCAACCTCCCTTCTGTATGCAGACTCCTCATGATCTTGATATCCCAGTCCCATATTGACTGCATCATCCACAGGCCTGTTTTCTCTATAAGCAAATTGAAGGGGATCCAGAAAGGGTTCAGTGATGTCCTTCAGGTGGGCCAACATCTGTCTCTCAAATGACTTCATGACCACAGATGTCAGAGTGATGAATCTGTAGTCATAAAGTCCTTTTATCTTGGGTTTCTTTGGGATGGATGATTGTGGTTCACACTGCTCCAGTGATCTGTTGAAGATCTGTGTGAAGATGGAGGCCAGCTGGTCAGCACAGGATTTTAGACAAATGGGTGAAACACAATCTGGGCCTTGTGCTTTTTGTTTCTGGAAGACCCGGCACACATCATCTTCACAGATCTTAAGTGCATGTTGAGTGGCAGCAGGGGTGGTGGCAGGAAGTGTAAATGTTTGTGTGCTGTGAAGGTCAGAGCAAGTTTGGGGTGTGAGACTGGGCTTTTCAAATCTATAGTAAAACACATTCAGGTCATTAGCCAATTGTTGATTCCCTACAGTGCTGGGGGATGGTGTCTTGTAGTTGGTAAAGTCTTTCAGGTCTCTCCACACTGATGCAGGGTTGTTTGGTGAAAACTGTTTGTTCAGCTTTTCAGAATAGCTTCTTTTAGCCACTCTAATCTCATTTGCCAGTCTGTATTTGTCCTGATTGTACAAGATTTTATCCCCACTTCTGTAAGCATCCTCTTTGGCATGATGAAGCTGCCTGAGTTTTGCTGTAAACTATGGTTTGTCATTGTTTTATGTTAAATTAAGTCCTAGTAGGAATGCATATGTCCTCACTGAAACTGATATATGATGTCACAGTATCTGTGAACTCATCCATGTCTGTGGCTGCAGCTTCAAAACACTCCAATCAGTGCAGTCAAAGCAGGCTTATTGTTCCATCTTTTTACAGACTTTACTACAGGTTGAGCTGAATTTAGTTTCTTTAGGTTGGAAGAAGATGAACTAGACATTGATCAGAGAGTCCTAAATTTGCACGTGGGACAGAGCGATATGCATCCTTTATTGTTGTGTAGCAATGATCCAGTGTATTTCTGTCTCTGTTGGGGCATGTCATTTGCTGTCTGTTTTTGGGCAGTTTGTGTGATATAATCAGACAGCTGTTGCAGTGTTGCATTCACACATGCGTGTGGAGGAATATAAACACTCACAAGAATGCACAAAGAAAACTACAGTGGCAAGTAGAAAGGCTTACAGTTTATGAAGAGTGCCTCTAAATTAGGACAGCACATCTTCTTCAGCATTGTTACATCTGTACACGATCATTCGTAGACGTAAAAACACATTCCATCTCCTCATGTTTTTCCTGTTATCTCCGTGGTTCGATCCGCTCTGAACAGCTGGAATCCCGGCAGATGTAATGCACTGTCCGGAATGGCTTCACTCAGCCAGGTTTCCGTGAAGCTCAGTGCAGCAGAATTTGCAAAGACCTTATTTTTGCAGGTGAGGAGAAGTAATTCTCCTCATTTGTTAGCGCACTTGGACTTGCACAGCACCGCAGCTCCTCTGACTAAAATGTCCAACAGAATGTCAGAATAATAAAAAACTGGTAAAAGATTGTCTGGTGTGTGCTGCTGAATGTTCAGCAGCTCGTCTCTGGTAAAACTGATCGGAAATAAAATACTAAACAGGCTAAACAAACAAAAACAGCAAAACAACTGAAGAGCTCCATACTGAGACTGTCCTCTGCCACCTTTTCCATTGCCCGCCTCACATGTTCCGATGTGATACAATTATCAAGTGTTCCAAGGAGAAGATTTTCCCTTGCATTAATTTCCTCAATGAGAACGTTCAGCTCTTGTCTACTTAAGTTTGTTTATTTTATTTTCTTCCATATCATATTCAAAGTTCTTAAATGGTTACAAGCAAGCAAAATCTCCTGATGGTTAAAGTCTTTAACACATTTCAGGCACTTTACATATAAAACATTTACACAAGGTGCTTGCTACTTAAAAACAAGAGTAATAGATACATTTGCAATTACGGTTTACAAGTGTTGAAGTATTGAATTTGTTGTATTTGACAAGGCAACCTCATTAGCAAAAGTTATCATCAGACAATGCCAAAGCCTGTCATTTTACTCCAAGAAAACAAAAATTAAGATGTTAATAAGAACTCTTATAATTTATCCAAAGAGCTTTTTATTTTTTTTCTAAGGAACATATTCATGAATCTGGAACCTGGTTTCAGTTGAAGTAGGAGGCATTCATTCATGCATATTGGGCTCTGGACAGGGCTGGACTGGTAATCTGGCATACCGGGCATTTTCCCAGTGGACCGAAGCACTTTGGAGCGATCAGGTGCATAACCCACCCCCAGGCCGATTTCTCTTCCCAGCCCTGGCTCTGGAGAATCATATAATTTTAGTTTGTCCCACATTCAGTTCTTGTCTTAGAGGCAGAGGTGGGAGACTCTAGTCATATGACTTGACTCGAGTCAGACTCGAGTCGCAATTTTCTGGACTTGAGACTTTCTTGACTAGATCTCTGAAAAGACTCGACTTGACTTTAGACTTGCTCCTTGTGACTTTAGACTTGACTCGGACTTGTGCCTATTTACTTGAAATGACTTGTGGAAAAAAATGTTTTTCAATTATTGTGATTTTTTTATATATTTAAGAATTAACTATATATTTTCCAATAAGTCGGCGAACCCAAGCTACTGTTCTTTATACGCATGCGTAAACCACTAGACGCTATCTGGAAGCCACTTGCCGCCTGCCAAAACAGCTGATCCCTCCGCGGACAACATGGACACAGCAACAACAACACCAGCTCCAGCCCTGAGGATAATACATTTTGGGTTAAGAGATTACGCGTATACGGCCAAGAAAAGAACGGCTGTGTGTAATATCTGCAGTGCCAAGATAAGTGATTCATTGGCCACAACTTCAAAGTTGCACAGCGAGAAGTAAGTGGTTTTGCTAGTTTTCAAGCACGAGGTTTTCTGTGGTATCTATCGACTTCCAACTTAAGTGTAAATTAAATTGCAGGTTAACCACCACAACCAATTAATGTGTAAATTAAAGTGCTCAATATTTATATTTTTAAAAATTTCTTAAGTCTTAAAATGCCTTAAAATAACATTTATTGGGGTTTCTTCAAAGGTAGCATGTTTTTTTTTTTACAGTAACTGGGTGATGATGACGTTTTAAGAGTGAGCGCGGGCGGTATTCCACTCACTCTGTGTGTGCGGGTTGAGGGAGAATAAAATAACATGTTTGCAGCGTTGAGCGATGTAGCCAATCACAGAAATATGTGCTGATTTCTTGAACGCAATGGCCAATCAGAAGCATTTACGATAGACTTCCCTCACCGCTCAAAACAGACTTTTTGTTCAGCGCTGAATTCTGTATGCTGGCAAATCCTCTAATTATAACAAACAAAGTGTATATATTATGAAAGCTTCATTGATAATAACAGAGATGTGTGAGATCGCGATGAACTGATGTAAGCTTTTTAGGAATTATCAAGTCATGCCAAACCATGCACGCAGTAGCCTGCTTGCTTTTATGTTATAACAGTGGTTTGTGTGTTAATGCTTTAATAACAAATAATTTATCAGGAGCATCTATGCTGATGTGTATGGTGGCGACACGTAGGTTAACTTGAAAGTATCTGGAGGTACAGAAAAAAAGTATTTTTGCGGGCGGGAGCAGGAGAAAACATAAATGGGAGAAAGTAATATAGAAAGTAGTTGAGAACGTCAGTTATAACGACCGTCGGGTTTAAATCATTTAAATGATTAGATTTGTTTTCTTAAAATTTCCATATAATATTTTTTGTTATGGGATGAAATCACCTGGATATTTAGAGTAAGAACATACAAACTTTGGCATACAGTACTAATTTAGAATGCAATATCTTTTTTTTTTTTTTTTTTAAGATTATGTTTATAATTACTCTAGCCTAATGTTTAAAATGTGTCTATTACATAAAGTAATAGGTGCTTTTCTTTTCTTTTAGATATGAAGAGTACCTCAAGGCCAAAATTGAGATGGACTCAACGCAGCCTCGGATCTTGCAGTTCTTTGACCAGCGCACTGTTCCACTCTACAGCAATAGTCATCCTCAACAAAAAGCAATAACGCATTCAATACTATCAGACCTGATCATAAACTGCAATCTTCCATTGTCAATAATTGACAATAAAAACTTTCATCACTTTTTGTCGATTGTGGACAGTAAATACACTCCTGTTTGTAGACGCACAAAGACCTCAAAACTTGAAGATCTGGTGAGCCAAAGGAAGCTTAAATTAAAAGTGGAACTGGCCAGAATAGACAATGTGTCAGTGACCGTTGACATTTGGTCTGACCGTAAAATGAGGGGCTTTTTAGGGGTCACAGCACACTGGCACGACATTGAAAATGACAATCTGAAGCTACAGTCAAACTTGTTAGCATGTGACCAGTTCAAAGGATCACACACTGGTGAAAACATATGTGAAAAATTTCAACAAATATGTGATGAGTATCACATCAAGAAGGAGATTTCACATGTGATATGCGATAATGCGGCCAACATGAAGAAAGCCTTCACTGTCTGCTTTCCAGGACCAGAGGAGGAGGTGGAGGATAGTCTTGATGACGCAGAGATGTGGAATGATGTGTCTGTAGAGGAGCAAGAGATGATGGATAGAACTTTGAAATCACAAACCAGACTCCAGTGTTTTGCTCATACCTTGCAGTTGGTCATAGGGGATGGCCTTAAAGACACAAAAGTTGCAAGTGCCAGTTTGTCAAAGTCCTCAAATTGAGCTCATTTCTCCACACCAGTTCTGTCTTTCAAAGAGAACTTTGAGTCGGAGTTCAGTCAACATGGAATCCCAGCTTCAGTGACTACTCGCTGGAATTCCACCCTGAGACAGTTAAAAGCAATTCTTGCATGTGAAAGCCAAAGATTGGGTGTACTTCTTTCAAATGTTGGCCATAAAGAACTGATCTTCACATCACGAGAGTGGAGCCAGTTACAAGAACTTGTCCGCATCTTACAGCCCTTTGCAGAGGCCACTGATCTTACCCAGGGAGAAAAAGTAGTGACAATCAGTGCAGTGGTTCCATGTGTTCTCTCATTAAATCACCATTTAGAGAATGAAAAAGACAAAGTGTGCTACTTGGGTGGCTTTATTCATAGCCTACAGGCCTCCCTTAAAAGAAGATTCAAGGGGATCTTTGTAAATGTAAGGATGGAAGATGGTAAGCATGATGTGGCAACCCTTCCCTTCTCAGACCCTCTCTACCTGAAAGCTGCATTACTTGACCCCTCCTTTGGCACCATGTGGTTAATGCATGATGTCTTGGCTCCTGATCAGACCAAGGAGGTAGTGTCTACAATGATTAAAGGTAGGTTTGTAATTAAATATTGTTCAATTTGAAATATAACACAAATTGGTCTATAAATCATTTTAGTGTAGAGGTCATGTCTGTAACTCAGTAACTATAACTTATAATCCATACATATCTTCAACATTGTGCAATAAATGTTCTGTGTTTTTCAGACCTGATTATCGAAGAGGCACACAAGACCACGCCATCTCCAGCATCCACCAGTAACCCTGAAGTCCAAGTTGGAGAGCCAGAGGCAGGGCATCAATCTGGACTTTTCACAGGTTACCGCAAGAAACAGAAAACCAATTCGTGCTCTAGTCCGCTTATCCAGCTAAACCACTACCTTGACATTTGTGATGGACAGAATGCTCTTCAGTTTTGGTCTATAAATAGGAATGCATTGCCTTCTTTATTTAAGGTGACTACCAGGCTTATGGCAATTCCAGCATCTAGTGCACCAGTTGAACGTGTATTCAGCCATGGGGGAGTGATAATGCGACCCCATCGCTCACAAATGAGCAATAAAGTTTTGTCCAGTTTGATTTTTTGCAAATGCAATTCACTGTAATTTGCCTTCAAATTGACGTTATTTTAAACTGTCCAAAAATCATAGTTTAACATTGAAGTGGTCAAGGGTTAAACTTGTTATGGACAAATACATAAATATGTGTTTGTAAAAAGGTGATGAACCCAACATTGTTTTAAGAGTTATCCACAAACGAACTATTATGATCATGTTACTCTAGGGCTTTTCATTAGTTTTCTAATATCTTTAATAATGTAAAAAAAAAAACAAACTATCAGGTCATGCCCCAGTATTTATGGAGATATTAACCGTACATCAGAGACAAATACATAAATATGTAACATGATCATAATAGTTAGTTTGTGGATAACTCTTAAAACAATGTTGGGTTCATCACCTTTTTACAAATACATATACATATATGTTATATATATATATGTAACATATATATATACATAGTAATGTTACTTACTATGTTCTCTCATTCTTAGTTCTTTTTAAGCATAGTTTATATGGAAAGTGTAAACTATCATAGTTTACACTTTCATAGGGGACATCACAGCAAAATAACTATATGTAGGGCTAGCAAAAGATGGGAAAAGTTTTATTAATTCTTGTTTACTTGTGTTCATTTGATTTATTTTTATTTTAGAGCATTTAAAGTGCTTCTTAATGATATTTTATTTATTACACAAGTTAATTTATTTATTTTTGTAACCCATCAGCCCTCTGTGTCTAAATAAGTAATAAAAGTCCCAGAGTTAAAAAATGTGTAAAACTAGCCTGTGTGCGAATTGGTATGACTTGATGACTAAGTTGCGACTTGACTTGACTTGACCCTTACAACAGAATGACTTGACTTTGACTTGACCCTTACAACAGAATGACTTGACTTGACCCTTACAACAGAATGACTTGACTTGACTTTGACTTGCAATGTTAAGACTTGGACTTGACTTGAGACTTGCATTTAGTGACTTACTCCCACCTCTGCTTAGAGGTGACTTCGAAAGGGTATCAGATGCCATATGTAGATCTTTCCCCAGGTAATGGATAGGGCCACAGCAAATATAAAATATATCATGAGCATAGAAATGTTCCTAACATCTGTGCACTGCTCGGCAATGCCATCTCTACAGAGGCTAAAACATGACAGTTCTGAAAATAGTCTCTACATTAATAAATCATGTACAAGGATCAAAGTTTACATGCAGTCTTATATGTGTTGTAAAAAAGGGGTAAATCAATAAAAACAAGTCTTTAAAGGAATAGTTCACACAAAAAATGTATTCTGGCACACTCATGTCATTTCAAACCTGTTTTACTTTCTTTCTTTCTTCCATGGAACACATACATTGATGTAAAACAGAATGCTAGCCTCAGTCAGCATTCAATTACATTGTATGGGAAAAAGATACAGTGAATGGTGAAAAATTATTGTGTAGCTTGAGATATTGTAAGGTCCAACAGGATGATAAACATGGTATGCTTTTAAGTGTAAAATATGCCTGTTGTGCTCCCATAGGCGGAAATCTCCTACCTTTTGTGCATTTATTAGCATCTCATTTGACACTCAAGGTGAAGGGAGCTCAAGCAGAAGTCAAATGTGTCTTGTTTGCCTTTGAATCATATTCTCACCACATTGTTATTTATAGGAAGTCAACTTAAGCACAGTTCTCTATTTTCTTGCCTACATTTACACACTATGGAAACACACCATGTTTCCACTCATAGAAATGTATGATGCATTAGAAATCAGGATTTGACATTCAAAAAATTGCTCCAAGGACATGCAGGACATTTTATACAGATATGGCTAATACATATGTAAGGTATTCAGTTCAGAATGTGTGTGGGTATGATGTGCAGAATTACTCACTGGGAGTGTGTGTTGGACGGTGGATGAGATGAGAGTGGTCGACAGACACACAGATGGTGATAGCTTTGAAATAAATATAGTTGGTGTGAGATTCATGAAAAAGGCTGCAAAAAAAACAATGTTGTTCATGTATACATCGTACACTTGATGTGAACCATATTCATGAGAAATAATAATCAAATAAGCTTTTCTTACTACCTCACTACTCAGGTTTCTATCCAAGTTGCAATTTTTATTTGTGCACAACATTTTTGCAAGAACAATCTGCAAATAAAGCAGCATTTCCATCACATGAGAGAACAAAATCGACACTTTTGGGAAAACTAGAGCAAAATAGAAATGGAAACAAAAGCTGTTGCTACTGGGGATGCCACAGTGGTCTTTCACTAAATGAAAAACATTATTTGCTGTTTAGTGCACACAGACAAAATTATCTGAGGAACTTAGTGTTTGCTAGCAATCAGTAGCAGATGCCTCATGTCTGTGAGTGAAAGTATGTCAAACAGTTCTGGGAGAAAATAGTAGCATGATGAAGGGCTTTTGTGATTCAGAACAACCAGAGCAACATTTAAGAAGCTATGTGATAATATTCAGTCACTTGATTTTTTTTATGTGCATACAAATCTATTAAGGAAAATGTGATTCCAATTTACTTTGTGTTTATCTTCGTACATATACATTTTTTGTACATATTTTGGAAATTGTATTCGCATTTTTGTTTCCGCCCTGCACTTTTTATGCGATATAAACAAATACATCACTTATAAGCAAATGCTGCTGTGGTTCTTAACCTCCAGCGGTTCTCCCAATTTGGAATGCCCAGTTCCCAATGTGCTCTATGTCCTCGTGGTGGCATAGTAAGTCGCCTCAATCCGGGTGGCGGAGGACGAATCTCAGCTGCCTCCTTGTCTGAGACCATCAACAAGTGCATCTTATCACGTGGCTTGTTGTGCACGTTACCATGGAGATATAGCACATGTGAAGGCTTCACACCATCCACCGCGGCATCCACGCACAACTCACCAAACGCCCCACCGAGAGCAAACAACATTATAGCGATCATGAGAAGGTTACCCTGTGTGACTCTACCCTCCCTAGCAACTGGGCCAATTTGGTTGCTCAGGAGACCCGGCTGGATTCACTCAGCATTCCCTGGATTCAAGCTAGAGAACTCCAGGGGTTGTAGCCAGCGTCTTTACCACCGAGCTACCAAGCCCAGCAGTTCTCTTGAGAGTAGGCTTGAAAATGTATTGATTTGATTGATCTACACAGGCAGTCATCCATAGGATGAAATGACATCACAGCACAAAAGTAAAAAATGTGTTCAATGTATCAACACATGCATGATGCATCACTCTGTCACTTCTGTCTTGCTTACATTTAAGCCTCTGCATGATGCTATCTACATTAAGACTCTTAGTTGAAGGTAGGCCATTTCATTATCCACAATGCACCTCTCTTTGCAATGAGTTGCCATAAGGATTAAGTATCTAAAAGCAGGTACAGACCTAACTCATATCATAACCCACATCACACTGGTCTCAGATCAGCGACAGACACATTCGCTTTGGCTCTGAGGTTTTGATAAAGCAGGTCACAGTGCTTTCTTGCCAAGGTTGATGGTACAGATAAGAAATCCAGCAGTTCTCATAGGGAAGAAGACGAGAGATATTGGCCAGAGGGTTATTCCCTTAAGTGTTTTAAAACCAGACATCAGCATTCAATCTTTAATGCTTTTTAAAAGGTCAATTAAAGATCCTAGATATGCTTAGATGTTCCTTCTTAATCTCATCCACTCTTTTCAAGCCTTGTCCAGTGGTCTCGGATAAGGTGGGCGGGTGGTCTTAACTCCCTTACCGGAGAAAGTGCAGATGACTGGCACTGATTTAGAGTTTGTTTTAGCTAGTACACATCATGCCCTGCTCCACATTGAGGTCACAACTTTACTCTGCAAAAACTACAAAAAAACATTAGCATATGGTGATTGAAGAATATTTTCACCTTCTTGATTTTGTTTAAGCCAAATGAATGGCTAGTTGCAAGTGCATAATATGTGAATGGCTAATGGGGTCATTTGTCCTTGTGTAGCACAAAGTCTCTCTATCTGCCATAAATTCAAAGGACACAGATAAAAAGATCTAGATAAGAAAATAGAGGAGATATAACTGTTTTACACATGATTCAAAAACCTTTTTTCTATTAATAAATTAACTGTTGATTACATAGGTGACACAAGATGGCTTGAATGCACAAAGTACCACATTTAAATCAATAGTTCACACCAAAAGGAAAACTCTGTTATCATTACAGTTTTTTACGATTGCTATGACAGGTTTTTCAATACTTTTAACAATTTTCCAAAACTCTTAACACAGTTAGCACTACATACGTCTGTGTAAGCTATACTATTAACACATTTCTTGTTGCTTTAACACAAAATGCATACAATTAACACAAATATAAAATGCTTTAACTTCTTTTACACACAAGCTCAAACAAGACTAAAACAATGGATTTTTACTGCCAAATTTCCCAATGCTTTAACACTGTATGTCAGAAGCGATAACACCATGTTCTAAACCTAACCTTACAGGCTAAAGTCAAGGTAAACAGCTGTTTATATTGTGCACTGAAACACAAATATATCCCCTGTATTTTATTCTATTGTTACTGAGAAACAGCAAATATATAAATCACAGCTGATTCCCATCTAGGAAACACACTCAGGTGTTGAGGTTCTTCAATCGCATGACCATATGGTATAATGTAAAAGAGGACCTTTTGGGCTGATGTTTTGTGGAAAGGGAACAATATAGAGCAACAAAAGAAAGAAAGAAAAATGTCTGCACTAGGTAGAGGAAGACGTATACCAGGACAAGGGAGAGGAGTGGGACATGGACAAGGGAGAGGAGTGGGGCAAGGGAGAGGAGTGGGACAAGGGCAAGGGAGAGGAGTGGGACAAGGACAAGGGAGAGGAGTGGGACAAGGGCAAGGGAGAGGTGTGGGACAAGGGCAAGGGAGAGGTGTGGGACAAGGGCAAGGGAGAGGAGTGGGACAAGGACAAGGGAGAGGAGTGGGACAAGGACAAGGGAGAGGAGTGGGACAAGGGCAAGGGAGAGGAGTGGGGCGAGAGAGAGGAGTGGGACAAGGACAAGGGAGAGGAGTGGGACAAGGGCAAGGGAGAGGAGTGGGACAAGGGCAAGGGAGAGGAGTGGGGCGAGAGGGAGGAGTGGGACAAGGGCAAGGGAGAGGAGTAGGACAAGGACAAGGGAGAGGAGTGGGACAAGGGCAAGGGAGAGGAGTGAGACAAGGGCAAGGGAGAGGAGTGGGACAAGGGCAAGGGAGAGGAGTGGGGCGAGAGAGAGGAGTGGGACAAGGACAAGGGAGAGGTGTGGGACAAGGGCAAGGGAGAGGAGTGGGACAAGGGCAAGGGAGAGGTGTGGGAAAAGGGCAAGGGAGAGGAGTGGGACAAGGACAAGGGAGAGGAGTGGGACAAGGGCAAGGGAGAGCAGTGGGGCGAGAGAGAGGAGTGGGACAAGGACAAGGGAGAGGAGTGGGACAAGGGTAAGGGAGAGGAGTGGGACATGGGCAAGGGAGAGGAGTGGGGCGAGAGGGAGGAGTGGGACAAGGGCAAGGGAGAGGAGTGGGACAAGGACAAGGGAGAGGAGTGAGACAAGGGCAAGGGAGAGGAGTGGGACAAGGGCAAGGGAGAGGAGTGGGGCGAGAGAGAGGAGTGGGACAAGGGCAAAGGAGAGGAGTGTGACAAGGACAAGGGAGAGGAGTGGGACAAGGGCAAGGGAGAGAAGTGGGGTGAGAGAGAGGAGTGGGACAAGGACAAGGGAGAGGAGTGGGACAAGGGCAAGGGAGAGGAGTGGGGCGAGAGAGAGGAGTGGGACAAGGGCAAGGGAGAGGAGTGGGACAAGGGCAAGGGAGAGGCGTGGGACAAGGGCAAGGGAGAGGAGTGGGACAAGGGCAAGTAGGAGGAGTGGGACATGGGCGAGGGAGAAGAGTGGGACAAGGGTGAGGGAGAGGAGTGGGACAAGGGCAAGGGAGAGGAGCATTTCTCGGACCCTAGCTAAACACAGAGTCCAAATAAAACAATTATACAAAGTTCCTTTTGAAAGGAATGGTGAGCGCATCAAAGAACTCTGTCACCAATACGTCTTTTTTTATTGAATTTCTGCAGCAAAAGACCTAAACCCAACAAAACACAAATGTAGAGAGGCTACAAAAGAAACTATGATCAATACAATATACTGTCTGTTGTATAAGACCTGACACATATATAATAATGCAGTTTCTGTAATTCCATCTGATGTGAGTGTTTTTATGACATTGTGATTGACTAAATCTTCCTGTTGGACGAGAACATATGTTAGTGTTTTGAAAAATGATTTGATTTTGAGACATGTTTGCAGTGTTTTGGGAGACATTGTGTATTGTTGCTAGTGTATTATTGTATTTTGAAACTAGTGTTAGAGTTTAGTTTACAATGTGTGATTTTGAGCATGAAATTAAATGTTTTGCCAATTGTGTGTTGTAGGTGTGTTGGTGCGTTAAGAGTTTAGGACATTTGTTAAAAGTACTGAAAAAATTGTCATAGCGATTATAAAAAACTGTAAATAATTAGCATTTTTTCTATGCAATTACAAAGAATATGGACTAGACTGGAAATTTCAAGCTTCAAATAGGATGCAAAAGCACCATAAAATTATCATAAATGTAGTCCATACATCTTGTGCGTTATACTTATAATGCTCCCCTCCAGAGAGCTGCTAACGGTTGCAACCAGATCATAGAGTCTGCGAGTTAAACTCGAGAGCCTATTCCTTTAATTAATTGTATTAGAGTCACATTAGTATCATATGCATATGTTGATGCTTTTAAAATGCATTACATTATTGTGGCAGACAAGTATTGCAAACATTGATAAGACAATACAAAAAAGTTGCTTTAGATTGCAATATATAGTTTATTTCCATATTATTGGACATAAGTCTATCATTGGTCCAAAGTCCAAAGCAATCCATTTTGTCAGAGATTGATTTATTATAAGGGCTTGTCTAAGTACACCTGCGTCTGACCAAAGCTTTTGGAGCAGATCACATTTGTTGCATCACATCATAAACACAGCATTTTTAGGTCGCTGTGTCAAGTTAATCGTAGTTTGAAACTTAGAAAAACACATCCGAGATCCCTGCGTACTGAATTGCACTCCATCAGCTGTGTTTGAATGCAAGAGCACGTTCTCATCTTGTGCTGTCACTAATGTCAATCAAGCCTGATTTTGGTTTGTTTTATGTACAGCTGTGCATTGCCTATTTAGACCATTTCAAGGGCTCTTTTTCAAGTGCGTTCTTATATGTTCTTACATTCTCGTAGACTCTTTCAACGCCATCATCGACTGATGAAGTTTGATTCCAATCAGAGAATATTTAGCAGAGACGGGACACTTCCATCGAAATTAATGGGGGAAATTGGAACGGCAAACGTTCAATGGATGTAGAAAAGGAAACACCGCCTTAGAGGTAAATGAGCCAATCATCATTTTTGGAGATTTCCGTGTTCCCCATTCAAGTAGATAGGAGCTGCATTTTCATGGCTGGAAATAGTTGTTCCCCTTCTGTCGCTCTCTCCACGTTGTGTCAGAGAAGCGACACTAGGGGTCTCTCTTGAGTGCCGATATTCACCACTGAACTATGAAAAAAGGCCAATGAGAGTTGGCAACCAGTATTTGCATGTCCGGCCCCGGACATACGGGTATTTAAGCGGCGCAAATACGGGAGTTCATTCAGAAAATGTCTTCGAGCCGATGGTGCGTGTTTGCAGACTGCTGCGTTTTACACACCAAGTTCCTGCTATCCTCTGCTGCATGCTGTTGGATTCTACGGCGCACAACAGCGGCTTTCTCCTGTTTGCACGGCTGTGCACTTCCTGCCCCTGAGCGCATCGACAGTTGCAGATAAGAAAGATCTCTCACGAGTTCTTTCATTCATAAAAAGTGATTTTATTTAAAAGAGTAATTTCCTCTAAAAGAGCAAAAAACACAGCGGCGTTGAGCGTCCTTTTAAGGACACGTCTTTATAAAGATGCCTTTCCGCCCCTGTGTTGTTCCTGGATGCTGGTAGAGTACTCTCCGCTTCCGGCGACCACAGGCGTTGTCTCATGTGTCTGGGCAGTGATCACACTGAGGCTGCATTTGCGGATGGTTCATGTTCTCATTGCGAGAACATGACCATGACTAACGTTAGCGATCGCGGCTTGCTTACAACCGTAAGCAAGCCACTCCAACCGCCCCGTGTCGCTCCTTCTTCCCACGGGATTGAGGGCGATGCGGCTGGCGATGGAGGCGATCCGGGGATGGCAGCGGGTGCAGCTCGCCGAGTGCGCCCCTCAGACCACCAGCGCCCCGGCACGCTCGTTGACTCCCGCCCCTCGCTCGAGGTGGCGGCGACTCGCCTCACAGCCAGTCTGCCTACCCTCTTGCGATGGAAGCAGATGAGTTCGCCATGACATCGGAGGGCGTGGGCTCTGATGCTGAGGGCTCCTCTGGGCTGCCGCCTTTGGGCTTGCACGCCCAGGAGGAGGCCGACGCACAGATGTCCGATATGCTTTCCCGGGCAGCCAACAGCGTGGGCCTGGATTGGAACCCTCAATCCTCCCCACAGCCATCATGGCTGGACGATTGGTTCTTGGGCGTGGGGCACCGCTCACAGCCTTGCCCCCCCCGGTTCCTTTCTTCCCGGAGGTGCATGATGAGCTGATGTCTTCGTGGAGAGCACCCCTCTCCACTCGTCGCACCGCCACCTGCTCATCCGCCCTCGCCACCCTCGACGGTGTAGCGCGCCACGGGTACACGGAGATCCCCCAGGTGGATAGAGCTGTTGCGCTCCACTTATATCCCGGAAGCACTACCACCTGGCGGGGCCGCCCTGTACTCCCTTCCCGGTCCTGTAGAGCAACATCCTCAGCTCACCGCGAAGGCCTACAGCGCTACCGGACGCGCCGCTTCCGCCCTGCATGCCATGGCTCTCCTGCAGGTCCACCAAGCCAAGGCACTCGCCAGCATGCGCGGGGTGGCCCTGATCCCGACATGCTGCAGGAACTGCGCTCAGCGACCGACCTGCGCCCTGAGGCGACGAAGGTCACAGCGCGAGGCACTCGGGCAGGCGATGGCCACTCTGGTGGTCCAGGAGCGTCAGCAATGGCTAGACTTGGTTGAGATGCGTGAAGCTGACAAGACTCGCTTCCTCAACGCCCCTGTCTCCCAGTTCGGCCTCTTCGGCGACACCGTTGAGGACTTTGCCCAGCAGTTCTCCCTGGTGAAGAAGCAGGCGGAGGCCATTTCAGCACATCATGCCGCGCCGCAAGCTTGCCGCCACGGCCCAGGCCCCACCTGCTCGCCGAGGCGTCCTCCCGCGACCAGAAGACCTTCTGTTCCGCCCCAACCTGGGCCCAGCTCTCAGCCCGGCGTCGAGCAAACCGCAGGAAGCGTACGCCCCTGCCTCCACGGACCCCTTCAAGGACCCGGAAGGCTCCCAAGCGTCCCTGAGACAGCGGACCCAGAGGACGAGAAGTTAGCTCCGGAGGTGGTAAGACCACTCCGTCCCCCGGTGGAGGGCCGGGAGGAGAATCTTTTGTTTTTTCATTTGCCGCACCAACAAATTCTCAATAAAAGAGCTATTTCCTTTACCTCTAGGTCACATGGCCCGCAAATGCCATTCTCACGGCACTGTGCTTTCAGGCCTCAACAGTCTCGGCGCCCAGGATGCGGTGCTCCCGCCCTTAGCCCCACGACTGTTCCCCGGCCGGCCGGTTCAGACGAGTCCAGAGGACGCCAGCATCAGACCTCCTCCTCAGTCACGAACCCACCCCCTGCCAGGTGCGCGGAACAAGGTAAGTGCTTTGAGTTTATTCTCAGCACCAGAGCCTCGGGATGCCACAGCGCCTCCCGACGCTGCGTTACCTGTTCCGCACCGCTGCGAAGCCCGCCCGAGTACGTCAAAATACTCGTTCCCTTGGTGCCCCTAGCACGGAGCTTAGAGGCATGGCTTTCACTGCCCAGCTCGTCACGGTGGCTGCACCGGACCATCCGACTCGGTTACACAATTCAGTTTGCCAGGTCTCCGCCCCCCTTCGTGGGCGTTCGTTCCTCCGCAGTGCACGGCGAAAATGCCCACTCCCTGCGCGAGGAAATCGCCTCCCTTCTAATCAAGGACGCGATAGAGCCTGTCCCTCTGACCGAAAAGAAGAAGGGTTTCTACAGCCCTTAATTCGTTGTACCCAAGAAAGGCGGTGGCGTACGACCGATCTTGGACCTGCGAGTTTTCAATCGGACATTGTCCAAACTTCCGTTCAAAATGCTTACCCAGAAACAAATTTTATCTGGCGTCCGGCATCTAGATTGGTTCGCAGCGGTAGACCTGAAGGACGCGTACTTCCACGTCTCAATTCGCCCTCGACATCGACCCTTTCTACAGTTCGCGTTCGACGGCCAGGCGTATCAGTACAAGGTCCTCCCCTTCGGCCTGTCTCTGTCCCTCGGCGTCTTCACGAAGGTCGCAGAGGCGGCTCTTGCCCGCTACCAGGAGGCGGGCATACGCATACTCAATTACCTCGACGATTGGCTCATTTTGGCCTCCTCGCAGGAATTACTATGCTTACACAGAGACCAGGTGCTCGAGCACCTGGGCCATTTAGGGTTTCAGGTCAACTGGGAAAGAGCAAGCTCACCCGGTCCAGAGCATCTCTTTTCTCGGTTTGGAGTTAGACTCAGTCTCAATGACAGCACATCTCTCCAGCGGCGTGCTCAGTCAGTGCTGGAATGCCTCGCTTCTTCGAACCAGGCACCGTGGTCCCTTTGAAGCGTTTCCAACGGCTCCTGGGGCATATGGCATCCTCCGGCGGCTGCGCCACTGGGGTTGATGCATATGAGACCACTTCAGCATTGGCTCCAGACTCGAGTCCGAGACAAGCATGGCGCCACGGCACGCGCGGCGTGGAAGTTACCCCTGCCTGCCGCCAAACCTTCAAACCCTGGACAGACCTCTGCTTTCTACGGGCAGGAGTACCCTTGCAGCAGGTATCCCGTCGGCGTTCTGGTTACAACCGGCGCCTCAAATTGGGTTGGGGCACCGTGTGCAATGGCAGCGCAGCCGCAGGCGGTGGAACCGAGGCCCGCTGTGCTGGCACATCAACTGCCTAGAGCTGCTGGCCGTTTTTTGCCCTGAAGAAATTTCTTCCGTTGATTCAGTGGCAAGCATGTCCTAGTCAGGACAGACAGCACCACGGTGGTGGCCTACATAAACCGCCAAGGCGGATGCAGCTCCCTCCACATGTCACAGCTGCGCCCGTCGTCTCCTCCTTTGGAGTCAGCAGCGTCTGGAGTCACTGTGCGCCACTCACATCCCGGCAACCTCAATGTGATAGCGGACGGCTGTCAAGACAAAACTTGCCCGGCAGAGAGTGGAGGCTCCACCCCAATCGGTCCAGCTGATTTGGGACAGGTTCAGCAAGGCCCAGGTAGACCTGTTTGCCTCCCAGGAAACCTCCCACTGTCCGCTCTGGTATGCCCTCACAGAGGCTCCCCTTGGGACAGGCGCTCTGGCGCACAGTTGGCCCGCGGGGCTCGCGCAAGTGCGCTTTTCCCCAGTGAGCCTTCTTGCACAGGTGCTATGCAAGGTCAGGGAGGACAAGGAGCAAGTCACTCTGGTGGCCCCCTACTGGCCCAACCGGACGTGGCTTTCGGATCTCACGCTCCTCATGACAGCCCCTCCCTGGCGAATTCCCCTGAGGAAGGACCTTCTTTCTCAGGGACGGGGCACGCTCTGGCATCCGCATCCAGACCTCTGGAATCTCCACGTCTGGCCTACCATCGGCCATCATAGACACTATTAACCAAGCCAGAGCCCCTTCGACCAGGCATCTTTACGCCCTGAAGTGGCGTCTGTTCGCGGACTGGTGTTCTTCCGAGCCAAAGACCGCAGAAGTGCGCCAGTTAGGTCAGTGCTCGTGTTTCTTCAGGAAAGGCTGGAGAGGAGGCTGTCCCCCTCCACCCTCAAGGTGTATGTTGCGCTATCGCTGACCCACCACGACTACGGTAGATGGCAAGTCTCTTGGTAAGCACGACTTAATCGTCAGGTTCCTAAAAGGTGCCCGGAGGATGACTCCCTCCCGGCCTAACCTGTTTCCCTCCTGGGATCTCTCGGTCGATCCTTATGGGACTCCGGAGACCCCCATCGAGCAGCTTGACTCAGTTGGACTCAGGGCCCTCTCTCTCAAGACCGCCCTGCTGATCGCTCTCGCTTCCATCAAGAGGGTCGGGGACCTGCATGCATTCTCTGTTAGCGACGCTTGCCTGGAGTTCAGTCCGGTGGACACTTTCGTGATCCTAAGACTGCGACCGGGCTACGTGCCCAAGGTTCCTACCACACCCTTCAGGGATCAGGTGGTGAACCTGCAAGCGCTGCCCCTGGGAGGAGGCAGACCCAGCCCGTGTTCTCTCAGGTACCGAGCCCGTAGAACTCGGTGGCACGTCCACGATCTGACCGGGTGAATCGCTTGCACCCAGCGCCCTTCCCCCTAACCAGGGGCAACAGTGCGCCTTCTTTCCCAGGAGATCCCAGGTTTGGGACACTGGTTGACTCCTTCCTAGCCCTCGTGGGTCGCAGTTCTCTTGGAGGAACTTCGCCGACCCAAACCACTCGTGGTACCACTAGCTACCCTGTACTGGTATAGGGGCCCCACAGGTAAGGCCTCCTGTTCGGACTCCCCCTGTGTGTAAAACCACAGTTCTGTCCCCTCACGAGAGTTGACTCCGTGTTTTCCTTAGGCAGTTACAGCTGCCTCAGGTTCCGTGCTGTATGCTTCCCCCCTCTGCGAGGCTGGATCTACCACCGCACTACTGTTCCGCATAAGACCTAAGTATAGGCCATGCGATGTATTTGCCACTCAAAATTTGCCTCCCCTCCCAGGTAGGTGTGGCTTCCGCAGGGTCTTCTCCGCCCTAATAAGGGCTAAGACCCCCTTCCCTCAATGCGTGTAAGGGCCCCGGCCGTAGTTGCTCTATGCAAGAAACATAGAGAGAAAAGAGGCCCAGCCAGGCTGGCCCGTTCCCATGTTGGCGGCCATCACCTTGTTCCCCCCTCCAGGGTAAAGCTAAGGAATCCTGATGGCTTAAATGGGGCATTGGGGAAGGGTACGTGCAGCCTGATACAGTTGGTCGTTCTGCACGTAGGAATACCTGCTCGTTCCTGTATCAGCGGATCACGTACACGGCTCAGCGCATGGCTCTTTTTAAGTGGACCCCTAATGTCGCTTCTCTGACACAACGTGGAGAGAGCGACAGAAGGGGAACGTCTAGGTTACGTTTGTAACCTCCGTTCCCCGATGGAGGGAACGAGACGTTGTGTCTCCCCTGCCACGTCGCTGAGCCGAGCCCCTGTTGTGGCCGGACCATTTCCGGCTCCTCAGAAAAACCCTGAATGAACTCCCGTATTTGCGCCGCTTAAATACCTGTATGTCCGGGGGCGGGACATGCAAATACTGGTTGCCAACTCTCATTGGCCTTTTTTCATAGTTCAGAGGTGAATATCGGCGCTCAAGAGAAACCCCTAGTGTCGCTTCTCTGACACAACGTCTCGTTCCCTCCATCGGGGAACGGAGGTTACATACGTAACCTAGACGTTCTGGAGCATTCCTAAGATGGCCATGGAGTGACCTGACTTGTCAGAACGACTTTGTTTCAATCCTCAAGAATGCAAGTACTGAGAATGCATAAAATTTCACAGATGTGTTCTTGATCAGGACAAATATCGAGGATGCATTGGATGGTGACTTGTGTGCAAGAACCTGAAGTCAAACATATGACATTTATTGTTTCCCCTCAAAAGTTCCCCACTGTATGCTTGCGACAGTCTGTCGTCATACTCCAACATTTGTTTTATTCTAAGTAATTTTAATAAAATAATAAACACATGGAGGAAACATGTTAGCAAACTTTATTCTTGAATGTGTCATTAGCCAAAACCTCACTGGTTTGATGATATTAATGCTGTCAATGTTGTGTGATAATTCTAGTAGTTAGCTGAAGAGACTTATATAAGCCTGTGATCTGAGCCCATATGTTCAGCATTCTCACACATGACTAAATCATACACAAAATTGTATTCACCCTATTCACTTTAACAGTCTGACTCATAAGAACTCCTTATATAATAGTGTGAATGCATGTAGAACAGCCTGAAATTATAAAAAATGTGTTTAACCTGATATCTAAGTAAGAACTGGGCAAAAAGAATAGGGCTCGTGAAGAACATTTTCTTCAAGTTTCATGTGACATTACCATAAAAGCTGCACTAAGTTTGTCCTCATTAAAATGGTTTTACTCGTAAAGAAATGAAACTTCGCCACTTTTGACAAGCATGTTTTAAATGATGTACACTCACATGAGATGAAGAAATCAGTCATAGCAGTAAACTAATAAAGGCTGTTTAAAGGCTTTTTGGGATTTTACCTTTCCTTTAGTGTGTAATAAAGCTGTTTGTGCATGTAAAATGTCTTTAAAGTTACAAAGCACAAAGTCCATGCCAAAGGCAGTTACTCTCTCCCACAGAAAACACAGCTCCTGAACTGCCTGAAACACCTTGTTTGCAGTCCAGCCATTACTTCCGTGACTTAGCGAAGTCACTAGGTTACATTTGCATAATGCCCGCCTCAGGAATGCGCTGCTCAGGAAGCCTCCTGAGCTGAAACTGGGTTATGGTAAGGGGCTTTACATTTCCAACACACACTCTAAGTGGTTGACCAATCACAAAAGACTGGGCCAGCTGACCAATCAGAGCAGACTGTGCTTTTTGGAAAGGGGGGCTTTAAAGAGACAGGAGTTAAAACAGAGTGTTTCAGACAGAAGGTGAAAAGAGGTGCTGCAGCAATATACAGTTTGAGAAAAAGAATGTGTTTTTTTAACTTAAAAGGATGTAAACCTATTAGACCCCCAAAATAAAATTATGAACCTGTGATATGGGCTCTTTAACTCGGAGCTGAGCTGCCTCAGGAAGATGGCCATTTTTTTTATATCACATGACTAGCCATAAATTACTCATTTAGGTCTCACCACTAGCTATCAGTGTAAGTCATAGATAACCAATAGTATCCAGCTGCAGACCCGCAGCACCACCAGTTTCAGAACCCCAGTTTCAGAACACCAGCGCCAGAACCTGAAGTGAGGGGCGGAGCTTACGTTCTAAACCGAGTAGCGCCACCTAACGTTTTGGAGAGTAGGCTACACCACCAGTTTCAGAACCCCAGCGCCAGAACCTGAAGTGAGGGGCGGAGCTTACATTCGAAACCGAGTAGCGCCACCTAACGTTTTGGAGAGTACTTTGCTTTTATTACAAACGAAACATCATACTTTATACGTATGTTATAATGATTCTTTAAGGTACAGTACAATAAGCACTTTAAAACATTGATCTTGTGTAATATAATTGTATATAGTTATACGTTTCATTGTATTATGAGAGTTACTTCCTGATCATGATGGTGAAACAAAATGCTTGAAACTTATGGGCATTTTATATAAAATATATTTTATTTCACAAGAACATGTACAGCATGCATTTTTCTTTATGTAAAATAAAACATGTCAAAAAACTAAAAAAGACAGAAAATTCAGCATAATTTTAAAAGAAACAATACAAATATATACAACAAATGACCAATTCACCCCTAGGCCCATTTTATCATGACAATCCTGTATAAATTAAACTTAAAATGCATCAAATGAGGAATTCACTCTCAGGCCCATTTTGTCCTTACATTCTTGCTAAAATAACTCCATGTCATCCCTGAACACAAAATGAAATAGAAAGGGCTCACGGAAGCTTCTGACTGTTCCAGGAGATTGTTGCGGGCCTTTTCCTTGTGGTCTTCATTCATTCGAAATGTCTCTACAAGAGATGAAAGCACCACACAATAATCTCAACATAAAAAAAAAACCCATCAACTATAAGGTAACATTAACTCACAAACAATGCATATAACAGAGGAACGTGGAACAAACACTTTAACACCTTCACAAGATGTCTTCAAAACGTCACCGCAAGGCCCATTTACAACACGCAAAAATGTATCGAACGTATGACAACATATTCAAGCTTCATTAAGATGATAAAGTTATGCACAAATTAAATATTTAGCAGATAAACGCTGAACTTAATATATGCGATAATTTTTCCACAACATGATGTCAAAAATGTTACACAACTCACCATGATCTCCGCCATGCTTGTCTCATTAACATGTCAATAACTCCGCCCCTCACTTCTGGTTCTGGCGCTGGGGTTCTGAAACTGGTGGGGCTGCGGGTCTGCAGCTGGATATGTCTCTCCAGCTCCGCAATTCTGCAGTGCCATCTAGAGGTAAATGATGAAAAAGAAATAAATAGGATATCATTTGGAAACATTCACCTTCAAAACATACCTGTCAACATGTGGGTACCAAACTTAACATTTTAAATGTTAAATATAAGGCACTATTAAACCTTTAGGGCCAAGCAATAATAAAAAAAAAATAAAGCCATCTCGAGATTAAAGTCATTATAATGCGAGATTAAACTCGTTAAATTTCGAGAAAAAAGTCGAAATACAATCTTGAGAATAAACTCATTAAATATCGAGATTAAAGTCATTATAATGCGAGATTAAACTCGTTAAATTTCGAGAAAAAAGTCGAAATACAATCTTGAGAATAAACTCCTTAAATATCGAGAATAAAGTCGTTGTGTTTCGAGAAAAAACTCGTTAAATTTAATCTCTCATTATAATTACTTTATTCTCGATATTTAATGAGATTATTCTCAAGATTGTATTTCGACTTTTTTTCTCGAAATTTAACGAGTTTAATCTCGCATTATAATGACTTTAATCTCGATATTTAATGAGTTTATTCTCAAGATTGTATTTCGACTTTGTTTCTCGAAATTTAACGAGTTTAATCTCGCATTATAATGACTTTAATCTCGAGATGGTTTTATTTTTTTATTATTGCTTGGCCCTAATCATCTTCCGTATTTTTGGTACTGTGTAGCCATTTGGAACAATTTATTTTCTGTCATTGTCTTACCTACCAGAAATAAACAACAACATAATGCATTGTGAAATGTTTCCATGATCTCCCATATTTGATAAGTCAATGAGATGTTGTTTACTGATCAACTTTACCTTACATAGTTTTACAGACAATTGATGAAAATAAAAAAATATGAACTTTGCCACTATCACGCTGTACCGCAATGGAAAACCTGCAACTCTACCACAATGGACTTGCACCAATGCGTTTTCTCATTGGGAATATGTATTGATAGTGGCATCAATTATATTATTGCATTCATTAATTTATTTGGACATATTTTCAATAGTATCATCGAATTTAAACATAAATAACATAATTGAGGGTGAGCGAGGCTTTAATAAGCGATTATATAAAGAAAGATTAATGGACAAATATAATAATAATAATTATTATTATGTACAAACATATTCAGCCTTTACAACGTTACGCGTACTGATTTGTAGGACTCTGGCGTCACCTACTGGCTGAATATGAAATTGCAACTATAAAATCACATCTCCAAGCTGCCTTGTAGGCGTTATTATTAGAATACAAACACGCCAGCGATGGACACAAATATATGAAAACGTATTTAAAATAAAAATGCAAAATACCTCAGTTTAAATGTATCAAAATAAAATACTAAATACTGTGTGTAGCCTCCTTTTTCGTGTCATAGGTCTTTAATTACTCTCTTCATCAAGGGTGTTCCACACAGCCATGCGTCACGTGAGTGGCCTGCTCCTTCCAGAGTTTCCACTTCAAGGTCTCAGCCCTTCTGAGGGAGTATAGGGCATAGGGATGCTCAGGTCCATCTGGAATTCGCCCCATACTTCCTTGCAGGAATTAAAATTAGCTTACCCAATGCTAAATGGAGCCATACTATGAAATTAAATATGTGTTTATCATTAGGACTAGAATTTGAACACGTTCACTTGAAATTGAATGTGCAGTTTTCAACTTGAATTACATCAAACTTGAACTTCAAATGTATGTAGCATGAAATCAGATCGTTAAATTCAGATTAAAAAAAAAATGATATACTGATTAAGGTTTTATATTCAGATTCGGGTATATTTGACAAAGACATCCGGGTACTCAGAAAGAGTAATCAAGGCTGTATGTAATCGAAATCGTTCTTGACAATAATATTGTGAAAAAACCCCAAAAAGGTATACTTTAGGGATACTTATAATGTTTCATTAATGTGTTTTGAAGAAAAGATCAACTTAATCATTAAATTGGATCATTCACCTAACAGTAACATCAAGAAACTTATTTCATAATCATATGGGCAAAGGACATTTACCAGAGGAAATGAATAATGAAACTACCTCATTTTAACTGCAAGTATGAAAAACATTTTTTTTATAAATAAAAATGAATATATATATAATATATATATATATATATACACACACAGGTGAAACTCGAAAAATTAGAATATCGTGCAAAAGTTCGTTAATTTCAGTAATTCAACTTAAAAGGTGAAACTAATATATTATATAGACTCATTACAAGCAAAGTAAGATATTTCAAGCCTTTATTTGATATAATTTTGATGATTATGGCTTACAGCTTATGAAAACCCCAAATTCAGAATCTCAGAAAATTAGAATATTACATGAAATCAATAAAAAAAAAACTATTTTAAATACAGAAATGTCGGCCCTCTGAAAAGTAGAATCATGCATATGTACTCAGTACTTGGTTTGGGCCCCTTTTGCATTAATTACTGCCTCAATGCGGCGTGGCATGGATGCTATCAGCCTGTGGCACTGCTGAGGTGTTATGGAAGACCAAGATGCTTCAATAGCGGCCTTCAGCTCTTCTGCATTGTTTGGTCTCATGTCTCTCATCTTTCTCTTGGCAATGCCCCATAGATTCTCTATGGGGTTCAGGTCAGGCGAGTTTGCTGGCCAATCAAGCACAGTAATACAATGGTCATTGAACCAGGTTTTGGTACTTTTGGCAGTGTGGGCAGGTGCCAAGTCCTGCTGGAAAATGAAGTCAGCATCTCCATAAAGCTTGTCTGCTGAAGGAAGCATGAAGTGCTCTAAAATGTCCCGGTAGACGGCTGCGTTGACTCTGGACTTAATAAAGCACAGTGGACCAACACCAGCCGATGACATGGCTCCCCAAACCAACACAGACTGTGGAAACTTCACACTGGACTTCAAGCATCTTGGATTGTGTGCCTCTCCATTCTTCCTCCAGACTCTGGGACCTTGGTTTCCAAATGAGATGCAAAATTTGCTCTCATCAGAAAAGAGGACTTTGGACCACTGAGCAACAGACCAGTTCTTTTTTCTTTAGCCCAGGTAAGACGTTTGACATTTGAAGCCCATGTCCAGGACCCGTCTGTGTGTGGTGGCTCTTGATGCAGTAACTCCAGCCTCAGTCCACTCCTTGTGAAGCTCCCCCACACATTTGAATGGCCTTTTCCTGACAATCCTCTCCAGGCTACGGTCATCCCTGCTGCTTGTGCACCTTTTTCTTCCACACTTTTCCCTTCCACTTAACTTTCTATTAATGTGCTTTGATACAGCACTTTGAGAACATCCAACTTCTTTTGCAATTACCTTTTGAGGCTTTCCCTCCTTGTGGAGGGTGTCAATGATGGTTTTCTGCACAACTGTCAGGTTGTCAGTACTGTTGGTCAGCAGTCTTCCCCATGATTGTGAATTCAACTGAACCAGACTGAGAGACCATTTAAAGGCTCAGGAACCCTTTGCAGGTGTTTTGGATTAATTAGCTGATTAGAGTGTGACACTTTGAGCCTACAATACTGAACCTTTTCACAATATTCTAATTTTCTGAGATTCTGAATTTGGGGTTTTCATAAGCTGTAAGCCATAATCATCAAAATTATATCAAATAAAGGCTTGAAATATCTTACTTTGCTTGTAATGAGTCTATATAATATATTAGTTTAACCTTTTAAGTTGAATTACTGAAATTAATGAACTTTTGCACGATATTCTAATTTTTCGAGTTTCACCTGTATATATATATATATATATATATATATATACACCCACACATACATACATATATCTGTCTGTCTAAGAGGCTAAATAAATAAATAAAACACAACACCTTAGTTTGGTAAATAGTTTATATATGACTTTTTATCTTTGCAAATACAGCATAAAAAACACATATGGTAACATTTTAAAACATTAAAGTGAGTCTGAGCCATTAAGACATGTAATGAGAATGTTCATCTATTTTACAAATAATAACAATAAAAAAGAACAACAAAGAGACACTCATCTTCATTCTCCCCTGACAATTCACTCGGACTACAGGCTACTCCCAGTTCTCAATTCAAATTCACAGTTGGCCATAATACTGATTCCTTAAATCATGCTTCTCACTTTATTCAAAATATCTAACATTTAATGCAGTATTTCAAAGAAGAATAAAAGTATGGATACATTTGTATTTACACAAGCTTATTGAATGAGTTTCAATATATTGTATATATATCCTTTATAT
Organism: Xyrauchen texanus; assembly: GCF_025860055.1. Lineage (NCBI taxonomy): Eukaryota > Metazoa > Chordata > Actinopteri > Cypriniformes > Catostomidae > Xyrauchen > Xyrauchen texanus. The sequence continues at coordinate 33,486,384 of NC_068304.1, read as the reverse complement.
ATATTTTTTTTCTTTATTTATATGATCGCTGCTCAGGGTCTGCACCACTTTAGTTTTCTCTCCCTTTCCCCCTGAGCCTGAATTCAGATCCACTCCAACAGAATCAAAATTAACATTTGATTTTATAACCAAATTCAAAATCGGAATACAAAATATATGTGAGTCAGAGTCTCTTCATTCACCTACTCGTGTGTTAATTCAATTCGCTCCACAATCCAACGTTCCCATATAAGGTTTTTCACAGGAAAGTGGAGTTGTGTGTATGAGAATGTGTGTGTGTGTGTGTGGTGTGTGAAGGTTTGTATTTTGAGAAAATACCACACACATCATCCCATCTTGGCATCTAGTATAAAAAGTGACTAAATATAACACTGCTTCCAAATCACCTGCAAATACAAATGTATATATATATATATTAAAAAAAACCACACTAAAATAATAATAAAACAAGGCTTTGAGTACGTATACAATTATAGCACTTGCAGCACAAGAGACACCATACATTCAGTATTAGGGCAAGATACAGGCACTCTATGGGACAACAATGTTTTTAGGGTCCTGGAACCTCCCTCTCCCCACACAAACACACATTTCTTTCAGAATCTCTAGGAAGACACCACACATGCTAATAAAGGACTGGTAAAGGGGATTTCTTTTACTGAAAAAAAGCACAATCAAAACAATAGTCTCAAAGTCCCCATGAAATCAAAATTGGAGTTGTGATGTTTTTAGACCATGTCTGTTGGCTTTGAGGCTGTCTACTTTATATGCTAGTGTAAGTTTTAGCAGATTTCCGCATTTAAATAAATAGTGCACCCACAAATGAAAATTCTGTCAAAATTCAGTCACCTTTGTGTTGTGTTCATTTTGTGCTAACATATTTTGTGTTCCTGGGCAAAAATGACCAGCCCACTTAGATTGTTTATAAAGCTCTCATATTGCATATATTATCACATATTGCATTAGATCTTTTTATTAACTTAATTAAGTTTATTAACTTAACTTAATTGAACTGAGCTTACACCGGACCATAGGGGGGCACTCTCAGCGGAATATATATCTATCTATATATATACAGTACTGTGCAAAAGTTTTAGGCACATAAGATGCTTCACAAAAACATTTGTCTTAAGGTGGATATTTATATTTTCAGTTTTAGTGTGAACTATACATTTTAGACTCCCAAACATTTATTTTGCAAATAGAAGAACAGGGAGTCTTGCGACGTGGTCCCCACTGAACATCGAGTCAGTCTGGGATTACAAGAAGAGACAGAAGCAATTGAGACAGCACAAATAGACTGAAGAACTGTAGCAAATTCACCAAGAAGCTTGGAACATCCTATCTGCCAACAACCAAGAAAAAATGTGTCCAGGTGTACCTAGGAGAAATTGTGCAGTTTTGAAGGCAAAGGCGGTAACACCATGGTTTACTGGACTTTGTATGATGGCAGTTTACTGGACTTTGTATGATGTTAATTGATAACTTAAAACTATTTACAGCATTATTTTTGAAGACATCCTCACTATGCAAAATTTTCCCAAGTGCCTAAAACTTAAAAAAAACCAAACATATAGATGAGAACTCCTTCAATACTGTTTAAAAAGCATCCCAGTGTGATACCTCAAGAAGTTGGTTTATAAAATGTCAAGAGTACATTACTGCTGGTAGTAGTGTGGCCACGTTGAAGATGCTAAAATATAACACAGTTTTGATTTAATTTGTATTTTTTTAATTCACAACATAATTCCCATATTTCCATTTCTATTATTCCCTAGTTGTGAGGACTTTACTCTTATTCTAAAATGTGAAAAAAAAATAAAAAAAAAAATAAACAAAAATAAAGAATAAGTAAGTGACCCTAAACTTTTGAATGGTAGTGTATATAATTGCATAATATATGAATAACCACTTGCTTGATCTGAACAAAATAATATAATTTTAAAGCTTAGAATCTGGACTTTACAATGCTTATAGCTGATAAGCAAATAATAACTGTTTTGTTCTATTATTTGAACTCATATTCAGAATTGGTAAAACCATAAAAATATGAGATAGTCATGTGTTCTATATCATTGGAAAGGTCTCAATTAGGCCAAACTGCAATGAGTATTAGTGTATGAAATTCCCACTGACACACATAAATAAAATAAACAGGAGTGGCTTTTGTCACGTTTTTCCTTATTATTCATACATATAACATAGACAACTACATATCGTAACTTAAAGCATATTATCCCCATTGAAATATTCCTCAAAGAGTGCACATGGAAAGATGATGCACATAAGGACACTAAAAAGGGTGTGTGTGTGTGTGTGTGTGTGTGTGTGTGTGAGAGAGAGAGTTTTTGTTCACATGTCCGAGGACTTTGTGTGTGCTCATGTAAAGGATTGGGATGCTCCTGAACACTTAATATTTCTGTATTTTGTAGTCTATTCCATTTATTTCCAATGGCTGGTCATTTTTGACAAGGAACACAAGTGTAACAATGTGAAATAAAACCAAACATTTTTAAAGAAAATGGTCGGTTTCTTTGCGTGTGTATGTTTTCAGATAACATATGTGAACAAATTCATGGAATATTATTCCAATTGGATTAAGTAAACATAAATAAATAATAAAAATTAAGAAAAAAGTAGTCCTGGTCAAAATGACCGGACTGCATCAAAAGGGTTAAGTAATTTTCCTTTAAAATTTTGATGTCTTTTGCATGTTTATATACGTATGAGAGTAGCTTATTCACAGTCGCACATTTTCACGAACTTGTGTTTTTTTGTTGTTGCACTAAACAATGCAAATTCTCAAGGGAACTCACGAACATGAACAAACTCTTTTAGCGTTCATGAACATACAAAGGATGTCAACATTTTCAATAAAAAAGACTTTGGATAATTGCTTGGAAAATCTAGAAAAATCGTGAATAGTAAAATAGCAAAAATCTTGACATCTGTTGCACATGCATGAGAGAAGCTCATTCACATTAGCACACATGATTTAAGACATGACTAGGGCTAAGTATCAAGTTCGTTTTAGGCACTGACCGAATTGCCTCTAAACTATCGAGTATCAAAAAATGTCTTCGTTCGGTACCAAATTTTGATACCTAAGGCGTTAATCTCGTCAACGTCAGTGATAAGCATGTAGCATGCTAGATGTGCCCAAATCTAAAAGTGCCGGTGATTGGCTGTGTTTAGGCATCAAGGAAAAACACTAGTTTAAGCCGGTAATGCCCAGACACGTGGCTCACACGTGAGGCTGTAGTGTGTACGCGTCTCAACACCCATAGATGTAAAAGATGTGGAAAAGATCAAAAGTGTGGCTACATTTCACCAGGCTCGATGCCAACAGTGAGCGATGCAATATTTGCGATAAAATAATTGTCGGCGCTATGACTGGTACTCCGACAGATAAGATTAAAGTTTAGCAAACAAACCAACAAACAAAATCGGCTAACTTGCAGTGGTAAATGCTTGTGTACTTGTTAAATTAACGTTTCTGTGCGCGGTAACATAGTCCTATAAACTGGGACCTACATAACTTTAGATATTGTTTGGATGTATGGCTATAGATAGCTAGCTAAATCGATGCTAAAAATGCTTTAAGGATGACAGCAACTGATCAAGATTAACTTACATTAAACTAGTTCTCTTGTTAAACCATACTTGTCCTTAAGGTTGGCTGAATTAACAGTTTAGCTTTCTTGTTTTTTTTCCCTCTTCATATTAATGTTATAGCATCTGCCCCTGCTGACCATGGCATGAGGAGACCAGAAGGCTCAACAAAAAATAAAACCAAAGTTTTTTTGTGGTAGTGTTTGTAATCTTGATAAAACTGATTTAATAAAATTGGTATCGAAAAAAGTATTGTTTAGGAACCGGAATCAAAGTCAAGACATTGGTATCGGTTTCGATATCGACATTTATTGAACGATACCCAGCCCTAGACAAGACTGTGATATAAACTACATGCTGTAATCTATTTTAAAAACGGGACAAGTTCTTGATATGTCCTGTCCCAGCTTTTTGTTTTATTAAGTAATATGTCAACACAGGAAAGAAAATGGCAAATTGATTTCATGGGGTCTTTAAAATGCAACAGTCCTGCATGAGTGAATGTACTGATTTATCACTGGAACATCTCACTTTCATTCATCACATACAAGTATTTCTAAACTATTCGCTTGTTCAAAATACACACTTCCTCATGCACACATAAACACACTTAACTTCACTGACCAGGCAAGCAGACATGTACACTCTTGCAACGTCTAGCTTGTTGTAGAAAACCCGTTCCATAGTTATTAATAGGCTCATGAGCTGCAGGCATACTACATCACATACTGACTTTTGGTATCCTTAAAACAACAACAAAAACATACAAATTGATGCATGGTCTCTATCGGTGATGATTGGCACAATAAAGGCAAAAGAATGCCCTAGGCTGGCTGCCTGCCATATATATCAAAATTATATAGTCTCTCTCGCTTAAACTCTACTTAGCAGAAAGAATATACCTCTCCGATATCTAAAAAATGTCCCCTTAGAAGGTATTTCAAGAATCACCCATCAAAAAGGTGAAGTAGAACAAAAGTTGAATAACAGGTAAAAGGTGTATTAATTCCCTACCACTTTTCCAAACATCATATTAAAATACAGTAACAGGGAGTGTAACCATCGTAAAGTTCAATGTTACATATTGAAGTTTTGTACCTTAGTGATTTATTTCTCAGTAAATGATTTAGTAAAATGGGCACAGTCTGAATAATAAAGGCAGATGTTAGCTTACTAGTTAATTTTGCTTCTTAGTCATTTCTTTTCCAGGTCATAACTGTCCCATTTACATTGCCTTTTTCTTGTGGTTTTGTTTCATTTTTGTCATTTTTGTTTGTTTTTCTGAATGTTCTATTATGGCACAAAGACAAGAAAGAGAGAGAAAGCGTGTTAAACCGATACACCAGTACCAGTACTATCTCACACTTCTACTCCCTCACCCCCCCCAACCCCACCCCTAACTTTACAGAAGCTCCGCACCTTCCCCCCTCCTCAGTCATCGTCTGGTGTGCCAGAATCTTCGGGAAACTCGTCGGATGATCCACTCTTGTGGATACGTCCGTCACTGCGCATGCTGTGGAAGGTTTTCTTAAAAGCTTCCATCATGGAGTGGGCCAGTTTTTTCGCCTCCAATTTACTCTCGCACTCCACAGCATGGCAGTCCATCTGGAACGTCAGATCATCGTTGATTTGCCGGTAGATCCACGCAAACACGTTCGGGCTAATGTTGTGGTCTGCAGTGCAATATGCAATGCGAGCCACCTGAAAGGTGTCCATGGCAATTGAGGCCTCGCCCCGCCCATCCAGGTGATGCAGTCGCACCTGGAAAGGACGGATCTCAAGTATTGCATCGCAAGAGGCGATGGAGTCATCGTCGGTGAGAGAATTCCGCTTTGAGTCCCATAATCCCGCAACTGATGACTCTGTGCAGCCAGACAGGAACTGAGTGCCGGAAATAGTCACTTTGCCCAGGTAGGTCACCTAGTAAAGGCAAACACACCAAACAAACAGTGAAAAGATAAGTTACAGGTACAAGTTCAAACATCTACTGCAACTGCACTGGAAAAAAAAGAAAAGAAAAACATTCTTTGGCTCAACAACCATAACGTATGAAAATAAATAGCTTCTACTCAAAAACATACATTTTTAGGTTTACTTAATTAACATTAATGCATACAAAACAAATGTCAACTATAAAGTGAACTTCGAGTGATACATACAGTTACATAAACAATTTTTACTTGAACTTCTTTTTGCCTGAAAAAATCCATAAAATTAAGATTTTAAGTTCTACTAACTCAAACAATCAAGTACAGAACCAAGGTTGTGCGGAATATCCATAATCCCTTGCACTTGAATAATTTAAGCATGTTTGTTTGGTCAAAAGGAACATATTAGGGCACAGAATAAGCTGCTATTAAGAATTCATAGAGATTTTAGCACAGATTTTAGTATTATCGATGTTGTTTTACTTTATTTAGTTTTTTCATGCAAAGTCACTATTAGGGTGATTAGTGTTCAGTTGGTTAAGTTTGATCTTGTTCAATCAATGTGTTTTTTTCTTTGTGCATTTGAATCTGTATAGCTGAAGTGCAGCTTTATAAGCACTTCTTTGGGGGAATCAAGTTTAATGTCAGACCTCAGTCATTATTTTATTTTGAGCCTATTCAATAAAGTAGAAACTGATTGTTAATTTATACATGTTAATTTGAAACAACATGCTTTTAGTTTTTAAATCTTATTAATTTAACATTCCTTTTTAAGTAAATAAAGTTGAATGAACTCATACGTGTGTATATCTAACAAAGGTTTTCTAGTTATGCTGAGATAAAATTACCATTAAATGAAGCTGAATTTACTTAAAAAATGTGTGATGCAAAATTGTTACATATAAATTTTATGTAAATCCAACAAAAATGGTGTATTCTAAACTTTTTTCTATCTCTGAATGACAGAAAAATGTACACGAGTAAATTTTCTTAAGCGTTGCCAGTATGTTAACACTATTTTAAACTGTATTACAGTTATTTTTAGTGATCATCAGTGACTTAGCAAAACTTTAAGCTAAGGTAATTTAGTGTAGGAATTCACCATTCACAATTAATCAAGTTATTAAATCAACTTTTGTTGAAAATTGTTTTTTTTGTGTGACTCAGCGGTTAAGGCTCTGGGTTGCTGACCAGAAGGTCGGGGGTTCAAGCCCCAACACCGCCAAGACACCACTGTTGGGCCCTTGAGCAAGGCCCTTGACCCTATCTGCTCCAGGGGGTGCCATATCATGGCTGACCCTACACTCTTAGCTGGAATGTGTGAAAAAAATAATTTCACTCTATATCTGCAAAAATGTATGTATAATGTGTGACAATAGATCAATTATTTATTATTATTAAATCTAACCATTAAGTTAATTGTGGAATAATTCATCAAATTTGTTCCCAGATGTTTCCTTTCAAGTGTGTAAAATGTGATGCCTGTGTTGTATCAATTTGAAATTCTGTTTATTGATTTGTTTCTACAGGAATCAAAGTCATACTTATTCGTACGAGCCAAGTCATATGATATCTTATGATTTTGCCATTTTTTATGAGTTATTACAAATGATTACAAGCTGTCATGAGACTTTGTTGGATATATGCAGCTGTTGTTGAAACAGTTACGGATTAAACAGAAAGAATCCAGAGAATATGAGCAGTTGTGAATACCTGTTCTTGTTAAAGTGTTTGTAAGTGTGTGCTTTTGGCAAGGATTTGGGAAGAAAAAGTGGAACTACAGAAGAAAAAATCTGTGCGTCTGGTTGTCTGTTTCCTATTCCAGACATTCTGTTTAGTCTGTAACCGCAAGGTCTAAATCTGGCCTTGCTTTCTCCTTCCCATTTATTCAACTTGCAGTGTCGACATTTAGAGAATGTTGTTTTTTATTGCTGTAACTGTTCAAACTTTAAAAAACAAAACAAAAAAAAAAACATCTGCAGCAAGGGCACAAACATCTGTGCTGTACTTAATAATAGAACTGCATACCAGACTAAACGCTACAACGCAGTCATCGCTCTTATAAACAGGACTCTTATTGCCACACTTTCCAGATGAGTCTTTTTCTTTCTTTATCTCTTTCGTTCTCTCAAACAGAAATGAAGCCTTGCTGTGAGCTGGGAGAGGAAATACCAGTAATATCTCCTCTCTTCTGAAAACGATTTACATCAGAGAGAGAGAGAGAGAGAGAGAGAGAAGGAATGAGAAAGGGGATGTGTGTTCTCTTCTGGAAGAAGTGTTGGAAAACATTAGACCTGAAAGAAATGAAACACTCACAGCACTATGTCTAACAGATACAATAGAGAGTATGTGTGTTTGTGTGTTTCCCAATACCGGATGGATAAAATTAGTCCTTATTATGGTCTACGGAAACTTCCAACCAAGTATGGGAGAAAAATATATTGTTAGCTAAAAAAATTTAGACCAAGTAAATAAAAAAATGTAAACTAAACCGTAACTATAGTGTGCACTATATGAAAACTAAATAGAATATCACATTGACATAAATTTTCAGACCCTTTGCTATGACACTTGAAATTTAGCTCAGGTGCATCCCATTTCTCTGGATCATCTTTGAGATGTGAATGGAGTCCTCCTGTGTCAAATTCAATTGATTGGACATGATTTGGAAAGGCACACACCTGTCTATATAAGGTATCACACTTGAAAAAGCATATCAGACTAAAAACCAAGCTATGAGGTCAAAGGAACTACCTGCAGAGCTCAGAGACAGGATTGAATAGTGGCACAACTCTGGGGAAGGCTGCAAAAATATTTTGGCTGCATTGAAGATTTCCAAGAGCACACAATGGCCTCCATAATTCTTAAATGGAAGAAGTTTGGAACAACCAAGACTTGTCCTAGAGCTGGCCACACAGCAAAACTGAGCAATCGGGGGAGAAGGGCCTTGATAAGAGAGGTGACCAAGAACCCGATTGTCACTCTTGTAGAGCTCTAGAGATCATATGTGTAGATCGGAGAAACTTGCAGAAGGTCAACCATCACTGCAACACTCCACCGATCTGGGTTTTATGGCATAGTGGCCAGAAGGAAGCCTCTCCTCTGTGCAAGACTGAGTAAATCCTGCTTGGAATTTGCAAAAAAGCACCTAAAGGACTCTCAGAATGTGAGAAACAAGATTCTCTGGTCTGATGAAAGGGAGATTGAACTGTTTGTCCTCAATTCCAAGCGTCATGTCTGGAGGAAAGCTGGCAACACTCATCACATGTGCAATATAATCCCAACGGTGAAGCATGATGGTGGTAGCATCATGCTGTGGGGTTATTTTTCAGTCGCAGGCACTGGGGGACTGGTCAGAAAATACAGTGATATCCTTAATGAAAACCTGGTCCAGAGTGCTCAGGACCTCACAAAAGCCAAAGGTTCACCTTCCAACAGGACAATGACCCTAAGCACACAGCTGAGACAATGCAAGAGTGGCTTAGGGACAACTCTGTCCTTGAGTGGCCCAGCCAGAGCCTGAATTTAAACCCAATCAAACATCTCTGGAGAGACCTGAAAAGGACTGTCCACCAACGGTCCCCATCCAACCTAACAAGCTTTAGAGGATCTGCAGAGAAGAATGGCAGAAAATCCTCAAATCCATAAAGACGAGGCTGTAATCGCTGCCAAAGGTGCTTGAAATAAATAACGAGTTATGGATCTGAATACTTACAGTATGTCAATGTGATATTTAATTTTTTTATATAATACATTTTTAAAGCTAACAAAAATCTGGCTTTTGCTTTGTCATTATGGGGTTTGGAGTGTAGATTGATGTGAGGATTTTTTGTAATAATTTAAAGCCTTTTAGCATAAGGCTGCAACATAACAAATGGTGAAAAAATTAAGGGGTCTGAATACTTTATGAATGCACTGTACATCATGTAAATAGACAGGTAATCAGTGGCTGCTAGGGCTTCACAAATTCAGCATCTGAAAGTTGAAATTGTTTGAACTTTGAAAGTTGACGAGCCATGTGAAAGGACCTTAATGCTTTAAATAAAAACAAAACTGAAAAAGAGCAGAAACTCATCTTCGATTGCACATAGAAACTGTTAAAAGGAAAAACTTATTTTATGTTATGAGCTACATTATGACACATTTTAAAACGCAACAACGTGTGAAATCAAGCTTTAAAACTTGCGTTCACATGCTTGCATAACTTAAGTTTTGGGCCTAACTTAACGTGCAAAAGTGTCACTTTAAAGTCAGAAAATTCTTAATATCCCTGTATACTACACAAGTCCTCTAAACACACTGTAGGCTATTCTAAATAAGTCAGTGTATTTACACAGCCTCACAGTTTCTTTAAAAGCCTCTTGGATTTCAAAATGCTTATTCAGCTTCTTGGAAAAGATGAGAAAAAGATAAAGATATCAGGAGAGAGAAAGAATGTGTTTATGCCGGATTGTGGTAAAGGCTTGAACCTATGTATGACCCTGATCAAAGCATGGCCAATTCCACAAACCCTTGGAGTTAAGAGGAGGCTTATATAGAAACCGCTGTTACTAACACACAACTATAAACTTATACAAAAATCACCTTTTTATGTCATTCATCATTCCATTCCATTAGTCTAAAAACACTGGCATTGAAAATCTTGATCAAACACATATTTTGGCCCTTCCTCGTCCCAGTAGTACTTGTGGTTTTGAGCTCTATACTAACACCCATCGTCCTAGATACTGGAAGTTTGTTTACCAAGTTCTGCCGCTGCACACCGAAGGTGTTTGTTTATCTTCTGTTTTGTTATTTTTAGTAGTTACTGTTGTTACTCTCATCCTACTCTAAATTATTTTTTTGTGCTTTTTGCATTCTGGACTGCCAGCCACAACTTACAAGCTCTCTGACAGCTGAACACTACCTTTTGCTCACTCTTGGTGTTTGCTGTCACGAAATGTATCCATGATCTGCACCGTGAGAGGAGCATTTTGTTTTATCACTCCAGCAGTGAACTTTTGTTTTGACATTTTGTCTTTCCACTTGCACTCATTCTGTTTGGACTGTGTGATGGATCACTCTCCTGCTGATCAACACCAAACCATATCCTGTATATAAAGATGGACGACATGACAGCTCCCAAAAAGTAAAGCCAAAACATCTCAATTGCGACCTGGTGGCTGGCTGCAGTACAGGTTATAAACCCCGCCCCTCCATGTTAGAATGGGACATGAGCCAAACAAAGAAATCAAAGTACACCTCAAATACATTTTTCCCAAAGATGGTTTCTGTCATTTTAGGTAGTTCTTATCACGTTGATGGAGGCACTTGTGGACTTCTTTTCGGGAATGTTGAGTGGAGATGAAGCATTAACTTGTTGTTCTGCAGGAAACTTTACTAACCAGCCAATGGGATCTGAGGGATAATTACAGTTTTTTCAGTAAGTTAAATTTGTGTTTTGTAAGCTAATCAGTAAATTAATGTAATTAGCTGGCTAGCTAAAACAACAAGCACTCGAACATTAGCTATGTGGAAAAAAGTAGGTGATCAGTAGCTAGAGGTTACTAATTACTTTTTATTTTAGAATATAATATGGTAAAAATCTGAATTATATTTTGTCTCCACCCCCCGATCACTATTTAGCAGACTCAAGCTCCAAATGACGTCATCAGAGCAAGATGGCAACGCCTGTTTCTGGGATATTTTCGCTTCATTTTTGTACAGTGGGAGGAAGCGGAGATGCATCGTCCATCTTTATATACAGTCTATGCACCAAACCAACACTCTTGACTATACGGTTGACTTGGGCTCCTTTGTTGTTTGTAGCATATTGTGTATTAGCTGTTTAATTGTTTGGTTTGCTTGTTTTGTTTACATGTACTTATATGTTTGAGCTTTGGCTGTAAGTGCTATGAGAAGTAAACATTTTATCATTATTGTCATTATTAGTGGTAGTAACTTAATAACTTTTTTAAATGTTCTTCGCATCTTTATGTGTTAAACTTTTTTATTTATCAAAAACTTACTGAGTGCCCTTTTAGGTCCAAGGCATGTCTGCATCATGAAAGCACTTTTTTAATTTTCACATTCCTGTAATTCCAAACATTTTTGGTTCATTACAGGCTCCTCTGGGGAGATGATAACATGGAATCATGAATTTATTAAAAACAATGCAAAAGGGATACAAATTTAAAAAATATTATTACTTTGGTAACACTTTACGATAAAGTTCAATTTCTTTTCATTAGTTATTTGAATAACAAATAAAAACATTATTAATAAAACATGAATAATAATGCAAAATATATTTTACAGCATTTAATCTTGGTTAATGTTAATTTCAACAGTTATTAACAGTAATGCAATACAACTAATAATGAACTGTTTTTTTTTTATCAACCAACATTAATAAATGTTGTTTACAAATATTGTTCATTGTCATTACATGATACTTAATGCATTTTATCATGTTAACAAATGGAGCCTTATTGTAAAGCATTACTGTAACTTTTATATAATATTCAAGTTGATTCGTAGAACATGGATATCATAACTAAAGTGGGCCTAAAGATACATTTTTAGAAATGGGAAAATATTTTAATATTTAAAATGTAAATTGTTTATGTTAATATTTTATAAAACAAACAACAATAAACAAACAAAACAAAAACAAATTTGTCATCATTTATGATTGATCTTTCATCATTTAAAAGAAATGCTGAGCAGAATGACTCAGTCTCCATTTATTTTCATAGCATAGTTTTTTTATACAAAGAAAAGTGAATGGTGACTCAGGCTGTCATTCTGCTTAACCCCTCCTTTTGTGTTTCACGGAAGAAAAAGTCATATAGGTCTGGACCAACAAGAGTAAAGTAAATTACAGAATTTCCATTTTTGGGTAAATTATCCCTTTATTTGCCAGGCAGAATTGTATTACTGTGACAGCCCGAGGGCCAACAGAAAGAACGACAAAATAGAGAAAAACAAGAGACGAAGAAAATGGTTTTAAACAGGGACAGAGCAGACATTTCACGTATGCCTAGTGCTGAGTGTGCACACACAGCAGGCCCGATCTCCATGGAAACAGCGTATAGACTGGCTTTGTTGAGTTGTTACATAATCAAAAGGCCTCAATGGATGATTAGGTCTCCTTTCTGTCTTACTTTTCCACTCTGTCACTAGCTCTCTGAAATACAGCTACTGTCAAGCTAAAACACGTGGTCTGTCAGATGAATGCGCTCACCATTGGTTAAAAGCTCAATTCTAACGGTCTACACCCAAAGTGTAGAAATGATTGTGGTCAAGTGTGTAAGTGTGTGTGTGTGTGTGTGTGTGTGTGTGTGTGTTTAGGGTATGCTAGCGACTTTATACTCTCTGAGGTCCATATTAAAATACACAGATGAAAATATGTGAAATGTTTCACATATTTTAGGTTCAATGAGGAGAAAGTTTACTAAGACCAAGTGTGTGCCCTCATTAATTTCCTTTAATGTCAGAAATGTGGCAGCAATCATTGTGGAATTTAAAATCTCAGCGAGACTAGCCATGTTTGGAATAGCAAACTAACATGCTGCTCTTAATATTTCCGCAGTATGCAGCATGTATACTGTGTACAATATCCATATTATGTGCATGCATTGAATACCAGGGATTAGAAATAGTCAGGGATTAGAAATAGTCAGGGATTAGAAAAGGTTCAAGGAACAAAGGCGGATAATCAAACGAATGGAATAGAAAATGGAAGCAAAAACCATTTCAATTGTTCCAGGAAGAAAATTTGTAGTTTAAATGCAAGTAACAGGGAAAAAACTTTAATATTTTGTTCCAATAATTGTTTTCATAGAGCAAAGACCAATTAATTTGTAGTCTATTTAGACTTTTTTCACGTTTGACGGATGGAATGTAGCCTATTTTATATATTTATTCTAACATTTACCATTCTATACCATGTATTATACTTTTGATACGGTTTCGGACCAAATACAAATACAGACCAAACCAAAAAGAAAAATGCAATGCACCTAAATTGACATTACATTTACATTGTTTACACAACGATATATAACAAATTCTATATGCTATTCTATATTCTAAATGCTATTAAATGCATATATTCCATATGCTAAATTCACCATATTTCTTGAGACGATATCTAAATGTTACTCACTGAATTTACGAGGTCATGTGACAATGTAGTACACTAAAACTTGAAATGTCAATCACTGCATAATGCCTACTGTTTCACTTACTGTTAAAAAAACTGTAGGCTGTATTCTGCAAGTAGTTTGCTAACTGAAACACAGCTAAAGAAAAATGAAAACTGAAGAATAGGAAGGGAGTACATATACAAAGATAGAGAGACGTACAGTTAGAGAAAGAGAGATTGTGTTTGTCTTCACCAGCATTTTGCAATGTATGTATGCTGCTGAGGTATCCATGGCAACTGCATTACAGCTTCTTCAGCAGGGCGATATCCTTGAGAGATTTTCTATATTTTTAGCGGATTTATTTTTCCAGTATTTCTTCAATACATGTATAAGGTAACCAAATCAAGACTCCAGCAATAGTGTACAAGATGTGTCAAAACTAGTGCACGACTGTGACAGAATGCATGAACTCGTTTTTAAGCAAAGATCCCTTGTCTTGTGTTGGCCTGTAAATTACTTGGGTTAAAACGGAGATATCTTTAAAGGTGAATTATGTAATTTCTCCTATATAAAAATTATTTTTTGCTATCTCAATTTAATGAGCAAAGACATCTGTAAGTAAGCCATTGGAAGGTTGATTTTTTTTCCAAACGTTCAACTCTATGGCACTTTCAAACACTTCTTGACATGTCCAACCCATTGAAGGTAGGTGTTCTGATTTGTGCCTGATAGGCTTACAAGGTCCTAACTATAAACATATTCCTAATTAAACCAGTAAGGTTGATCAGCCTGTCACAAAGCAAGGCACCTTGCACACCATTTTGAGGAAATGTATTTAAGAGGTCTAGAGAATGCATCAAATTCCACTGCTGGAATCTTCCAATGCATATGGTTGCAGACCGCAACAGCGAAAACATTTAGTCTTGAACAGATTCAGGATCCAAGTGTCATTTCATACCTTATATCCTGTATGCATGCGGTTCTTTGAATGAGGTGTGGTGGAACACAGCTCAATGGCCTCTGGCTCATGAAAGATCACTGTAGGCAACGGGTCCTTCCGGAGCGTTAGCACATTGAGTTTGGTCTTCAGCATAGTCTGTAAATGCTAGAAAATACAAAATCTAAGTTTAGGTTAAAGTTTGCACAATGCTGAACAAGCTACATGGGAGTCTCTGTTTAAGATTGTAAAAGACCACTTTCACAAAAAAGTTACAGTGTAAAGTTTATGGCATACTTGTGTAATAATACACAGATGTCTCTCTCTCTCTCATAATCAATCTCAGGCCCTCTTTGTATAAATGAACCCACAAAAAAATTATTTGACAATTGTTATGAATTAAGCAGACTGTTTTATATACAGTTACTAATAGTACAACGATTAGAAATAGCACCCAAACCCCAAAACTATTTGCGAAAGGTGATTTAATTTATAAAGCAGGGCTGGGCAAAAGTATACATTTTTCTCAATATTGATCCTGAAATGCCAAGAATGCGAAAAGCACCTACAATGCAGTAAATCACTCGCATATGTGACAAACTTTCATGCAATGGGACTAAAAATGTCTGTGATTTGCCACTGGCAGGTACATTTTTAGGATTCACTCAGTAGTGATTTGTGTAGTATATTGGTGAGGATGTTCAGGACAGAGAACCTATCACTGCGTGTTGAGAGTAAAAGTTTGATTTGACTTGTAATTTGATTAAATAAATAAACATTTAATTCTAATCACAAATTGCACGAATGCAGTGAAGCCATTAGACTCACTTTCATTGATGTGTATTCAACCAAAACACTTCTGTGAAATGCTTGCTAAACTTCTGCTAGTCTTAAAGAGACAGTTCCGTTTTAGCACTTGCACTGCATATCAGTGTAAATGATATACTTGTAAATAGTACAAATTATGCATATAAACAATAAACATGTAACAAACAATGCTTTAAGACATAATATTTATTGATGGAATACATGGATTTGTGCATTTTTTGTGATCAAATGTGATCAAAATTATGATAAACTAATGCTAAAATAAAATTTGTAAAATTAATATTTAAAAAATGTACAATTCATAATTGAAATATACCTATATGCATTAGAATCAAATTGGTATTTCTGTACTAATAAGCAGCCCAATTAGAGTGCTGGACTACCACCTTTCTAACTCTTGAGTCATTCCATCTTGGAAGTAAACCTGCAACCCTTGTGATAGTATTTAGCAGATTAAATCCTTAACCATAAGGTAAACAATGCCCCATTGTATTTACAATCACTTACACACTGACCAGCCGGAATATGTCTGGTCATATGACCAGGCCCAGAAGAAATTTGCAAGCCTTTTTATCATTTTATTTTTTGCATTCTTTTCTTTTCTTTTTTTTTTTATTTTTTTATAGCATTTTTGCACTGATCTGGAAAAGGAAATTTCTTTTTACAAAACAAATACAAAAACAAACACAAACTTCCACAATGGGGAAAAACAATAAACGTAAACTAGGGGAAACAGGACAACAGGACCGACCGGACCGAACAGGGAAGGAATCGTGAACAAGACCGAACATACAATAAACAGGACCAACCAACCAACTAGACCAACTGGGAAACAAGATTAACTGCCACTGGACAGCAAACACGAGGAGACTAAAATAGGTAGAGAAATCAACAGGTCAACAAGACATGGCAGGTGTGACTAATAAACTAATAATGGGCAAACAAGGAGGCGGGGTATGACATAAGATAGAATTACACACGGCGATTCCCAAACAAAACAAAGCCACATGCTCTCAAAACATCTGAATGGCATGATGCCGGCAGGTCATCCCCATCTACCTGGATGAGGGAGGGGATAAGGGGAGGGAAACAAAAATATATGTGGCACCTACAGCCCGTACCGGTGATCGTGCCAACTTAACAAAACATTTTTAAAAAGAGAGGGAAAGGCCAACACGGAGCAGCAGTGTGAGAGAGAGAGACACAAAAAAAACCCTCGGCCACTCCTCCAACCTCCAATGGACGACAGCCGCGCCTCCCCGGACGGATCGGAAGCAGGCTTTCTGCCCTGGCTGCAGCCCTCTCAGGCAGCTGGGCTCCTCCGTCCTCCTACTGATGGCCGCAGCTGCTCCATTGGGGTGGATGGTAGTGGCGAGGACTCTACCACGGCACATCCCTCCTCCTTCCCAGATTTCGGCCCCAGTGTAAAGGGAGATCCGGATTGATTATATGAATAATATTTTAATACTTATTTTTGTTAAACTTAAACAAAAAGACAAACACACAAAGGTGTCTGACAGCTGTCCGTAAATCTCTCTCTCTGTCCCACTACAGACTCCCTCTCTGAGGCTTGATTAGCCTGATTAGGGGCCGGGTGTGTGGAATCATGACACGGCCCTGCCCTCCGCCCTGTCACAGACACTTTCTGAAAGAAACATTCCTGTGGTCTGAGGAAGAAAGAAAAGCAGAAAGAGGAATAATGAAAGAAGCAGAGAGATGGGGAGACAAAAAGAGGCTTTTCAGGAGAGGCCGAGGTGTTGAAATAAAGCAGGAATTTTATTCATAATATTTTCACTGCGTTTAAGTTTTAGCCTAATCTCAGTCAGGAAGTAAAAAAAGAGTCTATTTGCAGCAAATTCAACCAAAGACTGCAGAAGGGGAACAGTGGACGTTTTCCACGAAAAACTGCTTGTGTGTTTCTGTGTGTGAGAGAGTCATTGTTAGGAGAGTGTATGCTTGCTCTTTTGTATTCTTATATTTGTCCAAGTTTTTAGATTTTTTTTTTAGGTTTTAAACAAGGTGGGAATAAAATGTGACACCAAAAACATAGATAATTAAAACTTTTTCACCTTAGACCCCCCCTTCCTGAAAACGTGACACTGGCTCCAAACTTTACCTCCAACAGAGTGACTGGCTCCTCTCAGGAGAGAAAGAGAGAGAGTTCTCAGAAACTTGACACAGAGAGAGAGAGAATTTTGTTTCTGAGAAAGAGGGCAGAGTTCTCAGAGTTAAGTCAGAATTTCAGGGTCTACACACATTTTCCTGTTTACTTGAATACTGGATGCATGAGTAGAACTAGAGCATGACCATCACCTTTACTAACCTCTTTTTGTCTCCACATGAGCAATATCAGAAAGGATATTTCAGCACATTTCTCTGACATATCAAACTAGAAGTTTATCCATCACCTCATTGCCAAGCTTGACAAGAACAACATAGACATAACATGTCAATTCTCTCTCTAACTGTAGATAACTATCATTACCTACGGCTAACCAAAAGCTAGGTGGCTTGCTGTCGTTGGTGGACCACATAAAGACGAGTGGCCAATCATAAAGCTTCATTCTCAACAACATAGCATAATGAAAATAAAACCATTCCACAACCATTCCTCCAATTAGCTCCACACTAATGTTGAAGTTCTTACACGGCTAGAAAACTTGAACTTGTTCCTTGCAGGCCATAAAGAGTTTAGTCAGAGTTGACAGCATATTTAATTTGATGTGAACGAAAACAGAGGTACAGTAAATATGTTGCAATTAAAAGAATAATATGTCCTAAAGGAATGGTCTGAATATACAAAGTTGGCTCATTAAAGTTGGTTTGACAAGACACACAAGAATCAATAGCATTTGGGATCATGAGTTACTGTCAAGATCCTATTCAGCCTTAGTCATGATAATAATGTTGCATATTGTTGGACCTATGCAGTTTATGTAATATTAATAAATGCCAGTAGGGCTGGGCAATACATCAAATACCCATGATATTATTGCGATGATTTTGCTGACAACAATATCATGAATATTGCAATTGTCACGAACCCCGCTCCCTCGCTCCGCCCCCTCGCGCTTCCACGCTCGTTCGGCCCCCTGGAGCTCGCACGCTCGTTTTGCCCCCTCGAGCTCGCACGCTCGTTTTGCTCCCTCGAGCTCGCACGCTCGTTTTGCTCCCTCGAGCTTCCACGCTCGTTTTGCTCCTACGAGCTCTCTTGCTCGTACACTATCTCCCCCCTCGGGCTCACATGCCCGCTCCCAATGGCCAGAACATTATGTACACCTGCGCCCGCTCTCAGTCACCACATTAGTTTCACCTGCACTCGTCTCATCACCTATCATTGTTTACACCTGCACTCGCCCCTATATATATATCACAACCCGTTCGTCTCACTCGGGTTGGTTATTGTATTTAGTTTCCCGTGTCCTTGCCCCCCGCTAGTCTCGTCTAGTTTAGAACTCCTCTTGTCTTCCTCTTAGCTTGCCAGCTCCCCTTGTTCCCCTGTCTTTTGCTCCCATTAGTCTCGTCTTTCTCATCTTGATTCCCCGGCTTTTGACCCTACGCTCCCCTCGACAACTCTCAGTTGGATTTGCCCTTTTTGTACTGTTGCACGCTTTGTATTTAATAAAGCTGTTTGTATTCGACATTGTGACTGTCTCTTCTTGTGCGGGTTACAGAATAACCAACCCTACCGAAGACAGTCACAATGTCCCGCGCTGAGGATTCGCGCAGCTCACTAGAGCGGAGGTACATGTCACATTCAGCGCGAGGAGCTACGGTTTGGAGGCATGACCGAGCGCTCACGGCCCAGGGACAGCAGGTACGTGCGATTTTTGATTTGATTCACCCTGTTCCACCTGTGTCTGTCCCTGAGCCCGGTTATGCTCCCAACACATCCCCGAGCGCCGTAAGCCTTCAACCCCCTGAGAGGTTTGATGGCTCTTCGGGCGCTTGCCAAGGGTTGTTTATGCAGGGCAGCGGTTGTAGAACTTTAAACCGTGCCCTTAACATTATGGACCCAGCGGCCCAACTCTTGGTTTTGCGTCAGGGGAGTCAACCCTTGGAGGTTTATGTGGTTGACTTTTGTGCCCTGGCTAACCAGGTGAATTTTGATGAGGTGGCTCTAAAAGACATTTTTCAATATGGACTGAATGAGCCAGCCTCATCATTCATGCCTGGTGGTCGCTGCTCTCTCAACTTGGCTCAATTTATTGACCTCACCCTACTGTACACTGGTTCCTCGTTTACTGTGGGGGAGGCAGACACTGAACCAGCGCTCCATACCACGGCCCCCGTCTTGAAGCCTACCACGGCCCCCGTCTTGAAGCCTGTCACGGCCCCAGTCCCGAAGCCTTACACGGCCCTAGTCCCGAAGCCTTACACGGCCCTAGCCCCGAAGCCTGACATGGCCCTAGTCCCGAAGCCTTACACGGCCCTAGCCCCGAAGCCTGACACGGCCCTAGCCCCGAAGCCTTACACGGCCCTAGTCCCGAAGCCTGACACGGCCCCAGTCCCGAGGCCTGTCACGGCCCCAGTCCCAAAGCCTGTCACGGCCCCAGTCCAGAAGCCTGTCACGGCCCCAGTCTCGAAGCCTGGCACGGCCAGCGAGTCAACGCCCATGCCCGCCATGGCCAGAGAGCCAGCGCCCATGCCCGCCACGGCCAACGAGCCAGCGCCCATGCCCGCCACGGCCAACGAGCCAGCGCCCATGCCCGCCACGGTCAACGAGCCAGCGCCCATGCCCGCCACGGCCGGCGAGCCAGCGCCCATGTCTGCCACGGTCAGCGAGCCAGCGCCTGTAGCCTCGACCGCCCCAGAGCCAGCGCCTGTAGCCTCGACCGTCCCCATGGCCACGTCCCCTGTTGGCCGAAGACGTAAGAGAAGGAAGAGGGCCCCTTCCCCCCAGTCTCGTCTTGTACTCAAGACCGCAGAGGTTCCCTCAGAGTCTTCCACGGCTATGCCGGGTTCTGCTCCGCCCTCAGAGTCTTCCACGGCTCTGCCGGGTTCTGCTCCGCCCTCAGAGTCTTCCACGGCTCTGCCGGGTTCTGCTCCGCCCTCAGAGTCTTCCACGGCT
Source organism: Xyrauchen texanus (assembly GCF_025860055.1). NCBI lineage: Eukaryota > Metazoa > Chordata > Actinopteri > Cypriniformes > Catostomidae > Xyrauchen > Xyrauchen texanus. The sequence goes on along the minus strand of NC_068304.1, from coordinate 33,465,879 downwards.
CTGCCGGGTTCTGCTCCGCCCTCAGAGTCTTCCACGGCTCTGCCAGCCTCTGCCTGCCCCTCAGAGCCCTCGCGGCCTCCGCCTCACGAGCCTCCCAAGGCTCCTCCTCCCAAGCCTCCCAGGGCTCCTCCTCTCGAGCCTCCCAGGGATCCTCCTCTCGAGCCTCCTAGGGCTCCGTTTCTCGAGCCTCCCAGAGCTCTACCTCCCAAGCCCCCCAGGGTTCGGCCTTTCAAGTCTCTCGAGCCTCCCAGAGCTCTAACCCTCGAGCCTCTCAGGGCTCACGTCCCTCGAGTCTTTCATGGCTCCACCCCTCAAGCCTCTCACGGCTTTGCCTCTCGAGTCTCTCAGGGCTCCTCCCCCTCTCAAGCCTCTCAGGGCTTCCCCTCTCGAGTCTTTCAGGGCTCCTCCTCCCCTCGAGCCTCTCAGGGCTCCGTCCCTCGAGTCTTTCATGGCTCCACCCCTCAAGCCTCTCACGGCTTCGCCTCTCGAGTCTCTCAGGGCTCCTCCCCCTCTCAAGCCTCTCAGGGCTTCCCCTCTCGAGTCTTTCAGGGCTCCTCCTCCCCTCGAGCCTCTCAGGGCTCCTCCTCCCCTCGAGCCTCTCAGGGCTCCGCCCCTCGAGTCTTTCATGGCTCCACCCCTCAAGCCTCTCACGGCTTCATCTCTCGAGTCTCTCAGGGCTCCTCCTCCTCTCGAGCCTCTCAGGGCTCCGCCCCCCAAGCCTCTCGAGCCTGCTACGGCTCCGCCTCTCGGGCCTCCTACGGCTCTACCCCCCGAGACTACAGAGCCTGCCAGGTCGTCGCCTCGGGGACCTCCCACGGCGCCACCTCCCTTGGCTCCACCTCCAGAGCCTTCCAGGCCTTCGCCCCTAAAGCCTCCTTCGGCTCCACCTCCAGAGCCTTCCAGGCCTCCACCTCCAGAGCCTTCCAGACCTACCCCCCTAAAGCCTCCCTTGGCTCCACCTCCAGAGCCTTCCAGGCCTTTGCTCCTAAAGCCTCCTTCGGCTCCACCTCCAGAGCCTTCCAGGCCTTCGCCCCTAAAGCCTCCTTCGGCTCCACCTCCAGAGCCTTCCAGAACCCCACCTCCAGAGCCGCCTACAGTGCCACCTCTGACGGCACCGCCTTTCACGGCTCAGCCCGGACTTCCTGACCCCCTTCCTGTCCTGTGGCCTCTTCCCTGGCCTCCGGACCCTATTCCTGTCCGGTGGTCACCTTCCAGACCCCCGGACCCAGTCCCTGTCCTCCAGTCACCTTCCAGACCCCCTGACCCTGTCTCTGCCCTATGGCTGCCCCCTAGATCTCCCGACCACCCGCCTGTCCGCTATGTTCCCCCCGACCTTGCCTTGAAACTGCCCATTGACCCCATGGACTGTCTCATTTCCCTCTGTGCCCCTTGGACTGCCCTCAATTTTGTTTGTGTGTTTTGTGGGTTGTCTATTCAGGGTTTTTTGTTTGTTGGGATCGTCCAGCACCACTTCCCAGAGGTCGCGCTCCTCACAACCGAGCGCGGCCGTCGGGAGCCGTCCGTTTTAGAGGGGGGAGTACTGTCACGAACCCCGCTCCCTCGCTCCGCCCCCTCGAGCTTCCACGCTCGTTCCGCCCCCTCGAGCTCGCACGCTCGTTCCGCCCCCTCAAGCTCGCACGCTCGTTTTGCTCCCTCGAGCTTCCACGCTCGTTTTGCTCCTACGAGCTCTCTCCCCCCGCTAGTTTCGTCTAGTTTAGAACTCCTCTTGTCTTCCTCTTAGCTTGCCAGCTCCCCTTGTTCCCCTGTCTTTTGCTCCCACTAGTCTCGTCTTTCTCATCTTGATTCCCCGGCTTTTGACCCTACGCTCCCCTCGACAACTCTCAGTTGGATTTGCCCTTTTTGTACTGTTGCACGCTTTGTATTTAATAAAGCTGTTTGTATTCGACATTGTGACTGTCTCTTCTTGTGCGGGTTACAGCAATGATTTTAATTATGGCCATTATGTTTCATATAGAGCATCAGTAGACTAATTTCACAATTCTTCAGGGTTGTATAATGAATAAAATAACATAAAAATGGATTAATTATCATATGTGATTATTTAACTGCCAAAGGTTGCGAATAAAAACAGATAAACATGGTATGTGTGCACTTCAGAATAAATCGGCGTCGCACTGATCTGTGTGCATGCACGGGGATAGCGGGGCTCGTTGACTCGTGTTCACAGCGCAGTTCACCTGCATTGTGAAGTACTGCAGGTTCAAGCATTCACACAATTCCAAACATTAGTAAACGATATAAAGTTGTTATACAAATCTACAAACACGGAACAGAAAAGGAGAGTTTGACAGCAGTTCACGAGATACGAATCTCATAACTGTCAAAACAACCATATGCTTTCCATTTCACATTAAAAGCTCCTGGTGAATGTGAAATAAACACGACTGCACGTGCATTGTCAAAATAAAAACCCAGTTAAGGGTGAAGTAAATAGGACAGAAATATATACATTTATGTTTAACAAATCTTATCCTGAAATGAATAATAATTCAGAATTATAATAATAAACTTGACTGGGTTCCACAGAAATTATTTAGTACTATGCAAAATTCACCTGGTTTCCAAAAAATAATTGAAGTAGTTTTTGCACACCTTGTTCAATCACAAAGAAAAAATTTTTAGCAAAAAATATATGAAGGTAAATAAGATTTTATTAAGCTTTCATATATGATTGTATATTACATATAAGTATTATTATTAAATATAAGTGTTAATTTAGTGAAAAACTGTGGGAAACATGCCTTCATAATTTTTAAATAGATTTGTATTTAATGCTTTTGAAATATTAATTATGCATGGCTACAATGGCTGTTTAGATGAAATGATAAATGATGAAATGATAAATGATAAAAAAAAAAAAACACTATGCTATTTCAGAGCAAAAACATCAATTCCAATTGAAAGTGATCATCCCTATGCCATACTCCCTCTTGAAGGACAGATCTCTTGATGTGGACACTCTAAAGGGAGCATGAAAGTACTGTATGAATGTACCCTTTGCTAAAAGTCTTGTAAAAAGTGTCCTTCGAAAAAAACAAAATAGTTTTTCTTATTTTTGTTTGGAACGAACTTTCGAGTGGCACCCCCTTCCCGCAGTGCCCTTCAAGGGCGCAAAACTGCCATTTGGTAAACGGCCATAATTATTGAGATATGTATCGAATATCGTTGATTTGCTGAAAAATATTGAGATATAATTTTTGAAGCCATATCGCCCAGCCATAAATGCCAGTGTTTGATTTTAAGGGCATTTTTTGTTTACGTCATAATTTGGGACCTGAAACTAAACTAGTTGAGAACCACTGACCTAACATGCACAAGTTAAATAAACATTCATGCACACAACTTCAAACACACACAAAATGGTCTTTTCCAGCAAACACACACATTGGTTATGTGTGTGTAGAAGGGAGCAATGTGTAAAACTTGTCTGATTTGATCTAAATGGTTGTGAGTAATAAACCATGAATGTGTATGCCCATTTCCTGTTGTATGTGGGCGAGAGATGGACAAAACTATGTCAGTGTTTAACACATTATGAAGGAGTTTGTGGCTTTGTCCTGCACTGATGAGTTTTACAAGACCCAGGGCATCTCTAGTCATTCATATATCACACACACCGAGTGTGTCTAGAGAGATGTCAAAGGGCTGGTTTAAGTTAGCAAGGCAGTGAGACAATGGAAATACAAAGGGACATCTCTAGCCTCTATCAGCCGATTATATCCAACCAAACCTCAAACAGTCTTGTAATGCAAGTTGTGCCTAAGTCTTGAAATAATACTGAAGGTTTTCTACAATTTAAAGGGAGTAAAGAAACATAAAGGAATGTTCCGGTTCAATTCAAGTTCAGCTCTATGGACAGCATCTGTGACATGCTGTCGATTATCACAGAAAATAATTTAAATGTATCCCTTAGTTGTGAAACTGAAAACTAAGTTTACAGTAATGCACAACAGAGGTTTATTGGGTAAGTCTGCAAACAGACTTATAAATATAAGATGTTTCATTTTCTTTCCTTAAAGACCCCATTAAATCAAAATGTAGTTTTGTGGCTTTTAGTCCAATGTGTTGGTTTTAAGGCCTTCCACAGATTATGCTAGTACACTCCTAAAGTTGACAACATTATCTTTTAGCAGGTATTAAAAATGTACAGTTTCTCTTCAGTGAAAATGGGCCAAACACTTTAATTCTTACTAATCTCACAGCCTAGGTTGTGTAACAAATTTTGTCCACTAAAATGCTCTGTAAAATGAGAACTATCCCTCACCCTAAAATCACTTGCATCCAACTAGCAATCGCAAATAGCTAAGCATGGTTCATGTCAGTGACATAAATACAAGGCTCTTGGCCATTTGAATTAAAGGAACGTGAGCTTCGATATTTCCCACACCAACTTCTTATTTCAACAGGAAATACATCAACACAGGAAAGAAACACTGTGCTCCTCAAGCCATTTAATTTCATTTGGCTACAGGTGTAAATTCTAGAAGTGAAAAGCCCTAATCTCTCCCTTTCCTCTCCACCCACCAAAATGACCCATTTAAAATCTGACTTTCACACAGAGATGATATGCCTGGTTGCTAAGTATGAGAATGTGTCCAGACAGCTTGCAAGTGTGGGTGCCAGTCGTAGGGTGTGTATAACTTTGCGAGTGTCCTTGTTGCGTTTCACATGGACCTACCAGGGCCAAGTCAGCCTAGACATCTGGGAGGTCCTGTGATGCCACTGGCGGATGCCATTGGCAACCCCCCCAAAGAAAACACTGATGAGATAGAAATTATGAGTTGATGAGATAATGGCAATGACAGCCAAAAACCTTATGGAATGTAATTAGGAATGTTGGTTTAATACAAGTTAAACTCAATCGATCAGATTTGTTGCAATACGTTAATCACCACAGTTATAATTTCCACTTGTCCCTTGTTTATTTATTTTAAAAAACAAATTGAGGGTTAGAGTGAATCACTTACTATAGAAGTAAATGGTGCCAGCATTTGGAGTGTTTAAACACTAAAATATTATTGATCTTTTTACGTAAAAGCACTTCGAAATATGCAAATTATTCAGTAAAAAACATGCTGTCAACAAATTGTCTAAATTTTCACTTTTGCAGTTGTCCAACTATTCTAGTTAATCATCAACTTTTTGCTCCTGTAAGTGAAAGCATGTCGTCAAGCACCTGGTGTCAGGTTAAAAGCAAACAGCTTTTATTTTTTCAGATTCCGGCAGTTTTTCATTGTTGGACATCAAAAACGACAACAAGGAATCAAGTTTATGTTCTTCTGTTGCTTTAAGTCAGGCATAATATCTGATCAGCTCCAAGTAAACAGTTATGTCACCTCTCTTCTCGTTATCCTAAAGCAGACATCAAGCAAACATTATTAAGCAATTTTATCACACTTGAGTCATGATTCCACTGATCTCACAGCAAAATCGTAAACAGTAGGTTGACTTTTCTTTATCTAAAATAGGTTTGTGCATACCGAAATGTGAAACAATACCCCAGTGGGTAAAACGGTAAGTATTTCTGGGCATACAGGCACATGTGAGCTCCATTTTCAAGGGTGAAATGACCATGGAGGGGTGCCAAATGGTTGTGTACAAAAGTGAAACAAGTTGTTTTTAGCTGTACAGGCTGTAATAAAGTGAAGAGGAAAGCATATTTAATAAAACATATCCCCCAATCCAAACCCCACATGTAAACCTAACCATCAGTGGAGTAAAAATTCAAAAAGAGGAAAATGCAACCTCAGAATCGTGCCTGTCACTGATTTTAGGAACAAGATTACATCCTAGTATCAATGTGGGAAAGACATTTCTGTCTGCAGAACTGCCGCTCACTGGATGTTTTTTTGTTTTTGGCACCATTCTGAGTAAATTCTAGAGACTGTTGTGTGTAAAAATTCCAGGATATCAGCAGTTATAGAAATACTCAAACAAGCCTATCTGGCACCAACAATCATACCATGGTCCAAATCACTGAGATCACATTTTTCCCCATTCTGATGGTTGATGTGAACAATAACTGAAGCTCCTGACCCGTATATGCATGATTTTATGCACTGAACTGCTGCCACACGATTGGCTGATTAGATAATCACATAGATGATTGTTGTGCCAGATGGGCTGGTTTGAGTATTTCTGTAAAAGCTGATCTCCTGGGATTTTCACGCACAACAGTCTCTAGAATTTACTCAGAATGGTGCCAAAAACGAAAAACACCCAGAGTGCAGCAGTTCTGCGAATGGAAATGCCTTGTTGATGAGAGAGGTCAACAGAGAATGGCCAGACTGGTTAAAACTGACAAAGTCTATGGTAACTCAGATACAATTGTGGTAAGAAGAATAGCATAAGAATTGCATCTCAGAATGCAGTTCTGAGATGTGGGTTTATATATATATATACATTTTTTACACTTTATATATTTATTTTCCATGTACCACCTAGCACTCTCTTGCAGCAAGTTTTGGACTCCAGTTTAAAAATCCCATTGATAGGAGTAGGGCTGCAACTAACGATTATTTTGATAATCAACTAATCTAACAATTAAAAGGTTATATTAAACATGATTACTAACAATAAAGAGGACAAATAATGTTTCAAAAATACCCCTAAATGACCTTCATTGAATTAAAGAGAAAAAAAATATTTTTTTATCAAGTTTAATTCAGTAATAATTCACTGCAAAAAATCCTATTGTTTGTTATCAAGAGTTTTTGTCTTGTTTTCCATTTAAAGATATCTAAAAATCCTTAAAACATGATATAATGACTTTAGAAGTAACATATAAAATGTTAAGAACTGCTTTCAGAGAATGTATCTTGAATATAAGACTACATTTTTTGTGTAAGTGTTCTTTTTTTCACACATTCTGCCAGTGTAATAAAGACAAAATACACTTGAATTCAAGATATATTCTCTGAACGCAAGCCTAAATATCTTATATGCTGCTTCTGAATGTATCTTTTGTATCTTGTACCTATTAAGGTTTTTTAAAAATGTAAAAATATTAGAATTTTTTATATTATATTCAACATTCTCAGATAAAAAAAAATTATTCTGCAGTATAGCTCCAAATGTACACTTACTCTTGAATTTTTAGATATTTACTGAAAAACAAGCCAAAACAAAAACAAATCAAAAATGTATTTTGTTGCTGTGTAAAATGGGTAAAGACTCACAAAAACAAATAGAGCTGTGTATTTCCTAAGGATGCAACTAACGATTATTTTGATAATTGATTAATCTTCGATTATTTCTTCGATTAATAAATTAATCGGATAAATACTGAAATTTTATTTCCTGTATTTTATTACAATATGATTACAAAACAAATAACAGAAATGATAAAGGGCGTAAGGATTTGGTCTGATTTACTGTATACTGAATTCACAATTCTATACTCTCACAAAACTTTGAACAAAGCCTGAATCATGAAAAGATTGAATTTATTATTATTACTTTCAGGACATATGCAAAACAGTTAATTTTCTATACTTGTAAAACTTAACAAAAGGTACTGTTCATTAAAGTGTAAAAAGATCCACCAGGGATGGAGTGAGACAAAATAAAATCAGCCCAGCACAGGGCGATGGTGACACCAGAATAGAAATATTAATAATTCTGCCAGCTGAAAAATATATAATTATGTTAGATACAGTTGAAGTATTTAATATTATACACAGATTTAATATTAGCAAACTATAGTTTTGGCAAGATATTTAGGACATCTACTTTGTGCATGACACAAGTAAGTTTTCCAACAATTGTTTACAGACAGATTGTTTCACTTTTAATTGACAACAATTCCAGTGGGTCAGAAGTTTACATACACTAAGTTAAGTGTGCCTTTAAGCAGCTTGGAAAATTCCAGAAAATTATGGCAAGCCTTTAGACAATACGCTTCTGATAGGAGGTGTACTGAACTGGAGGTGCACCATTGGATGTATTTTAAGTCCTACCTTCAAACTCAGTGCCTCTTTGCTGGACATCATGGGAAAATCAATAGAAATCAGCCAAGACCTCAGAAAAACATTGTGGACCTCCACAAGTCCGATATATCCTTGGGAGAAATTTCCAAATGCCTGAAGGTACCACTTTCATCTGTATAAACAATAGTACACAAGTATAAACACAATGAGTCCACACAGCCATCGTACTGCTCCGGAAGGAGACGCATTCTATCTCCTAGAGATGAATGTAGTTTGGTTCGAAAAGTGCAAATCAATCCCAGAACAACAGCAAAGGACCTTGTGAAAATGCTGGAGGAAACAAGTAGACAAGTATCTATATCCACAGTAAAACTAGTCCTATATCGACTTAACCTGACAGGCTGCTCAGTAAGGAAGAAGTGATCCTAACTGACCTAAGACAAAGAATGTTTTCTATGATTAAATGACAGGAATTGTGAAAAACTGAGCTTATTTTCTGAAATTTTCCAAGCTGCTTAAAGGCACAGTCAACATAGTGAATGTAAACTTCAGACCCACTGGAATTGTGATATAGTTAATTAAAAGTGAAACAATCTGTAAACAATTGTTGCGTCATGCACAAAGTAGATAGATCCTAAAGATGTAATCTTGAACGACTATAGTTTGCTAATATTAAATTTGTGGAGTGGTAAAAAATTTGTTTTAATGACTTAATTTTAATTGTCGACATTGCCGATGTTGTCGGCTAATCTTTTCAGCCCTAGATAGGAGATGCCGATTTCTATGTGATCATGATGTTCTTATTACACGTGATTTTTGCTCAAACAAAACAATTTGAGGGATGAGTCATAATAATTTTTTGTGGTAATCAATATTATGCCACAAATGCTGTTGATAGAACTTCACTTGTATTGAAACCAGAACATTACTTTAAAGGTAATGATGGCCCCACCCACATTCATCAAAACACAAATCAATGTCAACTAGCAATGATGCACAGAAGCTATTAAACCAACCACTCACACACACAAATAAAAACACACACTGGTTAAGTGTAAATAAATCCACACATTTTAAAGACCTTGATTTATTTACATATTTTTCAGACACATACACACCCCAACACAATCATCTCTCTGTGAAAGTTGTGGGAGAGTATTCCCAAACACTAAAGAAGCTAATGACAGACAGGCATCTGTGGTTTACCCTCAAACTCACTCAACATACAATTGCACCACACTAAAACCAAGTTGAAACCAAATGATATTCTTGGAAACTGGGAGTTGTAATAGAATAGGCTGTATTGTACTGCAGTTATCAATTAATCCCTTAAAGAACATTCAAAACACATTCTTCATACAAGTGTTTCCTTACACGGGCCAGCACATGGCAAGCCCAAATCCCTCCTCTCCATCCAAACACACTACAGAAAGAGTGCATTAAACTTTGAGTATGGGTTCACTTCAGTTCATTAAACATGACCAATGTGGAATGTTGCAATAGAACATGCAGTTAACAACATACTTTAGGTAGAAATTTACCAACATATGAAAAACTGTTAAATTGGAAACATAGTTTTTAAGTGTCAACTCTAAAAAATACTGAACATCTATACATCTTTCTGCATAAACACTGATTTTAGAAGCGTGTCACACTTTAAGGAAAGGGGATATGAAATTTAAGCATTGGCAGAATCAAATGCTGACTAAGTAATAGATGCACGCATATAGAAATGAAGAACAAACTTGTCCCTTCCATTGTAACAAATGCTGAGTTTATTTTGAGGTTTTTTTTCCCAACATACACCCAATAAACCTATGCAGTGGGCATAATATGCACAAAATCTGCTATGTAAGCCATTTTTCTGCTGTCTTGTATTGTGCAACATAAAAATATAAGAAATATTTTAAGACCCAGCTCAAATGACCAGCTTAGAGCAGCATGCATTTCCATGCTGGTCAAGGCTTGTTTATGCTGGTGTTGGTGAAGCTGGTCCGCCAACATGGTCATTCTGTTGAAGCTGCTTGACCAATGGTTGAAGGAATAGTTCACCCAAAAATGAAAATTCTGTCATAATTTACTTGAACAGCTATGTTAGTCTTTTCAGCAAGGCAGTGAGTGGCAGCCCAAAGTAAAACCCTTTATGTGAGCTACCTAAATCACTTCACTAACCGTCACATATTTACAACAGTTTTACAAATACACAAAACCATGTATCAAACACAACAAACATAGGATTTTTCTTCAAAGCATATACACGTCATTATCAATGAGTGGCTTCACCATTGCAATAAAACAAACAAGGATTATCCTTGCTAAAAAGATCAGATTTGGATCTCAATAACAGCTAAAGGAATAACAGAATTCACCAGAACGGTTTCATATCACAGAAAGGGAGAGAATAGAATGAGACTGAGCATCGCCATCAACACAGCTATGCCTGTTACCGTGGAAACACCACAAAGAGAGAGACTGCTAGTAGTCATGGTTACAATGCAGCGGACACAGTGAGAGTGCTTCACAGCATTCTGAGAAATGTGTGTTGAGAAAGAATCAGTGTATGCGAGTAGAAAATTAAAGGGTTGAAAATAAGGTCTTGTTTCAATTCATTGTCTTGAGGCCAGTGCCCACTAGGGTTGCATTCGTATAACTGAACTGTACCATGCCTAGGTCACGAATCCAAGTCTTGGTTGTGTGTTGTTTTGTGATCACTATTGGAGTATTGATATCAAGTATTGATATCAAATCAATATTGTCTCCTAATAATAACCAGATAAATGCCCTTGGTAAGTCTGATCTATGGTACTAAGTATGCATGACATAATATATCGATACATCGATTATTGATCAGAACATTATTTTCTCAATACATTTTGAGGCATTGGCACATGAAGACGACATTTAAGTTAGAGGCCTAATTTGTGTGCTTTCCAATTCACATTCAGTTGACCTTTCATTTAAAGTAGTCTGGCGTAATATATTTGGGAGACCACAAGGGGGTGATGTAACATATACTGTACTTAATACTAAGTTATTTGTCAACTCTCTCACCCCTACATTTGCCCAGCTGGTGTTTTGCATAGTGTTTCGTTGTGGATAATGTTATGTTATGGTGGATAAACCAATTGAAGAGTTTAGGGGGAAGGGCAAAAGAAGCGAAGTTTGAAGTCATTTCAGATTCTGGGTTGATGTCAAATATCCTATATGAACAGATATAATGGCGAATGGCAGGGATGCACAGCAACAGGCAACAAACATGTACAACCTACAATTTTGTAAGCGCTGAACCCTAGGAAAAACGTATCAAATTATGTAGCTAAATTTAGTTTTGCAGCCGCTTAATGTGGTAGAAAGTCCCTTTTTCGAAAACATGTTAGAGGAAATTAAATTGGAGCCTGCCACTTACAATTTACTTACATTGTGTTGAGAAAATTTGAATGTTGAGACAAAGACTATTGAGCAACGAGTATAACCCTATTTATATCTGAAAAAGGCGATATAGATTAAAAATCATCGGGAAAATTTACTGAATATGGACGTGTGAAAAGGGCATTGATACTAAGATTAGGTAAGATAATGTTGGGCAGAACGTACTGTATTTTTTTTAGATTTAGAAGAGTGTGAGGGTGATCTAAAGTAGACTAAGTGAAGGTTTGTCTCAAGGCCTCAGAAAAACTAAATGTATAACAGTAAAGAGATACTGTATGTTCATCTGATTATAACTGCATGATTTGGGGGAAATGTCATATTGCAATTATTGAGGCTAATATTGCAATATGCGATTGCGATATAATAAACAAATGGTAACATGAGTCAACTTGCTTGTTATCAAGGAAAATGCACAAATAGATTACTGATAATGCTAAAATGTGTATTTCTCAACTCAAAACATACAAACTAGCAACATCAACACCTATAAATGCAGTGTTTTCAAACTAAAATAATATTTTTACAAAATTAAATAATAACATCTTTGCATTACTGCAAAATTTGTCTCAATATTACGCCTAAATAAAATGGAACAATAAATAAGAACATACAAATTTTCATGAAAATAAGATTGTCCAAACAAACAGGGACATTTAAGCAGGATGTAACATGTACTTTCTATAAACTCTTTTGAAAAGGAAACTGGATATAAAAGTGTGGTTCACTCAAACCACTAAAACTGTTGTTGTTGTTGTGTTTATTTTTTTTTAAATGACCAACTGGTATTTCCAAATCCTCTTTCTAAAAAGGTCTACTTATCGCTGGTACCTCTTGTCCAGTGTGTGGATCATTTTCTGAAATCCCACTTTGCCAATGGTGCATCATGTCTCTTTATATCTCTGTGAAGACTTGTCATATGGCGTGACACTCGCAAACACATCTGTAATAGTGCTTTGTTTTTTTTGGCTTACTGGGCTTCTTAATGTAGTTTTAGTCAATGAAAACTGTTGACATTTTAGTCATATTTTAGTAACATTTAGTCATATTGATATTTTAGCCACGGAACACTGTAAACATTTTAGCCATAAGAGTATTATTGATAAGCATTTGTGAATCTTGTCTATACAAAACCAATATATATATATATATACACACACACACACACATTTTATTGTTGTTGTCATTTTAGTGTTATTTTTCACATAAGATTGATCTTATCATGATGATCTCATCAATGATGCTACACGTTGCGCTGCAGACAGCGGGGGTGAGAGACGAGCGTCTCCGTGTTAGAGTGCACATCACCCGGCAGAACTTTATATCTCTCCCAGTCTCGACTCCCGCTCAGATTGTGTCTGTTCCACGACTGGTTGAAGCGGCTCTGATCGCACCCAGAATGACAGTTTTGGAGTTTGTGTTTATTTACATGGCACGCTCCCGTATTATATGAACTTTAATTAAGGATGAAATACAGATATATCGCCAAGCTATGATCTGTGTTATTTTTTCTGGCCACCAGTTCAGTGTCGGTCTACTTGGCATCTATCTCCACGCTGCACACCGGAAACTCACATGACATGACCACACGTGCCACTCCCTAAACTGAGACTGACTGGTCATCTTTTTATTAGCGGTGTAGAAAATGGGCAAACAGCTCTCAGAGAGAATGGGCTGTCACGTCCACACATGCACTTACTTATATAATATAATCGCTGCATTTTGCCGTCATATAATCGCACAAACGAAATCTGTAGTAGTCTGCCTGTGGTGAGAATGCAAACCAACCCAATGGACCAACGAACCAAACAATGTCCCTATAAAAACCATAAACATAATTGAGGGATCTTTGGAGAAGACATCTGTAGATCAGCACTTCTCTGTAATTCATCATCAAAATGTGTATATAGCTTTATTGATCATGTGTAGGACAGCGTTTGCAGCTTTCTGAATAATAAGAAATATTTTTACACAGCTTTACACAGTGTGTGTGTATGTGCGAGAGAGGGAGAGATCTGTGAGAACAGGCACGTTTCAATGGTGAAATAATGTAAAAGCAACTAATGCCGGATAAAGATAACCATGGCAGAAACTTTACAACTCATATCCATCTGAGTGACAGATAATTTGTATTTGGAGCACAACTTCTAACTGGCGACGCTCGAAAATTCTCAAAAATTTGTATTGGTTGACAAATTATACAGGCATATAATTTTAACCGGTATATCAATGGATGAGTTTAATTCTGGATCTGCGAACAAACATAGTGACATATAAGTGGACAGCTTGCACACATGTGATTTTTATTGACATAGTTTTGGTCCGTTTTGAAATGTTGCCTTGTAAAAGCGTACCGAACCAAGAAGAAAACGCAACATCATAACAATTAAGTCCCCCTTTCGGAACAAAGCAAATGGTCTACAGGTCTAAAAATGCCCTTAAAATGGCCTATATCAGACAATAAAAACACATTTTGCTTTTAATTCACAGGAAAAAACAAATAAGAAAAATATGTTGTGGTTCTGCTAGGATGATGTGTCATGTATGCACGAGGATGTACACAAACTGAAATTTTTGCAAATCGTGTTTTCAACACTGATTTATTTATGACAGCAAGTATTTCAAAAACATGCTCACACCTATATATTATGTTTTAACGCTGTAAAACTGAAAACAGAGACTTCAATGGACAGAGGCCATGGATGATGGTCTAATAAGGAATAGGCCATTTCAAACAATATACAAATATGTGAAATACCACAAAATTCTATCAAACCATACATATATGGTGTATAACTAATGAACTTGAGGTGATTAAATTAGGTTGTAATCTTTTGGATTACTTCAGTAAGGATTTGTTTTAATCTTTAGCCCAGTTTGCATGGAACTATGGTACCTACAGATTAAAGGAATAGTTCACCCAAAAATGTGTATTGCACAAATTAAGATTTTAATAAGAATATCTCAGTTCTGTAGGTCCATAAAATGCAAGTAAATGATGACTAAAACTTTGAAGCTCCAAAAAACACATAAAGGGATCATAAAAGTAATCCATATGACTCCCATAATTTAATCTAAAGCAATCTTCTGAAGCGATAAAATCGGTTTTGGGTGAGAACAGAACAAACTGTAACTGCTTTTTTACTATAAATCTTGACATCAGCAGTCTCCATGGTGATCATGGTTTTAAGCTTGATTACACTTCCTAGCACCATCTAGAGCTCTGTGCATGTGTCAAGCACTAGGACGTGTAATCAAGGTTGAGATCATGAATGTGCCTAGAGACTGCATTGGCAGTTACATTTTGGTCTGTTCTTACCCAAAACAGATTGGATCACCACAGAAGATATGGATTAAACCACTTGAGCCTTAAATATTACTTTTATGCTGTATTTATGTGCTTTTATTCCTTCAAAGTTTTGATCACCAATCATAAAAATTGTATGAACTTTAAGAGCTTAGATATTTGCCTAAAAATCAGTTTGTGTTCTGCAGAAGAAAGAAAGTCATACACATCTGGAATGACATGTGGGTGAGTAAATTATGAGAAAAATGTAATTGTTGGGTGAAGTATTCCTTTAATAAACTCTTGTTGTCATTACATGCTTTTAAATCATTTATAGTGTTTTCATTCCACCATTTTGCTGCATTAGAGAAAATTATGTTTATCAAATCACTTGAAATAGCTTTCAAAACATTTACTATGCTGTTTAATCACTGTCTCCTTGCCAAACTCTGTGAGGAAGGATTGTGCAAGTTAATCTGGCAAAGCATGTCCCTCTCCACATCTGGATAATATTACAAACAGTGGAGACGTGAAGCCCAGCACCTCTGGAGATAACAATACTTGACATGAACTGGGTTTTTTTAAGAGATTTACAGGTAACTATTTCACGACCAATTATCTGAATCGACTGTCAGTTGAAATTAGGCTAAATACTATAATGCACGGGAATTGGAGGCCAATGTCGCTGCCCAACACAGATATAAAAATCAAGACGCACAGCTTGTCAACAGCTGTGCCGTTTATAAAACCGGCATCAGGGGCGTTCACACAGGACACAAAGAGAAACGTTCATAAAAGTTGAACTAATTTAACTTGACGTGCCGTAGTACAGTCCCTACGAGTATAAACCAACAATTTTAAAAGAATTTACGCACTATTATCTCTAGCAAGGCCACTGCTGCAAGTTTCCCGCATGACTAAGTCGTTCCAGACCCAAGGCCAGTTAATGGTGTGAAATGGCCTTGGGTCATACAGACATATACATAGGGGCAATAATTTAAAAAATCAGCATATAACATAAGTTATATTTTATGTTCATGTTCCTAGCTGCTGGACAGCGAGGTGGAGGAATACGAACTTACAGTTACAGAGAAATCGCAATTGATCCCCGGCCGTTTCAGTTTGTGTGAGCAATAAATGGAGATTCAATGGTTAGCTTAATGAGAAGCTTGTGTGCTTGATTCAAAAATGCACGACAGATAACTAAAGCATTTCTTACTCATATTATGTATCAGCAAAAAGCCATCCAGTCTTACCTGCAATCGCTCCGACGCAGGCTGCCACATTGTAATTGTCTATAAGCTCGAATCTCAGTTTGGAAACAGCTTGCTTGTGGCAGAGGGATGGTCCAGCTATAACATCTGCTCGCTGTCGGCGCTTTATCGCTCCTTCTCTCTCCTCCAGCAACCCGGAGAAAAAACACACGGAGACAGTGAATTCCAACGGTGCGCAAGGACGAAACTCCGCCTGCAAAAACACGCTCAGACTCTTTTCTTTCTTTCTCTCTCCCGTTTCTCTGCCCCTCTCTGTCCTCCGCCCCTTTCAACTGAGATTGTTCTCAAAGTGACCGGCAGAGGGCGACTGTGGGATGCTGTATAACTGCAAACGCTCGATTCCAGTTGAGTGCATCTAATCGTTGTATTGTTAGACTGAATAGATGAAAACGGCATTTTGTGTGTCTTTGATCGTTCTGATATAGTACAGATGCATTTTTTTTAACCAAGTATAGGATTTCAAACCAGCTGGTTACTCCATGAGGCGGGTGTTTCAGTGACACTTACATGTTGTCAGAGATTGACCCCATGTATTTATAAATGTTGTTTCAAGTATTTTAGGATTTACAAGCCGTTTTACCACTATAGCTGCTTAGCCCACACTATTGCAGTTCTGAGGGTATATTTAAAGGAGCTGTGCTATGTTAGAATTGGAATACTTGCTTACTGTGTTGTACACAGTATCCACCTTAATTTTCAGCAAAACTAGGGCGCCACCATAAGCAACATTGAATGTGGACCAGTTCCAGTATAAGCCTCTTCCAGCTATTTTAGCTATGCAAAAATACTACATTATGCAGCTTTATATTACAGGCTGGCAATAAACGTCAACATATTATTGTCATTAATTACGATTTTCATAAACTCATTGGTTTTGAGTGCATATAGTTTTACAGTTTATCGCATTTTGCCATTGTTTAATCACACGCTGTTTCACTGGAAGAATGAATGAAATCAGACACTGACACGGACAGTCCTGGGCGCTATCTGAAATTCCTCCACAAACTTTACACAACCAGCAGAGAGAAGAAAGATGCCAGGAAAATACTGCTTCAACTTTATTTGCACAAAAACACAGTGGCAATTTCTCAGGGCCAGCAAAGCCTTATCTGCTGGCCTAACATGCCAAATAAATAAATAAGTTTCATCCTTTTATTCTCAATCACATTTTTGATCACATTTAAATGGCTTTACACTATGAATTAATCTACAAACAAATAGAGAAAACAAAAAGTTTGTCCTGTCAGAATTTATTCCTTGATGCTTACAAGCGAAGTGAGACAACTGTTTCACAAATCACATGCCTGAAAATGAAGAATCAGAATTCAGAATCCCTCAACAGTACAAATGAATGGACAACTTAAGTCAGATTGTCAGATTCATCAGCCAATCAGATTGATTTATTTGTTCTTGGTGGGTGTGTTATTTAGGATATGTCCCAGTCTAGGCCTTCTAGCAGACCTTGAGTTACGCAATCACGCTTTAAGTGATGTATGTAATTTGAAAGCGAAGAGCGCAAGATCTTGCTGAAGAGTCGGCTGTAATCACTGCTGGTTTTGCCATTGAGAAAGAGATCCTTGTGAAAGAACATGAGATGTTCTGCAGGACCGTGTGATTGCTTAATTTATTAAACAGGAAAGGAGGACTTATTTTCACTTCAAGTAAATTGGTAAGTGCTTTTTGCATTGTTATAGCAACATCAGGAGTTTTCTAAATGTAAATTAGGCCGCTTGAGCATTCAGTGTTGGATCAGGTTTTGAAAAGTAGTGCTGCGTTTCATTCAACTCGAAAGTCGGATTTTACAACTTCCTACTAGAAAAGTGCAATGAAAGCATCTTTAAGTCAGAATTGCAACTCGTAGGCTCATGCAGAAATTCTCAACTCCAATTTCGCCATAATGCAGGGGCATGATGTCACACAAACATGTCGACACTCAGGGAGAGATACAAAGTAAGTGATAAACATTCACTTTATTAATTAATATCGAGTTCTTTCCACATTACATGATATTAAAGCTTGTTTAACTAATGCTTGCAGAAACACGTGTATCAAGCATTATAATCTCTTTTGATAATCATACACCTGAAGCACAAATGCTAGCGCTGCAGCATTGCTTGTCAGTTGGGTTGCTAGGAGACATCTCTAATGAGAATCAAATCCCTGCTAAGCTAACGGGAGCGTTGCAGTTCCGAATATCGGGGAAAGGAATGCATTTATGGTCAGAGATATCAAGT
The DNA here is from genome assembly GCF_025860055.1 of Xyrauchen texanus. NCBI lineage: Eukaryota > Metazoa > Chordata > Actinopteri > Cypriniformes > Catostomidae > Xyrauchen > Xyrauchen texanus. The sequence continues at coordinate 33,447,710 of NC_068304.1, read as the reverse complement.
GGGAACATCCCTCATCCAACTTGAATAGAATGCCGCATAACCGTGTACCCTGACGAAATGAAATTTATTGCAAGCAACATTTAAATAGCAAATATTATTAGATAGATTTTTTTCCAGGTATTATGGACCTCCTTGGTAGATTCATATGAGAAATTATGATTTTTGAATGTCTGTTCGGGAGACGTTTTTTTCACAAAACAGTCATGCTGCAGTTAAAATTAGGCTTGCTTGAGCATGAAGTGTCGTTGAAAGTTTTGGCTTTTGTGCGTGGACATGTTTTTAAAATGTCAGTTGGTATTACTAGTTAGCTGCGACATAATGTATGATGCCCAAAGGCATAGGGTGTCTTATTCTTTGTGAAACTGTGTTTTCTCAATGGCACGAATCACACTGAAGGCCCGGACTTATAATGCATGGCCCGCCACTGCCAAAACTGTTTATTATCTTAGCAAAATAATAAACGCATTTTACTCTCCATTCTTGTCAGAGAGCATTCTCAAGTTCTTAGCGGTGCATAGTAAACAAGCACGCAGATCTCGCATTCAGCATGGCTTATGAAACATCGCCTTTGTAAATATATGAATAAAGGCATCATCAGAGGTTATGCATGTACATATGAACAGAGTTTACATGGAGACAAGACCAGTAGTAGTTTTATGTTGCATTTCATTCTAAATGTTTCCTTGAATACTCGATAATCTACTGCTGTTAAAAACTTTTATAGCTGTTAAAAAAAGCACTGGATTTTTTTTTAGTGTTATTTTATTACTGACTGTTTACTATTCTTGAACAATTACTTAAGAACTTGAAACCTTTGTTCCATAATTAACAAATTAATTAGTGTTATTATTTGATGTGGTTTTGAAGCTGGTATCGAGAATCATAAAATTTCACTACCGACTATTGAAATGTTGATATTGTGATCATGTATAGCCTTTATTGTACATGTTAGATCTTGATGCAATAACATGATGAAAAAGTAGATCTCGTTCCATAAAACTATGAGCATCCCTGCTGCTAATGATGGCAATGGAGGCTTTCCTTTATTTGACTACCATATGTAACATAAAATAATTATCATATGACAACAGCATCATCCCCTACCCAGTGCAGTTTACATTTTTGTCACAAAGAAGTGATTTAATTGCATAGGTAGGCTACACTATTAGGTTAGGCATCAGTCATAATTTTAGAAAAATATACAACATAATCTTTTACATGTCAGTTAAGCATGTGACTTAAATGTCCTTTTTCTGTCTGGATAAGTAACCTTTTTACACAGACAAGCGAATGACCAATTTATTTGTCTGGAGGACAAGCACATGACAATGCTTAAATGTCCCGAAGTTAATGTTTTTTTTACTATAAATGCTGTTAGAAAATGATTTGACATTTGGACATAATTCTGCTGTACATCCTGTGGTTGTGCGATAGTTTATAAGCCCAGATCACCAACTCTGGTGTTATAACCTTCTAGTTATTTAAACTGCGGTCAATGCCAGCAGAACTTTCTCACATTTGACTGGCAATGCAGCTGCTACTTAATTCTGCATTGCAAAATAAGGTGGATAGGCCTACTCCCTACTCATTCCAAAAAGTACTGGTATGTGAAACAGTCCCAAATATGGAATGTTAAACATTTCAAACAGTAGTATGCTAAATTGTTTTCACATGACCTTGTTAGGTTATCTCGGAAATAAAAACTGCAATTTTGCAATTTAATTTTGTATGAACATGTCTGAAATCTTGCCAGTCCAACCAATATTAATTAAAGAAAAAGATGTTAAAAAATGTGGTGGATCGTAAAGTTCACGTGTTACACTGGGAATGGAAGGTTAAGTTGAGCATATTGCATGTATTCCTTGCATTGTAATGTTTTGTATACTATATGGGCAAATATAGTAGGTCATCCAGTTATTCTATGTAGGCGAATGTCAGTAGTGTAGTCTAGGGTTGCCTTGTAAAATGTTTAAAGTGCACAATGAATTTTTTAATGCTTGTACTTGAGTTAATCCCATAATTGCATAGCCTGGATACATTACAAGATGTAATGTTTTAAAATTGCAACAGAAAGTATGGTATCTCCATTCTGCTACAGGTAGAAAGTGTTTATTGTAGATATCATTATAGAATTACAGCAAACACAAGGGTCAATTACTATTATTGTGCTTTAGAGCACACTTCCTCTCTCTTGGAGGTCAAAGCCAATGAAAGTCTTCCCTTTCATGCATATTTTTGAAATCTGAGTGGCCAGAGTGTCGTCACAGCCCACCAATTTTACAGATGTTTACTCTCAGAACATCTGGAAGCCACACAAGGTCATTGAAGGGTTTAGGACACTGTCTGAAATCCTTATATGGGCACAGCCAGCGGGGGACACTCCATGTGCAGACAGTCAAAAGGAAAACGCATCCTCCCTGTAGGCTTACTGTCTGCATCAGTGCGTGTGTTTCTCATCTGAGACATGAGACACAATTGCAACACAAAATGCTTTTACAAATGTATGATATGTGTGGTATCTTCCAGAACATCTTGTTCTCTGTGATACAAAGTTACAGAATAGTCCTCTTCTATCTAAAAGTAAATATCTTCTTCAATACATGCACAAAGCCACAACATACAATACCACCAAGATATAATTCAGAGTAACATTTGTGATTTGTAGTTTTAAAGTTGATTATATCTCTAGGTTTATTTAGAATCAAAAGAATATTTTTATTATATACACATTGAAAACCTGCAAGAAATATAGAGGCTTTAGGCTTTCACGTTAACTTTTATTAGTACATCATACTGTATACTGTACTGTATAACCAATTGGGTGTAATTATTTATCTAACAAAAACAGTGCTTTGGATAGAAGCTTCCCTTTAGAACTAATCCTGGACCAGTTTTTAACACCCATAGCCTTAAAGAAATAGTTCATCAAAAGTGAAAATTCTGTTATTCTATATTCACGCCCATTTTTGAAAATGTCCAAGCTGCTTTTTTCCCCTCTCCATACAATGAAGTTTATAGGAAAGTACGATTGTATTCAATGCAAACATGTTGTGAACGTTCACTAGTCACGTGAGAACCAAGGTTGTTTTACAAACATCAAACATGGCACAATACATTTTGCTGCGCTAATTTTGAAAGTGCTCAAGCACAAATGAGATTTGAGAGCTACAGATGAGGGGCAGGTTTTCGGCAAATAACTTACATTTCAGTCTGTTCCTCATTTAAACTATTGTATGGTTTAACAAGAAGTGCATGGACTAACCTCTTTAATGAACAATCAATTCCATTGTATAAAAAAGAAGCTACAATAATAAAAAAGGTTTTAAATGGTTTGGAGGGTGAGCAGGACCTTAATGATGATAACATTTTCACATTTCTCTTTTGGTGAATAATTCCTTTTATTTCAGGCATTGAAAAAAGGCAAACAGCAAAAACTGGTCTCAGATTAGTTGCCAGGGGAAACTCTTACCTGTCTATACTAAGCAAGAGGATAACCAGAGCAATACAATCAGTAACAGCAGATATGGAGGAAAGATAGGGAAATAGTAAATGGGAAGAATGAAAACATCCTATGAGTACCACTCCAGCCAGATGCACATGAAGAGAAAAAAAAGAGCGAGAGAGAGTTGGAACTCACTGCAGGAACACCAGAAGCACACGGTAGAAATACACCTGGGCCTTAACCCAGACTGCAAGGCCTGGCTGAGACACCGCTTTTCATGCAATACTCTTACCATGAGCTCACTAATGTCTGAATAGAGATTAATGAGGAAGGCAAGCTCATTCTTGGATGCTATTTTTAAACCCATCTCAGCACTAACAAACATATCACACAGATTACATGAGAAGTTCCAAAGTTTCTTGTTTTTTCAGCGCCCCGTTTACATTTGTTCATCTAAAACATCCATTACACAGGCAACAATTTTATTTTTTGAATTTTCCCTGCTTCTCACCCATTGTGAAATTCTTACATAGTAATTTAAATGTATTTTCATATGCTTAATGCTTAGTTTTTGCTTTGTTTTGGGATACTTCTTTTGTCCTTCTTAGATAATTTATTTAGCAATTTTTCAAGGAGGTTTTCGGATGTATTAGAACAGATGTCAGAGGTGACATTTTCAGTTAAAGGGATAGTCCACACAATTTTTTTTATACAACCACATGTTGTTCCAAACCTGTAGGACTTTCTACCAATAAAGACAAAAGTAGATGGTAGGCAAAATTATAGCCTCAATCACCATTCACTCTCATTGTATCTTTTTTCAATATAATGAATTTGAATGGTGAATAAGACTGAGTCACTTGTTATGATACTCTATCTATGTTTGTGTTCCACAGAAGAAAGTCATATGGTTTTTGAACAATATGAGGGTCAGTTAATGATGACAAAATTTGTATTTTTGGGGTGAACTATCCCTTTAAAGAATTAGTTCACACAAAAATGAAAAATCTCTCATAATTTACTCACCCAGCCATCCCAGATGTGTATGACTTTTTTCTTCTGCTGAACGCAAACAAAGATTTTTAGAAGAATATTTCAGCTCTATAGGTCCACACAATGCAAGTGAATGGTGACCAAAAAAAAAAAAAGAAAAAGCACAATGGCATTGTAAAAGTGATCCATACTTTTACAGTGGCTAAATCCATGTCTTCTAAAGTGATTTAATTGGTTATGGGTGTGAACAAACCAAAATGTAACTCCTTTCTTAGATAGCGCTAGGAAGTGTAATCAAGCTTAAAAGTCCTGATCTCTAAGGAGATTTATACTGAAAAGGGAGTTTTATTTTGGTCTGTTCGCACCACAAATCGACTGGATAGTTTTAGAAGACATGGATAAAACCACTGGAGTCTTATGGATTACGGATTTAATTCTCCCTTTGTTTGTTATTTTATTTAGTTTTTTGGTCATCATTCAATTTGGTCATTCACTAGCATTATATGGAACAATAGTGCTGAGATATTCGTCTAAAAATCTTTGTGTTTGGCAGAAGAAAGAAAATCATACACATCTGGGAACGCATGAGGGCGAGTAAATCAAGAGAGAATTTTCATTTTTGGGTTAAGTTCTTTAAAACAATATGAAATATATATCAGAATGTCTGTTTTATTACTTACGGAGTGAAATGACACAATTTAATATAACTTTAAAAACACTTTTTTGTGCTACATTCACAATAGCAGTGGTATCTCAAGACTTGGCTACCACCAAGATAATGACACAAAATAGACTGCAATGAATAATAAGAAATAAACAGCAACCAACAATGTACATATGGTTACAGAGTAATGCCGGAACCATTGATCCTTTCCACAGAGTAATGCCGGAACCATTGATCCTTTCCATTTACCAGTTGCACCGGCAACCTACGTCATCTTATCTTTTGTTATTCTTAGTTTTTCTTTTTCTTTGTAAAGTTACAGTATAACTGCACTATGAAGAGAGCTCTATTATTTCTAATTCTACAGTTATCATATCTGTTGCTATCATATTTGTAATCAAAGTCTAGATGGAGGGAGGTTAAGTTAAATACCCCCCTCAAACACATATTTTAAAATGTAGCTTATTCATCTACTCACAGTCCACAAAATGTTTACGTCTGCAAACAAAGCACATTTGTCTGTGACTGACCCATTAAACACTAATTGTTTGCAGCACACCAAGTGCTTGAAATGAATTAAAATCTTTATGGGTTACAATGGTAAAATATGACAAATTCAAAAGTTTCTTTATGGTTTGTTAATTTTTTAACCTATTACTTGGAAATTAATACTGAATGATTGGCTCGTTACAAAGGCTGGAACAGTGACTGTGTGTACAGTATGTGTGGTGTACATGTGTGAGTGTGCAGATGTATTGCTTCACAAATCTTTTGTTTTAATGAGTGCGACCAGGGGCTTGTCATCTGGGCTGTAATCTTCATAGCTGATGGGAGTCGCATCATACATTGCAGGTCTAGATTTCTTCCCAAACCTGTAACACATGCATCCACACACAGAAACAAAAGTCTAAATTCCTGCAAGATATTCATGCTTGCGTAAATAGACAGTGTACCCAAAAATTGAAATTCTGTCATCATTTACTCACTCCCATATTGTTCCAAACCTGTATGATTTCAAACTTGCCGTGTCACAAGATATACAGTTAGCAATTAAAAAGCTTTTTTTTTTTTTAAATAAAAGCTTTTTTTTTTTCAAAAGATTTTGCCCATCTGTTTTTATTGAGGCCCACCAAAAGTAATTTTCTGGCTGTGAACATTCTCCAAATTATCTCCTTTTGTGTTCCATGGAAGAAACTCATAAGGGATTGGAATTACTTGAGAGTGAGTAAATGATAACACATTTTTCACTTTTGGTTAATAAGTGTAACAAACTACAGCCTCCAAAAACAATTAAATATACTGGGTGTTCAAGAGATGCATAGGAATACGGTGTACCTTGCATGGCGAATGGAGGCGATAGCATTACTAAACTCGCTATCAATACTGCGGCAGTTGTAAAACTCCTGGTAGGCATGACGGGACGAGCCCTGGTACTCGATACGGCTGATACGACAGATGCCAACGATGAGGATGATCAGCATCAGGACGAAAGCAACGCACAGAGCACCGATAATTATATACAAAGAGTGACGTGGCATGTTAGTCAGTGAGTCCACAGGCTGAGCCATCTTCCACTGCAGATCTGAGAGAGAGAGAGAGAGAGAGAGAGCATGTTTATAGAATAGTAGTGAATAAAGAGTATTATTTAGGATAAAGAAAATTAAAGAAAGGTAGTGAGGAAAATGAACAAAATGGAGAAAAAAATATTTAAAAATCATAAAATACACAGTAATTGGAGCATGTTCATGCAAAACTCGCCGCCACAATGCAAGGATTTTTTGGGTGGTTGCTAGAATGTTATAACTGTATGTGGTTGCTAAGTTCTCCTGTGTGGTTATTACGGTGTTGCTAAGTAGTTGCTAGTGTGTTGCTACATGGTTGCAAGGGTTTTCTGAGTGGTTACTAGGATGTTTCTATCTTGTTGCTTTGATCTTCTATGTTGTTGTTTTGTGTTGCTAAGTTGTTACTAAATGGTTGTTGGGAGTTTCTACCTTTAGGTGGGTTAGGGAATTGCTAGGATGTTCTGTGTGGTTGCTAGGGTGTTGCTGTCAGGATTCTGCCCTTAGTTTGGTTTTTCTTCTTTGTGGTAAAGCCCTGACATGTACGTGTTCCATGTCTGTTTTATGTCTTGTATCTGGATTCAGCCACTTCGATTGGTTTTGTTTATTTACTCTGTGGCCAGAGTCTTGTGATATGTGAATGCACTTGGTTTTGTATTTTCTCATTTCCATGTGCATTTGTGTTCATCTAGTTTTCAGTGATACCCCACCCTCTCGTTTGCCTTTTTATCTGTCTGATTATTAGTTGATTGTTTTCAACTGCCCTCCTAGTTTTTTCCTTGTTACCCACTTGATTTCTCTCCTTTTATAATCTCCCTTTGTGCTCTGTCTGATGCCAGTTCATTGTGGATGTTTCCCGGTTAGGTGTCTGTCAGACGGTTCCTGTCCTGTCCTGTCCTGTCCTGTTTTTTCTGTTTCAGTCCTGCTCCAGCCCAGCCCGTCATCTAGTTTTTGTTAGATTTTTGTATTAATAAAGCCCATATCTCTACTCTACATTTGAGTTCTGCCATTTCCTCCACAAAGCCTGACAGAACAAATTGGCCTTTTTTGGACTCAGAAGTAGCAATGGGCATCTTCCTTTTTCCATCTCCCAGCCCCCAGGGGTCCAATAGAGAGTGTTCAGGCCATCTCACCTGGCTTCGTTCCAACCATCAGGGGGATGCGAACGTGAGGTTTTTGCTGGTGAGTTCTTGTGAACAGCAAACAGGCTGAACTACAACAATGCTTCTCTTAAGTGGTGGCTCAGTGGTTGAGGCTCAGGGTTACTGACCAGAAGGTTGGGGGTTCAAGTCCCAGCACCACCAAGATGCCACTGTTGGGCCCTTGAGCAAGGCCCTTAACTCTATCTGCTCCAGGGGTGCCGTATCATGGCTGACCCTGCACTCTGACCCCAGCTTAGCTGGGATATGTGAAAACTAATAAATTTCACTGTATATATGCAAAAAAACTGTATGTATAATGTGTGACCAAAACAAAATAAAGGATTCTATTAAGGACCTTTTTTACACTTGCCTTGAGAGTCCCCTGGGTGCTTGGGAGATGGTAAGCCTGGGTGTCTTGTCGTTCGAGGGGTTTGTTACCAGACCCATCGTGTTCATTGAGTCACACCCGATTACGGACAGCCCCCAAGGAGCAACAGTTCAACCGTTAACCCCTCTGATGATGGGGGTCTCCAGACCTCCGAAGACTCCTAAGTGGAGGAGGAGAAGCAAGCTGCACCTTCCCATCCCGAGCCCACTGCTGACCGCCAGGAGGTGGAGGAGCCTGCTGCTGACCGCCAGGAGGCTGCAGCAGTGCTTCTCACCACCTGGAAGAGAAGGAGGAGAAGTACCCATACTGTTCAGTCACTGCCAGTACTCACAGCCATGGAGGCCGTTTCCCAGTCTCTGCCCATGCCCATGGGCACAGAGGGTGTTACCCAATCACTGCCAGTGCTCACGGTCACGGAGGATTTTCCCTTTTCGATTCCACTCTCGTCTTGGAGCCGTCTGTACTTGCTCCCTTCCTAGAGCCATCTGTCCTGGATTACATCCTAGAGCCTTCTGTCCTCACTCCAGTCCTGGAGCCACCTGTCCAGTTACCTGTGGTCATGGACAAGTCAGTCCTGTTCCCTGAGCCTGTCCCGTTCCCTGAGCCTGTCCAGTTCCTGGAGACTGTCGATAATCCTGTCCAGTTTTCCATGGCTGTCGATGAGCATGTTCAGTTCCCAGTGCCCGCTGCCTCCCTTTTTGACCTTATTCCTTTCCTCAACCCTCCTCCCATTTCTCAATTCCTTGTGCATTCATGTCTGTCTTGTCTTCAGTGATTCCACACCCTCTCATTTGCATTGTTATCTGTCTGCTTTTTAGTTGGCTGTTTTCACCTGCCCTCCTCATTTTTTCCTTGTTACCCTCCTTATTTCTCTCCCTTTATAATCTACCTTTATGCTCTGTGGATGATTCCCGGTTAGGTGTCTGTTATGTGGATATTTCCCGGTTAGGTGTCTTGGATCTTTCTCTATGGATTCTGAACTGCCTCCAGCAGAGGACACCATGGGCACTTTATTCCCCTTTTTATGTATATGTGTTTTAATCACTCCTTCACAAAACATGATTTTCATATTTTTTTAGTAATTAGTATGTTCTGCTTTTGATTTAGTGGCAGCATGCACTCAAGCTAGCATTGTCCCCACAAGTTTATGCAAAACTTGTTGATCTACGATTTTCCAGTATGATTTTAAAACGTTCCAAAAAGCATCTTGTGCATTTCAGTTGTAACAAGAAAATCTGACATTTTGTACAAGAATTATAAAGGTAATGTAAAACATTTGCTTACGTTACTGGTGACCTAGAAATACTACAGAATCTTTACTATTTCATATTTTTCAAAATCCTACAAAAATCTGTTCAATTACAGTTTTGATTAGATTTTCAATTCCAGATTTTCAATGTGGATTTTTAACCCCATTGTAGGTCAGAAGAAAAAAGTGAACTCACGGATCTCACAGCTTCCGCCAACCCAGCCAGGTGGGCAGTGACAGGTGTAGCCATTTGATTGGTCAATGCAGGTGCCACCATGGTGACAGGGATTACTTTCACACTCATTTACATCCACCTCACAGTTCTCACCTACAAAAAGTCAAAAAGGTGTCTTGAAAGACAATATAGAATTACTGTAATCCTAGTACCATCAACTCCCTTACTGGACAAAACGAAATACTAGCATTCTGCTAATTACATACTGGGCAGTATAAACTGTATTCTTTCCACTATTTATAAAAATAGTGTATGAAACAGTCTGAAATATGCTATACTAAATGTTTAAACAGTAGTATACAACATTGTTGCCTCATTACCACCTACAGTATGTTGTCTTAGTGGCATCCAGTTATCATATCAGAAATAAAAATGGTTGTTTTGCATTTTGACAAACAATTTGTCCAATCACAATGTAAATGCATCTGACTAAAACGATTAAAAATGCACTAAATCCTTTATGCAAATGTAGTAGGTCATCATGCATAATTCAGATATGGGTATGTTATTCTGAAAACAAACACAGATATTCACCCATGTATCCTGGTGGACACACACAGGATGCATTTCTGCCTCCACTTTCACAGTGTGCATCATTCTGGCACCTCAGCTTCAGACAGGGATCCTTATATATCTCACAGTGCTTCCCTGAAAAACCAAACCACATCCATATCTCATTAAACATTAAAATAATAATAATGCATTTTTTTAAAGCAGCACTACGGAAGATTTACTGGGGGGTTAAAAATGAACAAAATCCATTTTTGATTGAGTACATTAAAAAAAACAATTCAAAATAATATCCATACCTTACCCCGATTCACTTACCAAAATTATTTGTATTTTTAGCAGTCGATGTCTGATATTAATCACTGGCTCATGTCATTCATCCTTACGTCATGTCCGTAAAAATATAAAAGAAGTACTGGCTGTCATGTGTTCTGATTGGGGAAACTACGCTGTTCAGTTCAGTCAGTCACTGTAACACAGTTCAGAACAGCATCGGTGCAGTCTGGATATATGTTTATCTGTTAACTGTTTGGCGAAATTCTGTACTTGCTATAATGTTTGGGTTTGTTGTCTGGTAAGGTTGTTGAAGCTTATTTTGCTTATCATGCTTGTATGAATCTAACAATACTCCTGTGTTGTTAACCTATCACAATGTATCTACTTTTTCTGGTTAAGTTATTACAACATGTTTATTAATATTCTTGACTTCTGAGTATTTTCTAACATTGCAGTATTTTCCAGGTTCCTTAAGAGTGTGTGCCACTGTTTTCTCCTTTCTTTTGCCCCAGTCACAGAAATGCACAAGCTATCACTTATTGTCGTTTTAGCAGATAGTCTGTCTATTTACAATGTATAATCATCTCAAATTGCTTTAAATGTACCAATTTCACAGCACAGTAATGTACATATTAATTTGTTTAGTGTGTAAGTTTTGGAACACCCTTGAAAATCTATTGTTGCCAGCTGGAGGCCCTATGACCGTGACACACCATAGCCACTTAGAGCTTTATTTCCCAAGTTTCAGAATTAATATATGTTGTATTTTTTAAAGTTAAAGAAGCTGAAGTTTATTATAATGGAAATATTTTGTGCTGAACATGTTTTTATGTTTTAGAAGAACTTGATTAAATAACAGAAAATATAAATATAGTTTCCTTTAACTATCTTGAGTGTGTTGCCCCCCTTCGATTAAAGAAAATTAAAGAATAAAGCCTTGCACTGTGGTACAATGATCACACTCATGCTCTCAAGAGAGCAGCTCAGAATATGGAGTGCAAGTGGAAGAATACAAATTTAGAGGTATTATGTGGTGCATGGAAGGATAGTGTCTGTAGCGACAGACAGGCACTAAAAGCTGCTAGGTCAGCATATTTTAACAAACTCATAGAAAATAACCACAGCAATCCCAGGTTTTATTCATAACTGTGGCTAAATTAGTTAGGAATAAAGCATGGACTGAACCAGAAATTCTGTCACAGCAAAATAGTAATGACTTCATGAATTTCTTTACTGATAAAATTGAAATAATCAGAAATAAAAATTGGAACTATGCAATCAAATGTCACAGCACCTCAGAAAACAGTGTCTCATAACTTTGGTCAGGAGCAACTTCAATCCTTTGCTGTCATAGGTCATGAAGAGCTAACAAATCAAGATCCAATACAAATGAGCTCTTAAAAGAGGTAGCCTATTCCCAGTAATCTCAGAACCACTTCTTAATATTATTAACTCCGTGCTATCCAAGAAACTTTAAAATGGCAATTATCAAACTGCTTATTAAGAAACAACAGCTTGATCCTAGAGAACTGGTTAATTACAGACCGATTTCAAATATACCATTTATGTTGAAAATAATAGAAACGGTAGTGTCCTCCCAACTATGTTCATTTCTAAAGAGAAATTGAATATATTAACAATTTCTGTCAGCATTAAACCCCATCACAGTACAGAGAATGCACTTATCAGAGTTACAAAAAAATACTTGCTCTTATCATCTGATCGCAGGTGCATATCTCTTCTAGTGCTTTTAGATCTTAGTGCTGCCTTTGATACAACAGATCACGACATTCTCTTCAATAGGCTAGAGAATTATGCTGGCATTAGTGGACTTGCATTAGCATGGATTAGGTCCTATTTATCAAACTGCTACCACATTGTATATGTAAACAAGGAATTGTCAAATCAAACAAAATTTAATTATGGAGTGCCACAGGGATCAGTTTTAGGACCTCTGCTTTTCTACTTATACATGCTTCCTCGGGGAGATATTATCAGGAATCATTGAATAAGTTATCACTGTTATGTGGAGTGGTGGTGGTGTAGTGGTCTAAGCACATAACTGGTAATCAGAAGGATGCTGGTTCTAGCCCCACAGCCACCAACATTGTGTCCTTGAGCAAGGCACTTAACTCCAGGTTGCTCCGGGGGGATTGTCCCTGTAATAAGGGCTCTGTAAGTCGCTTTGGATAAAAGCGTCTGCCAAATGCATAAATGTAAATGTAAATGTAAATGTTATGCCAATGATACCCAACTTTATATTTCTTCTAAACCCAACAAAAATTCACAATTCTCCAAATTAGCAGTGTATAAATGAAATCAAACATTGGATGGCCAGAAATTTTCTTCTACTGAATTCAGACGAAACAGAAGTACTAATGATTGGACCAAAAACCTCTAAAAATAAGCCGCTAAAAATATAATTTGACTCTCGATGGATGTACTGTTACATCGTTTTCTTTAGAAAATAACTTGGGTGTTATGTCTGATACCAACCTATCCTTTGAAAATCAAATTTCCAATGTTTGCAGAACAGCATTCTTCCACCTGAGAAACATTGCTAAATTACGACACATGCTCTCTGCTGGACGAAATATGTATTAATGCGTTCATGACCTCAAGACTAGATTATTGTAATGGATTACAGGGAGGATGTCCAGCAAGTTCAATAAAAAAACTTAAATTGTTTCAAAATGCAGCTGCCAGAGTCCTGACTAGAACTAAGAAATATGATCATATTAGCCCAATTTTATCATCATTATATTGGCTACATGTTCAAGTTTTTATTAATTTCAAAAATCTGTTAACTACATACAAAGCTTTGAATGGAGTATCTCCACAGTACTTAAGTGACCTTCTGACCCACAATATTCCTTCACATTCAATACAATCACAAAAGAAGGATTTTGATAGTGAACACACAATGTGGAAGAGACACTTACACTGTTACTATGGAGATGATACAAATGACTGCTGTGCATTTGGATATGTTGCGACTGCTTCAGCAGTGTCTTGACATTATTCTAAAGAATGTTTTGCATAATAAGTTTGGTGCCACTCACACGAATCCCCTAAGAGGAGAATTCAAAAGTTCAGGCCTTGCAATTTTCAAACAATACACATACAATCCAAAATAGCTGACTTCCTTTTGGGTGGAGCTAATTAAAGTAATTTTGAAAGTTGTTAGGCTTGATGAGAATAATATATGTAGCAAGTTTGGTTACCATAGAAGAAATTGACCCAACAACTTCTATCACATGGTGTCATTGCAAAAGATGCTCTGCAGTTTTAGTGCTTGGGCCCTAATAATATTAATATTAATAATAATAATCCTTAGAAGAATAATAAGGCCTCCGCACTTTGAGTGCTTGCACCCTAAAGACAAAGAAGAATCCTTAGAAAATCAATAGGGCCTCCGCACCTTCAGTGCTTGGACCCTAATAATAATAATAATCCTTAGAAGAACAATATGGCCTCTGCACTTTCAGTGCTTGGGCCCTAAATAGTACAAATGGCTCCAGCTCTTAATATCTCCCATTCATGATCACACACAGGCGACAGTAGCGGTTTTAGGCACGGGCGAACCGGGCATTCGCCCAGGGCGGCATTTTTTCATGTCACATGGGGGCGGCATGAGCAGTTACAAAAAATAAATAAATAAAATCCTCTGCGCCGCGAATCAGTTTTCTACATAGAGGTTTTCTATTATCTATCATTTCACCGTGTGGGGAATTGGCAAATTGGCGCCCCTGCGTGCTGAGAAGGTGCCGTGTGTGAGAAGGGAAAGGGGAGGGGGCGCAGCAGGCAGGGGATAGTTCACCTCTGGGTGACTGACTGTGGGGGGGGGTCCACTGTATAACAGAGCAATACTCTAATGAAATTAGTGGGCTAAAGTCAGTCACACTCGACTTTCTTCCAAATAACGCACATTTTATTCATAATATTATAAATACAGGCCTATAGTTCCTGCACATTTTTGTTTTTCTGTGTGAAATGGCTAATAAAAATAAGTAATACAAAACGATTATGTGGTCACCTCACCAAGGTGAATTGGTTTAGTCTTGACTTCTGGCCGTGACTCGTAACGTGGTGAGTGAGTGACAGTGTTGGGGGGCGGGGGATGGGAAATCTGTTGATTGTCGAGTGCCAAATAAACAGGGATGGATAGGAAAAGGTCAAAGCCATCAGGTGCACAATTTAGGAAAAAAGAAAAGAAGAAGAGGAGAAACGAGCAAAAGATAAAGGTATGCAACTATGTTCTCTCTGTGATATAATTACGGTATCCATGTTGTCATGAATGAAGGGCTAATGTTAATTGTTGGTAACTCTTACATTTGTTAGCCTATTTGCTATGATGCTTGCTATGCTTATACAACAATAATTCGGTTTTAAGTCAACAAACACGAGATCTATTTTCACCATAATATTGTGCTTTGCAACCAAACTGTTACAAGTTCAGTTATTATTTATTTCCATCAGTTGGGTTACGTTAGGCCCTGTAATTAGCCAACGGATTTTTTTTAAATCTGAAGGTAGTTTCAAAGAAACGACATTTGCTATTTATTTACTACTTATTTGCTACATGACACATGCCATGAATATGAAGGAGGTTTTTATGCATGTTTATGACAACTGTTATTAAGTGTCACTCGCTCAATAATGACATTTTTAATGCAAATATGACATTATTTGTTTGAGATGCCTTTGTTGACAACTTGACATTACCAAGACATCATAACCTGTCATAAATATGTCATAAAAAACATGACATAGCAGATTAATTATTAAACTTAAGAAACTACTTAGCTATTATGAGTTAACATTACATTAAACTGCCATGTTGGTTTTGACATTGGCTGTCATGAAGCCATTATAACTGTGTCATGAATATTTTTCTTTATTCTTTTTTAGGAAATTAAGAACTTCCCTGAACTGCCATCAAAGACCATGAGCCTCCTTGAGCTTATCACTTTTATGCATGATAAGGATCTATCGAAGATCTACCCCAATTTTTGGACTGCTATCAGGATTGCACTTACTCTGCCAGTCACTGTGGCTCAAGCAGAGAGGAGCTTTTCAAAACTAAAGTTGATCAAGTCATACCTGAGATCAACCATGTCCCAGGAACGGCTCACTGGCCTTGCCGTCATCAGTATCAATCACTCAATAGGGGAGCAGATTTCATACGATGACATCATTGATGATTTTGCATCAAGGAAAGCCAGAAAAGTCAGGTTTTAGTTTGTGTTTTCTGTTCTTAGTGCAATAGTGTAATAATTACACATTTGTGTAATATATAATATATATATTCTATTCTATATTTTATTTGTATATTATTCTTAATGTGTTATATTATTGTTGCTCTCTGCACTTGTTACATTTTTTATATATCTGATTGTATATATGTTTGGCACATTTATGTATATTGTGTATATTTAAGTTCTGATAACTGTCATAGTTTGCCAAAAGACAATGAACACAATTCTGCACAATGTCGGATGTTAGGAAGGATTTGTGCAATTGAGAGGGGGGGGGGGGGTGCTCAAAGGTGGTCTCGCCCAGGGTGCAATTCAATGTAGAACCGCCACTGACAGGCGATGTCCATGCATAGGCGGAAATTGCGGGGGGTCGGGGGCGTCAGGACCACCCCCATCTGAAGGTTGTCCCCCCTAAAATATCATTAAAATATGTGTATTGTAAATAATATAATGATATATTCTTAAAATAATTGTTTAAGAAATAAAATAATACAAATGCAAATGGGTCAACAACAAAAAACCCCTTGGTGTCCCCTTCAAAAATTGCTCTTGAGAATTGTTATGTTTATTGTCCCCCCAACAGTTTTTTGATGAAATTTTTGCCCCTGTGTCCATGTAAGCTCAAACCATGAGATTCATCCACACATCTCTTTTAAAATTGTTCTTCTGCAAATTGCATGCAATTTTAAGTTTTAACCACAGATGTCGCTAGAGAACAAAAGGTTCGTAGTACAGCTTTAACCAAAACTGACTTTGTACATCAATTGTAAAATAACTGCAAGGACAGTCCCTCTGGAGAACGTACCTGTGAACTGTGGGGTGCAGATGCACTCATAGGCATTGATAAGGTCTCTGCACGTGGCATAGTTTTGACAAGGAGCCGACAAACATTCATTATACTCCTCTTCACAGTACAGACCATGATAACCTAAGAGAAGAGAAGAGAAGAGAGAAGGGAATTTATTTATGTATTATTAATAAGGCTCAGCCATAAAATTCTGTGCCACCAAATGGAATTGCAAAAATAATGACAGTTTTGAAACTCACTCTGTCCCGAACTTATGCCATTGGATGAGTCAATGTTGTTACAATGTAGAACCACTTAAAAGGTGTACTCAGCAGTTTTCATTTTGCATATACCATTAATGGACTTTAACATATACCTAGTGCCGCGGATGTACCATAAAGCAAAAGTTTTCATGTCACCACTGCCTTTGAGTAAATGCGCTGTTTAGTCAGACACAATTCATGAGAACAAGACAGCTTTTATTAGGCTACTGATATGACTAGAGTCTTCATTTCATGTGAGTATACATGATTGTAAAAAAAAGTACTTAGAATTAATTTGTTTAAAGTTTTAATCACTTTTTAATAAGGAAAATATTACTGAGTGCACCTTATAACACAGAGTTTTGAAAGTTTCACAGACGCTGTATTCAAACTTTCTCAGTTAAATCAACCAACAAATAGCCAACTAATATACAATTTACTGTATACATTTAGATATTCTGCTGGGATAGGAGAAAGTATTTTAACATGAAAAATAAAAAGATCAGCGTTCTCTGCGTTTTGTCCACTAGAGAGCAGTGTTTAGTCTTTTTAGAGGTGAATAGCCCTAAAAACCTTTAGGGTATTTTAATCACAAAACGGCAAAAAATAAAAAACAAACACAAGTACAGAATGAAAGGAAAGATAAGAGATGTGAGCCAACTGAGATCAACAGATATGACTATGAGAAAAAAGTCATGAATGTGTGAGTGTTTGTGTATCAATTGATCCATAGATAACTTAAAATAAATACAATTTAACTGTGATATAACAGCACTGAATGACATGTTCGGTGCAAAACGACTGCTTAGTATTTGTGTTGGTTCCTAGCATGTTCTGGATGGTTGCCAGAGCCTTGACAGGTGGTTGATTGGTGATGTCCTTACTAGCCCAAGTTAAAAGACCACTATAATTGTCTCGTTCCTGGTACCGGATTGATCCAACAAGCACTTTTGAGGATAAAAAAATAAATAAATCACAGGTTTCGCCAGGTTAGTGCGAGTGGTGGTGGCGGCATAGTGGCTAAAGCACATGGCTGTTAATCAGAAGGTTGCTGGTTCAAACCCCACGGCCACCATTGTGTCCTTGAGAAAGGCACTTAACTCCAGGTTTCTCCAGGGGAATTGTCCCTGTAATAATTGCACTGTAAGTCGCTTTGGATAAAAGTGTCTGCCAAATGCATAAATGTAAACGTAATCAAAATGGAGACTTTCGAAAACGCTCTCCAAAACCTTATACTTTGAAATAAATGACGTAAGGATACTGAAAATGGTGGTTTCGAACTGTGGAAATGTTTTCTTTAGTTCTGTGAAATAATTGCAATGTATTTCTTTGGACAGGCAGGGATTCTGATTACAGAGTCTATACACACATGTTCTAAATTTTTAATTCAGTTTTTTTTTTTTTTTGTGCTCAGATCAACCCACACCTAAATTGCATGTAAAAATAAAACAAACTGTGAATGGTTGCTTACATGTTAGTCAAACAGTCCCTTCCTATGTAAGTAGGTGGTTCTTGGCCAGATAGTACAATCTCCCGCAGAGACAAAACACAGTAACTCATTTTATTTTATTTATTTATTTGGACAAAACCATGTTATGACCAAAAATCTGGTCTATTAAGCTCAACGTATACAGTGGTTTTGACCCAAATGCTTAACATCTGTGTACAGTTATATACTAGCCTTTCAAAGTTTACTTCATATGACTGTACACGCATATAGGTGGTTAAAACGTGTTAGGGGATCCAGCTGGTACATGATAGCTGTGCGGTATGAGTAAACCTCACTCTCCTGGCCTCAAGAGGTGCACTAGTGACTGACACTAGAGGATGTAGCCTTTAGCCTCCTCATTAGCATGCCCGCCTCACATGGCAGCTGATGCCGGTTCTAATTCTGCTCGGAGCAGGTTGATCAGGACCGGTTGCAGTGGTGCCGTGACCCGGATAGGAGTGAGGTTTAGGGGGGTGAGTGTAACGGGAGCCAGCTGGTACATGATAGCTGTGTGGTATATGTAAACCTCCCTCCTCTGGCCAAAGAGGTGCACTAGCAACTGACACTAGAGGCTGTAGCCTTTAACCTCCTCATTTGCGCGCCCGCCTCCCATGCCGGCTCACGCTGGTTTGAATCCAGCTCTTTCTTTATATTCCTGCAGACTCAAGTTATACAAATGCAGGTATCTCCTGACCTCCTCACACCCACACTCTTGACGTACACATCCAATGTTAAATGAATGTTACACTTGTATAGTGTTTTTCTGACGCTACACTCTGGAGCTTCACATAGTGAACAAGGGGTTCTCCTCAACCACCATCAGTGTGCAGCATCCACCTGGATATTATGACGCCACACATAGTGCGCCAATACGTTCACCACACACCAGCTATTGGTGGAGAGGAGAATGTAGACAAATAGAGACAATTAATGGATAGGGATTAGTAGGAGGCCATGATTAATGAGGGCCAAAGGGGGGAATTTGGCCACGACACCGGGATAACACCCTTACACTTTTATGAGAAATGCCGTGGGATTTATAATGACCACAGAGACTCAGGACCTTGGTTTAACTTCTAATCCAAAAGACGGTGCCTTTTTATAGAGTAGCATCCCCGTCACTATACTGGGGCATTAGGTCCCACACAGATCACAGGGTGAACACCCATGCTAGCCTCACTAACACCTCTTCCAGCAGCATCCTTAGTTTTCCCTAAGAGGTATCCCATCCAGGTACTGACCAGGGCTACGTTTCCCAAAAGCATCATTGGCACCAATGGTCTATGATCAATTTAAGCTTGCAATACTTTTGGGAAACGCAGCCCAGGCTCAACCCTGCTTAGCTTCAATGGGTAACCAGTCTAGAGCTAAAGGGTGATGTGGCTGCTGACATCCACTGTTGTTGTTACTTCCTTCGTCTCATGATTTTTAGCTGTGATTATCTTCTACTAGTTCTTCTTTATGACAGCAAAGGCTCAATTGTGTTGCCACCTTGTCCACCCACTAATTAGTGCAAATAATTTCAGACGTAAGTGTATTCTGCACATTCAGAGTACGTGTGGTTTGAAAAATCAAACACGTTTAGTTCTGGAGTTCTCTGCTGATGCGAAATTTGCGTCACGCATCCTGTACTCATACGTGTCTGATCGAAGTATACTTTCGGCTTTAGACTATAATCTAACCAGTGACAGGTGGGTTTGGCTCAACTATGCTCAGACTCAAAGCAGATGGAGTGTGGCAAATGCAGTCGCTACAAAGTCCATGCTAAAACCAATTAACTTCAAAGCCATTTTCAGTAATGGCGTAGTTTCTGCATTTTGCCTTTGTAGGGTAGTAGGGACCACATTTTTTCTGTTTAGTAAAATGTCTGGCTACAAACTTAACAAACACTGCTAATCAATATTCTGAAGAGCCTGAATGCTGCAAACAAATAATTTGCTAATTTGTTTTGCTGAGCATCATTACACATTTTCACATCTTAGTGAATGTGCTAAGTACACAAATCCCAGTGGAAGGAGCAGTTGTTTTCAGAAGCCGTCTTCATACTCCAATCACACTTAAAAATTATTTATAATCCCAGTGGAGAATGCAGTGATCCCATCAGGCTCCTCTTATCAGAGTGGGCTGATGTCAGTGGATAGACACAGCTGCTGCAGTCACACTTAACAGAAAATAATGTCTCAGCACGCAATACACAGGAGGCAGCTGCCATGACAACCAGGCAGATTTGGAGGGATGTGAGCGGGGCATATGAGCTGAAGGGATAAAGACACGGCTTTGAGCACCCCCATTGAAAAGATCAGTGTTGATGTTCACCAGCATGTGCTGTGTTTTGGATACTGATGCCAGGCTATTTAACCAGCATGACTTCCTTGGTTAACCAGCTAAACCAGAAAGATCATGCTGTATTTTTTGGTTGTAAATTATGCTGTTCCACCAAACTAAAGGTACATCTGAATCTAAAACTCAAACACACATACACACACTCCTATTTTCACCTGGCACACACAGGCACCTATAGCTGGTACCGACACTGCGGCAGATGCCGTGAGCACATGGGTTGAGAGCGCAGAAGTCCACCAGCTGGCCACAGGTGGGTCCAGTGAAACCTGCAGGACAGGTGCAGCTGAATTCTAAACCAGCGCCCTGTGGTGAGCAGCTGGCATTGTTGTGGCATGGCCCTGAAGCACAGGGATCAATCTTCTGCTCACACATGGCACCTTGATAGCCTAAGAGAGAGAAAGAGAGAATGACAGACAGACAGACAGACTATGATATCATCTACTATATAAAAACATTTTTCAAATGCATTTAATTTAACATTAATTTGTTTCTAATTTTCAGCCAGGTAAACTAAAAGCAATCACTGATATGTAAGTCACACTAGAAGACAAACTAGAAAGGAAGTAAAATTGGCATTGGTATTCTGTATCCGAATGGAATGTAAAAAAAAAAAAAAAAAAATGCAAGAAGAATGTGAATCAAAAACAGAAGGAGAATGAAAGTAAAGTGGAAATTGACTGAGCAGGGAGGATAATTTATAGTACAAAAAAAGGACTTAAATATTGATCTGTTTTTATCAAAACCTATCAAATCGCTTCAGAATATATGGATTTAACCACCAGAGCCATCTGGAGTACTTTTATTTTGCCCTTATGTAGATTTTGGAGTTTAAAAAGTTTGACACCCATTCACTTACATTGTATGGACCTAAAGAGCTAAGAAATACTTCTAAAAATGTTCGATTGTGTTCCGCAGAAGAATGAAAGTTATACACTTCTGGGATGGCATGAAGGTGAGTAAATGATGAGAGCATTTTCATTTTTGGGTGAACTATCTCTTGAACCTAATTCACATACTGTATCAGAGACTATATCTTCTATCGGAAGGATGGCACGTAATGCATTTGTCTAATAATTTTGTTTTAAATAAAAATGTGTGTCTTTTTTAATCATTAGTAGTTTTTTTTAGCACTAAAGCACTCGAGGCCAAGCCTTACTGTAATTATAGTTGTATAGTGCCTAACAATGCTATATTCACTATACACAGTACAGTACAGTACAGTATTTGAGATAAACCGATTTATCGGCCAAACATCGGTATCGACAATATTCGCCTTGTTGACTGCCACTGGCCTATCGGCAAATACGATGTCATTCACCGATGTCAGCGGCCGATGTTTATCTGTTTATATGTGTTGGTTATTTGCGATTGACTACCCTGCTGCAGATTCGGAGAAGATCCAACAGGTGGTACTATAAAACCAAAACGTTAAATTCTGGTGACTTTGAGTAAGCATTTATTTATTTTCTCGAGTATGAGTAGCATTCATGTAACTATTGGCTAAAGCATTTCTTCCAGTAATCGTTCACACAGACGCGTTTTCACGCTAAATAAGCAAAACGCACCACAACAAATAGAGCAGAACGCTGGAGTCTCGAGATACATTAATATCAGCTGAAGAAGTTCTTTTTAACTTGACAAGGCATATAAAAATGATGCGCTCCCATGAGAGATGCTAAAAACACAGTGAAACATGACACAGTTGTCAACAGACATCCATCTTGCGAATGTTTACATGGGAGAAGATTGAAAAACAGCATGAGCGGACATGAAAACACGTTCAGTTTGAACAGCCCCTTGTTCACATGACACAGCACTAGTGGAAGTTTCTTAAAGTTACCTCTCAAAAAGACAGCCTTTTGTTGCAGTTGACAGTAGGTAAATTTACACTGTGAAAAACCACTCGAAATGATTCAGTGAGAGAGCGCTCACGCATTGTACTGAATCACGAATCGATTCAGACCATTTTGCAAGCCCGTTTGGCCAATTCACTGAAAAGAACCGACTAAAATAATTATTCATTCACAAATTGGGCATTGCTAGTTCTTTTAAAGAGCCAAAAGAAATACGGGGCACATTTCATGATTGGTGAAATATTTTGAGAGAGGCACTGGCTTGCAAATATATTGGAAGGTATTTCCTAAGAGGCCAATTTTTGTTTTGTAAAGAGGCCCATGTGCAGCCCCATGTTTCAAACTGTAAGTTTGTGCTTAATAGAAACACAAGAACTTTGTATTCTGTATGAAAAACACAAGAGCTGAAAGATAGCCCTATTTATGTTTGTATTTATTAATAATTTATCTTTTATATTTTATTTTTTTATTGCTTTTATAATCACTTTAACATTTAAATGTAATTAAATTTATGTTTTACAAAAATAATGTACTGAAATTGTTTTATTTTTCACAAAAATAATCTTTTTCATGTGAAAGAAGTTTATATTAAAATAAGAATTTGGCCGATAGCTGATTTTTTGTTTCAAAATTGTATTGTATCGGCCCAGAATTTCACAATTGGTGCATCTCTATACAGCATGTGACTATATTCATAATATAGCACAGTCTCTTGTACCTAATTGCATTATTCCACCATTTAACACAAATTAAACACAAACAATATAGCATAACTGTCTGGTTCCAGAAGTAATATTACCATTCATTTTCTAACCATTCAAATCACTAAGGAAAACTACATCTGGAACCAAGACGGGTGATGAAGACGAAAAGTAAGCTTGATGCTGTTCATTTCTGGTGAAGTCCAACCTAAGTCAGAGGTTCAGAACACCTTTTGGAATTAATTCACAATTTGAATATAGAACAAAATTTGCAGTTTACACTTCATCATGCATCATCTGATCAAGAGAGAGCTTGTGTTGCAACAGGCTGCATTATTTTTCTGCATACAATTGCCTGCAGGCACATGTCTGATGCACGTTTGTTTGTGTTTATGTGCATTTCTAGTCTCCTCTCTCAGTTACACACAAACCCCAGGAGATTCCAAGCCTTGTTGCTATGATCCCTACAATAAATGTCAATCACACACAGAGAAATACAGCTCTGTGTGCTGATCCACCCACCGCAGTTTCCCTTACGAAAGCACTTTCATACATTATCCTAATGAAACTCATGCACCAAGACAGAACCAACATGGACATGTTTTACTCTCAGTATTAAAGTAATATGGACAAATGCATTATTTTGAGAACTGCTACTCTTTGGAAGCAACAAAGGACACCAAGGCTGGATTCAAACTGCATGCAATTTCTTTTGCCTTCTGGAGTCTGAATGGATGTGTTGGCCCCAAGATGCAGAAAAAAAGCTATTAACTGCCTCACATGGCTGTTGAAATATTAAAAGCTACACCCTGAGCCTTACCGCACTAATTAAAAATGTGCTAATGGTGGTCTCAGTATTCCTTTTGATAATATCTCAGCATGTTCAAACCAGGTGCCTGTTTAATCCACAAGATACATTCTTCAGACAATGAATGCCTTTCTGGCTGCTCCCAATACCAAAAGTTCAAGAGACTCTTATCAATTGTTCCATCTTAAAGGATAGTTCACCCAATAGGTCTGGAAAAACATAATGGTGGGTATATTATGAATTTTCATTTTTGGGTGAACTATCAATTTAACTGTTTCTTATGGCAGTCACAGTGTCCCTGTTCTATCTGCTGACTGAGTATGTGCCCTGGTTAGAGAGAGAGAGCCATTGCTGAAGATAGGCATCCTCCTGAGAGTGAGGGAGGAGCTGTGCTGTGCTTCTCCATTAATTGGAAGGAAGAGAGTTAAAAATAAGCAACTCGCTGACACACTTAGAGAGTGCAAGAGGAGAAGGAACAGATATGGAGCTTAAATCAGGACGATTCAAGCTAAAATGCGCACTCATTCATTTTCCCTCATTCAATATGTGTTTCATGTAAAGATAGAATAGTACTAATCACAAGTATGTTTAAAATAATGCAAACTTCCAAGACATGAAGAATCCAGTCTAATCAGTGGAATATTTAAAGCAGTTTACATTTACATGGAGAGGGTCCAAATCATGGGGGCTGACATGTTGATATCACATGACCAGCCGAATACAAGTACTCACTTTGGGTAAACCCCAACAATATCTACCCACTTTTACAACCATCTTGATTCTGGAAGCATCTTTCCCATTAATTCTGCATAGTAAATTATTTTCCCTTAAATAAAACAGTTCTAAGTCATGAAACAAACCAGCTAGTTCTGAGGTGAATCGCACCATTACAAACTTTAATTTGAAACAAAAAAATATTTGAAATTCAGACAAAAAGACAAAAGGTACAAATCTGTGTACTTAACTTCTTACATGGGGTTATGAAGCATTCTGAATTACTTAATAGAATGATAAATTATTGCAAAATATAAAACTACTAATTTAAAGCTGTTGATTTTAAGTATATAAACAATACTGTGTATTTTAGGTTTATTGCAAATATTGAGATATATACAGATATAGAAGTAGTTTGAGACTGCAGAGCTCTTTTGGTGCACTTTAGTTGCAGCGATTCATTAACTGGTGGATCTCTCCCTTCAGGTTCATGGGTAGTGTAGTTCTTCACCAGAAATTATGCTAATAAACATAATTTCGAAACAATGATGTCAAAATAATGTACATATATGTCTTCAACAGAGTCATATACCATTGATTAACAACCTCTTAGCTCATTGTAGGCCTGCTTTTGAAGGTTTGAAAGTTATCATGTTATCAGTAGGATTATTATTTTCTGATTTTCGGACTCTAAAATTAATCATAGCTGACTGTGAAAAGTGCTTTTCTATAATGACATCAGTAACTGAAAACATTTGCATAATGCTGTACTGAAGTCACAACATAAACCAAGAAATATTGAGTGCACCTTTAACTTGCACACTTCCACACAACTGATTTGATCGTGCCTTTGTTACTGTGCATTTCCTGAGATGATTTCCTGAGATGAGTAGGCTATAAATAATTGTTTGTGTGTGTGTGTGTGTGTGTGTGTACCTTCTGCACAATAGCAGTGATGTCCTTCTAGGCTGCTGGTGCAAGTGGCTCCATTCCTGCAGGGTCCAGAAACACAGTGATCCACCAAAAACTGACAACGGTCTCCCTCAAAACCTGAAACATGCATACAAAACACATTGTATTTATATCTCAATCTGCCAGAACTCATCTTCAAATTCATAAGAACATTCAATTGTCATGCATACACATTGTAAGCAGGAACAGCTCAAAGTAAAGTCTGTTCCTTTCCTTCAGATAAAGAAAATTAAAATGAACAACAAAAAATGTATCTCTGACAAACAAATCCCTCAGTTATAAACCAACTAGAATTAATTAGAAAAAGCAGCCAGCTATCTTTTCTTACAAAACAGCTAATTAACATAAATTATGTGCTCCAGTGTTAATATATAATAATTCGCTTATAAAAATGTACTGAACAGCAAACACTATTTGTTTGTGTTTCTGCCTGCTTCCCACTAGAGCTTAATATATAATCAAGGCTCCAAAAATTCTTAATTTATACGACCAAAGGCATGAATCTCTGACTCTCTCTCTCTCTCTCTCTCTCTCTCTCTCTCTCTCTGTCTGATATTTGCATTTTAAGCAGCTTCAGAACAATTATGCTCCAATCACTGTGTCCTACACAAGGTTAACCACCATTGTAAAACAACATTGTAAAGGGAGGACACGGGGAACCAGGTTTCTTCAACTCAGGTACGCAGTTTCAATGGAGAAACTTGTGTTTTTACTTGACCACGCCCCTGCTGCACACACACACACACACACACACACACACACACACACACACACACACACATGTTGTGTTTCCATGTTTTATGGGGACTTTCCATAGACATAATGGTTTTTATACTGTACAAACTTTATATTCTATCCCCTAAACCTAACCCTACCCCTAAACCTAACCCTCACAGAAAACTTTCTGCATTTTTACATTTTCAAAAAACATAATTTAGTATGATTTATAAGCTGTTTTCCTCATGGGGACCGACAAAATGTCCCCACAAGGTCAAACATTTCGGGTTTTACTATCCTTATGGGGACATTTGGTCCCCACAAAGTGATAAATACACGCTCACACACACACACACACTCACCAGGGGCAGTATAAGAGGGTTTAAACTGCATTTAAATATTTGCAGAGTATTCATAAAGGTGTTCCTTTGTTAGCAAACGCCTTATGCAAGATCAAATACTCAATATATTTGCATGTTAATACACTGAATGTTTTGAATGTTTTTAAAGGATTAAAGCACACTGTGGATGTAGAGTAGGCCTACATGGCAAAGCAACAGAATTTCAAGTGTATTATCCCTTAACAAGCCAAAACATTGTCTCATGCTGCTTTTCTGTAGTTTCACAATAAACCAAGAGAATCTTGCAAATGCAAAAGGGTTGTTTTGAGTTAATTATGCCATAACAAAAAAATTATAATTGTATTTGAAAAGGATTTTCTTAAGCTTTCAAGAAATCATAAAGTATTTTCCCTCCTTAGGAAAATAATCAGATTAGTGTCCCATTCTTAAATTGTTACTTAGCCTAACCCTATTTCTACATACATGATCTCACAATGAAATCAGAATGAGTAGACCAACTTTTCTTTGAACAAAATTGGTATACGTTGACCTAAAGTTCAAAATATTGCCCCCAGTGGCCAAAGCGGTAAGTGCTGTACGGCATGTGGGCACATGTGAGCTCCACTTATGTCCAGGAGAGGTTGCGAAAAGCTAGCAATGAATCAAGTTGTTTTCAGCTTTACAAGACATTATACAATGAAGAGACAAGCATATATTTATAGATTATATCCCCCAACAAAACACTACCTAAACCATTAGTGGAGTAAAAGGATAAAGTGCAACCTCTGAATCATGCTTGTCATTGATTATTCAAACGTGGTTTCTGTCTGGCTTTGAACCCTAGTCTCCCATGCAGCTGATGCAAGCACTGCCAATCGCGCCAAGTGGAATGGTAACTACGCCGAAACCACTGCAAACACGTCTGATAAGAATGCTGCATGTCAGCGCGTTGGCATTTAGTCGCCGATCCTAGAGTAATGAAACTATCAGAAACGTCATGTCGACATCATGTGTGATCATGTTGGCACATCAGAAGATACTTTAATAAAAACTTTAAGTTCTTGTGCATTGCATTCAAAATGGCCATTCAGAACAAATTAATGCTTTAAAAAAGATGCAGCACACAAGTAGAACAAAATACAGGTATCTCTAGAGTTTTTAAAAGTTCCGTTTAACTTGACATGTGTAAAAAAATTAAACAAATTCTGTAATACACAAATGGCACCAATTCCTGGGAATGGCACAGACAGAGCTCACACCTGGTTGGCAGGTACAGGTGTAGTTTTGTCCTTCATCTTTCTGTCTGAGATC
Source organism: Xyrauchen texanus (assembly GCF_025860055.1). Classification (NCBI taxonomy): domain Eukaryota; kingdom Metazoa; phylum Chordata; class Actinopteri; order Cypriniformes; family Catostomidae; genus Xyrauchen; species Xyrauchen texanus. The sequence continues at coordinate 33,419,695 of NC_068304.1, read as the reverse complement.
AGTGCAGGTGCCATTCTCACAGGGCCTCAGATGGCATGCATCAAACTCCTCACAGAAAATCCCAGAATATCCATCCTCACACTGGCAGTAAAACGTGTCCTATGATTGCCATTTTAATCAAACACACAATCAGGCATTAAAATTATTCGCTTGCACCTTGAATACATGAGAGTGTACACAACTCAGTCATTCATTAAAGAAAATTTTTAAAACAGTTTTCAAGATTTTTTATAAGTATAAAAAAATATATTTGTATAAATATCATACATTGTTAGTTAAAGATATCAAGAAATGTATTCAAGTTTACATCACATGTCCTTAATAAAATGTGCCTTGTCATAAAAATATCCAAATATTATAATTTTATTTATTTTTTCACATTTGTCTAAAGGGGTATTTACCATAAGCAACAAAATAGCTACCTGCATGTTGGTTACGCCACATGACTTTGATTTGGTGGACAAACATTTTTACAATTTTATTTTTGAAAAAGAAATATATAAAAGATTTGTCGATACAGTGCTGGAGTTTTTGCAGGAGCATTTCGGGGCCGGGGTTGCTCCAGCAATGTTTAAAGTTTATGTTGCCGCTATAGCGGCTGAACATGCTCTTATCAATTGAGACTCTGTTGCTAGACATTCTCTTGTTTCTCGCTGTATGCGCTGGGTACACAGGCTTAGCCTTTTTCATCCCGTCTGCGTTCCTTTATGGAATTAATCTGTCATTTTAGATGTGCTCATGGGTGCTCCATTCGAGACCTTGACAACATTTATTAATACGTTTTTGACTCTCAAGACGGCAATGCTAGTGGCATTGGAATCAAGTCAGTGATTTGCATGCCCTGTTGGTCAATCCCTTGTGAATGGATTTTGCACCAGGGTGTTCAAAGGTTGTGTTAAGACCTCATTTGGGCTATAGCCCAAGGTTATTCCGACGTCATTTCACTCACAGACCATACATTTTCAGCCTTTTCTCCTCCCCCATTTGTGACAGAGGAGCTTGAAAGGTTACATATGCTTTGCCCAGTTCAAGCGCTGCGAGTTTATGTTGACCGTACTAGCCAGTGGCGCAAATCAGAGCAGTTGTTTGTGTAATTTGGTGGCCGCGCAAAGACTGTCGCATTGTCTTATTGATAGAATTTAGAGTGCTTAAGAAGCATGCGGTTTACATTCGCCTGCAGGTATTCAAGCCCATTCTATCGACGAAGAGCATGGCATCCTCATGGGCTTTGGCTAGAGGTGCGTCCTTGGAGGACATTTGTATGGTGGCAGGGTGGTCCGCATACATTTGTTAGATTTTATAATCTGGACGAGGGTTTCCCTCCTGCTTCCCAGGTTCTCTCTGTTGGAACAGGAGTAAATTCATAATACCTTTTATTCAGCCACTTTAGCTAACTCGTGCGCCACTATATGCTTGCCACACGGGCTCAGACAGTTGGCAGCTACTGTTCGCATGATGTGAATGTATTTCTTTCCCATAGCGATTATACGCAGCTTAAGTTCCACGAAAGGGAACATCTCGGTTATGTACGTAACCTTGGTTCCCTGAGGGGAATGAGACGTACGTATAATTTATAATTATAATTTTATCAAAGCAATTTCATTCTTCAGTTAAAATGTATGCTTTATTTGAGCTGTGAAGTTGCTTTATGGTCATTTTTTAGTTTTAGAGTTTACAGTATGCATGGTCATGGCAATGAAGTAAAATTGGATATAACTTTACACACAAAAGGTCAATAAGCAATTTTATTACTCTAAACTAGTTATGTCTTGTGGCTATACTTTTGAAACAGTGAGTATTTTCATGTTTACTGATTGGTCCCATTCACTTCCATTAGAAATTTTTGCTTTTTAAAGAAAAGAAAATGTTTTTAATTAATTATTTGCCACAAATGCAGTCGATTGAGCTTAATTTGTATTAAAATTAGAAAGTCAAACAGGTTTGGAAAAAACATGAGGGTGAGTAAATGATGACAGAATTGTTATTACTGAGAGAAAGCAGTTTATTCAGTGTACTGAAGCATCTTCTAATGACTTTCATTCAAAATTCACATAGGTATGTGAAAGGTAATATTGTCCTTTCAGATAACCATAACAGTAAATATAAGAACACAGATAATGCTTATTATTTTATGAGGTCATTACCACAGAGGATTGAGTGATGCATTTTCCTTTCCCAGAGCACTGTGGGTCACTAAAACTGCTGCCAGGCTCCATGCAGTTATTGGTTTTTACCATGAGATGCAGCCTCAAAGTGACCTCTGGACCAGAATCTGTGCCAACATGCAGTACACCTATATGAAAGAGAGGGGAAAATAGTAATACTAGATTTTCTGAAGAAAACATGAGTGGTGCTTGACTTGTGTTCTTGAGTGTTGGAATTTAACTTTGGCAATGGATGATGACGTTGAACGAGTCCACGAGAACACATAAGAACGCACATTGAGAAACAGCCTCTGACTTGCTTGACAGACAGAAGAGGACAAACCGCATTCTTTCATTCAAACACAGCTGGATGGATAACAAGTCGTGCTTTTATAGGTTTCAAACTACGTTTAACTTGACACGATGCAAATAAAGTGAGATGCTCCAAAAGTGACCATCAGTGATGCATGTGTACGTTGAGGCATCCCTACAACAGATTGACCAATTCCATTGCAAAAAGGATTGCTGTGGACTGTTGGCCAATGATAGGCTTATGGTCAATAATATGGAAATAAACAATACTGTATATTACATTCTAAAACCACTTTTTGTATTGTCTCCTCAATGCTTTACTCATCACAATAATGTAATGCATTTTATTTATCTGAATTGTTATATGCATAATATATTATATTTCTAATTATTTAAATATAACTATAATTATTTAATCAATATATAATGCATTATTGTTATTTGAGGGCCCTTCTCAGCAAACCTTTATATATGCAATTCATTGCGATTAATTTGTTTAATCAATCAGCATATCATGTAACTATTTCATGTAATTCGGTAAGCGTCCGCACACTGATTTATTGCTCCATGAATAATTAATTGGTTCACACTTGCTTGCAATGTCAGGCAAATTATTTAAGCATTTAACCCTTGCACATCAATAAAAAAAAAGTTACTCCGAGGTCATTCAAGGACAAAAATGTCCACGTCAAAAAAAGGCCATTATAATATTATATATTAATATATAATTATAATATATTTTAACCAACATCAGACTTGATCTTAACTACCAAATATTAATTCATATTCAATGCCAGTTTGTTTATATAATAATGCTGTTGTTCTTTATGAAAAAAAAAAAAAATGATGTTCCATATAATAAATGCTATGGGGAAATTTATTTTTGGATTATCACAGGCTCGGAAATTTCAATGATTAGCAAAAACATTGATTTTTATGCATTATTACTTTTTGTGCAGTGTCAGAATTAAAAATAAATAATATATATATATATATATATATATATATATATATATATATATATATATATATATATATAATATATTAATATTATTTTCTACTTTCACTGACTGAGATTCTTTAACCAACATCAGTTCTGATCATAACTAGCAAATATTAATTCATTTTCAGGATTGTATCCCTTTAAATGCCAGTTAGTTTACATAATGCCATTTTTGTCCTGAAGGTCCTGAGTGAAACTATTTTGTGTACACAGTGTATTATAGATGTATTTTAGGAACTGAGGTTGAAATATCAAAAGTTCCCCAAAAATACACACCTTCAGGCAAAGTATTTAAGTATTTTTGGAGCAATAAATCAGCATGCAGGCACTTTTTCTCCAATCAACCATTTTTTATTTGTTGATTGCATTGTGTCTTGCACCCGTCCCCAGCCCAGGTTGGATGTATCATTCTTTTCTTAATTTTTCTTAATACCAGATACAGTACACAAATGTGAGAACACAAACTTACTTATGAAGTAGTTGTGTCCGAATGGCAAGGACTGGTCAGGAAGAACCAGACCATCTGAGCTCTGCTGGAACCACATGATTGTGCCATCTGTAACAGAGCACTGCTCATAACCAGCTTCACCTACACGCCACAGGACTGCAGAGCCACTCACATTACCCACCAACCTACACAAAGAAACAAGAGATTTTTTTTTATTTTTATTAATTGCATTGAATCTGATTTCCAACCCGTAATAATTAGTACGAGATGGCGAAATCGTATGAAATTGCATAAATTGTCTTGTACAAATCCTACAAATTTGACTTACATAGAGAAAAATAAACAAACAAAATAAATAGCAATGTTTACTTCGTTTAAGAAACCCTCACCCAAACCCATGAATTTAATTAGACAATAACTTTTGTGTACCAACGAACAAGAAACAACCGGGATTTGATTTAGCATTTTTACGATTTGTCCTATGTTAAATCCCTAACCAAAAATTTAACCTAAACCTAACCATAAAGTCAAACCCCTTACTCCTTATTATTTTAAGAGAGGATGGAAAACAGAAAACATTGGGGTTTGGAATTTATTACAGGTTACTGACATACATTAGTCATTTATTTTGCAGAAATAAATATGGAATGAGTTCCCAAATGCGTTCACAGACGTTTACTTTCTGAAAAGAAAGTGTTGGATGACATTTTTACCACATTATTTTGGTCCAAAATCCTCTTAAGTCCTGTGAAATTTTAATTTATGTACTTAAAGCAAAAAGTGTTATTCGATCGCTAACACTTACGCCAAGTTGATTTCTCTAAAAAGTGTAAACACTGTGGCACTATCAAAACACTACAAGCTTACCTACACTAATTTCCTGTTAAGATTATAAGCTTTATAATTAAAAAATAAATACATTTTTATCTGACTTCATCTTATAAGAAATTATCACATACATTTCCTGAAATGTGGAACTGCTCAGACATGGTTTGTAGCACTTACGGTATTGTTTAATGCCCCTCATTTCTCCCAAACTACCACACACTCAAGACTAACCAGACAAAAAAACAAAACACAACTCTTTTTCTTCTATTATTTATTATTCCCTTTTTCCAAGCTAAAAATGACATTTGGAAGTTTCTTACTTTACAGCTGTTTCCTCAGCAACCTCCATAGAAACGGTCATCATTCCAGCAGACTCACCTCCTGCGGTACTCACACATTCGGCTTCATCAGTAATCTACAGCTCACACATACATACACATAAATGAATTATCCATAGGAGTAATTATGACAGTATGTGGATAACCACATCACGCTCACTCAAAGGGCTTAAATTAATAACTTCATGTGTCTTGATCGATCGGATTGTCTTGATCAATCGGATACAATCGGTTATGCACAGTCCATTTAAACTTGGTCATTTATATGTGTCTCTGCAAAAGGATACAAATCTGATCTGCTATTCCTGCACTACAAGTACAGCAGAATTCACTTCCGTGGTTATATTAATGCCAGGCAGTATGATTTTTATATAATTCATAGCTCATTTAGTTTTAATGAGATTGAGAGAGTTCTTGTTGAATGCTCTCTTTACCCAATATGGCATTTTTAATTTTGCGGTTCTTCTTATCCATAATTGCTTGCTCACATTTGGATTGCGGAGCTCCCAAACTTTCTTATGTTGATGTAGTTCCATTTGGGAGGATTGAAATTAATGTATATTTCCTAAACAACCATGCATTAATTTTAGCGAGTCTATTCATCTATTAGTCTCAAACAATCTCCTGAGGTGATTGGATTGTTATCCGCCTCAAATCCGCCTTGGAGTGGTTTTAAACTTAAAACACAAGAAGTGACCAAAGTAGCCCCCAACTCATTCTTCGTCTTAATTAGTCCATGCATGAAAACGCACACCTGCTCACCTGCTGATCCTCCCACAATATCTCCACAACCTTTTGCCTTGGTTTGGGTTGCCATGGCTCCAGGGTGGGCATTGCTTGAGTAGTGGTGGGGACTGTGGTTGGCTGAAAGACTTGAGTGGTGGTCGCAGGTGTGGCTGGCATGGCCGGTGTGGCGTGTTCTGGTACAAGGCTATCGGTGAGGTCCCAGGTGGACTCAGACAGATCAAGGGTCAATGTTGCGATGTCACAACGGACCCCACTGTAACCCTCGCTGCATTCACAAACAAAACCATCCCCCTCACCTTCCTGGCTACAGTTGCCATGGAGACAGGGGCTGCTGGCGCAGGGATCTGCAAAAAACTGCAACAAATAAAAATAACATGAAGTAAAGGTGAAAACACACAATGACAATAAGTGCAGAATGCAACCTTCATTTCAGACAAACATCTATTGACAATTAAATCACTTTAAAATCACTGAAAAATCACTGAAAATTTGTATTTAATTACTGAAACCACAGGGTGCCATTATGAATATGAACTACAGCAGCAGTCACATTCAACAGACCACAAGACAGAATTACCTAAATTCAAATCTACTGTGGGAATTCCATTATCAAAATCAGAATAAGCTTTATTGTCAAGTTTACTTACACACACAAGGAATATGTCATGATAACAGAAGCTTCCAGTGCAAAGAGAATGCAACGATACAGTTGAAGTCAGAAGTTTACAAACACCTTAGCCAAATACATTAAAACTCAGTTTTTCACAATTCTTGACATTTAGTCGTAGAAAACATTATCTGTCTTAGTTCAGTTAGGATCACTACTTTATTTTAAGAATGTGAAATGTCAGAATAATAATTAATAATTATTTATTTCTGCTTTTATTTCTTTCATCACATTCCCAGTGGGTCAGAAGTTTACATAAACTTTGTTAGTATTTGGTAGCATTGCCTTTAAATTGTTTAACTTGGGTCAAATGTTTTGTGTAGCCTTCCACAAGCTTCTCACAATAAGTTGCTGGAATTTTGGCCCATTCCTCCAGACAGAACTGGTGTAACCGAGTGAGGTTTGTAGGCCTCCTTGCTCGCACATGCTTGTTCAGTTCTAACCACAAATGTTCTATTAGATTGAGGTCAGGGCTTTGTGATGGCCACTCCAATACCTTGACTGTGATGTCCTTAAGCCATTTTGCCACAACTTCGGAGGTATTCTTGGGGTCATTGTCCATTTGGAAGACCCATTTGCGACCAAGTTTTAACTTCCTGGCTGATGTTTGAGATGTTGTTGCTTCAATATATCCACATCCATTTCCTTCCTCATGATGCCATCTATTTTGTGAAGCGCACCAGTCCCTCCTGCAGCAAAGCACCCCCACAACATGATGATGCTACCCCATGCTTCACGGATGGGATGGTGATCTTCGGATTTCAAGCCTCACCCTTTTTCCTCCAAACATAACAATGGTCATTATGGCTAAACGGTTACACTTTTGTTTCATTAGACCAGATGATTTATTAATAGTAAGATCTTTGTACCCATGTGCACTTGCAAACTGTAGTCTGGCTTTTTTATGGCAGTTTTGAAGCAGTGGCTTCTTCCTTGCTGAGCAGCTTTTCATAATTTTTTTATGTCGATATAGAACTTGTTATAATGTGGATATAGATACTTGTCTACCTGTTTCCTCCAGCATCTTCACAAGGTCCTTTGCTGTTGTTTTGGGATTGATTTTCACTTTCCACTGTTAACTACAATCATCTCTAGGAGACAGAATGCGTCTCCTTCCTGAGCAGTATGATGGCTGAATGGTTTGTACAGATGAACATAAAAACTTCTGGAAATTTCTCCCAAGGATGAACCAGTTTTCTGAGGTCTTGGCAAGATCAGAAGCTAATTGTCTTAAGGATTGACATAATTTTCTGGAATTTTCCAAGCTTCTTAAAGGCACAGTTAACCTGCTGTATGTAAAAGTTTGACCCACTGTAATTGTGAAAAAGTCAATTTAAAGTGAAACAATCTGTCTGTAAACAATTGTTGGAAAACGTACTCATGTCATGCACAAAATAGATGTCCTAAATTACTTTCCAAAACTATATTTTGTTAATATTAAATCTGTGGAGTGGTTAAACAATGAGTTTTAATGACTTCAACCTAAGTGTATGTAAACTTCTGACTTCATGTGTATATACATGCATACAAACATATACATTTAAACATATATACATATTGTGACATAAAATAAAGTTATAACAAATAAAAAAAGAGAAATATACAAGAGCAATATTGTTTTTCAAAAATTGTATATACAGATATACAGTTATATGCATGTGGTGTAATGTATTGAAGAAGAGGTAGGATATGTTAAAGAATATAAATTAAATATGGATATAAGTAGGAATTGCATAAGGTTGCATTGACAAAAGGAAAGTATTTGGGGGCAGTTTTGTTTAAATGGGATAGGGAAAGTAGAGAGGTGACAGGAAATGAGAGGGAGAAGAGAGAAAACAGGATTGGGAAAGGATCTCGCGAGCCGGGATGCGAACTCGGGTCACCCATGATGCATCAGCACCACATGTCATGAGCGCCGCCCGCTAGGCTTCTGCTCTGACATAGGGGCAGTTTTAACTGTTCATACGGTGGATGGCCTGAGGGAAAACAATTTTCCTGTGCCTGGGTGTTCTGGTGCTCAGTGCTCTGTAGCTGGCCAGAGGGCAACAGTTTGAAAAGGAAATGGGTAAATGGGGTCAAGAGTGATTTTACCAGCCCTTTTCATCACTCTGGATGTGTACAGTTCTAGCATGTTGTATAGAGGACCGACAATAATCCTCTTAGCTGTCCAAACTATCCTTTGAAGTCTTCTGATGTCTGACTTGGTAGCTGAACCAAACCAGACAGTTATTGAAGGTCAGAGTACAGACTCAATGATTGCTGAGTAGAACTGTATCAGCAGACCTGTGGCAGGTTGAACTTCCTCAGCTAGTGGGCAGTGGTGGCTCAGTGTTTGAGGCTCAGGGTTACTGACCAGAAGGTTGGGGGTTCAAGCCCCAGCACCACCAAGATTGCCACTGTTGGGCCCTTGAGCAAGGCACTTAACTCCAGGTTGCTCTGGGGGGATTGTCCCTGTAATAAGTGCACTGTAAGTCGCTTTGGATAAAAGCGTCTGCCAAATGCATAAATGTAAATGCATTGTATAGAGTGAAGAAATGTTTGTTTTGCGCCCTTGCTGCTGTAGTGTTGAACGCAACGCGAGTGACAGTGTGGAGTTGTGAAGTTACACTTATTCAATTAAAACCAGTACTGTAATGATAGGAACGCTACCCATAGTAACAAAGTGAAAGTAAAAAAAATTCATCAGAAATTTACTTTTAGTAAGAGTAAAAAGTACGCACCATGAAACAGATGCATAAAAGTACATTTTTACCTAAAAGTTACTCAAGTAAACTCTGCTTTCTTTAATATTAATGTATTACCCTGGCTGCTTAACAGGCAGAAATCAAAGCCAAGAGACCATAGAGGAGAAAAGAGAAGCAGCACAGCCAGTTAAACATACATCCCTGGTGATATGGCCACCATCCAAATCTATGATGTAGGGATACAAGGATAGTTCACCCAAAAAAATGGCAATTCTGTCATCATTATTTCACACTTTTATCAGTCCAAACCTGTATGACTTAATCTGTAGAACACAAAAGTTAAATCATTAATTCATATCCTGACTTCTCTTGGCAAATAATGAGAGTGAATAAGGACTGAGGCAGTCCAGATAAAAAATGACAAAATTCAAACAATAAATAAAAAATAATGAAACAATACCACTATAACCATAAAATTATCATTAAAATATATATTAAAACAGCCATATGACAGCTTTGTGTGAGGAACAGACCAACACTTATATTGTTCACTGATAATCTTCCCCTCTACCGAATCTCTGAAATGGACTGCAAAAGTTGCATGGACTAAAAAAATGGCACATCCATGTGTCAGTGTTGGTATTGAGATTATTTTCCCATTACTTTTTTCTAGAAGATATTTCATAAAATTCTTCTTAAAAATATTGTCATGAATCAAATTAACCAGCTCTGACGTGAATTGCACCATTACAAAATTCCAGCAAAAAAGTATTTGTAAATCGGGGGAAAAAAAATAACAAATATTCAAGAATGCTTACTTAACGTTTTTCATTAGGGAATGAACTGCAAACCCAAGATGCATTGTGAACAACATGATCAAAATCAAATAAAAAACAATGGGAAAATATGTTTATTATAAGTTTATTGCAAAATATTCATATATATATATATACACTCACCTAAAGGATTATTAGGAACACCATACTAATACTGTGTTTGACCCCCTTTCGCCTTCAGAACTGCCTTAATTCTACGTGGCATTGATTCAACAAGGTACTGAAAGCATTCTTTAGAACTGTTGGCCCATATTGATAGGATAGCATCTTGCAGTTGATGGAGATTTGTGGGATGCACATCCAGGGCACAAAGCTCCCGTTCCACCACATCCCAAAGATGCTCTACTGGGTTGAGATCTGGTGACTGTGGGGGCCATTTTAGTACAGTGAACTCATTGTCATGTTCAAGAAACCAATTTGAAATGATTCAAGCTTTGTGACATGGTGCATTATCCTGCTGGAAATAGCCATCAGAGGATGGGTACATGGTGGCCATAAAGGGATGGACATGGTCAGAAACAATGCTCAGGTAGGCCGTGGCATTTAAACGATGCCCAATTGGCACTAAGGGGCCTAAGGTGTGCCAAGAAAACATCCCCCACACCATTACACCACCACCACCAGCCTGCACAGTGGTAACAAGGCATGATGGATCCATGTTCTCATTCTATTTACGCCAAATTCTGACTCTACCATCTGAATGTCTCAACAGAAATCGAGACTCATCAGACCAGGCAACATTTTTCCAGTCTTCAACTGTCCAATTTTGGTGAGCTCTTGCAAATTGTAGCCTTTTTTTCCTATTTGTAGTGGAGATGAGTGGTACCCAGTGGGGTTTTCTGCTGTTGTAGCCCATCCGCCTCAAGGTTGTGCGTGTTGAGGCTTCACAAATGCTTTGCTGCATACCTCGGTTGTAACGAGTGGTTATTTCAGGCAAAGTTGCTCTTCTATCAGCTTGAATCAGTCGGCCCATTCTCCTCTGACCTCTAGCATCAACAAGGCATTTTCGCCCACAGGACTGCCGCATACTGGATGTTTTTCCCTTTTCACACCATTCTTTGTAAACCCTAGAAATGGTTGTGCGTGATAATCCCAGTAACTGAGCAGATTGTGAAATACTTAGACCGGCCCGTCTGGCACCAACAACCATGCCACGCTCAAAATTGCTTAAATCACCTTTCTTTCCCATTCTGACATTCAGTTTGGAGTTCAGGAGATTGTCTTGACCAGGACCACACCCCTAAATGCATTGAAGCAACTGCCATGTGATTGGTTGATTAGATAATTGCATTAATGAGAAATTGAACAGGTGTTCCTAATAATCCTTTAGGTGAGTGTATATATATATATATATATATATAAAGTAGTTTAAGAGCTGTTTGCTGTAATTCTCTGATTGGTGGCTCTTTTTTTCACAAGAAATTCAATTATTAATTATTATTATTTTTTTAAATGAAGTTGAAATACCACAAGACTGATGGCTTCAACATGAGCATATACCATGGATTAACAACCTTAGAGATCAAAGTAGGTTTGTCTTTAAAGGTTTATAAAAATGTATTTGCCTATGTAAAATATGGATGTGGGTGGATTTTTACTTCCAGAAACGTCATTGACATTAATGGTGCCATATCTGATTTGAGAGCCATGACAGAGGGAAAGATTATTAGTGCATAATGACAAAATACCAGTCAGTATGGCTTTATATAGAACATCAGTCAAATAAACTCTTTTTATTAAACTTATATGGTGCTTTTTGTAATTTTGGAGATTGATAACCCCAGTCTTCATTCCTTCCATCATTTAGAGAGAAAAAAAGAGTCCCAGGTACTCTTCAAAAATCCATCTTTTATGTTCCATGGAAGGGAAAATGTAATTGGCATTTGGAACAAATTGTATTTTTTTGGGTGAACGATTCCTTTTAGTATGCATCAGGCAGTAGTGTTAGTGCACGTACACACAGCGATTTCTTTCTGTGCTCAATCTCTCTCCCTCCCAAACTGGCCTAGCTTTTAAACTTCAGTTCTCTGAAAGGATAGGTGACTCAATCACAAATGTTTTGCAACAGCCACTGCACAACACTAAAAATGAGGTTAGCTGAGCCCCTCAAGGGCGACAAGGCAAACTTATCACATAAACTCATTGCAGTATTAGTCACCACCACCCTTAGTTCTCTGCCTTTTGACTTTTATTTCTGAAACAGAGCCAAAAAGTGATTCTGCTGAATCACATAAACCCAATTTCCTCAGCATCTACCATTTTGCCCACACTATTTATGACGTTTTGAAAATGGCTGTCTCTTTACAGGGGGAATGAAGAGCACCAGCCTTGCCTGGGGAAATGGAGCACTGAGTGACATCACAATGACTTCAAGACTCTCTCCTACCAATCACAGCGAACCTTGGCAGTAGCATTAACCAATAATTCTCGGCAACCTTTCTTGCTGTATTAAAGGGCATGTAAATGAGCAGGATGACATCACAGATGCAGGTTTAGACACAAGGCTTTACTAAGGTTGAAGAAAGGATAATACACACTGATGTCTGTATTACACTGAATAGAGATGCATTTGCACGCTCTTAGACTATAAAGAAAATGCTTTGCATTAAATCTAAAATAGTTTTGCTTAAGTGCCAACAGGCTGTTCTATAAAATGACAATTGTAAATCCTTCACAACTTAGTGTAGAAAAGCACAAGGCTCACAATTAAACAAGACACTACCGCAAACAATTTCATATCCATGTTGTTGTGCCACCTGTTTTGTAATGTGGTCACCTTGTTCACAGAAAATCTCCATGCACACAGTGAGACAGCTCTTCTGCAGATTTCTGTTCGGAAAAATATGGTGTTACTTAGGGCAGAGGCTCTAACCATGTGTTGCTGTGCTGCTGAGATTCAGGCTCTGTTCTAATTAGTGTACTAACTGTGAAGCCTGATTCACACAGGTAACATTTTGCCAAATTATTTTACATGGTTCATTACACATATTCCAAAGTGAATGTCCAGTTCCAAGGTGAATGTCCACTGTGTGGCGCTAAGAGCGCGTTAAAGTGAAAGTTCAACCAAAAATTACAATTCTCTCATCATCTACTCATCTTCATGCTATCCAGATGTGTGACTTTGTTTCTTCAGCAGAACACAAACAAAGATTTTTTGAAAAATATCTCACCTCTGTAGGTCCATACATTGCAAGTGAATGGTGATCAGACCTTTGTAGATCCAAAAATCACAAAGAAAACATAGAATAATCCAGTTTTTAAATACATATCTTCAGAAGCAGTATAATAGGTATGGGTAAGAAACAGAACAAGATTTAAGTCCTATTTTTACTCTAAATCTCCACATTAACTTTCACTTTCTGATGTGAAAGTGAAACTAAACAGGCACATATGTGACTTGCAGATGTAAAAGTGAAAGTGGTGTTTTAGAGTAAAAAAGGGACTTACATTTTGATCCGTTTCTCACCTACTCCTATTATATCGCTTCTGAAGATATGGATTTAACCACTAGAGTCATATTGATATGTTTCCTTTATGGGATTTTTGGAGCTATAAAAGGTCTCATCACCATTCACTTGCATTGTATGGACCAACAGAGCTTAAATATTCTTCTAACAAAAGAATAAAGGATGAGAGGATTTTCATTTTTGGGTGAACTATCCATTTAAATGTTCTCCCAAACAGATGAGGTTTTTGAAGTTAATGCTCTATTGAGTTTTAAATCAACAAAACCTACCTCCCTACCCTAAACCTTAAACCTAACTAATAGAGTTATAAAAAGCAAATGTACAATGAGTTTAAGGTTAATGTTTTAATGATGTCACGAACCCCGCTCCCTCGCTCCGCCCCCTCGAGCTTCCACGCTCGTTCCGCCCCCTCGAGCTCCCACGCTCATTCCGCCCCCTCGAGCTCGCACGCTCTTTTTGCTCGCTCAAGCCCTCACGCCCACTTTGCTCCTACTCGCTCACATGCTCGTAGGCAATCTCCCTTCCTCGAGTTTCTCACGCGTTTCCAATCCCCCAGAACATTATGACCACCTGCACTCGCGTCATCTGCACTCCTGCACATTAGTTTCACCTGCACTCGTCTCATCACCTGTCATGGTTTACACCTGCACTCGCCCCTATATATATCACTACCCTTTCGTCTCCACGGTTGTTGGTTATTGTATTTAGTTTCCGTGTCTTTGCCCCCGCTAGTCTCGTCTAGTTTTCATCTCTTGAACTCCTCTTGTCCTCCTCTTAGCTTGCCAGCTCCCTTGTTCCGTCATCGATCCGTCTAGTTGTGCTTGTTTCCGCTCGACCTCCGCTCGTTCACCACTCTCCCGGATTGCCCTTTACTCTCGTTGATTCCCGGCCTTTGACCCCGCTCCCCTTGACTACTCTTAACTGGTTTTGCCCTTGTTTTGTACTGTTGCCTGCTTTTATTGTAATAAAGCAGCTTTTTTCTCCAACATTGTGACTGTCTCTACTTGTATTCGCTACAAATGAGTCTCAAATACACAAAACCTACCTCCCTACCCTGCAGCTTAAGCCTAAACCTAACAGAAAATGTTATAATATGTTATAAAAAGCTAATGCGAGATGAAAAATGCACAAAACCGAGAGGATGTAATGAGGTCAATGCAATGCATACTTGCATGAAAAACGGTGGCAGAATAAATATGTGATTATTTTGTTGCTGTCTTGCTGTTGATTATACAGTGTTAAAAGACTCAAGATATAAAGGTTTGTCCATGCTATACCAAACATACTGCAACACAAACAGTATTGATGCAATCTTTACCTCTTATACACACACACACACACACACACACACACCTCACTCTCCTCTCCTGCCTGTTGCCACAGCAACGCAGCACTCTCCTTCACATCTCACCGACAGAAAATGAGCTTTTACAGACATTTTGGCAAACGCACACACAATTATTCTTTCAAACACGGTGCTGACTTTCCATTGACTTCTATTGTTTTTATACTGAGCTAATTATATTTTGTATTCCTTTAACCCTACCCCTAAACCTCACACAAACCTTTTAGATTTTCACCAAGTCATTATTTAGTATGCTTATAATGGCAGTTCCCTCATGGGTACTGATTACCCATCCACACAATGTATATTAGATCTGATTTTAGGTTTAATTACCCTTGTGGGCACATTTGGTTCTCACAATGTAGACAAAACCTGACCCCACACGTATACAATATTTCATTATAAATGCTTCTATGCACCACATAAGACCCTCATGCAAAGACATCCAATAGATTTAAATTCTACAACCAAGTTTACAGCCACACACACAGAACAATTACACACTCTCACCTCACAGTTCTGTCCAGTATAACCCTGGCTGCAGATGCAGGTGTAAGCCCAGAATTCAGACTGCATTTGGGTGCTCTGACTGTTCTCCGTCTCTCCCATCCGACTACAGACACCCCCGTTCAGACAGGGTCTGCCCTCGCAGGGGTCTGGCAGCATGCTGGGGGTCTCAGTAGGGCCGGGGCTTGGAGTAAGAGGGGTCCCAATTCCCCTCCTCACACCGAGGAGGAGGAGAGGAAGTATAAAGCGTTGCATGAGAGCGAGCAAGTGCCTTTTGTCGTCAAAAATGTGTTCCTTTAATTTCCGATTCTCTTTGTCCAACTGTTTCGCATATGCTGGTTGAGAGCAGCTGAATGGTCGTTTGCTTGCAGCAGCTAGAATGCAAGTGTGTATGTGAGAGAGGCAGTTTGTCTGACTGGAGGGATGGAGAGTGTTTGAGGGAGAGGGCGGAGGGGAGGGTACTCATGCAGAGACGACAGGTGACGAGACTCACGCTCCACCTTTCTTTCTTAAATGCACACATTTCAACTTAAGCTCTTTCTGCTGTGTCAGTGGGGCTGAAACTGTGCTGGACGAGCATCAGGCTTTTATGGTTTATTGAAGTCTTCTTTTACAGAGGATCAATCACACAGAACCATAATTTGAAGTCTAATCACAGAGAGTCAATTTCCATGCTGGTCTAGGCTGGTTTGGTATTGGTGGACAAGCATGGCAATGCTGACCATCAAAGTTAGCTTCTGAAGATTGACGACCAGAATGTTTTTTTTCGTATTGGCTGGTTAATCAAGTGACTCTTGCTGGTTAAGCCAGTCAAAACGCTTTGTTGGAACACTAGCACACCAACATCAGTTTGCTTTTAAATAAAAAATTCTTTATATTTTTTTTTTTTGGTTTTAGAAAAGACTGTTCTGAATTCAATACAAGTTATTCTCAGTCAACAGCATTTGCAGCAGAATGTCACAAGACTTGAGTGGATGCCGCGGAGAATAGCGTGAAGCCTCCACACGTGCTACGTCTCCACGGTAACACACTCAACAACTTACATTTATACATTTATATAGCGCTTTTTCTCAAACTCAAAGCGCTTTACATAGTATAGGGGGAATCTCCTCAACCACCACCAGTGTGCAGCATCCACCTGGATGATGCGACGGCAGCCATAGTGCGCCAGAACGCCCACCACACACCAGCTATTGGTGGAGAGGAGATGGTAGAGTGATGTAGCCAATTCAGGTATGGAGATTATTAGGAGGCCATGATAGATAGGGGCCAATGGGGGAATTTGGCTAGGACACCGGGGTTAAACCCCTACTCTTTACGAGAAAGTGCCCTAGGGATTTTTAATGACCACAGAGAGTCAAGACCTCAGTTTAACATCCCATCCGAAAGACGGTGCTTTTGACGGTGCTCAACAAGCCACGTGATAAGATGTGCGGGTTGACGGTCTCAGACGCGGGGGCAACCTAGAGGGCATTGGGCATTCCAAATTGGGGAGAAAAAAAAGTACAGCTAAAAGATGTAACCATTATATGTGTTAGCATGATTTTATTGTGATAAAATCACTTAAAATCTTATCTGTTAAAAGAAAAAAAAAAAATCTAATTGTTCCCAATTTAAAAATTTGTTTTCCTGACAAAGTAGCATTAGTAAACTTTTTTCATCTCACTAAAATCATGTACAACAAATATTTTATCACACTAATATCATGAAAACACATATAATGTTTACGTTTTTTTCATATGTTTGAAACAGTGTGTATTAAGTTTATGGACTGGCTCACTTCCATTGTTTTTTCTTCTTTATCTCTTTTTTAAACGAGGAGCGAGTCTTTACAATTTTTTGTGGTAATAAAAATTATACACATTATAACTTTTATACATTATAACTATTTTGGGGATAGTTTCACTCAAAAATTAAAATGCTGTGCTCCTTTACTCATCCTCTTGTCATTTCAAACCAGTATGACTTTCCATCTACCATGGAACACAAGGCAGATGTTAGTCAGAATGTTAGGGACTGACATCCTCAGTTACCATTCACTTTCATAAATTTATATTACATTATAATACATGTTTGAGAGTGACATGGTACTTTTTGTTTGTTACTTCAGTGGTGCTTTCTATTACTATTAGTTATTTGACCCCCCCCAACCAAAACTATTAAACTTCAGCATGTAACTTGCACCACATCATCTGTGGTAGGCTAAGGCAAGATGTGCTTTTAGTGACATTTTTTATTTTAAAATCAAATATGTGTCCTTTTTCAAGCAATTAGACAAACAGACAACAAATAAATAAATGCCATAAAATTGACCCAAGCCATTTATGGACAGACTATTACTTAGTCTTGGTATTTTAGCATGAATCAGCTAACAACAACTCAGAGCACCCAGGCATTCACCTATAGTAGTGCTCCAGTAACCACCCAGAACTCCACAACATCTGCATAGCAACATGCTAAAAATGACTCAGGACACTTTAGCATCTGTACAGCAACGCTCTGGCAAGAGTCTCATTCTTAGTACCTCTCAGTACCTCTCAGTAAACAGCTTGCTTTTTAGGTCCAAAATCCCTGATTAGTCAAATACATGCAGAACATCCTAATTTGTATACTCTACCCTCATTTTATCCAACATCTTCTGTGCCCTTACAAAACAAGCAAATTATAGTGAATGTCCTTTAGAGTAAAAACATACAGGTTAAGACCCAAGGACATTTCTAAACACCTTTCTATTGAATAACATTCTCTACATCCCTAAAAGGATGATCTGTGAGCCTTTTGTGATGTGGAGTTGGGTTTTTATTATGGGCTCACAGCTAGCCGCCCTCACGATATGCTTTCTTAACAATCTCCTCTTCAATTACTCCTCCTGATTGTTACCATGACAACCACACTGTCTAACACTGCATGGCTCCAGCAAAAGCTTTGTGACTGCCACTGTTACTGTTGCTCACTATAACTATATCACCAATATCTCAACCTCGAAGTGTCTTTTTATATGTACAGGGCATAGAGACGATCTGTACATCACACCATATGTTAGAATCATTCTACAGCCCAATTGCAGCCCAGAAGCACTGATTGAGGTAGATTCAGCAAAAGTTCTATCATCATTCATCCACTCATGATGTCGCTCCAAACCCACATGACTTTCTGGAACACAAAAGGAGAAATTTTAATTGAATATTAATATTTTGGTCTGTCTTTTCAATACAATGGCAGTGGATAGTGATTTACTTTCAAGCTTCAAAAAGGATTCAAACGTATCATAAAAGTAGTCCATGTGATACCTGCGTCATAATCCAAGTCTCATGAAGGACTACATACAAAAAAACAAAACATTTAGTTCATTTTTAAGTGAAAATCTTGACTTCCATTTAATTGCATCTTTTTTTCCATATCCTGAACGTGTGGTGACTGAGGCAAACATTCTGCCTAATATCTCATTTTGTGTTTTACGGAGGGATGCAAGTTATACAGGTAAACAATGACAGAATTTTCATTTTTGGGTGAACTTTCCATTTGATATAATCCTTGAGATGTACGTAAACTGATTTGACTTGCTGTTTGTACTGGAGGGCTCATGCAGACTCGACTCTAACTAAACAAATCCCTCCTGGACAACTTAATTACTGAATATATAATTCTATAAAGCCCTTCTCCTATACATTTTTGATTAGTCTTAAAATTAACATATTGTGATATGAAACTAAAGTGAACCTCACAACAGAGAACAGAGAGTGACAAACAATAAACGTGCATTAAGGAAGCAGTACATGAGCAATGAACAATGGCGCCTCCTCCTGGACACAAATGCCATGGAAGACAATGATTTGGTCCATACCAGCAAAGATTATATACACATTTTGTAACTTTAATTAGTACATTTTGTAAATAATTCAATCACAAAATTATTTTATATATTGAAGCTGTAGGGAGGGGTTGCCATTTTTGTTTTCACTACCTTTTTCACTCTGTTTATGGCAAGAGAGGGAGAAAGATAAGCAATGTTCTGCTATTCTTTCTTTTTAGGTTAGTTAATAGACCTTATTCACCATAGCACCATCTTTGTGCATCTTTTTAATGGGAATAAAGAGGAGGCTGTGAGGGGACTGACTTACCAGATCTTCAATGGTACACACAGTATAAAGCTGGATAAAGCTTAAAGCACATCTGATTTTTCACAACTCTTATCTGGAGTTTTTTTTTTGTCTACAGAATATTCTTGAAAATATATCTATTCAATGTTTTGTCCGTGAAACGACCCAGAAACACTTTAAACTGCTGTAGAGCCCATTCAAAAGACTGTAAGTCTAGCCCTCACAGCCTTGTTGTCATTCCCATGAAAAATCAAAGATGGCACTGCTGTGGTTTAGTTACTTTACCTTTGGGGTGTTTTTGTGATCTTGCATCCCCCATAAGAGATTTCTGCTTCCATTCTTTCTGACAACAAACATGGTAAATAGATGTACGCTTCTGTCTGGTTTGAAGGCAAATTTAATTAATGTTCCATCCAAAGAAAGACCCTACACAATATGGGCGTAACACAAAGAAACATTCCCTTTTTTCCAATAACAAATTCAATCGAGTTTTGTGTTCCCAAGTTCTCTCACAAAACATGCAGTTGTAGCTAATCGATGTAGCCTACCCTTCCCCATTCTTATAATTTAGGCTGCTCGCCCAAATGCCATCCCAGATGTGTATGACTGTCTTTCTTCTGCAGAACACAAACAAATTTTTTTATAAGAATACCACAGCTCTTTAGGTTCATACAATGCAAGTCCACAAGGGACCAACACTTTGAAGCACAAAAAGCATGTAAAGGCAGCAAAAAAATAATACATACAACTCCAGTGGTTAAATCCATATCTTCAGAAGCAATATAGTAGGTGTGGGATTTGAATCATACATCTACACTTTCAAACAGCCCTCCTAAGCGCTCTTCTCACCTAAGAGTTCTTCTTCTTTTGTTTTTGATGATTCACATTCTTCATGCATATAGAGAATGTGAAGTTTAATCATGGTGTGTTGAATTTTCTGTAACTGGCATCATCATTTTGTTTATGCACTATGTTGTGAGGATCCTGCTGCCTTTCTGCAAGTGAGTTTGAGTGCTTCTGATTTTCTGCCGTGATTCTGAAAAACATCGTCATGGTAGGTTCCTGCTGCATCAAGAACTGTCATAGTAAGTCACACCATCGTTCAGGGAGAAAACTGGACAATGGAATATGTTTTGTTGCCTTTCCTGCATGTAAAAAACATGAAGGGAAGCAGGTTGAGGAGGTGACGAGATGGCGTGGATAGCTGCTGTAAGAAGGAAAGACATTACTTTTAACAACATTCAGTTTGTTCTCTGCATTTTCAGTCATGTGAGTTCTGTGGTCTCTAACTTTGACCTAAATTGTACAAGTGTGTGTGTGTGTGTGTGTGTGTGTGTGTGTGGCAATGGGTGAAATCAGAAAAACAGGCAAATGTAAAACCACAACAAATGCTCAGGGATGCAACATTTTTATAAATTAGGAAACTTATTATTCTTTGTCCTTAGGATTTGTAACATTTAAACTCACCAAAGTGTATGCACTCAGTCCAAAAACAAGTTTACAGTGTTCGGGTATGTGAGTGAAGGTAGTGCATCGGGGTCCGTAATCCAGTCTTGGGCAGCCAAATTATATGGTTCTATGTTGTTTATCGTCCTTAGTTTGTCCAAGTACTGTTGCTTGGCATTGAGATTTAATTTCTCCCGGCAGGGTCCCTTTTTTTCCATTCTTCATCTCTTCTCTTCCCTTCTCAATCTAGATTTGAACTATTTAAGCAACTGTTTAGTCAAACAAAACAAAATATATGCAAGTATCGGTAACAGAGCGTGATCCTCACAAGATGGCGCCCCCATCCCAACATGCAACACATTCTCTACAAGCCACCTACTGAGCACCGAGAATTTATAGTAAAAAATAACTGTTTTTAATCTGTTTCTCACCCACACCTATAATGTTGCTTCAGAAGACATGGATTTAACCACTGTCTTATAGATTACTTTTATGCTGCCTTTGTGTGCTTTTTGAGCTTCAAAGTTTTGATCCTTTTAACTTGCATGATATGGACCAACAGTACTGAGAAATTCTTCTAAAATCTGCATTTGTATTCAGCAGAAGAAATAAGTCATACACATGTGGTGTAAAGGGTGAGTAAATTATGATAGGATTTTCATTTTTGGATTAGCTATTCCTTTAAATGTATCGGCATGGACAATCAAATATTTTAAATCATTCAAGAGAAAAGAAGAACAAAATATACAATTTATTATTGCCTCAAAAGCATCATCCAATTAGCTGAGCGCACACACACACACACACACACACACACACACACACACACACATTTTGGAACATCACGTAATGAAGGGCACTCACATTGAATAAAGCAAATTATAATTCAGATAACGTTTTGAAATGCATTGCATGGAAAAGGTTGCAAAAATTAAAAATAACAATAAACACCTCCAATGCGCAATTCTAATTAATGTCGACAGAGGGCAATAGAGGACTTAATCAAAACATTTACTGTTGGTGGCAATGCAGTCTAATAAAAATGTCCCCTGATCTCAAAACACTTGAAATCAGCATCTTCAAGTGCCAAATTAGTTTCAATGAGTAAATAAAAAATATTAATAATAAAAAAATAAAATAAAACAACAATTTGTAAAAAGTTTCACTCCAAAGTTTTGCTTGTGGTGTTTGGATTGTGTTGTGTCAATGCAATGCTGATAAGGATTGAGATACTTAAAAGAGAGAGAGAGAGAGAGAGAGAGAGAGAGAGACCAAAAATTTAAAAAACATAGCAAAAATAAAAACAAAAATGGAGTGACACTTTACTTGCCATCATAGGTCAGCAAGAGCTCCAGGAAAATTCTGTATTATAATAATTTACATAGATTCATGATGATTAGGCCAAATTGTGTTTTGACAATCCCCCTGGAGCAACCTGGAGTTAAGTGCCTTGCTCAAGGACACAATGGTGGTGGCTGTGGGGATCGAACCAGCATCCTTCTGATTACCAGATTACCAGTTATGTGCTTTAGACCACTACACTACCACCACCACTATCACAGTGTCAAAACAGAATTCACAGAATTTTGTGAAGGAAGTCGCATAGCATCTCTCATCAAAGAGCAAAACTGTCTGATTCCTGCTAATAACTGCTGATCTTTACTCAGATATTTTTTTCTCAGAAAAATTTATCAAGAGTCAAAGACCAGTTTTGAAACCTAGAAAATGTTTGAGCTACAGTAAGTGTACATCTATTGCAATATTACATTACATTTATCATACTCTAAATCTCAGGATCTGTAACCCTTTCCAGGTTAGGGAACCATGTTAATGTATGGGGGTGATAGAATGCCAGTAGGTTGATCATGATCATGATTCATAGGCGGTGCTAAGGGTTGGTCTACCGAAGCTTGAGCCCCAAATGTTTTCAGTAAAGCCCTGAATGTTTTTTATCATCTTGTAGTGAGATCAAAAGTACCAATGCCAATCAAGCTGGTACTAAATATAAATATATTTTGATATTAAGTAATATATACAGTATATAGATTAATGATTCCGTCTTTCTACAGTCTTGTTGGTGACTTTTAGCATTCATGTGTATGCGCAAGAAGTGTGCTCACAATCCACAATTGCACCACCAGTGTTTCAGTGTGAATGGTCCAAATGTCTGTCTTGGTGAGATATTGAAAGCTGTGTTAACTTAAAACACACAATCATTAATAGGCTGTGCATTGAACTACGGAAAGCTGAGAGGCACAAAATATGTATATTTTTAAAACATGTTTTAAAGTACATAATGTAAATAGGTTGTAATGTTTTTACACTTTTTTTCCGTGTGCTACATGGACCAGTATCTATGTTGCGCACCATCTCCGTATTTACATTTGCGACTCCCGCTGCACGCATTGCATGCTCCTGTGAACACTGATGGGGGAGAGTAGTATGACGGATGCCACGCCTGGGCCTCCAACTCCCGGGACGCCCCAGTCGCGACCTCCATCACAGGGCTTCAGCCCATGTAAGCCTGTGCCTTATTGTGGCCCTGGAGACCTTTTAGATTTAATATAAGCCTAATATTTACTATATAAAAGACATTGCAGATGAAACATATACACTTTTATTATAATGTGTGTTAAAATATACAGTATTCCAATATTTCATCAATACACCCCATGCGTATCCACAAAGGTCTGGGCTAAGCCCCAAATATCCAATGACCTTAGAACTGTCTCTGATAATAAAGTGTGTGTTTTGGATTAATACACACTGTCTAACCTTCCATCAGTGTAAGTGTACAGATAAACACCCTATCTCTTGCTATATATATACCTTCTACCCCCTCCCTACCTGAATTCATTTTAATACCCTGAATTGTCCAAATCCACTCTCATGAGACAGACCCCAGAAAGTGTAATGCATGTTAAACCACTACAGGCAGAATGGAGCCGATATAAGATGCCAGTACAAGCAGTAGAAAGTGCACACCTGGTGCCTGCCTGTGTCATGCGGGTTGACTTCACCACTCAACAGCTCATTGCTTTGACGTCACAAGTCCTGCCATACTAATCGACACAGACACTAATCCAGCTCTTCTATAAAGCCCTACTGCTCTGCTCGGGGGGAGAGTAGAGAGAGAGGGGAAGGGATGTTAGGATAAAGGATGTAAGGGGTGGGGGAAAAAAATAGATAGGGACATGAAAGCTTGACAGACAGTGGTGTGGCATTTCAGCGCTCGATTGGAGTATAACCTTGCAGTATATTTCTTATTGCGCCTAGCATTAACCCATTGCAGTTACATAGATCAGACTTCAGGCCTTCATTGTGCCCAGCACACTGACCAGGCATCGCACTGGAAGGACAGTGCTCCCCAATGGGGCCGGCAGAGGGGCAGAGCTGTGGGAGCTGCCCCCCTATGCCCCCTATTATCATACCAAGTATGGCCAGCGTGGAGCTTTGCACCACCCAAGAGGATGGCTGTCTTCTCACAGACGGGTAGGACTCCATGTGACCTACTGTATGTACTTATGTGCATGAACAGATGGCTTATGTTTAAGTGGTGTATTCCTACTTGGGGATAAACACTTACTATATATATAATGTTGTGCTTTTATACACAAAAATGTGGTAAACAATGGATTTGTAGCGTGTTTGTAAACACATGGTTTTGCTGCACCGTAAAAAAGATTTAAATGTTACAAATTTACATGGAAAAATTCTCAAAAAAATGAAATTGTGAAAACATGTTAATTGGTTAACTGTAAGTGGGAAATGTTTCAAAAAGACATTACATAAAATGTTACTGTAAAATTAAAACAAACAAATTAAACAATACATATACTTTACTGTAAAATATTGTTATAAAGTAAAAATTATTAGAAATATGCAGTCATCAAATGCCATCCCATAATCCGTGTTAATTACCATTTACTAATTACTTCTCTAAAATTGTAATCAGATTACTGATTTTTACATTGAAAAAGTAGTCGCATTACTAATTACTTTACATTGAAGTTACTCTCTAAAACACGTTTCACAGTAAGGTTTTTTCCCATTCAGCAAATCAAAATAATGTTTTCTCCTTGTTCATTGTCACATGCATTTTAATTTGTACAGATATTATAATATAATTCATGTTTTAAATTACATGTATTATTCTACATAAATAATATTTTTTAGAAGTAACCCAGGTAATGTACTTAAAAGTAGTTAACTTAACTGAAAGCCAATAACTGTAATCTTATTACAAAGAATTTAAAATGTAATATGTTGCACTACTTTTTAACATCTTTTTCAAAATTAATTTGAATACAAAAATGAATTACTTTGTAATTAGATCACTCCCAGCACTGACCCTAATACCTGAAATTGTGTCACTTTTGGCATTTACATTTGGCAATATTTTACTGTAAATTTAACAAAAGAGAAAAAAATTATAGTGTATCCACCTCTTTTTTTCTTATTATTGGTAGACTGAGGGTTGGAAAACAGTGCTGCAGTAAAGGTTTGTTTCAATATATCAGTATACATCCTTGGAATTAAACTCATAACCTTAACATTGTTGGCATCATACTCACTAATTGAGCTACATGATGATCATGCGTCAATAGTGATTATAGTGTAAAATATATAAAATAGTAATCCAAATCTGCATTTCTGCAAGGTAACATGTACAGTTATACCAGTAATACAGTAGTCTATATATACACCACTCTATGCAAGGGTGTAGCCAGGAAATTACTTTTGGGTGGGCCTCACTAAAAATGAATGGGCCAAGTTTTTGCCTAATTCTTAAATTTTTTACCAAATTGTCCTTAACAACAGAGAGGCGGCACATTCAAACAATTTTTTCACACTTTCAGAAATCAGAAATTGAGCATTTTTTAGACGTATATGAAGTCAGTGAATAATTCCTAATATTCGGGGTGGTCCTAGTTCTAATTTGGGCCCACCCCAGCCTGGCCTCATGTAATTTATTTGAGAATTGCAAAGTTTTTGCAAAACTGAAATAATGTGCTTCATTACAAATTTGGATGCAGTTTTCAAGTCAAATGTCCAGCGGGGGGCGCCAAAACCAAGTGGAATGAATTTGTAATCAGACAAGGCTTTTAAGGTGGATTTTAGATGGAGATTTTAATAAGTAAAACATACCTCTCCCTAGCCCACCCTTGGCTATGCCACCGCTCAATGGTCTAGTGTCTCCACATGGCCACAAAATCATTGAGTGTGTGCATGTGCAAGTGTGCACACAGGTAATAACCATAAGGTGTGTTACAAATCAGCTGCTGGCCAAGAGATACAAACATCACATGCAAACATTCAGATAATCACACCCCCTTCATTGCAGCTTAGGTGATTCTCATAGGTACCTGTCTATATCCTCAATCTGTGAGCTAAACATTAGCAGGAGTAGCTGCTGCCTCGTGCCAGGGTGAAATCTGTTCCATTAGCTTGTTAATGACTTACGACTGACAGCAGAAGGGGTAGGCTGGATTACACCACTACTGCTAGGCAGCGGTCGTCATAGAGACCTGACGAGATACGTGACGCACACAGGCTGCACATGTGAAATCTGTCACAGTTGTTTTACTAAAGTGCTTTTGAAGAACTGTACATTATCCCTTGCAAATTTCATATGGTCTCTTTTTGGCCCAGTTAGAAATACACAAGTGCGCGTCAAAGCAAGCATTCAGATATGCTTCAGACCACACCTCAATGAGTGTTAAATATAGTTACTATTTAATTTTGATCGAGTGATAAAGGATGTACCACCTGTAGGCTGCAGCTTTTCAGAGAGAAATTTCCATTATTTCATCACTTCCCTGTTTCAGAAAGCTTAGGCAGACAAACAGACAAACTATGTAAAACAGGTATTCAGGTTCCCTTAATCCTTGTTCAGCCCCTCTGGGAGAAAATAAACAGAGTTGGAACAGGAGGGACAAAGAAAGAGATTATTTATTTATTTATTACATATTTATTTCTGAGATGATAACTGAACACCACTAACATGCAACAGGTCACGTGAAAACCATGAATCACACCACTGTTTGAAATGTTTACTTGAAATGTTGCATAATGACAGTTTCACTAACATTTTTTTTTAAATAGTCAGCAGAATAGTGCATACTGTGCAATGATAACCCATAGTGGAATGTTCTAATCCAATCAGTTGCAAATGTAAAATGACTTTATGAGGACATAATCCATTTTGATATAATCGCTCCCTGACTGTGTGTTATAAGCATTGTAATCCGGGCCTCAGCGTTTCTCTGTAGTGGCTTGAGAGTGGAGCGATTAGTCTCAGGTCACCTGGGAGCAGCTGCAATTAGCGAATCCTACTTGCACTAGCAGAAAGCCTAGTTTCTTCACATTGTGATAGTTCTACACACAGTGTCTTGCATTCCTGAAATTTTATTTGGATTATATTGTCTCAATCTCTAATGTTATTGGTTGAGCTAACTGACAACATCATTGACAGCAACATCTGTCCACTGTCGTTTATGTGATGGGCAGCTTAGTATTGTAATACTGTGGATCACACACACACACACACACACACACACACACACACACACACACACACACACACACACACACACACACACACACACACACACACACACACACACACACACACACACACACACACACACACACACACACACACACACACACGTAGTTGCTGTAACTGTTGCATTTGGAGTGGTGGTGGTGTAGTGGCTAAAGCACTAAACTGTTAAGCAGAAGGTTGCTGGTTTGATCCCCACTGCCACCACCATTGTGTCCTTGAGCAAGGCACTTAACTCCAGGTTTCTCCGTGGGGATTGTCCCTGTAATAAGGGCTCTGTAAGTCGCTTTGGATAAAAGCGTCTGCCAAATGCATAAATGTAAATTTGCTATACCAAACTTTGAATTGTGTTCTCCCAATTTTCCAATGAAACAGAGGGATGGGGGATCTGGATACCCAGGCCATGGATGACTGTCTTGTACAGAAAAAAGGGGACAGACTGCCCTTTCAGGTAATCAAATCCATGCTCTCATCCTTTGCTTTGCTTTCTTCCAAATGTATGTGTTTTTATTCAAGTTTCTGCATTTGTGCATTTATCTCTTCCATTTAGCTATCCATTTTATTTCAATTCATACAAGCAATGCAACTGATATTGTAGGGGAAAATTATAAGGATACACATTACAAATACATTGCATTATAAAAAACAAACAAACAAATTGTAGAACCCTCACGGGAAGGAGGACAGGAAACGAAGGTTCCAGGGAAAAAGGTAAGGTTTTTAATGGTTGTCTGTCTCACAAACAATTATAAGAAAACCAACACACAATAACACAAGCGCAGTGGGTTGGCTTGCTCTGGTCGCCTCTGCTCTGCGGCCGCTGGCTTTTTCACCGCTCTCCTCACTCTACTGCAATTAGAGACAGGTGTTAGTCATAATTTGGCCCAGGTGTGAGCGCCCTTACCGCTTCTCTCTCCCGGACGGGCGCTTGACCACGCCCCCGCTGCCACATACCCCCACCGCCCGACTCAGGCCGGGCGTCATCCGGCCTGCCTACCACTCCCCCATTTCTGGAGAGGAAGTCGGCGGCAGCCATCTGCACCCCGGTCTGTGGATCACCTTGAATTTAAAAGGCTGGAGAGCGAGATACCAACGGGTGATCCGGGCGTTAGTATCCTTCATGCGGTGGAGCCACTGGAGTGGGGCATGATCCGAACAGAGGGTGAAGGCCCGCCCCAGCAGGTAGTAACGGAGGGTGAGGACCGCCCACTTGATGGCCAAACACTCCTTTTCCACGGTGCTGTACTTAGTCTCCCTTAAGGAGAGCTTCCGACTAATGTACAGCACCGGGCGCTCCTCCCCTCCACCACCTGCGAGAGTACGGCCCCCAGCCCTCTGTCTGAAGCGTCCGTCTGCAAAATAAAAGGGAGAGAAAAATCAGGTGCATGTAAAAGCGGCCCCCACAAAGTGCAGCTTTAATCTGCGTAAACGCCTGTTGACACTGCTCCGACCATTGGACCGGATCTGGAGCCCCCTTTTTAGTGAGATCAGTCAGCGGGCTGGTGACGTCCGAATAATTAGGCACAAATCTTCTGTAATAGCCAGCCAGCCCCAGGAACTGTCTCACCCCTTTTTGGTCTTAGGTCTAGGGCAAGTCGCAATCGCCGCAGTCTTTTCAATTTGGGGACGCACCTGGCCATGACCCAAGTGGAACCCCAGATACCGTACCTCCACACGCCCAACCGCACACTTCTTAGGGTTTGCCGTGAGCCCCGCCCGTCGCAGCGATCTCAGGACGGCCCTCAGATGATGCATGTGCCGCTGCCAATCATTGCTATAGATGATAATGTCATCCAAATAGGCAGCGGCGTACGCGGTATGCGGTCTGAGGATCCGATCCATGAGTCGCTGGAACGTGGCTGGGGCCCCGAACAAACCGAAAGGAAGCGTCACAAATTGGTGTAATCCAAACGGCGTGGTGAAGGCTGTTTTCTCGCGGGACATTGGTGTCAAGGGGATCTGCCAATAGCCCTTTGTTAAATCCAGGGTCGAGTAAAATCGAGCAGTACCTAACCGATCGAGCAGTTCATCAACACGGGGCATTGGGTACGCGTCAAATTTAGACACCGCGTTGACTTTCCTGTAATCCACACAGAACCGAACCGACCCATCACTCTTGGGAACAAGAACAACCGGGCTGGACCAATCACTGTGGGATTCCTCTATTACGCCCATATCGAGCATTGCATCTAATTCTTCCCGAACGATTTTCTTTTTATGTTCGGGTAAGCGATAGGGGCGGCAACGCACCACCGCGCCCGGCTCGGTCTCGATGTGGTGCTGTATGAGGTTCGTACGGCCCGGAGAGGGGAAAACACGTCCGCAAACTCTTTTTGTAACTCGGAAACCTCTGTGAGCTGCCGCGGTGAGAGCTGGTCCCCACAAGTGACCGGAGTGTTAAGATTGTAGTTTTTGTTTACCTCCGGTCCGAGCTCCGCCCTCTCCGGAACTACCGTGGCCAACGTCACAGAGGCCGCCTCCTCCCTCCACAATTTCAGGAGGTTGAGGTGATATATTTGACGCGCGCCCCTCTATCGGTACGTTTGACTTCATAATCGAGATCCCCTACTCGTCGTGTGACCTCAAACGGTCCTTGCCACTTGGCGAGTAATTTTGAGCTCGATGTTGGGAGTAATACAAGCACTTTATCTCCCGGTGCAAATTCCCGTAGCTGAGCACCCCTGTCATACAGCCGGCGTTGGCGTTCTTGAGCCTGGAGCAAATGCTCTTGTGTTAATCGCCCCAGTGTGTGGAGCTTTGCTCGAAGATCAAGAACGTATTGAATTTCATTTTTGGCATTAGAAGGTCCCTCCTCCCAATTTTCACGGATGACATCGAGGACCCCGCGTGGGCGTCGTCCGTACAACAACTCAAACGGGGAGAACCCGGTGGAGGCTTGCGGGACCTCTCGTACTGCAAATAACAGGGGTCTAGCCACTTATCCCAATTTCTAGCGTCATCGTGTACGAATTTACGAATCATGTTCTTGAGCGTTTTATTAAACCGTTCCACTAGGCCATCTGTCTGAGGATGGTAAACGCTAGTGCGGATCGATTTGATGCCCAAGAGCTCGTAAAGTTCGCGAAGTGTTCGTGACATAAACGTTGTGCCCTGGTCGGTGAGGATCTCTTTCGGGATCCCCACCCGGGAGATTATCTTGAAGAGTGCCCCTGCAACACTGCGTGCGGAGATGTTGCTCAGAGGCACTGCTTCCGGATACCGCGTCGCGTAATCCACTAGGACTAACACGAAGCGATGTCCGCGTGCCGACCGTTCTAATGGCCCGACGAGGTCCATCCCAATTCTTTCGAAGGGGACCTCGATTAATGGTAGAGGGCGCAATGGCGCTTTTGGGGTGGCCGGTGGGTTTACCAGCTGATATTCACGGCACGCCGCACACCACCTGCGGACGTCACCACCGTCCAAGAGTTGGCGACTTTCCTCTGGGGACCGACCAACCCGTTGCAGGATGGCTCTTCGCAGATCGTTGTAAGCCAGGAGGCTTGTTGCCGGCAGTTGTTGGGCCGCGAGTTGTGCTTCCCCGGACAGGAGAGGGACTAATCGGGCTGCCCACTGGTCTTGGGGCCACCCCCAAATCTCCGCCGTCCTCTCGAAGAGGTCGATGAAGGCCTCTGGGTCGTCCGCCGGCCCCATTTTCTGTAACGCGGGTGGGGGCAATGTGGCGCGGGTGTCCGGGGTCGCGGCTGCGGCTGGAGCGGCCTCCTGGCTGAGGAGGCTCCGGATGGCATGCCGATCCTCTGCTTGAGCCCGCATGATTTCGAAAAAACGGCGATCCTGGTCTTGCCGGAGCTCAAGCAGGGATTGTTGGTGGCTCTGGTGGAGTGTCGCGAGGGACTGGAGGACTTCAGCCAGCTGGGAGGACTCTATGGGGCGACTCTGTTCCATTATTATGGTTTTTCCCGGGTTTCGGCACCAGTGTAGAACCCTCACGGGAAGGAGGACAGGAAACGAAGGTTCCAGGGAAAAAGGTAAGGTTTTTAATGGTTGTCTGTCTCACAAACAATTATAAGAAAACCAACACACAATAACACAAGCGCAGTGGGTTGGCTTGCTCTGGTCGCCTCTGCTCTGCGGCCGCTGGCTTTTTCACCGCTCTCCTCACTCTACTGCAATTAGAGACAGGTGTTAGTCATAATTTGGCCCAGGTGTGAGCGCCCTTACCGCTTCTCTCTCCCGGACGGGCGCTTGACCACGCCCCCGCTGCCACACAAATCAAACAAAGTCTTAACATTACAAGATTAAAGGAGTAATGTTTTGAAATAAAAGTCAAAATAATGACATTGAAGACATAGCATTAAGTGATTAAAGTAGTAATGTGCTCAGAATTATATTGTAATATTACGAAAACAAATTCATAAATTTGGGAGATTAAAGAATAATCATGATTTGTGATTATCACAATAGGAGTAGGCCATCGAGGCAGCAGCTTGAATTAGAAAAGCATGTGGAGGATTTAGATAAATCATAATTACATTTATACAGGAGATACTGTAGGACCTGTCAGACAGTGCTCGACTCCATGGGTATTGTTGGTTACATCTGCTCCACTTTGCTCTTCTCCACCACATCTTTTTTATGTTACATTCCTTACAAATTTAATCTCACAATATTATGACTTTAATCTCACAGTGCTACGATTTTATTCTCATACAAGCTCATAATCCTATGATTTTATTCTCATAACATTGTGACTTTAATCTTATAATGCTATGACTTAAGTCTCATAATTTTGACTTTATTTTCAAAATCTTGTAATGTTATGACTTTATTCTGGAATTGTTCTATTTTATTTTAATATGACCCTAAAATGGTGCTGTATGTTACAACCCAAATTCATACCAAAAGAGATAAGCAAAGCTGTTTTGGGTCTAAAGGGTCTCAAAGCTGCTTATGAAACAATGTGTATTGTGATAAGCACTACACAAATAAAAATTACTAGACTTGACATGCCTAGGATCATAGAGCTGCTGATATAGTGCCCTGCTGGATTATGGTGTTTGTTTAATGGGGATTGTATATTGAAATCTTCTCTTTTTATCTCTTCTTTTGTTGGTATATTTTATTTCTTATTTGTACTTTGAACTCTCTTGGTCTTATTCCATCCAAGAACTGCCCATCTCATTTTCTTGCTACTACGCACCTTAAACAAAACCTGGAAAATGTTACATAATCCAGTGATTAGTTCATCCTTAAATACACTCATTGTACAGTATCTGTCATATTCCCTGTTGTCTTTTGTTTTTGTACTTTTATGTTGAAATTCCTGAGTTCCTGTTTCCTGTTAGTTTTGTAGTCCTTTGTAGTTTTATTCATTGATTGGCTCTTCCTGATTATTTCTCATTCCCTGATTGGTTCCCCAGGTGTTCCTCGTTCCCTTGTTTGTTCCCTTGTGTATTTAAGCCCTTGGTTTCCCTGTTTCCTGTGTCAGTTCTTGTATGTATGTATGTATGTTTTTGTCTAGGCGTGGTGCCAGGTTCCCTATGTCTCGCCTTTCTCGCCTTTCTCGCCTTTCTCGCCTTTCTCGCCTTTCTCGCCTTTCTCGCCTTTCTCGCCTTTCTCGCCTTTCTCGCCTTTCTCGCCTTTCTCTGGAGTTAACTTGTTTATTAAAGCTGCATTAGATCCAAATTCCTTGCCTGCCTCGTCACAGTATCTATCTGGTATATTATAAGCATTTTGTTTCCAGGTGTACTGGTGCCCCCTCTGACTCCTGAAAGTCTACTAACTGTGACTAACTGATTTTCTGGCCAATGCAACCTCAATTTTAAGTGTTTACCCAAGCTGAGACTATCAGTCAAGATTGGAGATAACCATGTCTGATACAATTAGTCATCTCTTAGAAGTGTAACATCTAACATAGTAATGCAACACCACAGAAAAAAGAAGTTAGAAACTAGAGTCAAGGTTAAATATGAGAATATTACGTAGAAAATGAATTTTTCGCTTACATACTCATAACTCTGACCCTATAATTTGGTGTCTCCAAAGGTCACACTATTTTTCTATCATTGCTCCTACGGTTACTCATTTACAATCATCTCAGTAAATTCTATACTTGGATCTAAGCTGTATATTGTATACTATCATCCTTTCTCCTTTTCTTTGCAGATCTTCCCCGATCCAGTGGAGGTAGTTTTTGGTCCCGAGAGCACTTTAACTTGCATGCATCAGGGGAAGGAGCGTCTACCTTCCATTGTGGTGGAGCCAACTGATGTTAGTGAGGTGGAGAGTGGTGAGCTACGCTGGCCTCCAGAAGACATGGACTTTGATGAAGATGAAGATCTGTTCCTGGAACAGTGTATCCCACCTGCTAACATCGCCGATTGGGGGGAGGATGAGGAAGAGACATCTGTCATTGAAAACAACAAGCAGATCACTTCTCTATTAGGTAATGTTCTTTAAAAATGACTTTGTTTACCTTTGATATTTGTTTAAAAATGGCGATGTTGAATTACATTTTGATCAGTTTCACTCTCTTTATCTATCAATGTACTGTATATCTATATCTGCAGATCTTCAAACAGATGACTTTAGAGATGATACCCCGACTCTACCACCGGAGAGTGCTCCCACCCTGAACTGAAGCCAGATGAACACTGTCCACTTCACAGCGCCTAACCATACAGCGACCTGTTAAACCCTGTGCTTTCCCTTCAGGAATTTACAATGAGATTGACTAAGAGGCCCATTTACTACTCTGATTGTGATCTGAATGTGGTCACACATCAAGACAAAATTACATTCAACTGACCTTTTTACTAGAGAGAGCAGAGAATAACAGCAACCAGTGATGACTGAGGTCATCGTGAAAATATACATTTTACTTGTGTAAAATAGTTGCTCACATAGCTCTTTACACACAGTTTGCATCTCTCATAGGTTAATTTATTTGATTCAGAGTGTCAATGTAGAACGTTTATTATGTCTCAACTTAGTGTCTAATCACTTCCTGTTTGAGTTGTTACCATATTCTCTTTACCACAGAGTTAAGAAAAAGTATGAAGAAATTATCAAAAAAGGGAAGGAACACAATGGAAACACATGACAGAGTGTATTTATGGTGGAGTTATGTCATAAAATTGCATGCAAGTGAATGGTGGCCAGAGCTCTCAAGGTCCAAATTTCACATAAAGGCATTATAAAAGTAATCCATATGACTCCAATGGTTAAATCAATGTCTTCTGAAGCAATCCAGTCAGTTTTGTGTGAGAACAGATCAAAATGTAACTCCTTTTTCACTTCAAATCTTGATAGCAGTCTGAGCT
This sequence comes from Xyrauchen texanus, assembly GCF_025860055.1. Lineage (NCBI taxonomy): Eukaryota > Metazoa > Chordata > Actinopteri > Cypriniformes > Catostomidae > Xyrauchen > Xyrauchen texanus. The sequence continues at coordinate 33,384,975 of NC_068304.1, read as the reverse complement.
ATTCCTTAAGTGTCAATGCACTACCAGAGTTCTGTTTTCTACCTTATTTGTCCCTTTTTCTTTTACCCATGTCAGTTTTTGTGTTGATATATTTCAGCATTTGACCATGAAGTGCACCTATGAATAGAAATAAAAAACAAACAAACAAACAAAAAACATCTGGTTTCAAACACCTCGTTGTATTGTTTATGTTTTATACCAAAAGTATAGCGTGTATATCTTATAATCAGTGCTGGGTAAATAACTCAAAGAAAGTAATCCCCTAAATATGACTAATTACTTGTCTAAAATTGTAATCAGACTACTGATTATTTCATTGGTAATATAACCATGTTACTAATTACTTTTAAGTTACTTTCTAAAGAACTTTTCACAGAAAAGTTTTAGTTTTTCTGCTCAGCAAATTCAAAATAATATCTATAGTTCCTCGTTTATTGCTGCACACAGATCATACATTCGTTTCTCCCATACAATGACTGAACTGTCACAGAATCACAAACAGATGTACATATTAACATAATGTATGTTTTAAATGTATTCTACATAATATTATTTAAAAGCCATGTCTAATTCAAGTAACACAAAAATGTAATTAACCTGAACTAAAGATCAGTATATGACTGCAAGAATTTAAAATGTAATGTATCACACTACTTTTTGAGAAAATTCATTAGATTAATGTACTAAATATTCTATGCACCCAACACTGACCTTAATGAAACGGCAAAAACTAAAAACTTCCAAAGCTACTAAAAATGAAATCCTTGTGAAGCACATCTCTTATCACAATACGTACATACATTGTTTTTCCACACATGATCATTACCAAATGAAAACATTAGGAATTTAATTAAAACAATAAAATGCATTAATATCTCTACTCAAAATCCATAGTTTGTAATTCAGTGTCAAAAGTCTAAAGGGTAAAGGCTATCCATTATCCAATCACAATTTAATGTAAGGATGTGAAATTAATTGGTAAGAGCAATTTCTGCACATTCACATAAAGCACTTAAAATGGAAGTGAATGGGGGCCAGATTTATAACATAACAATACTCACTTTTTCAAATATATAGCCACAAGTTATAAACAATATGCATGTTAACATGATTTTAGTGTGATAAAATTGCTTAATAACCTTTTCTGTGTAAAGTTATAGACAATTTTGAAACCCTCCAAAAATTGGCCTCATTTACTTCTGTTTGTAAATGCATCACTGTAACCTTGATTTTTTCTTTTTTGAAAGAAAAGGAGGGATGAGTCAAATACATTTTTGTGGTAATCAACATTATAACACAAATGCTGTTGATTAAACTTAACTTGTATTGAACCTGGAATATTCCCTTAAAGAAGCTATTTCTACCTGATTTAACCCATAAAATAGTTTTGTTCATTTTAAATAATATTTTTGACTTAAACCAAACCAACTTATTTAGATATTTATTTATTTATTGTTTGAGTGTAGACATCTCCCCTCTCAACTACAGCTCAAAAGGGCTCCTCCCAAAATGTTCAAGAGGCAACCATTGAACAGAGCATACAAAATGTGCTTACTCAACTTCTTGTTAGTCTTAGTACACAGTGCTTTACAAACATTTCTTGGCTATATCAAAGTACACTTCAAGGGAAACAACAAAGCAGAAGCTGAGCCTAAAGGCTGAATATTGCATTTGGTGTAGGAGACAACTTCATAACCACAAAGTGTGAGAGGTAACATTTTTGGTACATTTTCATAGATTCTTAATCTTAACAGGATCATAATAGTACTTATGCAAGGTTCAATATTCAATTACAAGGTTAAATTGAAGTTTAAATTTGACTTTTAATGCCTTGAAATTGCATAACTTTGTGAAAGATATCTATTATATTGAAATGTCCTCAATTAATTGTAAACAAAGTTGATGTTGCAATGTTTAACTCCTTAAAATGTACTGTAAGTCTATTTAAATAACACACCACTCTGCTTTGACAGTTTTTTGCAGTTTTAATGTCATTTATCTCTCTCTTTCACATTTCACAGCTAAAATGGGTGACTATCTAGATTTTTATAACGTTAGCGACTGGACGGATGGAGATACAAACAGCACCCTTGAACCGTTCCCCATTGAACAGCATGTGTCTGTGCTAGGTGCTCGCCACTGGTTCTCTCTGATTTGCTACAGCATTGTCTTCCTGTTAGGTGTCCCTGGCAATGGACTTGTGGTGTGGGTTACTGCATTCCGAATGCCCAACTCTGTAAACGCACAGTGGTTTATGAATCTGGCCATTGCAGATCTGTTGTGTTGCTTATCCCTCCCTCTGCTGATGGTACCACTTTCCCAGGACCAGCACTGGCCATTTGGTCCATTGGCATGCAAAGTAGTACACAGTCTGTTGTACATGATGATGTACTGCAGTGTTCTGCTCCTGACCGTGATCAGCTTGGACCGCTTTCTGCTGGTGACCAAACCTGTGTTGTGCCAGAACCGGAGGCATCCGAGGCAAGCCAGGTGGACCTGTTTGGTGATTTGGATGCTGGCACTCTTAGGAAGCTCTCCTCAGTTTGTTTATATGAAGACAAAGCAAGAACATTTCACACTCAAAACATTGTGCGTTAGTGTCCACGATAGCCTTGGTTCCGCATGGGCTGTGACCCTTGTACGTTTTTTTCTGTCTTTTCTGTTACCTTTCTCGATAATCTGTGTCAGCCATTGGAAGGTGCTCAAGATGACAAGAACCGGGCATGGAAGAAAAGGCAATGAAAAGTCAGCCCGCACGCTGCATGTAATCTTTGCTTTGGTGTTTAGCTTCTTCCTATGCTGGATTCCTCTTCACATTGTGGATTTTCTTCAATTGATTACATACAACCAATCAGTAAACTTACACACCAACCTGCGTCTAGCCCATGTGTTAGCGCTCTGCTTGGCTTACATTAACAGCTGCCTCAATCCTCTGCTCTATGTATGTCTTGGACGTGGTTTTAAAAAAAATCTTATTAGCTCGCTGCGTAGTGTGCTCCACTTTGCATCCGAGGCACCACGCAGTGGAATGAGTTTTACTGCAAGCAGTAAGACAACCACAACTGGCAACACTAGCATGATCAGGGAGAAACCTATGTGAAACTTTTTCTATACAAGTGGATGTAAACAAGAAGCTCTTATAAACCTGCGGAGATCAATTTGCTAGCGTTCCCATTCATCTAAATAGGAGTTGCTCATTCAATTCTGGAAGTATGCAACCTGGATGTAAGTGCCATGACTGATCTGCTATGACTGAATCAATACAGCTGACAGGACAAATAAAAGTAAATTATAATTTGGATAAAAGCATCTGCCAAATGCATGAATGTAAATGTAACTGCATGCTAACGAGCTTGACTAATCACTTGAGGATGGTGAGGAGGGATAAAGCGATAAAACAGTCTGTTTAGTTGTGCACATGATTCTGAAAACCTTTAATTAAACCAGATTTAGGAAACAGTATTTTTATTTGCAAGTACATCAAAATAAGTAAGATGGTGCAACGCTCAAATATTTAGTATTGCGTAAATTGTGACTTAGTGTCCATTTACGATAGGCTAGGCTAAGTTGCAACGTACGTATAGCTGGTGCATCCGGCCAAATGTAGCTTAATGTAACAGCACTCCATGGCAACTGAGAACAATACAGAAAGTTGTGCAATTAACAGTATTCATACTACTTATAACATCTACTATAATGCAGTGTATTATAATAGTTTTGTTTGCGTTAGTATGACTACCATTTTGCTACTGTATATCTTACTGCTTATCAAAATTCCCTTAATATTCACTTATTGATATAATCTGTTTGATCTTTGTTTTACCATTTGAATTATGTATTGACTGAAAGCATGAAATAAACAGCAAAGTTTGAATTTTGAAACACCCGTTTGGAGATGGTGTTGTTTCCAATATGTGTTCAGCTAGGCAAGGCCCTTACGATGACTTCCACTGTGAAAAGGGTGAAAATGTTTGACATATGTCCTCTTTTTATGCCAGGACCCACCCAGAGCCATATACTCTCATTTTTGTCAATTCTAGATACAAAAACCCATGTCTACTATACAGATATAAGATAGCTTCCCCAGATTATATTACAACATACACATGAATGAGTTCAAAAGGAGTTTATAACAACATGCAATGAACAGAATTTTTTTTAAAGATTACAACATAGCAATCTCTAAAATACACTGTAGCCATGAGATAAAATGGGGTGAAATATTACATGCAGGCAAGGCAATTCATAAGATACACACCACATTAAAATATATTTACAGGTGTGTCCATTGCACATAAATGGCTCAGGTAAAACTCCCTTACCAGTGCCATACATGTGCTAACCAACAGCAAGTAAATCAAATATTTCATTCACCTAGTGCACTAGGTGGTGCTAATGAGGAAGCTACATGCTATAACATTATAGTCAAAATATAAATACTAATTTATAAGGTTCTCTACAAATGTGTTTTAACAAACATTCTACAAAATATGAATGTATCAAGCTGACTTCAGTCTCATGTAATTCAAAAATGAATGGACAACCCATGTGCTGTGCAAACTAGAGAAATCACCTGGGGCATAGCAGGCAATGTGGTACATAGTACAAATAAGCATGCCACCATGACCCTAGCAATCCTGTCATATAATGTCTAAGAGATGAACCTTGTAAATTACCCTCTTTAAAATGCAAATGGCAATGGCCCCTAATAATTACTTTTTGCACGTTAAAAGATATAAACAAGGTAAAAATATTTAAATAAGGTTCATCTATATGTCTGTGGAAGTCACTTTCTCTTCTGCATTAATCTGTGGACAACATGTGACAGCATCAGCAGCAGGGTAGTGTTAAAATGGCTTGATTCAGGCATTAGTTCTTAGTTAGTAAATAATAATAATAAAAAAGGCTTGCGAGTGGCTGAAGAGGGCCACAAAACGGCACAGCGGTATGCTGAAGGGGACTGCAATATGCAGAAAAGGACACCCCCCCTTTATTCTTGTGTCCTGATGAAAAAAACGATTAACCATTCATGAACGATAGTGGTTAACTGAATGTTTAAAAACAGTAACTGTGCACATCCCTACTAGAAATCTTAATTTCAGTTCAACAGATGAAAGAAAGTCATACTAATCTGGGATGGCATAAGGAAATTCTTAGTCATCCGAAGACCATCAGGCAAAATTTCTGATTTTACAGATTCCCATTGAAACGACTGTAATGTTGTTCACCCACGGAATTTTGCTGAGCAAAGGTAAATGTGACCAATTTCTCTCCAATGAGGATTCTCTCACTATCCCTGTGTGCAGAGTTAAACATACATTATGTTGAGCACACTGATTAAAATATTTAGCTTGTTAACTAGCATAAACAAAAAGCTGCACCACTCTTGAAAAAATCTTTCAGATGATAATTTGTCTCTGAATACCTGCATGTATGCTTCTTATTTACGTTATTGTGGTTATCACTGTCCACCATTTTATATGGTTTTCAATCCTAAAACAGAGTGTACGTGACTATGAACATAATCATAACAGAATTGAGGTTGGGCTGGAAATCATAACGTAATGTAAATGAATGAAGTGAACATTAACCCCAAAGTGGTAACCCCAAAGTTTTTGATTAATTGTGGTACAGAACTTTAGTTGAACTTCTTCAAATAAGATCGAGCACTCTCACAAATTTGTAAAAATATAATAAAAAAAATTGCAGCATGTGCCAAGAAAAGGGCAGAGATTTTCTTAAACCTTAAATATAAGGGGTGGCCAGACTCAGACAGTGGTCATAAGCTTGAGAGAGCCTGAGCGAAAACGCATTATCTTCTTTTTGAGTGCATGTGAGGCTTTAATCTTGACCACAGCATTGGAGGGGTTCTGTGAGGAGGAGGAAGGAGGCAAACGAGGGGGCAACTGCTGTGGCCAGACCAGGCCTCCACTCTCATCCGAGTCACTAGACACAGAACTCGTCCCTGGGGAGAAAGTCTCGCTCAGACTGGAGTCTGAACAATTGGTTGGTGCAATACCTGCTGCCAACCCCTTCCCAACCCTCCGGTCCTGCTCACAGGTGTGTTTGAGGCTGTGAACAGGTAAATTGTTCTGTCTGAGCTCACAAGCCTCCTCTCTGGATATTCCCTCGTCCTCCTCTTGACTAAGATCTGCCGAGGAGCACCAGAGGCGTTGACTGGATGGGTTAAATTCATCACTACGGTGACTGCCCATGTCCCGCCCCACTGTAAAGTATTTGTGCTCAGGTTGGGTGGCCCATCCTTGAGAGAGGCCACTGTCCTCTGACCTAGAGCGGCTGGTTGTCCTGGCATTTCTGTGTCCTATGGATGTCCACCTATCTTCAGAACCCCTTCTGAATAGGGACTGAAGAAGAGACCACTCTTGAGAAGCGAGTGGCTGGGGTTGCTCATGAGACTCTGGAGTTGCTGACATAGATGTGCAGGTATGATTGCAGCAGGTGTGAATATAATGTGGCTTTGGGGTGTTTAACATAGTGGGGATGTGTTCAAGGTAACCACGTTGTTGCCAAGGTGAGTCAATCTCATCAGTGCTGGTGGAGACTTCTGCAAATCCATATTGATCCATTTCTAAGGAGGATTCTTGCTCCTCGCTTGTCATGGAAGTTGGTCCAGTTTGGACATTAGGAAGATTCCTGTAATATACCTCCTGAACATCCCTCTCATTTTCTTCCTCTGAATGAGGTGTCCAATTCTGCCATTCTGGTTGATCAAGTGGAAGGTCTGGACAGTTAGGGTAACTGGTTGGGTATGTGTGTAAGTGCTGCCACCGATTGGGATCAGAGTCCAGTTCTGGTGCTGATCTGAGGTGTCGACGCTGCAGGAGACCCAGGATGTACGCCTCCACACGCATGGCCTGCTGGATGTCTTCTGCCGTTGGGCCGTCATCTATCTTTTCTGTAGGGTCTGCCTCAGAATCAGTAGTGAGGTTAATCTCGAGCGCAAGTCTTTCATTACCATCAGCCATTTGCCCATCTTCCACCATCTGATCTGTAGTCCACTGAGGGCTTTCTTCGTTCTCCTCTTCCTCCTCTATTCCCTCAGCAATACCCTCTAGAGGGGGGTATGGGGCAGAAAATGAGCGGGGAAGATTGGCATGTATTGGGGGCTCCATATGAGCCTCCCAGTCTAGCATGTAGGCATCTGTCAACAAATGGAGGGAATATTAGAGAAACACATTTAATTCTTAATATTGCTCATACCGTATAGGTTTCATTGTATGGAATTTCTTTCACCCACCTTTGGTTTTTGAAAACCCCCCAACCCAAAGAATAAGCAATAGTAATGCTTGCTTTAGCAATAATTAATTAAAATAATTTATAATAATAATAAAGAATGAATGCACTGATAGTGTATAAACAGGTGCTGGGTGTGATGTATGATTACAGGACACACTCACCCATTGATCTGGGCCTGTGACAGGAGACAGCAAGGTTTGGTGTCGAACAGGTACGCAGTGGAGGAGATAGACTATCACTTTGGTCATAAAGCCCTTAGGGAATTAAGTTGAATATTTTTACAAGGTTATTTTCAAATAGTTTAACCTTCATTCTATCATTCATATGGATGTACAGTATGCTTTGCTGGCTAATTGTTGGTTATGGATGTGTGCCATTACAATGTACCTTTGCATGTCAACACACATCCTAACACAAACACCAGCTCTTAGATAAATCTTTTATTTAGCATCAGTCTGATTAGGCTCATATTGGTACCAGATAATAAGTGGGGTACTCTTTTCAAATTTAAATACAGGTTACACTCTTTTTGTTAATGCCAGGTGACAAGTTCTGAACAGCTATACAATCATATTTTGCATTCAAATGATTTCGAAGCATGTACATTCTAGATCAGAGCTTTAGGCCAGAAATATACTTCACACAAATTCACTTACGCAGATTCAAGCGCTTGTCCAACAAATGGCCAACACCAGTTTGGTTGAACATGCTTAGCATAATTATTGTCTTACTGTGGTGGTAACAAACCTCAAGAGGGTGAAATAGTTACTGTACCTTCAAATCTCTGTACCATTAAACTGGATGTGTTATTATTTCAGGTAAGTTGCTATAAATGTATTGACTTTAACATACTTGAGGCAACTTTGAGAAAGCAAAGTGTACTTGGGATGTGTTATGAATTAGATTCAGACACATTTTGGAACACAACACACAAAATCGAGCTTGCGTATCTAAAAGTGTCTGTGTTCAAGTACTACTCACATACAGTATGTTTTGGCCTTTAGTATGAATGCTGTTATTTAAAAAAAAATTGGATTGTTAAATATACAGTATATTTGAAATACTGTCCTTCATATTATTTAAAATAATTATCAGCTCTCTGTATAGGCCAAGATTTCTTAATTAAAGGAAATTCACCCAAAAAATGAAAATTCTCTCATAATTTTGTCACCATCATGCCATACCAGATGTGTATGACTGTCTTTCTTCTGCAGAACAGAAATTATTATTTTTAGAAAACTATTTCAGCTCTGTAGGTCCATTCAATGCAAGTAAATGGGTGCAAAAATGGATATGCTCCAAAATGTATATTAAGGCATCATAAATGTAAACCATATGACTCCAGTGTTTTAATCCATGAATTCAGAAGTGATATGATAGGTGTTGGTAAGAAACAGATCAATATTTAAGTCCTTTTTTGCTTGAAATTCTTCTCCTTGACCAGTAGGGGCGATATGCATGAAGAATCACCAAAAACACAATTAGAACAATGTCAAAAAAAGAAAGCTAAAGTGGATATTGACTGAGCAGGGAGGATAATTTATAGTAAAAAAAAAAAAAAGAAAAAGAACTTTAATATTGATCTCTAACCCACACGTATCATATCGCTTATGAAGATATTGATTTAACCACTGGAGTCTTATAGATTACTTTTATCTAGACTTTTATACTAGATTTTTGGAGCTTCAAAATATTGGCACCCATTCACTTGCATTTTATGGACCAAAAGAGCTGAGAAACGTTTAAAAAAATTTGGGATGTGCATGGATACTTGACATTTGGTTAACCACTAGACGCACCACTATTCGAAAACCAAAATCACTATATGGTTATTCTACAGGTGCAATAGAGGTCTTCAACCCAAACAGAAATCGATAAGCTCTGGCAAACCGTAGGTTTTGAGACAGTTTTTCAAGTATAGGGTGAGTTAGGGGCTGCTCAAACATGCTTTTCTGTGCGTCTCTGCTGTTTTTCTATGTATTGTTAAACGCTGGATGGAAGTTTTTGAATGTTGCGCTGAATCTCACCGTTTTCTCTTTTAGCATCTCGCACAGGATCACCAAAAGTAAAGTTAAGAAGTTATGTTTTTTATAATCAAATAATGAAACACCTGCGTTGTTTCATTCGTTGTGCTGTGCTGCTTTCTGAAAAAGTTCAGGTTGCAAAGAGGACAGTTTGTGTGACTGTTACACCATTAAACAAAATTCCAGGTTGTTTTTCACCAAGGAAAGTTTATAAACGCTTTATAAACCTTCCTTTTGCTCTAATGTGCATATTTACATACAATAGTTAGACAAGTTCAATGCCATTTGATTTTAAACCATTTAAAAATCAAAACACCCCGAAGAGGTTATTTAACCTGTAACCTGTGTAACGCCAAGCACAGGACAATTCTTGCATTCGCCCGGGCAGAGCGCATACTACATGCAATAACAATTTCATTATTACATTTAATGTGAGATTATATCATTTGAAGATCTACATATTTTGCTATTTAGACTCATAGCTCACTGTCCATTTTATTTGCTGCTATTTTGAGTGTTTGAGGAAATTCCATCGCAATAAACCTTTATTCCTGCATCCCGATCCTGAAAGCTCACGGCTAACTGAATGTTAAAGTAACCTGGCACATCCCTACTAAAAATCCTCATTTGAGTTCAACAGATGAAAGAAAGTCATACACATCTGGGATGGCATGAGAGTGAGTAAATGATGAGAGAATTTTCATTTTTTGGTGAACTATCCCTTTAAGTGCAGAAATTCTGTGCATATTAATAACTATCCAGAAATGTTAAATTTTTCAAAAAACTACAGTGAATAAATTATTAATGGAGTCTTGGTGTACCTGAGCTGGATGCACTGGGACAATCCAAATCCTCCTCTGTATTCTGCTCACATGTGAGTCCTCCATCTACCCTCAACTCACTGAGCTGCTGTTGCAGTGCCAGCATTAGCAGACTGGGGGCGCCCTGGAGCCGTTTCTGCAGGGTTAAACATGACGACAGTGAACTCTGAGGTCAATTTAAAACAGCTGTGGGGACCAATCACAAGAATACAAACACAAGTAAAAGCATCAACATAACTCATTAACTTAAAAGCTTTAAGAATGTGAGGTGATTCTTTTGGCCATTTAGAGAACAGAAAATACCCTGTAACAGTTCTGGTGTCTGGTGGTGAGACAGCAAAATTTCTGCCATGCAGGCTTAAAAAAATCAATGTATAATTAATATTCGGATATAAGTAGGACAGTGCTGAAATTACAGTAACTCATATAAGAGAAAAGTACATTACAAGAGTGCATTAGGGTAATATGGGACATTAATTTTTTCACTAAGATGTAACACATTAATACCAATATCCTAGATTGCCCTAATTCAACATCATTACAATTTTTTCAGTGTTTCTGCAGGTTCGAACTAATGAAATGTAAGACTTTTTAAGGCCAAATAAAATACATATTTAAGACCACTTTTGCAATAATAATAAAAAAAAAACATTCAATAATTCATTAGCTGGTAGATACAAAACCACTGTATGTCTCTGGACATGTTTTTAATATTTTATTGTGCATTTATGTGTTTCCTTTTTTTAAATAAGTTAATGCAACATTACAACTCTAAATTAATTCATTAAGAATGCATGTAGCCTAAGTATGTAGCCTAAACTGTGACCCTTCTTTTTAGTCACTTGCTTTCCAGCAAGATGTGATGCATTAGACCAGTGCTTTGGCAATGTCACCGCTTATGTCAAACACGTAAGTGGTGGCAAAAACCATGCGTAAAAAGTAAACTGTTATCGGATTATGTTGTTGAAAAATGATTCCGAGGGCTCTAGTTGAGAGCTGTGGCTTCAAGCCATCAACAGAGCTGACTGGACTGAGGAGGTAATTTCAACTCACAACTTTGCAGCAAAGGTTTATTGCGAACATGGTTACATGTTTGTTATGAACTCATTTTATTATAGTAATTGTCGCTACGAATATGTTTGTAATTATGATGGTTTTGTCATACTTTCGTTTAATCATCTAATCTGTCAAATCTCCCACAACTTACTGCGCATGCGCTGACATTTTTGTAAACAAGAGGATTGGTCTATAGACCTTATTCACGGTAACGACATGTTTGACTTTTAATGGGAATGTAAAAGAAGCTGTGAGGGATAGACTTACCATCTCTTCAATGGCATGCATGGTATAAATCTGTAAAAAGCTCCAATATCCCATCTGATTTTCTACAACTCATGTCGTCTGAAGTGTTTTGTCTACTGAGTGTCCTTGAAAATATATTTTTACAATGTTTTGTCTGCAGAACAATCCAAAAACACTTTAAACTGCAGTACAGCTGATTGAATAGACTGTACGTCTATCCCTCACAGCCTCGTTGTCATTCTCGTAAAAAATTTAATATGGCGCTGCTGTGAATAATGTCTTATATATAGTTATATATTATAATAAGGGTATACACTCACCTAAAGGATTATTAGGAACACCTGTTCAATTTCTCATTAATGCAATTATCTAATCAACCAATCACATGGCAGTTGCTCCAATGCATTTAGGGGTGTGGTCCTGGTCAAGACAATCTCCTGAACTCCAAACTGAATGTCAGAATGGGAAAGAAAGTTGATTTAAGCAATTTTGAGCGTGGCATGGTTGTTGGTGCCAGACGGGCCGGTCTAAGTGTTTCACAATCTGCTCAGTTACTGGGATTTTCACGCACAACCATTTCTAGGGTTTACAAAGAATGGTGTGAAAAGGAAAAACATCCAGTATCGCGGCAGTCCTGTGGGCTGAAAATGCCTTGTTGATGCTAGAGGTCAGAGGAGAATGGGCCGACTGATTCAAGCTGATAGAAGAGCAACTTTGCCTGAAATAACCACTCGTTACAACCGAGGTATGCAGCAAAGCATTTGTGAAGCCACAACACGCACAACCTTGAGGCGGATGGGCTACAACAGCAGAAGACCCCACCGGGTACCACTCATCTCCACTACAAATAGGAAATAGAGGCTACAATTTGCAAGAGCTCACCAAAATTGGACAGTTGAAGACTGGAAAAATGTTGCCTGGTCTGATGAGTCTCGATTTCTGTTGAGACATTCAGATGGTAGAGTCAGAATTTGGCGTAAACAGAATGAGAACATGGATCCATCATGCCTTGTTACCACTGTGCAGGCTGGTGGTGGTGGTGTAATGGTGTGGGGGATGTTTTCTTTAGGCCCCTTAGTGCCAATTGGGCATCGTTTAAATGCCATGTCCTACCTGAGCATTGTTTCTGACCATGTCCATCCCTTTTTGGCCACCATGTACCCATCCTCTGATGGCTACTTCCAGCAGGATAATGCACCATGTCACAAAGCTCGAATCATTTCAAATTGGTTTCTTGAACATGACAATGAGTTCACTGTACTAAAATGGCCCCCACAGTCACCAGATCTCAACCCAATAGAGCATCTTTGGGATATGGTGGAACGGGAGCTTCGTGCCCTGGATGTGCAACCCACAAATCTCCATCAACTGCAAGATGCTATCCTATCAATATGGGCCAACATTTCTAAAGAATGCTTTCAGCACCTTGTTGAATCAATGCCACGTAGAATTAAGGCAGTTCTGAAGGCGAAAGGGGGTCAAACACAGTATTAGTATGGTGTTCCTAATAATCCTTTAGGTGAGTGTATTTTTTCTTGGCAGATACCTTTAACAAATACTTGAACAGGTCAGTTTAAGGGGAGTTCATTTAAAAATGAAATTTCTGTCATCGCTGGTCACCCTTGAGTCTGTATGAATTTTTCTCTACGATGGAACAAAAAATATGTTAAGCAAAATGTTTAGTCTCAATCACCATTCACTGTCACTACATCTTGTTTTTCACTCAATGAAAGTGAATGGTGACTGAATATCCCTAAAATCTCAAACAGCTGAAGGCAAGACATTTTTGTGTGAAATATATCAAGAAAAATTCAAAACTTGTCAGTTACCTTAAAAATGGCAATTTATAGTTGACAATATTTATTGAAATGTAAACAGATTAAATTATGAAAGAGAACTGTGCTGCATAATTAGTTATGATGTATATTGAAAACTTAGTATAGATTATATACTAAATATGAAATATAGATCATATATTTTCATATTATTAATATTATAATTTTATATAATTATATTATTATTGTTTTGTATATTATTACATTTAACTTTAAAAGTACATTTAAGACTTTTTAAGGACCTGCGGAAACCATGTAAATGGTCATAAGGTCTATCAGTGTCATTACAGTCCAACAAAGTGGTTTCCTGTACTGTATAAATTAAGGTAAATGCATATAATGTGTCATGCATTTGAATTAAGTGACTATAATTCAGTAAGTGAGTGTTTGGGTGTTACTGTAACTTAACAGGGATCATGTGAAAAGTATAAAATAGACAGCATCAAGCATGAAGCATGTGTGTGTGTGTTATTGGAACATGTCACTGATGTGTGGTGTGTGTTCTTGCGCACCACTGGCAGCAGTTATGTAAGCAAAATGCAGCAAACCTGCAACATTAATGATTTACTGAAGACAGGAAGATACTGTGGAGTACACTTTTCTTTAAACCAGTGGTCCTCAACTGGTTTTACTTCAGGACTCCCGTTTTACTTTGGACATAAAGTAGCGACTTAATGCAGTACCAAATTTGTTATCGTAAAGACAAAGTCACCAAAAACAAACAAACAAAAAAAGCTTGACATTATACCTGTAGTTTGAGTTTTAGTTTCTAATTCCGTCTTGAATTTTGATGGTTTCATGCTTTTGGGAGCTAATAATTCATCAAACAAAACACAATGTGGTCTTCATGTGTGTCCTTATTGCAAGTGAACCCATATCTAATGCAATCTGGGTCATTTACTTTTATAACTTTGCATAGTTTTGTTTATGGTTTTCGAGGATGAGGTGATGTCGAGCATCAGGCCCATGTTGGCATCTACCTAATTTGGATAGCTTCTACCATAAGACACATGAATGTGCACCAAAATACTAAAGAATTTGATTGGACTTGCAGCTTTTGACATCAGCAACAAAATATATTAAAAGCATTTTCTAATCCAAAAAGTTGATAAGCCTATTTATTAAGCAGTTTGAACTACGCCCAATTATAGTTGCACTTTCTATTTGCATTTAGTGTTGTCCCCACTTCTGTCCACGGCCAGATAAGAGATAACAGATTTGTAACCCAAATTAACATACACAATCATAAAAACAAGCTTTAACTCCTGTTTTGTTGACTCAAAATGTGTCCTATATTCATCTCTGTATGTTCCACACCTGCCCAGGGCAGAACTGGGTAAAATTATTATTATTTTTAGATGTTGTTTAGATGTAGTATGCTGGTCTATGACGCAAAGGTGGTTTGACTTGGGGCATTCTTTTAACCACTTTGTCTATTTAGAGTTCAGTTTCTTTCTCCTTCTTTCTAATAAAGGGTATAATAATGGCAAAACCAAAGTTTGGGTGTAGAGATCCAAGACACAACTGAGTAACAGACTGGATGAGACAATTCTATATTTGGTGATAAAACAAACATGTTAATGATTTTCATATTTCATAATCAACATAATTCTTCAGTGGTTTTTCTTTTTTGGTTGAGACTGTAAGGTGATGCAAAAGGTTAAGATGTGTTTTGAATAATTTTGACTTATATAAAATGTAGTATCCCCTTTTGGTAGTTTTTTCCTGCTTTACATTGTCCCTTTTCCATTCTATTAAGGGTTCCTACACACTCTGACTGTGTGTTTGTTGGATATGAATGAATGAGATCAGAACAGTAAGATCGTTGAATAGGAGGTTGAATGTTTGGTCTGCTAAAATTGGTCTATGCTTTCTGAATGTCCGAACTGCCCCCGGTGGTTGATGAAGGAACTACAGTCACACATATGCATATCAATACGGAGAGCAAAACTGCATTCTTTCACTTACAGTACTTCTTTGAATGGATGAAAATTGAAAGTAACAGCATATTTAATTTTAACCCTCCTAACCCTAACCGTAACCCTGAGCCAAACCCTAACAACTAACATTACGGAGAACACAACTGTGTTAATTCACTCACTTTACTAAAATTGTAGTATCTCATTAGCCAGAGATCACAAGCATTTTTGGGGCATGAACAGTTGCGTCCTGTTGGTGCTTGTCTGGAATTCAGCACATTGGATTTGACTTTAGGTGGAAAAACATTAGGAACTAACAAGCTGATATCACGTGTGATCAGGTTGTCCTAAAAGCCAAATATACGTGTTTTCCGCATGCCGGTACATCTTGCAAACAGCACACTCGGCATCAGCACAGTACGTGTAGACTGTCTGCGTGCCAAGTGGTCAAAGTGCACACAAATTGGAATAATATATTCGAGCGATATGTCTTAAAAAAATATTTCTAAATATTTTTCAGCCTATTGATGATATTCAATATATATCTCGATATATATTCAGTGAATGTCATTTAGAGGTATTTTTAAAATATGATTTCCCCCCTCTTTATTGTTAGTAAGCATGTTTAATACAACCTTTTAAGTCGGGACACAAGCAGAATAATCGGTTAAGAGCTAATGATTAACCATTACAATAATCGCAAAAGAGTCGAATAATCGTTCTAATAATCGTTAGATTAATCGATTATAAAAATAATCGTTAGTTGCAGCCCTAGTACACAGTGTAATTATATATGTAATTTAGGAACTGGAAATATCAAAATTCCCCCATAAATACTCACCTGTGGCAAAATTTATGCCATTGGCAATAACACAGCCAAAATGATCGAAAAGACAAAAATATCCCTAAGGTCGCACAAGGGTTAAATAAGCACAATGGAGAATGAAGTTCAATAATTTTAATTGATATGTGCTTTATATTTATATTTCATATACAATGATACATAGTAGCTTAATAAAAAGCATTATTTACCTTCAAATGTTTTTACTAATACATTTTTGTGAATGAACAAGGTGTGCAAAGCTACTTCACCGACTTATTTTTGAAACCCCAGATGAACATTGCATAATGCTAAATGATTACTATGGGACACGTCAGGTTTATTATTATAATATAATGCTGAGTTATCATTATTATTCTGATTATTACATTTCTGTTATACAAAGTAATATATTTCTGTCTTGTTTACTTCACTTCCACCAGGGGCTTTTATTTTAACACAAAAGTGCTGTTGTATTTACTTCAACATCACAAGGAGCTTTTATTTAGACACAGAAAAGGCAATGGGTGCATTCCTTTCCGAAGGGCTCGTCCCTTTTTCCCTATTCCTTTCAAAGGGTTTACCCTCCATAGTGAGAGCTTCGGAGGGTTGAAGGGGTAGGGCTCAATAATATCAGTCATTTGGAACACACTTCAGCGTCATATGCAAGCGAAATCTATGCAGCCGCTGCCATAATCAAAGGCTGATGCTAATGATCATCATCTGCACCAAATCAGAAAGGTTTATACATGATTTTGACTTACTAGTTACTATTTTCAGAATGCAAACCAAACTAAATGCTTTAAAATGTATAGACTTGATGTAGAACTTTAAGCTTCATTTTTAAATGTTTTATTTATTTAAACAATTTTTACCCAAAAAAATATATAATAATAATAATAATAATAATAATTAACCTGTATACAAATGTACAGTATATGTTCAGTTATTAATGAAATAAAATACCACTGCATATATTTTATTTCAACTCTTGTAATAGAATAAAATCAAGTGAATGTACAGGAAAATAACAAAAGCATTAGCCAGTTTCAAACAGAAGGCAAGGGATTTAAATGTTTTTAAAAGATAATTCAACTAAAAGCCTTTATAAATCACAGACTTTTTGTTTATGGAACCAGAGTAACCTGCAGATTTATGACGTATGGTCCAGTTCCAGCTCGCTTGGCAGCGAAGTGTCCATCATTTGAACCCTACAGAAACTCCCATTTTGAAGTGTCCTGCAAAGCAGCTATTTATGAGCCCGGTTTGGAATGACCCTTCAACATGGCAACCACAAACGTTCCCCTTTTGAAGTGCCCTTCGGAGGTGGATTTATCCTGTTTGGAATGCAGGGATTGTGCATTTGAAAGTTTACAATGTTCCTAATTTCCTGAAATGCTGTAATCTCCTCCTTTTCTGTTACATGGTGCCGTGTTTGTACATTTATATAATATCTTGTAGCGGTTACTAATGTTTGGAATTGCATGAATGCTTGAACTTGCATTACTTGGATTTCACAGTATGAACTGATCTGAGATCACCGCCATGCGGTTGCACACAGATCAGCGCATAACCGGTTTGTTCTGAATCACACACAGACCATGTTTATCTGTCTTTAAATCGCAGCCTTTTGTGGATTAATAATCACATATGACCAGCTTGCCATTTTGATGTTATTTTGTTTAATTGCGCAGCCCTGAAGGATTGTAAAATTATTATACAGATGCACTCTTTATGAAACTTAATGGCCAAATGAAAGCACATTAAAATCATCGCATATTCACGATATTGGTCAATTTTACATGATCAGCAAAATTATTTTGATTGTATAGTTAATATTCTATATAATATTCGCCCAACCCCATGTATCCTTATGGCCAATCATTTGAGTAAGTGAGTACTAAGAGTACAGTATACTTTGAGGGGCTGAGTGCTAAACCATGAGTGAGACAGTACGACATGCAGAAAAACAGTGCACTGAAGCAAAGTTATAGACATTAATGTATTCACAGCACAAATTGTAGTGTGTAGGAATCCTAAAAGCTCGGGTATCCTTCCTTTTTCCCACATTCCAGATCGCCTTGCGTACCCGAGTGGTCAGCCTTTCAAAATATACTCTTTTGACCACGAGCGAATGCAAACACATGCACACTACCACTGTTTTGGGATCCACTTTTAGAAGTCAATGGCAGGCGCAAGCGCAGATGATGTGCACAGATGACGACTGTCAGCGTGTCGAGAAAATCTGGGCCGAATTTTGCATAATGTGTGCGCGCTCTGATCAGCAACACAGACGACTGAAATATATTTTGACCTAAGGCTGCATTTTGTGCAATAAATGTGTCTTTACTAATTAGACTTCTGCCTAAAATGATCAGTGTCAATTCTTTTTTTCGGCACATCCTATTGATTGACACAAGAGCAGAGGTAGACAGAAAATCAAGGAGAGAGAGAGGAACAGGATGGTAACACAACCCAGGCCGGACTCAAACCCAAGTTTCCAATGAGCAGCTTAGATCAAACTATTGAAACAGTTATACTGACACAAGGCCACCTCTCCAACATCAGTGTTCACAAGAATTTTGCAATTGTTTTTAGAATTAGAATTGTATGTCATTGTCGTATATCGTTGTCCATATGAAACCATGACAATATGGTGGAGAGAGACAGAGAGAGCGAGAGAGCAGGAAGGAGGAGGCAGAGAAAGAATCAGAAATCAATGTAATCAATTTTAGGTCTGCCAGATTTGAATGCTCAAACAACAGTATTACTAAACAAAGGCAAAATAAGCTAACTCCATTAAAAACATAATCCAATTTTATGGAGATTATTAGACTTCATTGAAACAGGCAGCAAAAATTCTATTCAAGTCAAAACATTTAGTAGTTTGTAGACTGAACAGCGAAAAAAAAGAAAAAAGAAATCTGACTTGACACATTTTTGTAAATGCCTTTCTATCTAAATATTCAGACTTGATTTCAAATCGTTTTTTAATCAAAGAAGTGTATAATGATATTTTTTTAGTTACTGTCTTCTGTCTCTTGGTATTGTGTTGGTAAGTCATTGCTGTGGCAACCAATGTACATATACTGGATTTAAATTGGTTGCGTCCGAAACCAGGAAAATGCTGTCTTCGGAGGCTATATATGGAGGTAGGAAGGGATCACATCCTGTCTACTGAGATATGTTCATCTGATCAATTTTTGAAGGCAGCATAAATGTATCCTTCACAACCTCGACCTATTGAGCCTTGCGACTTCCCACAATACTGTTCCACAGCAGTTGAGCGGAGGAAAAAAAATAGTGGTCGAAGACAACTTTTGATTCAATTTCTAGATAGAAATTAGCATTTTAGTTGTGAAATATACACGTGGTTATCACCAAAACTCTCTTGATTTTCTTCTAGATTAATAGTTATTGTGTTTCGGTTGGACTGAATGAAGCAGGCGCATTAAATTTAGTGGACACAAGATGGCTATAATCAGTTGCTGATATCCTAGCAATGATGTGACATTATGCTGCCTCAGTAGCCGGTCCAAAACCAGTTTCTGAAGATACCTTCGTACACAAACACTGTCTGCTGAGTCATTGACTAATAGGGTAGCAAGGCAACTACCTTTGGTTTCGGACGCAGCCATTGCCAGAACTAGGGATGTAAATGATTAATTGATAATCTAGCATCAGAATAGTATACAAAACAGATTTAAGTGCAACAAGAATTATTAATATATTATTTATATATATATATATATATATATATATATATATATATATATATATATATATACACATATTATAATTTTTTTGTGACTGGTTAAGTGCTCATGGAAAAGATGGGTTTTAGCCGTTTTTTGAAGATAGAGAGTGAGTCAGCTTCACGAATGGAGTTGGGAAGGTCATTCCACCAACGTGGTATGATGAAACTGAAAGTCCGGGAAAGTGTTTTGGTGCCTCTTTGTTTTGGTACGAAACGGCGACATTCCATAGCCGACCGCAGGTTTCTGGAGGGAGTGTAGTTCTACATAAATGATTTTAGGTATGCTGGAGCAGACCCAGTGACTGTTTTGTATGCCAGCATCAAGGCCTTGAATTTAATATGTGCATCAACCGGCAGCTAGTGGAGAGCGACAAAGAGTGGAGTAACATGTGCTCTATTTGGTTCATTAAAGACCAGACGTGCTGCTGCATTCTGGATCATTTGCAGAGGTCTAATTGCACATGCAGGAAGGCCTGCAATGAGAGCATTACAGTAGTCCAGTCTAGTTATGACAAGTGACTGAACAAGCAGTTGTGCGGTATTAATGTTAACGATTAATAAATTAATGGATTGTTAATTTCTATGACAATAGATAATAAAGATGTCTGAAAATTGACATCCCTAGTCAGAACATATGGATCTGGTTTCATTACTTGAAAAATGACAGTGCGGAGGGTTAGTTGTTTGAAAAACGAATAAAAAAAAAAACAAGTCAAATTCATGTGTCGAAGCCTCATACATGATATCATCTATTCTCAGTGAAGCCCATGACTCAACCTCATCTGGTGTTCCCTTGTAGATCTTTGACTCTGATTCACCATTAATCTTCATACAATGTCTTAAGACAACATGACGGATCACCTAGTTTTGTGTCTCACCCTCAAAACTATCACGCATGCGCACGCAGAAGGCAGCGGCCTATTTGATTATCACAGAAACAGACAGGACCTGAGGGAGATCAGGCTGCATGTGTACTCTCATTATCTGGCTGCTGTGCACGACTTGCCTTTAATGTGCAAAAATGTGACACAATCAGCACCCCCCAACACACACACACACATAAACACACCCTACCCCCTTTTTCAGCATACACTGACACATCTTCCAAACAGTCCCAAACCAGAAAATACATCACTAAACTGCACGAATTACTGAAGCGTATACATTCACACAGGTACACACACATATATAGCACGCAGCTATACAGCTTTGGCCTTGAGGGTTCATGTATAGTATGTTTGTCCAGATGTGCAAACTAGCTACTGTAATGCACAGTGTCCTAAACACTGTTCTCAACAGCACTGTCAGCACAAAAGCAGAACTTACGAATGAATAGGTGGCACGTCTAACTGATTTAAAGCTCAGGTATTAACATGAATTTGTTGGTATGTAAGGATTTTCCCCAGTTACACTGATATTTATATAATTAGAGGATGAATGTGTAATTACATGGTACCCACAGGGTTATGTGAACACCATGCGCACACTTCCTCCTCTGTAGTTGCTTGAGGAGATAATATCTGATTGCCTCTCTGGGATAGGGTAATGACTGTGGTTAAATCTGTAAAAAGGGTTTCTGATAATTATCTAGAGATAAGATTAGAAGGAAGATAGATAGATAGATAGATAGATAGATAGATAGATAGATAGATAGATAGATAGATAGATAGATAGATAGATAGATCCTCGCCAATGGATCTTAAAAGGGCTTAACAAATGAGGTTCTGGCAAATTGATGAATGTTTTCTGTTGACCGCTGAAGCGGAGCACACAAGCTGCTGACAGCTCATTTGGGTGATGCGTCTCGAGCTCTCCCGCACGCTCCTGTCCCGCAAGCGTCTGGCTTATTAGTATTCTGCTCCACACGCCTTTTGTCTGATCCATCTATGGGGGGAGAAACTCTAGGGAAAGAGAGACTGCTGCTTATTTGATTTCTCTCACCACCTTTTCACAGGCCATTTATTGAAAACTGAGTTAGAGAGGCCCTAACCCATGAGGCAGTGATACTGATGGACAGGTAATGAAACGACAGGAGGGAGTATGAGATCTCTTAGTGTAACCGTAGGATGCATAAGTAGCTTAACCCCATTTAAATGCATATGTGGGTCAAAAAAGACCCAGGTTAAATCTAAATGCTTTATAAATCTACTTTTTTTTTCAAGGAAAATGAACTCTATAAATGTAAATTACTACAAACGTTTTCATCAAACAAATTAAATATCTTTTAGTACATTGAAAATGGAGTAAGCTTATTGGGTGACAGTGTAAAAAAAGCTTACAATAGAAATATGACCAATTTCCATGTTTGGTGGTAAAATATGAAATGTCTCAACAACTCTACTCACACATATACAATGGACAAGGATAAAATATTTTGTACAAAAATAATAAAAGATAAATTTGTATATTGACAACCTTGTGTAATCTATATTGCCGAATGATATAATAATTATATGTTCCTCTATGTAGCTACTATTTTTGTTGTACGGAGTGGTGAGGCATACTAAAAAAAGAAGTTGCAAGGCTCAAGCACACTAAAAAGTGGTGCAGGAGATATTACCATTGAGCCCTTGCTATGAACTAGGCATCTAATGTCAGGATGCTCCATGAGGACTGTCCCTGTAATGGGTATAATGTCAAGCACTTTGGATATAAGCATAGGCTAAATGACATTTTTGATGCGTTCTAGGTTTAGGATAAAAAGATTACTTGAATAAACATCACACTTCCGCAACTATGTAAACAGAAAAAGCGTGTTTTCTTTAATGAATGACCGATATGTTTTTTTTTTTAATGGCCAATGCCAATATCCAGGGAGCAGGGTGTCCTATAGGCCGATAAAATGCTGGTATATCACTCAATTTAAAATAGTATATAAAATAAAATTGATAAAAAAAATATAAACACTTATTTATCACTATATTACCCATTTTCACACTACACTTTAACTTCGTAAAAACATTATATTGTATTTTAAATGGTAGAGTTCTGTTTAGTAATCAAATTTTAGTAATTTATTTGAACATGAAGAAATGTTTTATATATTAGGAAGGAGGAAATAACAGTACACACAGTAGCCCAGCAACCATGGATGGCATGCATGTCCACATTAGCAATCGCATTTACTCCAAAAATACAGAATCAAACCAATTGTACATACAGTGCATAGTGAATAAGACATTTACTTATTGCACACGTGAAGCGCTTTTACTTTGAAGATGCACTCACATGATTGTACGGATCCAGCGCGAGCGGCCTGAATCACCTGCTTGAAATGTCACAGACCGACTGTCATGATTTGTGAATGAGAGGAACTTTTGATCCTGATCCTGACGTTTTTTTATGAATACACACTTCAGAGGATTATATTAGATGAGCGCCAGTTACAGGGAACAGCCGAGGAGAGGCTGTTAGTTTATGTGCTTCAGATGAAGATTTATGAGCGTTTCACAGGATGCTCGATCTGCTGAATTTGTGTGAGGTTGGTTTATTACATCCGTTTAAACGAGATATGCACATATTTGCAGATGGCATATGATATAGTTTGATTTATATTTGCCTTTTTATTATTAGACAAGACAGTTAAATGTTACAAGGAACTGTTGAGGAGAGAGAGGGAGAATGAAACAGGCAAGCACTTTAACATTATGAGCTCAAACGCATCTGCGTTTGATATGCGGACAGTTTAAATGATACTGTGTTGCAATGCACACTGTTTTGTTGTTACGTGCCATTGTGTTACTACAATAATAGACCTATTGTAGTATCATGATGGCACGTAACAACAAAACAAACTGTGACTGGTTGTTTACATGTCTCAGTCGACTCACGTGCACGCAGGCGATTCTCAGCGCCCTCAAGAAACAAATCGGCCAAAGGGGAACATTTATCGGCAGATGCAATAAGTAAAAACATTTTGAATATCGGCCAATATATCGGTCTCAGAGACATATCGGTCAACCACTAGTTTGATAACCTATATGTTCATCTAAATTATCTGTCTTCAAACCAATTATATTTAATATCATAGTATTGAATCAACCAGACTATATTGAATTACACAACTTAAAGTAAAATTTAAGGCTCAGATCAGGTAGACAGAGCTCTCTATTAGGTAACAACTGCACAACAGGGTTTTAAAATGAAAATAAATTTAATTAAATAAACTAGCCACACTTCTGAAAATTCATCATCAACGAAATGCATGCCTAATAAAAACCAATAGGCTAATATAATATAAATATGTATAGTATAATATATAAAATATGAAAATATTTAAGCCATACTAACAATAGCAATCCCTAACACGAAGAAGAAAAAAAAAAAAGTATCATAGGTAGTGGACATTAGGTAAAGAAAGTATTAATCTTTACACATTTCATGGGAAAAAAATATATATTAGTAAATCCATGCGAAAGGAACAATGGATAGTTAAACGAATGGAAGCCTCGCCCCCTTTTCCATGTGCACATCAATCAAAGCTGTCAAAACGCGCCACTTACACTCGCTGTAAATCGATTACCACTGTTAATGACATCATTGTGTTTTTAAAAACCGCAATGAAACATAGCAGTTTTCAAGTGTAAACTTGACAACACATGCGCATACACACAAGATATAGTTTTAAACAAGTCTCTTGTTGTTTGTACACTTTCAACACTTTTGAACACTTGAATGGCTTCTCGTAATTGCTCGACTTGTGTGTGCATCTATAGCTGGTTTTTGGGAGTTTTTTTCCTCCCTCACTCCATATAGTGTTACTTTCCTGTCAAGAGCGAATTCCAAAAGGACTTCATTCACATATTTGTACCCACCAGCTGTCGTCTTAGTGTCAGCTGCTCGTGCTCTCTGCTGCTGCTGCGGGCCGGACCGACATCACCCCACGCCAGGCATCCAGGCACTGTGTCCCCGAGCGACAAGGCGCCCAGGACTAGACTCTCCTGCCGCTGCTTTAACATTTCCAGCTCACATAGCCATGTTAAACTGGCCTCGAGACGCTCTTTATTCCTACTGCGCTCTCCATCCATCTTCAGAAGAATCCAGAGGAGTCAAATGAGTCTTGCCAACAGAACAAAAGCAATCAATCTTTGAGTATGTATCTTCTTCTATAACTGTGTATTTTTACGCCCAAAAATTTGTGTGTATTCCTAACACGAGTTTATGCCCCTCATTTCGCTGCGTTCGCACAATGTTTGGGCATCGATCGTAGTTTTGAATCTTTTCCTCACGCCCCTTACATTGCTGTACATAGAATTGTTCCTTGCTCATTAGAATACACCGCTCTGTCCACTGTGATTGGTTGAAACCTCTCACTCGCCGCCCTCCTGGTGAACATCGCCCACCCACACCCGGACTACTCACACTCCTATTGGTTTGTCTCTTACAGCTTCATTTGCATGTAGACTATCGACTAGGTTTCGTGCGCGCGACCATCAAACTCTACCGCTAAATGAATGGATGAATGAATTGACGCTGAGATTATTAATTTGTCAAATGCTAATTATCTAGTGTTACTGACTAACAGGTCAGACGACAGGGAAATGCGTGGATGAGCTAATAAAGCTAATTAATGAATACCTGGCAAATGTTTCCGGCTTGACACAGACTTTAGTCCTTTTGCATATATGTGATGTGCGCGTGTAGGCATTATGTAGGCCTACCCTATTTTCACGAAGGTTATTTTTGAAAGTATTATTTTTAGCCTTAGCCTAAACTACTGTCTGAATACATCTGTAAAGATTTACAATATATTTTTTTTATTATTATATAAATATATATAATGCGTTATTTTATCCAAACTAATACAAATATTTTTCTTGCAATGTCAACATTACAGAGCAATCTTTAACCATTGTAAAACCCAAATGTTTGAAAGGGATAGTTCAAGCATAAATGAAAATTCTCTCGCCACCCTCATGTCATACCATATGTGTATGACTTTCTGTCTTTTGCTGAACTCAAATGAAGAATTTTAGAAGAATATCTGAGCTCCATTGTTCCATACAATGCAAGTACATTGTGACAAGAACTTTGAAGTTCCAAAAAGCAGATAAAGGCAGCATTAAAGTTATCTATATGACTCCAGTGATTTACTCCATGTCTTCAGAAGAAATATGATAGGTGTGGGTGAGAAACAGATCAATATTTAAGATGAAGTATGTAATATCTGCAACAATACGGCCACTGAAAATAAATACAAAAATAAACAATGTTTTCAAAACAGCTTTCTGAATATGCCCCTCGTCTGCTGTTGTTTAAGCGGTCAGATAGTCCCATAACTCACGGCATTGGTTGATTAAGGTTATTGGGGCGGGTCTAAGTGGGTCGCTCAAAACAAACACAGGAATTGTATGGCGCCACAGAGACAGTGTTTACAGTTTTCGAGAAAATTAACCTATGCATGCTTACTTATAGTTTTCTCTGCATATTAAACTGCAAGAGTTTAATTAATTTTTTTGCCTGTTTCGATACATTTGCTACAGTTGATGAGATGGTAGATTTTAAAGACACTGAGTATTTCTAATAATTTTAAATTGCTGTAGTTTGCAAATCACGTTGGAAGAGGCATAGATGATGCAAAACTGTTTCTGTTAAATACTCTTGATCAACATCTGGAAAAAAGTGAGGCACTTGCACAGCTTTTGTTTGTGGACTTCTTGACAGCATATAAACACACTGCAACCTGTTATTTTAGGGGAAAAACATATTAGTCAGTTTAATTTTAATCACGGTTTAGTGTCATGATTATGAACTTTTTAACAGATAGGCAACAAAGAGTTAGGGTTAATGGGGTTTTATCGGATACGTTAAACACTTCTATAGGTTCAACACAAGGTTGTGTACTTTCGTCAATCTTTTTTATATTATATTATATATTTAAGTTAACCGTTATCTGGTAAAATATGCAGATGATACTGTTCTTCTTTCCTTGCATTCACATTCAGACCAGGATTATGGTTCGGCGCTACACAATTTGATCTCTTGGTGTAATAGTATGAAACTGGACTTGAACGTCTCAAAGACTAAAGAGATTGTTATCAATTTCAGTAAGGAAACACTTTCACTTCAACCTGTGAATATTAATGGTACACAGGTGAATGTGGTAGAGGAATACAAGTATGTAGGGACAATTTTTGATAACATGTTGAAGTTTGATAAAAATACTGATGCCATTATTAAAAAATCACACCAAAATTGTTTGTGTTGAGGAAGCTTAATTCCTTTAATGTACAGAGGCCCATTCTTAGTTCTTTTTATAATTAATTTGTTGAAAGTATGACTTTTTCTTTCACATGTTGGTTTTCTTAATCTGCAAGTTATTGTAAACATGTGCTCAAAAATTATGGGTGTTTCTTTACATAGTCTTACATTTTATTATGAACAGCAAGTGTTGAGGATGGCTCATAAAAGAATGGGAGAAATAGAACAGACCCTTTGAACCTTTATTTTGAGTGGATGCCCCTCGTGCGGCGTTTAAGGACAATCAGGTGTTCCATAAACTGTTATAAATTTACATTTGTGCCTGAAGCAATTAGTTTACGTAACAAACACAATTTATTTTCTATTATTATTTATTTTGTATTTTTCCCCTCTATATATTTTATGTATTTTGAGTATTTGTATGTATGTGTATTAAGTGTTGTCTATATATGAGAAGCACCATGACAGTCTGAACAAATTGCCCCATGAGGATTAATAAAGCTCTAAACTAAACTAAACTAGGACAGAAGAAAGTATTTTTATACTGAAAAACTTACGTACTTCAGCTTTAAGTCCTTTTTTTTTTACAATAAATTCTCCTCCCTGCCCAGTAGGTGGTGATATGCATGAAGAATCAAGTTCTTTGTATATCTCTCCCTCTTGTGGCCAGACAGGTTAGTGCATACAATCACTATGATAGACTTTGAGTTTCCTATTTGGTGAAGTGATAAAAATAATCTTTTTTGACCCAGATTCAGACAAACTGCCACAAACATGTGATATTGTCTGTGAGAGATATAACAGTACCTCTGTGGAAGCATTATAGCCATTTTATTGAAACCATACTGGATTAGAACTGAAAATTGCAACATCAATGCATTTATATTGTTCAGCAGTAGAACAGAGAAAAAATACCCACATTAAATACAATCTACTTTAACTGGAGAACCTCCTGTAGAACATCTGTCTCTAAAGGTCGACTGTTCCAGATAATATCAGGAGAAAATAGTCTTTTAAATAAATGGGCAAGTCAGTATAAAAAACAACAACACAAAGTGTTTTCCCAGTATTTTTTATTTTTGTAATTATTTGTAATCTGTCTACTTTACATAGATCAGAAAGCATCTGAATCAGTCTTGACAAAGTAGTTGGTAGAGTGGAAAACTGTGCACAGCACAGTTCTGCTTCCTATGTCAGTGAACACTGCAGATATTGTCAAACACTACAGTGCATATGGTATTATGTACAAATCAGCCTGGTCTAGAGATAAAAACAGCTCTAAAAATAAAATAAAAGTAATTATTATGCCAGATAAGTTATGGGATGCTAGTAGAGGGGCATCTACAGAAATAAATCAGTACACCTTTATGATATAAAGAAAATAAACAGTTGATTTGTGGGAGTTTGTGGCACAAACACCTGTATTTGGATACAGTTGCTATGCTAATCAGAGAGTTACAGTGAAAATTAAGTTGGTTTCCATGCATACCAAAATCAGATGGTCTAATGCTCCGAGTATGATATGAAATATAATTTAGAGTCATCCTTAATTTTCATTGAGCCAGAATAGTTAGGCTATATCACAAATGGTCAACATAAGTTGGCATACTTAGTCAAATCTTTGGTCAAATACATCAAGAGAAGTTGCTGCATATGAGTAAATTAATGAGGCTGAAAGTAAATTAAGTTCTGTAAGGAAGATATCCTCTTTTAATGGGCTTTCTCTTCTTTACTCTTTTGCAGAAGAGAATAGGTGGTCTCTTCTGCTAAAAGTTTATATATATATATATATATATATATATATATATATATATATATATATATATATATATATATATATATATATATCCCCACCCCTGCCAGCTGTGGTTTATATAATTAATAAAAGAAACAAAAACAACAACATAATTTCACACAAGGCATTCAGACATGCACACACATACAGTACAATGAACAAGATTGTGACAGTGTTTTGCTTGATCAATCACAGTAGTGTCCATCAGTTACAAAATACCAATGCAACAAATCCATCTCTTATTTATATATAAAAAAGTGAAAAGTGATCAAAAGCATACTGCAGAATACACACCCAACAATATATACGGATGCACTCTGATGCTAAAAATAAAATAAAAATAAATACCTCTTAGCGCACCAAATGCCTAGATCTTACGTTTTTTTCAACTGCATTACAATATTTTTAATAGAGTGCAAAAAGCAGTGGGAGAAAATGTAAAAACTGGAAATATCTCAGTACCTTAAATGCAACAAATCTCACTTCTGGATTAAAATGTCTGCTTCAAAACACTGCACGGAGCAACACTAAAAATCTATTTGAAAGATTCACTCAGATTGCAGATTCCTGGAATATGGTTCTGGATTTTAATTAAATTAATTAAGATGCCTTTCTTACATCCATTCATCAATATAACACCATCTGGTTTCTAGCTGGAGTGTTATCATACTGTATGTGCCAGCTGACATATAGTAACATCAGGCTTTCTGTCCAACAATATCTAGACATAAAGTGGCACATCTCTCCATGTCATCTCACATGGGGATTTTTTACATTGACCTCAGTCTGCATAAAAGGGAACAATTGCATTTCATATATAAATTC
This sequence comes from Xyrauchen texanus, assembly GCF_025860055.1. NCBI lineage: Eukaryota > Metazoa > Chordata > Actinopteri > Cypriniformes > Catostomidae > Xyrauchen > Xyrauchen texanus. The sequence goes on along the minus strand of NC_068304.1, from coordinate 33,355,420 downwards.
TACCATCTATAGACACTATATTTGGTTTAAGCTAGAGCACTTACTGTATGCTTTACAGAAAAACCTTCCATCCATAACTTTTCTTTCATTTGACCGATTCAATTCAGTCTTTAAGCTAAATTAAAGATGATGGTGAATATAGATCAGGGGGTTTCAAACTTTTTGATGCTGAGAACCTAACCCAATAATATAAAGTTAACTATATTTTGATCATGTAGAACGACTGTATGAGACATATTGGAAAAAATGAAATGTTGTTTCTTAATCAAAATCATGGGCTGTTATTTGTCACTCTAATAAAGCTAATTCAAAAGATTAAAATATCATCTGGATGCTAGACATATAAACCTGAAGAGAAGCATTTTTACTTTAATTTAAATGTGTTTGTATAGGATTTTTTAATTATAAAATTTCAGCAACTATTCCAAGGACAGATTATAGGACTAAACACATTATAACACTTAAAAAATCTAAAATAATTTCACAAAACTACACACACATTTGTTTCTTAATATTTTAAGCCGCAGTCACACTACACTTCGCTCCATTGACTTTCATTCACAAGCATCTGAATGCATGAGACCGCAAACGCAAGCTCATGCAAAGAAATTTGCATTCCACTACGGACAAAATTTTGATGAAATCTGACCTGTGAATTAGGATGACCAACAGACGTTCGAAAAGTCACTCAATGACCTCTTAAAAACCAGAAGCCCTCAAGTCCTACATATCCTGTCCGTTGCTTTGTCCAAAACAACATGCTCAAAACCTAGTGTAACTGTGGCTTTCCTGTTAAAAAATAAATACATTGCATATTTTTATTCTCTCAAATTTTCTTCAGACCCTCTAGTGCCATTTTGCACTCTCATGTGATATACAGTTTGAAAACCCCTGATCAAAATTGTGTGAATTTCAGTCAGCTAGTACCATTTAGTGCTTTCTTTTCAAGACACTCTTTCCAAAAAAAAATAAAAACATGTATCGTGCCACAGCAGGAAAAGTGTGTATATTCATGGGTTTGGGCTGAGCCAAAACATAGCAATTTTTAGACCACTCAGCTTTCTGAAGCCAGGCAGATGTGTAAACAGACGCTCACTGAACTGAGCTGCTGGGTAAGAAAAAGGCAGTTTGGCTTCATGTGCGGGAGGAAGACACAAAGACATACAAAGAGGAATGATTTAAAACATCACATGAACACACTTGTACATACAGTACATTCACCAAAATGGACACAGATCCAATACACTACTTACAACACACACACACACACACACACACACACACACACACACACACACACACACACACACACACACACACACACACACATGTTGTGTTTCCATGTTTATGGGACTTTCCATAGACATAATGACTTTTATACTGTACAAACTTTATATTCTATCCCTAAACCTAACCCTACCCTAAACCTAACCCTCACAGAAAACTTTCTGCATTTTTACATTTTCAAAAACATAATTTAGTATGATTATAAGCTGTTTTCCTCATGGGACCGACAAAATGTCCCCACAAGGTCAAAATTTGGTTTTACTATCCTTATGGGACATTTGTCCCCACAAAGTGATAAATACGCCACACATACACACACACACACACACACACACACACGTCTCAAACGTGTTTGTGCTTGTTTTCGAAGAAATCACAGATTTAATAATTATAAACTCTTTAGCCTGTCTAGTGCTTTGATAAGTGTCTATGTACATAAATTAACAATAAATATCTGCAATGATCTCTATATTTAGATTTTGAAATGTATATTACATTTTGAATAAAGTATATTTTTCAAACATTTTCATATATTTCTTTTAACATCTTTAAATAAATCTGGTCATAAAATTCATCCATCTTCCTGGCTGCGCTGTCCCTTTTCACAGTCATTCACTGGCCTGTTATGATGTAATTCCAGCATAACACATCACAACTAAATAATGTACACTTCACAGAAATGTAAGGTTTGTGATTAGGCCAGTGGCCCTTTTGCAGAAACTGCCATATGCACTTTGATGCGTTGAATAATGCAGTCAATTGCAACACGAAACCTTCTAGCACAGAATTATCAAGGAAACCAGCCCTGATACTACAGCATTGGTGAACTAGATTTCTTAATGTCTTGGAAAAGGTCTCGCAAATAGGAAAAGGGACATGGCAGCTTTACCTTTACAGGTCAAACCAGGGAAACCACGCCCTACTGACTAAAATGCCTAATATTTCCTCATCTGTGCACCAATAAACCAATAAAATGAAAACCACTTCAAAAGAAAGGAGGACTGAGAGGATTCGAATATAAAACAACATGCTCTTGATTTTCATTGCATTCCTCCTCAGTACATTGCTTTTTCCATTCCTCTAGCCAAAGCATTTAGTAACACATCCTCTAAAAGTGAATCTAAAAGGAAATGCTGGAACAGTGATGGCCCATGTTTGCGAACTTGGACTGCAACATTCCTGTTTCCTTTCACGATCTAGGGTGGGCCCAAAGTATTGACTGTCACTAGCGTCGCCAGATGGTCCATGTGTTCTTCTGGTATCGCTGGTATTGTTTGTTTGGCATGCATAGTCATACACACACAGATGGGCTCTTTGTTTTTTGCCTTTCCTGGTGTAGTATACACATCTGTAGACACTAACTCACATACATGGCTCTACATTGCACAGTGCTCCCAGGTGGCCTGGAGGGTAATTGTCAGTAATATCGACTCCTCTTTTCTTCTGAGTCAGAGTTATAATCTCGCAAACCCAGGCCCTTCTGTAGGCTCAGCAAGGAGTCCTTCATCTGTATGAACACCCATGAACATACGTTCACAAACATAGGCATATATCAGCAATAACATCAAACTTTTGCATGACCTTAGGTTATAGTGTATATACTGTATATCATTTGGTTGGAGCACACCAAAACACCACTTGTTGATCTCAGTGCGCATTTGTATGTGTATTGCATACCTGATCCAATAACAATACTGATGATTTGATAATGTCTCTCCATTTCTGCAGCTCTGCATCATGGTATCGCTGCTGGGACTGAAGGAGCTCCATCCATTCCATCTGTGTCTGCGGTAGTTTACTGCTGAAACACATATGTACAAATAAACACGCCTCCTAATGATCTACAACTGTCTGTCAGATGAGTTTAGGAATGTTTTGCCTGTCCTCACCGAAAGAATAAATGTTGTGTGACATGACACAATCACAGGGAATCATAACAAATTTGGTGTTTAATGGACAGCTGTTTGGACAACAGTGAGATTTCAGAATAGTATGGCTACAAAGGGCTATGGAACAGAAGGAGAATTCAAGTGAATGACAAAATATCCCATTGGTTGTTGCGATCATTGGGGGAACTTTATGCAAATGCAGAAAGATTAATTTACTGTGTGTCCAAATAACTCGGCATATACAAATTTGCAACAGATTGATGTCCATTATTTTCACATGCAACAAGCTTGCTAATCGCTGCAATGTTTGCAGCTCTTCACTGGCAATGGTGAAACTGCAACAAACCTTTGGCAACAATGAAGAGTTTGCTGCAAAGTTCATTTGCATGTGAAAATTCAAGGGTGGCAGATTTGAGGCAAGTTTGCGGCAACTCTAGATTTTTTGTAAGGGATGGCAAAGAATGCTTCGATTCTCGTTTAGCTTTGATACAACGCATTATGCACTGGTGTAATTAATATACAACCTTTCCACTAAAGAATGTTTCATTTTAGTGGCATTAACACAAATTCACTGTCAAAAAGGAACAACATCAAATCAATGTCATAGTGATGTTCATACACTCTACAAGAGCAACCAGAAGTAGGAACGCCTGCTAGCGACCAACCAGTCTGCAGTGGCAAAGTCCCTGATGGTGTGAATAGGGTATAGATTTACATTGAAGTAATCACTTTTTTGTGTCTGCAGGTATTTGGGGCCGTTCCGCCAAACACATTATTGCATTTACGGTGCTGTTTTTAAATGGTTTTCCTATGTAAACAGCCACTAGATAGATGTATTTGACTGCTGCACATTTCTCACAGTTTTTTCAGTGTTTTGCGTACGAGCGCTGCGTTTTTAAGATGCTGTGTCAGGCCAAAACTTTAACCCTTTCAAAAACATGTTACATGACACCTGCATTCTGTTGCATTTGTTGTGCTGCATTTAGCTTTTTTAACATGAGAACACATTTGTTCTGAATGGCCTATTTGGGTGTGTGTGTGTGTGTGTGTGTGTGTGTGTGTGTGTGTGTGTGTGTGTGCAAGAATGTGTATTGTACCTTTCATGCAGGCATAAACCCTGCCAGCTGGTGAGGCTCTGAGTAGAGTACTCCAGCATCCAGAGTTTATAGAACAGCATCATATTCAGAAAGATCAGCAGCATCAGACTGCAAAGAGCAAACAAACAAACACATGACAAACTGGGTTCAAAGGCCAAGAAACCACCTCTATTAAGACTGTGGCCACATTTAGTGATAAATAAATGCCAAATGCTAGACTTGTGATTGATGAGTAATGATATGCATAATTGTGTTAGATGTTAGACAGTATACTAAATTCCTAGTGATAGGGAAAATACTTGAGCTGTCTTACTGTCTACCCATACATAGGCAGCTGCATCCAAAGACAGCATCCGAATCAAAATGGAATCACATAAATGACTGAACATTTCTCTTGAGTCTGTATACGTTTTCAAATTAATTTACACTGAGCTTGTTTCAATGCATTTTGGGATTTCCTAATCTGTGTGTATACATCTATATATATACAGCTCTGGCAAAAATTAAAAGACCACTGCAAAGGTATCAGTTTCTCTGTGATTACAATTTATAGGTATGTGTTTGAGTGAACTTAACATTTTTGTTTAATTCTATAAAGTACTGACAACATTTTTTCCAAATTCCAAATAAAAATGTAGTAATTTAGAGCATTTATTTGCAGAAAATGACAACTGTTGTGTTTTCAGACCTCGAATAATGCTGGAAGAACCAATACTCAGATTTGGGGAACATTGTCAGAGCAGTGAGAAGCAAGTTTTTTTTCATGCGTCCTTTACAAAGATGAATCTGCCTGAATCCAGCCTTGCTGAAACTCCCCAAGATCATCACTGCTCCTCCACCTGGTCATCTAATGGTTAAACGTGCTTCAGCAAGGCTGGAATTGAGCAGATTCATCTTTGTAAAGGACGCATGACTCAAGCCACATTACCCTGGAAGAAAACTTGCTTCCTTCTGCTCTGACAATTTTCCCCAACTCTCAGGATTGTTTTTTTCCAGCAGGACAATGCTCCAAGTCACACAGCCAGGTCAATCAAGGTGTAGATGGAGGACCACCGGATCAAGACCCTGTCATGGCCAGCCCCATCTCCAGACCTGAACCCAATTGAAAACCTCTGGAATGTGATCAAGAGGAAGATGGATGGCCACAAGCCAACAAACAAAGCTGAGCTGCTTGAATTTATGTGCCAGGAGTGGCGTAATGTCACCCAACAGCAATGTGAAAGACTGGTAGAGAGCATGCCAAGATGCATAAAAGCTGTTACGACATTTCTGAAATGTTGTTTAAAAATGAATATTAACTCTTTTCTGAGTTATCGTACACTTTGTCAGTTCAAACCATTCTGACCATTCTCTGTTGACCTCTCTCATCAACAAGGTGTTTCCATCCACAGAACTGCCGCTCACTGGATGTTTTTTGTTTTTGACACCATTCAGAGCAAAATCTAGAGACTGTTGTGCATGAAAATCCCAGTAGATCACCAGTTACAGAAATACTCATACCAGCCCATCTAGCACCAACAATCATTCCACGGTCCAAATCACTGAGATCACATTTTTAAGCTTCTGACCCATATCTGCATGATTTTATCCACTGCAGCCACACGATTGGCTGATTAGATAATCACATGGTTGATGGTTGTGCCAGATGGGCTGGTTTGATTATTTCTGTAACTGCTGATCTCCTGTGATTTTCACACACAACAGTCTCTAGAATTTACTCAGAATGGTGCTAAAAACAAAAAGCATCCAGTGAGCGGCAGTTCTACGGATGGAAATGTCTTGATGTATATATATCTACAATGTATCCATATATATATATATATATATATATATATATATATATGAATATCTAGAATAGTATATTAGGATGGGATTTTCAACACACAACATAATGTATCTATATTTGATATCAGTAAAGGAATGTACCTTATACAGATCCTAGGCGAGGCACAAGAGATAAAATAAAAAAGAAAAGAAAACAGAGTTACACTGCTAATAAATAATTATAAAAATAATCTAAAATAATCAGTGGTAATCAATAATAAATTAAATACAAATAAGACTTAGTTCTAGTTAACAGGGTATTAAGAGGAAGAAATGTTAGCTACTTACACAAAGCTGATGATGAGTAATGGTTTGGAGATGTTGCAGAAAATCCCACCCCCTGAGATGTGCTCGGGAATGTGTCTTGTCTGAGTGGAACCTGTAGGCGAAGAAAACATAAACAATATAGTGAAACCTTGCACTCTGGCAGTGAGGATGTGTGATTTAAATTCAGATATGTCTAAGATTCTGTGTTTTTGGCTGTGTGCAGTAATGGACCTGCTACGTGTCTAATGCATTGGATGACCTCCTCGTCTGTTGGTGTAGTAACAGGGCTGAGGGTTTCATCATGATGGATCACGCGGAGATGGGTGAGGGGTCTTTTTCTCCGCCTCATGGTGGAGTTCTTTACTGCTTTAGTTTTAGGAGATGGTCTATGGGTTTCTATTATAGCATCCTCCATCTTTGCCAACTCCAGCTCTGTCAAAAAAACAAACAACAACAAACAAATGCAAACTTTGATTTATTCTGATTCTAATAAATCGGGGGGCGGGGCTGTGATTATACACACCCGGGCCCTTATCAGGCTAATTAAGCCTCCGAGAGGGATAAAGGCCGATTGCGGACGGTGGTGCGATGAGAGAGAGATCATTTAGGGACGTGTCCGTCATGTGTGTGTGTGTGTGTGTGTGTGTGTGTGTGTGTGTGTGTGTGTGTGTGTGTGTGTGTTTGTCTTTTGTTTAAGTTAATCATTCAAATATTGTTTATATCGCAAGGCCGGTTCTTGCCTCCTCCTTTCCATTGAACTGCTTTACAGAGTCATTCTGCACAACCAATGTGGGTGGATTTCAAATAGGTTTTGGGAGGAGCACAAGAAGTTGTTTGTGGATTTCAAAACCGTTGTGGGTTGAGCTAAAGAATGTTGAAGCTAAATTAAGTTGTGGGTAGGGCTTAAGATGATTGTTGGTGGATGTTAAGAAATGTGTAGATTAAGTTCAAGGATGTTGTGGGTGGAGCACCAAAAGTTGAAGCTAAATGAGTCAGTGGGTGGAGCTCAAGACGGTTGTTGGTAAAGCTCAAGAAGGTTGTGAGTGCAACTAAAGACTGTTGTGGGTGGAGTTTTAGAAGGCTGTGGGTAGGGCTCAAGAAGGTTGTGAGTGATGTTCAAAGAAGTTTGAGGGTGGAGTTCAAGACAATTGTGGGTGGAGTTAAATAATGTTATGGGTGGAGCTAAAGACGGTTGTGGGTGAAGCTCAAGTAAGTTGTGGGTGGGGCTTAAGAACATTGTGAGTTTAAGAAATGTTGTGGGTGAAGTGCAAAAAAAGTTGAAGCTGAATTAGTATGTGGGTGGAGCTCAAGACGGTGTTGGTAGAATATTTGCCGGTTGCAGTCATTGAGGAGTTGTGCTTCCCGTCGAGTGCTACACTACACCAGTCACAGCAGATTGCAAGATATTTACTTTCTTTACTAAAGATGAAGTGGAATTCAGATAGACAGAGTAATGTACTGCTTAATAAAGTACCTGCTGTGCGTACAAGAAGAATACCAATAAAATCTATAAAATGTATTATTATTAACCAATATATTTAATTTAATACCAATAAAGGAGTCTGTATTTTAATAATTTTCATTTATTGTTTTTTATGAATAAACATAATATTACTACTGCTGTCGCAGTACTTTGATGGCACAGACACAGTGACGTGGTGGTAGTGCTGCCTCAAGTCAGACACATTTCTAACCAATATGCACTGCTTCAAGTCTGGCGTTGATAATACTGTGGACCACTGCATGAAGTCAAACACACCTAAAAGGCTGTTGTGGGTGGAGTTCAAGAAGGCTGTGTGTGGGGCTCAAGAAGATTGTAGGTTTTCTAAAAGGTTGAGGGTGGAGTTTAAAGAGATCAAGAAAGTTATGGGTAGAATGTAAGAAGATTGTGGGTGGAGCTCAAGAAGGTAGTAGATGGTGCTCAAGAAGTTTCAGATAGTGTCTTACCAAGGCTTTTAAAGTTATCATCTAGTCCACTCCAGAAGTTCTTCTCAATGAAGCCCTTTACCAACCCCCATGGCTGTTTCCTGAACCTGAGCTCTGTAGAAACTCTGAAGGACAGATAAATAAAATCATATTTAGTACATTCCTTTTTCTCATTTAAATGTATATACAACTCCGTGCCAAAGCCATTACTGTCCTGTTCTTCAGTACCTCAGCCGGCACTTGTTCTTTGCCACGCGTGTTAGCATGTAGCGGTTTAGGGTGTAGAAGTAGTCATGATATGGTACATCATGAGTAATGACCTCCGCATCAATGATATAGCACTCACTCTCTTGGCTGGCCTTATATAGGGTCTAATTCAGAAAGAAATGGAAAACAAATTATTAAAAAAAAATTATATAAGTAATATTGAGGGAAGCAGTATTTGAACTTTAGGATATTTTCATGTCTCACCTGAGTCTCAGAAACAGTAGCTGTTTTGGGGGCCAGTGGGTTGGTCAGGGAGATAGTGTACATGATCTCCCTCGTTTGGTTTCCAGCATTCTCCTTTTTCCAGGGGTGATACACCACATCTGTAGATGGATGTTTAAATATTGAATGCGGAACCAAAGCAAGTTAGTGTATGTATTGCAATCTGAAATCTAAAACTAAGAAAGAAAATACATTTAAAGCTCAATAAACACATTAACACCTGCTTTATCCATAAACATACAATATTATAAAATGTTTAGTTCTGGCTCTTTTATCTAATTGGATGAGCATGTTCAATGATGCTGTAAAATAGAATTAAATGTACTGTATATTAATATATAAAACATACTATGTATAAACAAATTATTAATCTAATGTATCAAATTATTTAAATTTAAAAATGTATTTACCTGTGAATCTCCTCTGCTCCATAAAGTCTGTCATGAACTGGGACTCGGTGAAGAGAATGCCATACAGCTTATCAACACTGAATTTATACACCTCATTAATGTACTGACGGCCATTCAGATCCTCGTGGAATGCTTGTACTTCATCTACTGAGAATATACAAAGATGAATTTTACAGGAATACTCAAAGCTTCAAATTATGTGTCAAGTCTTATATTCTCCTCATTTCAAAAGTGCATAGATTATATCTGTTTTCAAAATGTGAAAATCAGCATTTTATATTGTAACTTCAACATTTCAATCTTTTTTTGTTGTTGCATGAAATTTATAACATACTTCTACTTTTTTTTGTATAGCCTTTAGTTTGCACATTGTTTGTTGGAAAGCATTGGACAACATATGGAATAACATGCTGCTAAGTGTTTGTTTTTTTAATGCAGGACATTTTTTTTTTTTTTTTCTGATTAAGCAATTATTCAAAGTAAATAATGGACGGATTAATTAATTAATCATGAAAATAGTTGTTAGTTGCAGCTCTAGTATTTATGAATTCAGTTCTTGACTGCAAGTTAAAGGAACAGTTAACCCAAAAATTAAAATTCTCTCATCATTTACTCACCCACATAACATCCCCGATGAGAATGAAGTTCATTCTTATGCAGAACACAAATTATGATTGTTAGAAGAATATCTCAGCTCTGTAGGTCCATAAAATGCAAGTGAATAGGTGCCAAAATTTTGACGATCCAAAAAGCACATAAAGGCATTATAAACGTAATCCACATTACTCGAATATTTTAATCCATATCTTCAGAAGGGATATGATATGTGTGGGTGAGCAACAGATCAATATTTAAATAATTGTTTGCTAGAAATTCTTCTCCATGCCCAGTAGGGGGCGATATGCATGAAGAATGTGAATCACCAAAAACACAAGAAGATGAATGTGAAAGTGATCTATTTCTCACCCACAACAATCATATCACTTCTGAAGATACTGATTTAACCACTGGTGTCTTATGGATTACTTTTATACTGATTTACTATATGTGATTTGTTTTAGCTTTAAAATTTTAGCACCCATTTATTTAAATTGTATGGACCAAAAGACCTGAGAAATTCTTCTAAAACACTTCATTTGAGTTCAGCAGATGAAAGAAAGTCATACACATCTGGAATGGCATAAGGGTGAGTAAATGATGAGAGTAATTCCATTTTTGGGTGAACTATTCCTTTAATATTGCTCTGACTGTGTTTACTGTATGTTGGACTGCCAACCTTCATCATGTGTTTCTGAGGAATCACTGATGTCAGTGGGTATATCCTCATTGTCGTTGAAGTCTAGGGCAGGTGAGGGCACAGGATCCAGAGGGCTGTCCGGTTCGCAGTTCCTCTCCTCAGCCAGCAGAGGGAGTGGCAGCAGATCACTATCGGGAAGGCAGTCAGTGTATTCCTCAGCAGAGATGTCAAACTGAACACAGCAGAGGGCAGAATTCTAAAAGCTGTTACTCAAAAAGAGTGTGTATATTAGAGTATGCTTGTGTTTGAGTGTGTATACTCACAGACAGTGGTGTATCAGTGCTGCTGGGAGGAGTGGTGGAGGTGATGGTGGAGTGGGTGATGGATCTCTTGTGTGCTGGAGGTGAACTGTTGTCTGGTTTGTTCTCACAGCTGCTCTTAGATGAGTTATCATTACTGACCTCATTCTCTTCTGCTGGGATCTCCTCACAGTACCTGAAGCACACACATAGTCAAGCACACACAGAGTGAAATGTCTAAGTGTTAAGCTTAGCGTTAACACTTACTTGTTTGATTATGTATATATGTGAGCAACATTATTGCAAATTAGGTGCAATTTGTCAACTACAGTTAAATTTGATCATTTATAAAGGAAAATGTGAGTGCCGTTGTACAACTCCAGCACTGTTAGGGTGTTGTGGGTGGTTTCCAGGGCATTGCTATTTGCTAAGGTGTTCTGAGTCATTGCTAGATGCTTCTATCCCCAAGTCTTTATAATACTGTGGTCCCTAGATGTAGCTCGGGTCCCTACTTTTTTTCACCTATTTTATCATCCACAAGTATTGTAAGTGTGCTCCATTAGAAAAGTAACAGCACAAATCTCATTAACTAGCCACACAATTTGAGGCATCATTCATGTCCAAGTTGAGTTACACACTGGAGTTTAATAATTTATTTTGGGAATTTAAAAAAACCTTTAACCCCAAGTAAGAGCAATAGTTATAATGATGACGCTTGCTGAATGCATGCATGCACATGTGGCCACCTTAACTCACCCCATGGTGTTGAAATCATCATCAGGGGGCACATAGTCCTCGTCGTCACTGGTCAGGCCCAGCTCATTTCCATAACACTGATGTACAAAGTGCCAGAGCTCTTTAGGGCAGAGGGGCTGCAGACATACAGAAAAGACCATTTCAGAGATAGTGCGTACTGTATGTAAAATAACTCAGGTTTACTATAATGTTGCTTATTAATCCTTAAATGCATACCTCGGTTCTTCAGTGACCAATGACCTCATTCCACCCCTTTACCTTATCCATATGTTAGAGTTATTCCACCACCTCTATAATGTTCCTTATCTTTTCTCTTATAAAAAGTGTAACAATAAATGGTGCCAATATTGCAAAACTTTTTTGCTTAGTTACCAAAAGTTTATCGTTAGTGACCCGAGATATGTAATAGTGTCGCAATATATTTTGCCCTTCCATAAATAACATTTTTAAGATTATATATTATCTACTGTATATAAGTTAACTATCACTAAATATCTATTTCTTTACTACTGCACTGTTGTTTCAATGATTGACTTGATTTACATTTGACATTGCTATTTGACAGCACTGCAATGTGGAAGTAAACTATAGCAAGTACAACACATGTACAGTTTGATATGACTATTGCCATTTAAGCATTTTGAAGATTGATTTGTGATAGATATATATGCCGTTATGCTAAAGACCCGAGGTATGCAATAGCATTTAAGGGTTAAAAGGGTAATTCTCACAAAACCTGACAAGAAAATGTCCTAGTCATATTTAACCCTAAATTTATATAAAAAAAAAATAATACTTTTTGCATCATGACAATTTTCAGGAAACTAAAGCTCATATTACCACCCAATTCTCATTACCATAATGCATTCAGACATTATACTTTTACTATTTCTATTATTTTCTATGATTATTCTCATTATCGTAACACAGTGATTTTTGTAACTTTATTGCAGTAAAAATGTTGTAATTTTTTTTTTTTTTTTATTGTTATTTATTAAAATGTGCGTAAATGAAAAGTGGTACCAGGGGAGTACTACCATGATTTATACATATTTTGGTAGCGCTTTATTTTACAGTACTGTTCTACATTTACTGTACGTACTATGTCATTACAACAACTACAGTAATTACAAGGTACTAACCCTAAACCTAACCTTAACCCATATTAAGTACATATAGTTACCTAATATTACTGAGTACTTTCTTAAATACACTGCAAGTATACTGAAATTACACATACTGTAAAATAATGTGCAGCCAATATTTTGAATTATTTTTTTATACAATTTAATTTTTCAAATTACGGCAGCATATCAAAATGACCAGCTTTTTTTTGCATTTTTGCATCAAATATATTTAAGTACATTTTAATTTAGAGCTTTTCATCTGATTTAAAATGTATTATGCAATTTATAAGATGCAATAGCAATTTATAATCTGACACAATACATATTAAAAATACACAAACTCCTTTAGAGACAGGAAGTTGACATCTGGTGCATATGGTTCATATTTTTACCTTGTCCAACAGTGCATTCTGCCAAAGTCTGAACATCATCATGTAAGTCCTGTCCCTCGCACCAAACGATGTAAAAAAGTGCTGAAAGGAAGAGAAAAGCACAGTTAAACATTGATTAAATGACGGGAGTTAACCTGTGTTAATGTGTTTTTGGACAAAATGGTCTCTGACAATGTCTTGTTGGAGAGCACTCACCTTCTCAGTGTCTGTGCTCAACTGGATAGCATTGGGAATGAGACGTGCTGTCTTTTCTTTCGTCATGGAGCAGATATCTTTCAACCGTACTGTAAGCTGCACACACATGCACCAGATTAACAAAACACCTACTTAAAGGTGTTGGAATAGCAGTCTGTTTGTTTGAGCAGTCCGACATTGCATTGGCTCAACCAATGGTATGAATGTGGGGCGGGACTATATGTTTGCTGATCAATCTGAGAATGTGTGAAAACTTGTTTGAAAATAGTCATTATTTTTGCAATGTAAATGGTGCCACTTGTGAAATTACACACTGTAGCTTTAATTCTTAGTGTCAAAAAAAGTGTAGCCCTGAAATTTAGAAAAAAGTCAACCACAAATAAAAGTGATAAAACTGACCAGCGTCTCCCATCGAAAGATATTGCTGTAAAAACAAATCCAGTTTTCGGAGAGGTAGAGGCGCCCCTGCAGTAGAATGTCCCGCTGCAGAGCACATGAGTAGTCTGCAAATGAGAAGACAAGGCCAAAGTTCAAAATAAGTCTCTAACGTTTATTTCAACATTTACTTTATTTATCAGTTTTACTGTTATTAAGTCTTTTATTACTCAAATTTTACATAATGTGAAAGTGTTTTTGCACAGATGCAAGGCTTATCATTCATTATGAATAATCGTACCTTTTGAATTTGCATCCATCAAGTTACAAATGAAAAAAGAAAATACTCAAATGAGATGTACCTTTTCTTTTTAAAGTATTTAATTCAAAGGATTATCCAGAAATAGGCATTACCACATGATCATTAAAATATGAATAATTCTGTCATGAAATTTCAAGCCTAAATAATTATATTTACTGTATAGTGGTCCACCCCTACTACCAAAGTCAGTCTTGTTATGTAAATGTCTATTTGATGCAGAGATCATCTAATTGATTATGAATAACTCCTTCCATTTGTATGGTTACACTATAAGTGAGGAATCTTACCCACGATGAGACGTTCTGTGTCTGGCAACTGCTTGAAGAGCTTCCTGAAGTCCTCATTGCGTTGTTTGTATGTTGGACTGAGGACCTAAAACACAAATAAACCAACAGACTTAGAGCACACAAACATACCCACAAATCCATGCTCAAAAAAACCACAAAGCGACTCCCATTTCCACTCTTTCACACAGCTTATCATCAGTCAAATGCTGTTTTAGGTTTGTCATGCAGCAGCATGAGATGAACTACAATAAGCCCATTCCTACTATGGCAAAACAGAAGCCAGTCAAGTGTAAACAAAAACTTCACACTGTTCAGCATTCAACAATGCACACTATGCCCTTGATAATGAGCAAACACAGACATTATAATTAGCAATGCAAGCACAATCTTAAAAGACAAAGCCTGGGTAGCTCAGCAAGTAAAGACGCTGACTACCACACCTGGAGTCACAAGTTCGAATCCAGGGCGTATTGAGTGACTCCAGTAAGGATTCTTAAGCAACCAATTGGCCCGGTTGCTAGGGTGGGTAGAGTCACGTTGGGTTAACCTCCTCTTGGTTGCTATAATGTGGTTCTAGCTCTTGGTGGGGCACGTGATGAGTTGTGTGTGGATGCCGCGGAGAATAGCGAAGCCTCCACATGCGCTAGGTTGCTGCGGTAACGCGCTCAACAAGCCACATGATAAAATGCGCGGATTGAATGAGTTTTATCCTCCGCCACCCGGATTGAGGCGAGTCACCACGAGGACCTAGAGCATATTGGGAATTGGGCATGCCAAATTGGGGAGAAAGGGAGAACACCCCCAAAGATAATACTTTCAACTTTGGTAAAGTTTCTTAAGATCAACTGTGTAATCTGTGATTCATTTCACACAATAGAGAACCACATACACTGTTCACTCCTGTTGCCAAGGAGGTGAAAAAAACTCTTTGGATTTGATGCAATATCTAGGAAATACTGCTTAGAATAAAGATAAATGGAAGTAAATATATATATTTATAAATATATTAAAATAAGTTGAATTCCTTTAGAAAAACCTGAAACAAATTATTGTAATATTAACATGTCAGTGATGTCTAAAAACAATATCCGTGGGGGACATGGAAGATAAAATATTAACACATAGTGGTCGCTGATATGAGTTTTGGTAAGTTGACAGATGCCAATATGATGTATATGTTGCAATTCAATGGCAGCAAATGCGAACACTTATTTTATTAAAATATTTCCTCAAAATAAAAATAAAATGAAAAAAGAAATGGTTTATGATCCAATGACATGGCAGCCAGTAGATTCTGGAACTATCACAGGGGGAACTAAGGTGCCATTTATACCAAATGGGTTGCTACACAAAAATAAATCTAAGCAAATTAAACAGAACACGGGTGTCTAAAGATCAGAAAACCTGCGGCCATAAAAAAGACATCTGTAAAAAAGACGTTCGTCTAGCACAAAGTTTACACTGAAAAACAATTTAAAAAACAATGCAGATGGACGAAAAAACATCGGCCCTAAATTGACACGCTATCTTAAAGCCACAGCACCCATGCAGTAGACACAAAAAAAAAATAGCGAAAAGCAGTGAAACGGTCAAAGAAGTCAGTCTAGCACATTTACATATAAACAATTAAACAATTAAGGGCAGACACACAAATGTGTTTGGTGTGAACCGGCCCTAACTTGACATGGCATCTTAAAGGAATGTTCCAGGTTCAATACAAGTTAAGCTGAATTGAAAGTATTTATATTTATGTTGATTACCACCGAAAATAATTTAGACTCCTCCCCTGTTCACTTAAAATCTGTGCTTACAGTAAGGCACTTACAATGGAAGTGAGTGGGGTAAGTCCATAAACACTAATATGCACATGGTTTCAAAAGTATAGCCACAAGATGCAAATACTTCATTAATAAAATCTATTATAAAAGTTCAGCGTTTAACTACAGGCTTTACTGCAGTTTGTATCGTCATTGCGATGAAGTTGTAATATTGGATATACCTTTACACTGACAAGGTTAGTAAGTGATTTTATCACATTAAACTCAAGATAACAGGATTGATGTTCACGTCTTGTCACTATACTGTTGAAATCGTGTGTATCTGAATGTTTATGCACTGAGCCCATTCACTTCCATTGTAAGGGCTTTACTGTAAACAAGTTTTTTGCTTCCTTTTTAAAATAAACTTTATATATAAATGATATATTTTTTTGTGTGTGGTAATCAAAACGTCATGGTTACTGTTGTAACCTCCGTTCCCCGATAGAAGAAACGAGACGTTGTGTCAATTGTAATGACACAAGGGGTCTCTTCTAAGAGCCTTGCGTACCTTTGAACTTGAGAAAAGGCCAATGTCAAACTGGCAGACAGAATTTGCATGTCCCGCTCCCATACATACAGGTATAAAGGGGAGCGGCAAGTGTCTGACAGGTTTTTGCACTGAGGAGCCTAGAATAAGCGCATTAAAGTGGTAGGGATAGTGACATGGTAAGGGAACACAACATCTCATTCCTTCCATCAGGGAATGGAGGTTACAACAGTAACCATGACGTTCCCCTGCTGTCACTCACTCACTCGATGTTGTGTTGAATGTAGTGACACAAGGGGTCCCACTTCAAAATGCCATGCACTAACCCATGTTAAGTGACTGCTGAGCCAGTTGCAAGCAAGCTATTGCTTGCTAGAAGCAGCTGGGTCAGCTGCACGTAACCCTCCCCAACGGCCCCAATAAAAGGTGCATATACCACTCTTAGGTTCCCATACCCATACGGAAACAGGCGACATGACTTGCATGGGAGCCAGCCGACCAGCCACAGCCATTTCTCTATCTATGTTTTTCGTCATAGAGTTAAAAAGCGGCTGGGGCTATCTTAACGCTATAGATGCGTCGAGGAAGGCGTCCTTTTCCGTTCCTATTATTTCAGGGGGAAAAGGCCCTGCGGAGACCAGAACCTGCCCAGACTGGAGGGAGGTAACTTGTGGCTAATACACATGGGGGTTGTCAAGCCACCCATGGACATGGTGTGGTGGTAGATCCTGCCTGACAAGGGAGGAGTTGCTACAGACATGGTGACCGGGGGGCAGCGAGGACTGCCCAAGGAGACGCAGGTCCTGCCAGCAGGGGGACTGTACCACAGTCATCACGGCCTGGGTGTGATAGGCTTGGGAAATAGCATCAACAACCCAATGAGCTAACCTCTGCTTGGAGACGGCGTTCCCTTTCTGCCATCCTCCAAAGCAGACAAAAAGCTGCTCAGAGCATCTAAAGCCCTGTGTGCGGTCAACATAGATATGCAAAGCACGTACTACGGACACAGCAACGAAGAGGCTGAGTCTGCCTCCTCCTGGGGCAGCGCTTGCAGGTTCACAACCTGGTCCCTGAAAGGGGTCATAGGAACCTTGGGCACGTAGCCCGGTCGCGGTCTTAGGATGACGTGAGCCAGACCGAACTCCAGGCAAGTGTCGCTGACAGAGAATGCTTGCAGGTCCACAACCCTCTCGATGGAAGCGTGTGCGATCAGGAGGGTGATCTTCAAGGAGAGGGCTTTGAGCTCGATTGAATCAAGTGGCTCGAAGGGGGGGGGGGTCTTTGAAGGCCTGAGAGGACCACTGAGAGATCCCAGGAGGGTAACAGGCTTTACCAGAAAGGGTTCAACCTCCGGGTGCCTCTAAGGAACCCGATAATCAAGTCGTGCTTACCAAGGGATTTGCCGTCTACTGCGTCGTGGTGGACTACGCCTGCGGGGCGCTCGACGCTGGGGCTGAGAGATGGGCCCAGGTTGAGGCGGAGCTGCCAGTGGTTTCTTCGCAGGGGGATGACCACAGCGAGCAGACAGGGGACGGCCTGTGCTGCGACGGCGTGACATGATGTGAGAGATGGCCTCCGTCTGTTTCTTCACTGGCGAAAACTGCTGGGCGAAGTCGTCGACGGTGTCGCCAAAGAGACCAAACTGGGAGACGGGGGTGTTGAGAAAGCAGTCGCGCGCCCGGTGCCAAGGTACCAATCATCAAGCCGCGAGGTTTGGAGGGAGGACGGATGGTTCCAGTCCAGCCCAACGCTCACAGTGGCCCAGGAAAGCATGTCAGCCATCTGCGCATCAGACTCTGACTGGGCAGGCTGGCCTGAGGTCAGGTCTTCAGCGTCTGAAGCCTGAACGCTTTCCGATACAGCCGCGATGTCGGCATCATCCGTTCACTTTAAGAAATGAAAGCCGCGACAGCAACGTTGCCATGGTCATGTCCTCGCAGTAAGAACATGAACCATCCACAAATGCTGCCTCAGTGTGATCGCTACCCAGACACACGAGGCAGCATCTATGACCGTTGGATCTGGAGAGATACCGACCACATCCAGGAACTACACAGCGGTGGAAGGACATCTTTAAAAAGACAAGTCCTAAAAAGGACGTTCAACGCTCGCTTGTGTATGTTACTCTTTTACAAGAAATAAACTCTTTTAGATAAGAATAAACTCTTCTTTCAGATAAATCAAAGTCTTTTAGGAAAGAAGCACTGTCGAAGCTCCTACAGAGAGGAGAAAGCAACTGGAATGCGCCGTCACATCCAACAGAAGATCTCTTGCAGAGGTGGTTGAAGCAGTCGTGACACACAGCTCGCTGATCACACAACCGGGGGCGGGACATGCAAATTCTGTCTGCCAATTTGACATTGGCCTTTTCTCAAGTTTAGAGGTACGCGAGGCTCTCAGAAGAGACCCCTTGTGTCACTACAATCGACACAATGTCGAGTGA
Source organism: Xyrauchen texanus (assembly GCF_025860055.1). Taxonomy (NCBI): domain Eukaryota; kingdom Metazoa; phylum Chordata; class Actinopteri; order Cypriniformes; family Catostomidae; genus Xyrauchen; species Xyrauchen texanus. The sequence continues at coordinate 33,336,491 of NC_068304.1, read as the reverse complement.
GGAACAGAAGGGAAACTATGCCATGAATGGTGTCGATTAAGCTTAACTTCTATTGAACCTGGAACATTTATTTAAAAGGCGCTCATGCAAGTGACGCTGAAAAGCAGCGAGATGCAGCACAATGTTTTAAAAACGTCCGTCTAGTGTTTACCTATAAATCAATTAAAAATAAGCACAGATAGATGCAAAAATGCATTTGGTATGAAAAGCCCTTAAGCAGAGACAGATATAAGCCGATACTGATCATTTCTAAATTAACCGAGTAATTGGCAAGACTGACAGATATATATATATATATATATATATATATATATATATATATATATATATATATATATATATATATATATATTATTTTTTTTTTCTCAGCAAAGTGTACCCTAAATTACTCTATACTTCTCCAGTATATATCATAATTAATTGATCTATAAGACTCAACAACCTCATGCGTTTAACAAAACTCTGTGAATCTCAAATCTTTATGGGAACTCACAGCAGGTATTTCCTCATCCTGGTACAGGTTTTCCCTTGAGCCCCAGGGCCAGTCCTGGTTCCAGTCTGAACCCTGAATCAACCACCCAGCCAAAGCCTCCTCAAGCTCCATAAGAGTCTCCCAGTCCTCCTGAGAGCCAAAGGAAGAATTCATGTTTCCAAGTCTCTTCTTTTTATTGCCAGGGTCTGGATCAAAGGTCAATCTGTTCATCAATGACTCTCCACTAAGACTGTAAGTTTCCTTCAGCTTCAATATAGAGTGCTATCACTTTAAATTTGGGTTGGTCTGTAGATAAGTATCTTAGATGCAGACACTCCTAAGTTCAGGGTATCTGTAGGCTATCACAGATCTTCATCAGGGTGTAACCTCTATCTGTGTTTGAGTGTTGAGCTCTTCTGACTAGCACCACATGATTCCAGTGTGCAAAAACTCACTCACACGAAAATGCCCTTTAGTAACCTTGGCAGACAGACACTTTATTATGCTGGTGTTGGTTCCAGTTTACTGTAGTTCGTACTGGGAAAGCATATGTGAGTGTTCATTAAATTTTCTGTCTTAATCTTTAAGCTGACATAGAAGGAACATTCAGTAATTTCCGCAAGCAGACATTAGTTGTTACCACAGTACGTGATGGACACATTATTTTCTTCGTTGCTTGTTGGTCGATGGCTTTCAAAGTACTAAACTTCCACCAAGATGTGATTCCTCTTTAGTACTCAGATGTCAGACTTGCCGTTGTATTCACTAGCTTTTGAAAATAACGATTGCCTTCTCCAGGAGTGAAAAGCAGTTTTTATGACCACGGCGTCAAATAAAGACTCCACTTCAGCAATTCCTTAGGATACTAAGCTAACAAAAGTTTCCTAATGTTCATGTCACAAACCAATCTCTCAACTTCTCTCTCTCTCTCTCTCTCTCTCTCTCTCTCTCTCTCTCTCTGTTATTTGTGCGGCCAGTTAGCTAAAGATAACAAAGCACAAAGTGTGACAAGATCTGCAGCACTCTTAAAAATGAGAATGGACTCAGTGTAAGAGGAATTCTGCTCTGTATTCAGTATTCACTCTTCAGTCATTATGCACAAATATTATCCATTTAAGAAGGTGAATAGATGGTTGCTCTTTCTTTGAAGGTCTTATAACAGATGTCCAATCACATTACAGTAATCTAAACATTGATCAATTTCAGCAGCAGGAGCAAATATAAGACCTATGAAGTTATTTGGATGACAACAGCTCTGTCTGCCTTGCTCATTTATATAGACCAGGAGACTATCCGAGTCTGTAAGGAGAATTTACATATGTGTTTATCCCTGGTGATGAGTTTATAAAAGTTGGTTACACATTAACGGCAAGAGTAAATAATGAGAGCTGCCCGTGGCTGGTACTAGGATGAGTGGGTGTGGCGATTCCAATAATGTTATCTCTCTCTGTGACATACACACTCAAGAGGGGGTTACCTTTTCATATGACAGAAATAATTAATACAGTTCTTATAAGCTTGATATGGCTTATAAAATATGCAGCGCTTCTGCGCAAATGCTGAAAAAACAGCCATAGGCAGTACAACAGTCAAAGACGTCCATCTAGTACGTTTAGATAAGAAATCAGTTGCAGAAAAACAGTCTTGATGGATACAAAACCACTTTCAATATACCTTTTTTAATCTTTACTGTCTTGTCATCAGTCATCAGTAGTGTTAATCAGGAATCTGCCAAGTACAGTGGTCCCAAAGTATTTGGACACTTAAGCAACACTTTAAAGGCTTAGTTAACCCAAAAATGAAAATTCTCTCATCACAGATGTGTATGAATTTCTTTATTCAGCAGAACACATACAAAGCTTTTTAGAAGAATATCTCGGCTCTGTAGGTCCATAAAATGCAAGTGGATGGTGATCAGCACTTTAATGCTCCAAAAAGCAGATACAATCATAGTAAAAGTAATCCATAGGAATCCAGTGGTTAAATGAATGTCTTCTAAAATAAAAAGATAAAATTTAAAGTCCTTTTCACTATAATTCTTTACTTCCAGTCGCTCTCCAGTGCACATCCATGAGGGGAATCAGTTCACGCTGCCTCTCGCGTGATTTAAGCATGTTGACATGATCACGTGATAACTGACACAATACAACCAGATGTGCATCTCCATTTGTTTACAACAGAACGCTGATCACAAGCTTCATTGGTTTTGTTTTCACATGCATCGCACGCTTACGTCACGCAAGAGGCAGTGTAAACTGATTCCCCTCATGGATGAGGATTGGAGATCAACTGGAATTAAGCAACTGTAGAGAAAAGGACTTAAATCTTGATCTTTTTCTCAATCAAAGTGATTGTATCACTTTAGAAGACATTCAATTAACCACTGGTGACGTATGAATTATTTTGATTATGATTGTCTGTGCTTTTTGGAACTTTAAAGTGCTGCTCACAATCCACTTGCATTGTATGGACCTACAGAGCTGATATATTCTTTTAAAAACCTTCACTTGTGTTCTGCAGAAGAGATAAAGTCATACACATCTGTGATTGCATGATTGTGAGTCAATTATGAGGGAATTTTAATTTTTGGGTGAGCAATCCCTTTAAAGTGTGCTGTATGTATGATCATTGTTAAGGCCCAGCACACTTCTTCATTCAGAAGTAAAAATAAGTTTTAAACAGCTGAGCAATGTCATACTCTTTGCGAATATTCAGACACCCTCCAGGCTGTGGTGGGAGTCGTTTAGAGGTACATTACATTTAAATATGAGGATGCTCAAGACTACATGCAAAACATCAACTCATATGACATTACAACGTGTTATCAATGAGTTCATGCCTCACTCTATGAGTTAAATTCACATGAGATCAGTAAAAGAAGCTGTTTTAACGACATTATGATGATTTAAAGTAATATACAGTATATGCAGTAGATAATGTGTAATTTATAATATTTACCTTTTGCATTCAACACCCTACACGCGGTCGGTCATTAAATGCGCTACACTGTTATTGTAATTTATGAAGACACTGATACTACTGTATGTCTATGTCACTATGTCACTGTAAGCTGGCCAAATATGGCATGTTTTTTCCAAAATCACCATTGATAACCTTGTCATCGTCTATGCACCAAAGCATACCATCCCTTGATCTCTCTATATGGAAGTATACCAGAGCATTTAAATGATTTATTTTATGTATAAATATCAAATGTTGTTTCACAAGCTCAAACTGTTTAGGCATGTCACCAAAACATTTACCAATGGAATTAACAGGAAAATGATGATTTTCTCAGAGGACATCTTTGATTAAATGGCTAAGATTCTGTGAAATATGGGATGGTAATAGCCATAAATTTCAGAGACAGAGCAGGTCTTTGTGCAACAGAGCTGTTTTAGGTTAACGTTATACAACCTCTCTCTCTCTCTCTCTCACTCTATCTCTACCCATCCACGCTACTTTTCCCACTGAATAAGAACAAATGTGTCATCGAAATGCCAACCAAATAAACTACTTCATACAACATCTGATGATTCTGTACAAGTGGCAAACGCTTTTTAGCTGCAATGATAAGTGGTCACCTGTTAGCCAAACATAATGGACATTAGTTGTGACACAGCGGGGTAGCCAACAATCACTTTTGTGGTCATGACAATAATGGGCTCAGAACTCACATAAGAATGGTTCAGATGTAATCACAGAGCTCACAGGGCCAACACACACACACACACACACACACACACACACACACACACACACACACACACACACACACACACACACACACACACACACACACACACACACACACACACACACACACACACACACGTACGTTTGTTTTTCTATCATGGTAGGGATTATTCATTGACCAGGACATGTAATACTGTAGACATCCATTGATTTCATACCAGGGTAATTGTATTTGCTTAAACCCAATTCAACCCCTAAACATACACTTAACTCTCACACAAACATGTACACATCTGAATAAAAGCAAAACAATATTTGGCTGATTATGAGTATTTTTTTTTTTTAAAGAAATGTCAACCTACAATGTGCACACACATGTAGACTTGATAGACGATACAACAAATTGGCAATGGACTGAGCCATATGTACAAGCTCATAAATAATTCATGTAAATATAATGTCAACCACATTTTGAAAAGCTAGTATGCAGTTAGTATGCATCAGATAGCTCACATCCATACAGCTATCAACCAACAACCATCGTGCCACTGAAATTCAGAGCCAATCAAAAGGAAGAATTGCTGCTGCCATGCAGGTATCAATGCCATGCATTGTTGCAGTGCAGTAAGTACAGTATAGTTCACTGGGCAATCCTATTCATTAATAAAATAATACTGTCAGGAGTGAAGGAAGGTGCTGTGATTATGCAGTTAGATTAGTACAATGTTTCTTAACCGGGTGCATGGACCCCTAGTGACCCATGGCATAATTGCTAGGGGTCCGTAGGAAAATGTAGAAACGAAATAAAATAGCTGATCAGAATATATTATATACAGTATGTCAAGTATTTGTATATTTCAACATGTATCCAGAGCATCATTAGAGTGAGTAAATCATGAAAGCGTATTCATCTTTGGCTGAAGTATCCCTTTAAAGAAATGCAGCACAATTGATGATGTTGCAGAAGATGTTGTTGAGCAAGTGGTGAGACAGTCAACACGGGTCATGAGTTTTGCTGTACAACTACATAAGTCAACTTAGAGTAAATTAGTAGTGAATCATACTTTCATTGTTCACTACAAAGACATTACTGATATCAATGATGATATTCTGTTCTGGGGTTCTCTAATATAGGGATGACAGGGGTCCAGTCCTCAAAATAAAGTTAAGATGGATACATTAAAAAGCTATCGCTAGATCTGTGGAAGCCTTCAAGGCTCATTGCATTCCTTATTTCCATGCTGCACATTTTGTTAAGGAATGGTATGAGCCAATATTAGAGAAGGAGACTGTGACAGACAGGAAGTGGGCAGAACTGCAAAATCATGCTTACTCGGAGGATGTGCTGTCTCTCATGCTAAAGGGAAAGAGTGAGGGAGAAAGACAGAGAAAGGAGAGGGGCAGACAAACAGAAGCACATACAGACAAAAAGAAAGAAAAGAGGAAGGGAAGATATTGTGGAATAAAACTGGTTGATATGCAGCAGAACAACTCCACCCTCTTGTGGCTATATGGTCTAATTATACATTTCTGGTTTGGATCTAAAGAGAAAATCCTCAAATTGCAAACAGATATTTATAATGTTACACTGAAATCAACACAACACCAAAAATTCCAAACGTATTATAATTTTCTTTAGACATTGTGCAATGATAATGCCATGTTTTGGGGGGCATGTGCCATGGTAAAACAATGGTATACTTTGAAGCAGTGCTGGAATGGGGGGGGGGGGGGGGTATTTTTATTACCCCCCAAAAGGTATTAGGGAGCCCCATAAGAAATAAAAGGAAGGACTTGGAAACTTAATATAGACTTTTATTAAATACAATTTCATAAAAACGCCCCTACATCAAAAGACTGCTAAGCACTCCCTCTAGACCCACCCCCCAACCTCCACTTCAAAAGGCAGCTACTGTAAGTGCCAACAACCTTGATTGGGGTCCCCCCATAAGACAATTTGAGCACTGCTTTGAAGTACCTTGGAGCAGGGACTAAAACTAAATGTTATTCATTTCGGTTTGTTCTGAGCAAAAACAGTATTTTTCCATTTCGGCTCAGAAGTTCTGCAGCCTCCTTTCCAAATGGTTAGAACAAAATAAAAATAACCACATTTTTTAAAATGACTAAACTCTGCTCTACTGGGTGGGTTAAATATCAATTGCAGTGTTGCCAGATCTTGAAAGAGAAACAAGTGACCAAGTTTGAAAAAATAAGCCCAAAATATATAATTTTTTCATGTGTGGTGGATTTATCAGCATAGTAATAATAACAATCATAGGCCTAAAGTTAATTAACAGTTAAGTAACTTAATTTACAGATCTGCTTCACAGTCAAAACCCGGCAGCATCAAATCTGAATTACTTCATCATATCTAATGTAGGATTTTAGATGCAGAAGAACTGCAGCAATATTCCAACCTTTTAATCCTGGAATACCTCAATGTCATACATTAAAAGATTCTGCTTGACTTAAGTACCAAGACATCTAGTCAAGCTCACATCTGGCCAATGAAACAAATCCATGGCGCCTAAATTGCTGAAGGAGACCTTCTCTTCCCTGTCTGCTTAATCTCAATCTAGGGTTTGTAATGACAGAGCTGACCAATAAAGATGACCCTTCTTTGCTCCTCAAACTTAAACCTTCTGTAAGACCAAATGGCCAAGTCACACATTGTGAACTTAATGCATAAATCTGAAGTCATATCAGGAAATGGAGACTAGTGAAGACAGTCCCAAAGCCCGTATTCAACATAGTAGTAGTAGTCAAACAGTGACATTTGTTTCTCCCCTGGGACACCTCCTCTCCCCATCTTCACATTCCAAAGACATTCTCTCTTAGCTCAGTAGATACCGCATGCATCCACTATGTACAAAATGCCTAGCCTTGCTAGATGGTTCTGAAATTTACTTTGACCTGTGTTTACTTTCATAACTGACAAATTAATGATTATAGCCTGATGTACTTTTGTAATCATTTATAACTGACAAATCGATGATTATAATCTTTAATCTTGTATTATTCATCTTATTCTACTAAGAATGTTAACTATTCAAGGCTAAACCTGATAATATACCCTGACAATCAGGTTTCTCATAATGTGTAATGTTTCATCCATGTTGTAAAACCAATGAATTAACCTATATGACTTGTAACCTGGGATTTTCATGTTTACTTGTTTATGTTTACTTGTTTATGTAGAGAATGTTGACGACAACGAATGTTATGTCTCTTGCACCGTTTTCAAGATATAAAAGTTCATGATTAAACATTCACTATTTTTGAGCGGGAAGTGTAAGAATCCTTCACACAAAGGATTGTAAATCAACTTTGAAAAGGACAGACCAGTCAACCATGTGACTCTGAAAAGCCACTTCTGATTGGCTCAGGACACCTTTGGGGTGCAGCCAATTTCAGTTCAAAATTTTCCTACCGAGGAACAATGCCTCTTGAACACGTTCTTAGAACTCGTCTCTTGGAACTGTCCCTTAGTCTCCTCTTCGGCTCTTTTGCTTCTTCCAGATCCTCCGTGCAATGTAGAGTCCAAGGAAAACTTGGGACACAAAAGTCCTGAGGAAGCCTCTCACTCTCTGCTCTACTGTTAACACACACAACGGGAGTCACGAGTCTTCCTTGCAGAAGGCCTCGCTTCAAAGCCCACTTCATCTGGATCAGCCATCCAGACAATAACTTTCCGTGATCATAACAGATTCCAAAGACATCGACGCAACAAACTTTCTTCAAACGCCAAAGAACCAAGCAACACAAGGAATGCAACGCAAAGAAAACGCAACGACATGCAAGCACATCTCCAGACTTTTGCTCAAAGTGCTGGTGTAGTAGTTAAATACTTTGGGTAATCCGATTGCAAATCGATTTAGACTCAAAGAAGGATAAATGGTTCTTAAGGCATTGTCAACAGACGCTGTATTAGCTGTATTGATCATTTACTTCACATTCTGTCTCTACTCACTAACCTGTTTCATGTTTTATGTGTTAGATTAGTATATGTTTAGAATAGCAATAAAATGTGTCTGTATTCAAAGATAATTTCACTGTGTTATATTATGATTAATAATCTCATCCCTGTTTTTAAAAGATTTCACATCAAAGCTGTACATAAATATGTGTAATATTATTTTCAATAAGCCATGAGAATAATATTACTCCAATAACAGAATTAATTCAGACAAATAATCGAGATATTTGTCATTTATATAATTTATGATGGTTGTCAAATGTGACTAATTACATTATAAATTTCCTTACATAATAATGTAGAATAAAGACAGTTTAAATGAATTCCTAGCACACATTCTGTTGGAATATAATGGTGGAGGTACCTGGGCACTTTAACCCATCCCGTGTACACTTATACAACCAAATTTCCTACACTAACAATAATTCAGTGAAGACTGGGAAATAACTGAGAAATATACTTTTTACCTCTAATAATGTTTTTCTTGTTTCTGGATCACATGGATATGGTAATTACCATGTAATAGTACACAAATATGGTAATTGACATTTAGTCATTTAGCAGACGTGTTTATCCAATACGACTTACAAATGATAAACATTATAAGCAGATATAACAGATAATCATTCATATCATGATTAAAATACAATGTGAGATTATTATTGTACCAAGGTAATGCCAAGGTAATTTTTGCAATGGAATTGTTTTTGGAAAATGTTTTTGGAAAGGCCAAAAACATTTAGGAGAGATTCAATATCTGACACACCATACAGCTTTAAACTCTGCCAAAGAGGTGGTCAATTGTAATCGATCATGTTGACAAAGAGAAGTAATGTATGATGAAATTGATAACAAGATCCTCAATTACAGTAGATCATATTTTGCATCTGACCTGATAAATGTGAATTTAAAGAGCTTGTAAATCATTAATAACACAAGACAAGCACATCAATAATCTCCTCTGACACATATGAACACACACACACGCACACACACACACACACACACACACACACACACACACACACACACACACACACACACTCTCTCTCTCTCTCTCTCTTAAAGGGATAGTTCACCCAAAAAGAATATTCTCTCATCATTTACTCACCCTCATGCCATTCCAGATATGTATGACTTCCAATCTTCTGCTGAACAAAAAGGAAGATTTTTTTTAATTATATCTCAGCTTTGTCCAAACAATGCAAGTGGATGGTGATCAGCAATATAGCGCTTACATCATGCAAGAGGCTGCCTGAACTGTCTGTGCATTGGAGAGTGACCGGAAGTCAACATATACAGTATAGTGAAAAAGTACATAAACATTGATAATATCACTGTAGAAGACAATTATTTAACTACTGGAGTCATATGGATTACTTTTACTATGACTGTATGTGCTTTTTGGAGCTTTAAAGGGATAGTTCACCCAAAAATGTAAATTCTCTCAGCATTTACTCACCCTCATTATATGCCAGGTGTGTATGACTTTCTTTCTTCAGCAGAACTCATTTGAAGAAAATGTGTAAAATATCTTAGCACAGTAGTTCCTTAAAATGCAAGAGGATGGTGATCCCATTTTTTGAAGCTCCATAAATCACAGACAGACAGCATAAACGTCATCCATACGACACCAGATGTAAAAATAAATGTCTTCTAAAGCAACACGATCACTTTTGGTATGAAAAAGATAAATATTTAAGTACTTTTTTAAACTCTAAATCATGCTTCTGTTCTGCAGAGAAAAGCATATGTGATGTAATCACATTGGCATTTGAGACACATGAGATCTGAGGCACGTGAGTCACAGCTGGAAGAGCAGCGCTGTTTACAAGCGAGAAGGAGGAACGCTGTACAGAAGCTTGGATGGTTTTGGTTTAGATCTGTATTGATCTGTTTCTTTACTCACAATGGTGCGTTTGTGTGCTCATCCTGCATATCTCAACCGAGTGGAGAATGTGAGATTACTTCTATATCATTGCAACGCGAATACTACACACGAGAGACCACTTGAAATCCACCCTCTCGTAAAGCTTACCGGAAGCAATGATTTACAGTTAAAAAGTACTTGAATATTTGTCTTTTTCACAACAAAAGCTATCATATCGCCTTAGAATACATTAATATAACTGCTGGAGTCGTATGGATGACATTTATGCTGACTGTCTGTGATTTTTGGAGCTTCAAAAATCGGATCACCATCCACTTGCATTTTAAGGACCTACTGAGCTAAGATATTTTTCACATTTTCTTCAAATGTGTTCTGGTGAAGAAGAAAGTCATACACACCTGGGATAACATGAGGGTGAGTAAGTAATGAGATAATTTAAATCTTTGGGTGAATTGTCCCTTTAAAGTGCTGATCATCATCCACTTGCATTATGTTGATCTACAGAGCTGAGATATTCTTATAAAAATCTTCATTTGTGATCTGCTTATGAGAGAAAGTCAAACACATCTTGAGGGTGAGTAAATGATGAGAGAATATTCATTTTTGGGTAAAATCTTTAAGTCAATTACAAAGAAATCCTTCTCAATAATAATAATAATAATAATAATAAAACAAACAAACAAAAAATGTCAATTTAACACATTCATTCAATGTGATTAATTGTATGAAAAATAATTTTTCTTGTCCCAGGACAGTAATAAATGCTCCTACCATCGGAGCAATTCAAGCTTGAAGTACCACCTTTTTTTTCAGCAGGGGGTAGTATGCAAAACTCCAGCTGTGGAGGCAATGCACAGCTGTACAGAGAACAAAGTCAGGCTTGCTTGTCACCTGTGACAGCATAAGACGAGAACGCTTTCTTGTGTTCAAACAAAGATGGGCGGAGCACAAATCTAAATGCAGGGCTCTCAAGCCATGTTTTTCCCCAAGTTTCTACCTTTAAACTACCTTTAACTTGACACAGGGGCCTAAAAAACTGTGTTTATGAGGCAATGCAACCAAAGTGAGATGCTTCAAAAGTGTCCGCCTGACACTTGTACATTGCCGCGTCATTAGACAAGACCTTACAATAAATCTATCTCGGACAGACTGATAAATTTAATAGCAAAATGGATTGCTGTGGACTGTAGGCCAAGTCTTATGTTCTATAATATGGAAATAAAACAGTACAGTATATTGCCTTCTAAAGCCACTTTTTGTATTGTCTTTTCAATGCTTTACTCATCTTTCACAATAATGTCATGCATTTCAATTATCTCAATTATTATACTATTAATATATATGACATTTATCCTTAAATATAAAATGATTAAATAATTATATCTTGAATTACTATTTTTTCAGAGCCTTTCTCAGCTAATATTTCTATACTGTATGTGATTCATTTCAAACAATTTGATGAATAATTGGAATATCATTAAATTCATTCTATTAAACATTTTAATCAATTGACAGCCTTAAAAAAACACGCACAAACACATGAACATTTCCTGTCCCCACACAAAAGTAATACACAATAGCAATATGTCATGTAACTCATAACACCAAAACATATTGTATTTACATATTTACAATTATGACTGTCAAGGCAGATAGATACACAATCGCAAATATAAACGCATACACATTCACACACATAAATAATCAATAAAAGTGTGACTTACGTTGTACCAGCTCTGGCTTTTCTGAAAGAGAAGGAGAGGAAAATAATTATATTTTGGAATGTGAAACATTAGCTATGCACATTATTATCTATATACACCCCCTCACACAGCGTGTATATTTACAGAGTGTGAGGGCTGCCCAATGGCCTGTCATGAGGCAGCTGGCAAAGTCTGTTAGAGTGACAAACATCTGAATAATTACACACATATACTGTACATTATTTGACCTTTCCACAAATAGAGTTGAACTTAGATGTTTGAATCAGCAGTTTCGAAGCTGAAAAGTCATGGGATTAAGACTTATACCCTCAATGGCACAAATAGGATGTTAAATAGGGTTTAAGGGGGTGTGTTTATGTACAGGAACGCACTGAAATCATATGCAATCTTGTCTACTACTCAGTCTAACGCCCTACAGCATACTTCGGCTAGACGCAAACACTGGTCGTCTGCGTACAGAATGCGTGTGATGCAAACATTTTCATCAGCAGAGTGGTTAAGAACTGTACGCATGTGGCCTGATTTTTCAAACCTGCCATACTCTTCTTGTGCAAAATGTGCATGCGCCTGGAATTATATACACTGAGTAGTAGGTCCACAAGGTGGCAACACTCACAATTGAGTCTTTGCTGTCACAAAGAAGTGCTAGAAAATGTAAAAGACCTTATTCACAGCAGCGGCATCTTTGATTTTTAATGGCAATGAAAACAAGTCTGTGAAAGGTAGACTTACCATCTCTTCAATGGCACGCATGGTATAAAGCTGTATAAAGAGTTTTTGTCTAATAAATGTTCTTGAAAATATATTTTATTTCAATATTTTGTCCGTGGAATGATCCATAAACAATTTAAACTGAAGTGCAGCCCACTGAAGAGACTTTACATCTATTCCTCACAGCCTCATTGTCATTCCATCACAAATCAAAGATGGCACTGCTGTGAATATGGTCTATTGTCGCTAAGCATCAGGAGATGAAGGTAGAAACAACAACAGTAGATGTGCAAGTCAAGAGCATGTGTGTGAGGAGGTGAAGAGATACATGCTTAAGGGTCTAAATTCCTGAAGAGAAGTAATCCTGTATCTCTCATAGTAGTCATAGCGTGCATGCGTTATGCATGCGTGCACAATCAAATTAAGTTTACTTTGAAAGGATAGCATTCAACTGTATGCTACGTAGAGGCTAAGAGTTTTTTCAAAACAGAAGTATATTTTGGGCTTTAGTGATTCACAATACTGTTTCAATCAATCCAAAAATAGAGGTAAAGGCCCCATTACCAACTTTAAATCCATGTTTATTAGCTTTGAGGCCATCTACTGTAAATGCTTATGTACTAGAAGCCTACAAATCAAACGTCTAGCAGATAAACATAACAACTACAGTATTACATATTTGTATACAAAAATAGTGATGACACCATCTCTTGCTTATAGGCATATATACATGTTTGTCCAATAAAATGCTTTGCATAACGATAATGTGCATACCCTGACCAGAACCTGCCACCAACTGGTAATAGCATCTAGCAAACCATAGTTTGGCTTTTGAGGGTTGGTTGCAAGTAACATACACTGTAAAAAAAAAAGATCTATTGTCACTCCAGGGGTTTTAGACCTCTTTGTTCAACTCAAAAGAAAGAACATGTTATTTGACAAACCATTTTATGAGGTCTAAGAAACTACTCAATCAAGAAAAAAGAAAATAAAAGTCATAATGGCTTTGAATATTTACAAACACTATCTGAGTGAGGTTAAAGGGGGAAATCAGTCATTGTGAGAACGCTCCCGCGTTTTGCAGTTTTTTAAACATCCTGACCAGGCCGACATATCAACATTGAAACCAAGAGTGAGTTTGGAGTGGGATTGTTTGTCCAACCATTGACAGATGGAGGGACTGAAAACAGTCATTATTTTTGCAATTCCGTTTGGGGCGCAAGTGCCACAGAAATCACACACTTAACCTTTAAAAAAAATTATGGTTCATAATGTCCTCCTTTTTTGCATTCTAGGTTAAAGTGAACATCAATTTTGACAGGGATTGTGTGTCGGCTGAAAAGCCAATTAATGAGCCTACTCCCTCAAAAAGAGAAACACTGTGTATATGTGTGTGTGTTATGTGCGTGCTACTTTAAAAGATTAACTGGACCTACATTACACCTTCACTTGTGTCTCATAGATGACTGTAGAAGCTTAGAGATCAACTCACAAGAGCTCACACACACCTGCCCTCAAACATACTGGTCTACAGTATGTTGAGGGATTGGACTGTTTAATGTAGGCTAATCTGATCTACACTTAAGAGAGGTGTGAGACAGGTCTTGCGTGTGTACAAGGTAGGTAAAAAGAGAAAGACAGATGGGGAAGAGCTTGGAAGAAAGGTTTGGGGGGGCTAACACTATGAACTAACACTTGAAGTAATGTTAGTTCAGGGGTCAGGGGTCAAATGAGGAGCAACACGAATGCTTACTTTAATCAGTTTTAATCTGTCATACTGCAAAGCAATGTAAACAGCATGCATTTACCAAAAAAAAAAAAAACAACAAGCATTTGAGAAATTATCTCAAATAACAAAAAGCATTTTTTGCCAAGAACTCTCGGAAGTCTGTTAGAGTTAAAATACAGACAAAGCTGAGACATAGGCTGTGTTCCAAAACCTAATGAGGTACCAACCAAGACAACATTTAATGGCATTATTGGTGCACTTTTGATGCGAAGGCTGCTCCAAAACATAGGCAGTAATTTTATGCTGCCTTGTAAGAAACATAGTCTTGGCCTATTTCTATGGCAGAATCCATAGAATCCTTTGTGTATCCTTCATGGATTATGCAATAACAGAATGTAAAAAAAAAGATTACAGATGGAGAGAAATGTCTAATAGAAATATACCTATACTGCATTGATACCCAGTCCAGTTAAAAACTTCAGTATCATAGCTGATACTGCTAAGACTATCTTAGTATAAAACTTGTCTCCCCAAAATAGAATGCCCAATTCCCAATGCGCTCTAAGTACTAGTGGTGGTGTAGTGACTCGCCTCAATCGGAGGACGAATCTCAGTTGCATCCGCGCCTGAGACCATCAATCTGCGCATTTTATCACTTGGCTTGTTGAGTGTGTTAGCATGGAGACATAGCACGTGTGGAGGCTTCATGCTATTCTCGCACCCCACTGTGAACGAACCACATTATGGCAACCACGAGGAGGTTACTAGGGATGCGCCGATATCACTTTTTCTCTTCCGATCCGATTCCGATACCAGAAATCTCATTATCGGCCAATACCGATCCCAATCCGATACCAGTGTAGTTCTAGCTGTTGAATTTCTGTATGTACTGGAAGCTTTTGATAAGAGGCCAAATTCATTGTGTGTGTGTGTGCCACATCTGGGCAATACCAATGTGATTTCTGATGGAATCAGATGGTAATACCATGGTACTTTGATATACAACTATTTATGCCCCATTCTGTAGTTGCATGGTGCTTCAAAGTACTTCAAAGAATACCATGTTAATTTGATATACGATTACCATATTCATATACTACTGTATTTACATGGTGATTCAAGGTAATGTACATGTCCAAAAACATGGTAATATCATGATACTTTTTAAAGTGTTTTTGTGTAGGCTAATAAGTGTTTTGATAATATTTTGGTTGGAAAATGTATTTACCTGCAGAAGATGTTCACAAGCTGCACACATATTGAACTTAATAAAGACTTTCTTCGTCAATGGCAATTGATAGGATGTATTCTTTATTTGCCATGTTAGAAAATATTCCATGAGCTTGTGACAAATGGAAGCGTGCGCCAAATGATTGAACACTTTTAGATTCTGACCTCTTTTCTATCACAAATTAATTGAAAAGAACCGACTCAAATTTGTGATCGGACATCTTTACTTCTGATTCAAAACTGACATTAGTAAACACTGGGTACAAGGCATGATTTAGTGGTGTAGCTTTTTTAAATGCAACCTTGTCAAAAATACAGCTTTGCTACTGAAAAGCTACTTGATTTTAAAACTAGTGAAGCTACTGTCTCGGTCCTCAAAAGTGTAGTTAAGCTAATAGCTTTGATATTTGTAGGACATTTGATGGACTAAGTATATATTTAAAAAAAGTTTTAAACCAAAAGAAATTAATACTTTGACAAATGTTTACAATGATATACTCTCGCAAGAGATAAAGACTCCAGTCATATCCGTCGCTAAAATTAAACTTTTTAGTTCTACATACAATCCCCCCTAATGATGATCACATGACCAGCCAATAACTACTTAATTTATCTTGATAACCCCTTTCAAACTTTAAAAAGAAGAAGATAAAAAACAGTAGAGTGACTGAGTGAAAGGAAACACAAAGAACGAGCGCCTAAACTAACATGATAGAAAATATTTGAAAGTAATGACTGAAATGAAACAGACCAATAGTGTGAACTACTCTGGAACTGAACTACAAATCAGTGCAAACAATAGCAGAAAGAATCACATTTTAATTTATTCATCCATCCATCAGTTTATTAACATCATCCACCTGTGCATAGATACATTACTTTAGTCTTTAATATACCTATCTACAGATTTAACTATACATCTGAAAGTTGCAGGCACGGCTAAACATATAGGTTACGTGGATTGTTGTTTGAAAACAAATGAATTTTTCTTCTTTTTTCCTTCAAATGAATCATTACTCTTTGACAAATGCCTCTAATTAGTTTTTGAGGATCTGTAATTGTTTTACTATATAATTGATCTTGATCAGAATGGGGATGTCTGTAAATTGTCAATTCGCTGGTGAACGGACCTCAGCATCCTGATTCTCCACAGCGCATTGGCAGGTGTAGAGTATCCTTTTACAAATAAATTGTATTGTGTGATACGGGATATACACATTTCTCAGTACGCTATGAGCGAGATGAGCTCCGGCCCTTTGAAGGAGCGTGCGGCCTCGTGTCTTTTGGCGGATCTGACGCTGGGGATGATGATGATGTCATGTCTCTCGCCGCATCAGGCGAATGGTCAGTGGATGATGCTACCGCCCCACCACCCAACGAGGGTGAGGACCATGTATGCACCACTGACAGGGAGATGCTTCACATCCTTGCAAGGGCGGTTGAAGAACTCAACCTCGTCAAGTCCATGGGCTCTGTCTCAAGCCAGCTCCCGGCAAAAAGATCCATGCCAGCGCCAGCACCTGCCACCACGAGCCACCGGTGAGGCCACACAAGCCGTGACCCAAATGGAAGCAGCCGTATCAGCGTCCACTCAATGCCGACAGGAGGAACTCCCCCACACAGTGGAAGCACACCTGACAGGTGCAATAATTTGAAGTGGAAAACGGAGCCCGCGGTTCTCTTCATTGTTCCGAAGAAGGCTCAATTAGAGATACAGAACACTGTTCCCTACCTCCCGAATGCTGTTTGTTGGGAGAAGAATATTGTTGTTCTCAATATTTTGCAAAATGTTGTTTCTGTGTCCAAAGCAATAAAAAATGCAATAAAGAATACAGCACTTGTTCTGTCCCATTACGTGGACGCATGGCGAGCCCTAACAGGCATTTCAGAATGCATGCAAAAATTATCGAACATGGTTATACGATCCAATTTGCATGCAGACCACCCCATTTTAACAGCATTCTGTCTTCCACGGTTTTGTCCGAAGACGAGCCAGAGTCACGAGACGAAATACACAATCTCATCGTGAAAAATGCGATAGAGATTGTGCCAAATTGTCAAGCAAAAAAGGGATTTTACAGCTGTTATTTTCTTGTCTCAAAGAAAGATGGCAGACTTTGGCCTATCTTAGATCTGAGACATTTAAATCCTGAACTAATAAAGCGGCCATTCAAAACGCTTACTCAGAAAAGTATTCGCTCTGATACTGAAACGTTTTGATGGATCGGGTATCGGTCCGACGATTCTGATTGAAATCCGATACTGTGTGTTAGTCATGTTCATTATTGTCAAGCTCCAAAAATTACATAAAAGAACCATTAAAATACGATTAAAGCCAAAACACCCCAAAAAAAACTATTATGACTGCTGCATTTGATTCAAAGCCACTTAAATCATTTTTTCACACGATTGTTTTGCGTCGATAGATCTGGATAATACGTACTTTCATATCCAAATTGTACGACATCAAAGGATGTTTTTGAGATTTGCGTTGAAGGGAACCCCATATCAATTCAAAGTCCTGCCCTTCGGACTGTCTCCTCGCACATTCACGAAGTGCATCGATGCGGTTCTCATCCCTGAGCGGCGTATGCATCTTGAACTACCATCGACGATTGGCTGTTAATGGCACAATCAGAGTCTCTGTTATGCCAGCACAGAGATTTACTGCTTCAGCATCTAAACAGCTTTGGCCTCAATATAAACTAGGCAAAGAGCATGCTCTCTCCCAGCCAAAAAATATTATTTTTGGGAGTCCGCCTCGACTCCACAAGCGGGCACACGCACCACAAGCATGCGAATTCAGGCTATTCTACAGAAACTGAAGGTGTTTCAGAAAGCATTGTGATTTATGGTGGTGGCTTCATCTGAAGCTGTTTCAGAAAGCTTTGGGATTTATGGCGGTGGCTTCAGCCATCATCACATTAGATCTCTTACACATGAGACCTCTGCAGTGCTGGCTGAAGTGCAGCATACCACAACATACTTGTGCACATCACTATATCCCACCGTTGTATAGCTGCTTTAGGACCATGGACCACTCCTGCATTTTACAAGTGAGGTGTCGCGCTGGGACAATGTGGACATGTGGAAAGGGGAGACTACGGATGCTTCCAACACAGGTTAGGGGGCAGTGTGTGATGGACGCCCGACATTCGGCACCTGGACAGGAGGACAGGAGGGTGTGGCATATCAACCACCTAGAGCTATCAGCTGTAATTCTTGCCTTTTCAGAAAAGGCTTTTCAGTCGGAATTAACAAACTGTCATGTCCTGGTTGGCTCAGACAACATGACAGTATTGGCATATATAAACCAGCAAGGTTTATACCATTCCACTGTTGAGACTGAAGGGCCACCTCCTCCTATGGAACGAGCGTCATCTCCTCTCCCTGAGAGCGACATATGTCACCTGAAATAGGTGCAGACCTATTGTCTCGCCAAGGAGTGATACCAGGCGAATGGAGACTTCATCCTCAAAATGTACTGAGGAATTGGGAAATATTCAGCAAAGCAGAAATCAATCTATTTGCCTCAGTGGAGAATACCCACTGTCCCCTTTGGTATTCGACGTCCCAAGCCCCATTGGGAACGGACGCAATGGCACGCAAATGGCCGGCGAAACGCAAATATGAGTTTCATCTGGTATGTCTGATCCACTCTGTTATATGCAAAGTCCGAGAGGACAAGGAAATGGTTCTATTAGTTGCACCGAAATGGCCCAACCAGCCATGGTTTCCAGAAATGATGGAGATGCTGTACAGCTCACCATGGGAGATACCACTGAGGAGGGATCTCCTCTCTCAGGCGCAAGGCACAATCTGGCATCCCCAGCCCCAGATGTGGAACCTGCATGTGTGGCCCCTGAACGGGGCGCACTACACACACCAGGAATGACGCGTTCAGTCATGAACACCATTTTACAAGCCAGAGTTATTTATTGATTCTTTTCAGTATTGAATGGATCATAAGTATATTTATATATATAAATGTATCTCGCTACGTCCGCGATCATGGATTTATTTTTCCACTGAGCGCAACGCAGTGCATTCTGGGATCACCTACCCGGGGAATGATACATATGATGCTACCTTCGAATTTGGCCAAAATTAGATATCTTTAGAGGCAGTATAATAAAGATACCTACCTTTTAAAACAGCCTTAGCATTGGGAGCGTGCCTATGATGTCTTAAAAAACCTTAAAAAACTGTTTATTCTAAGATTATGTAGAGATGTGTGGTTGGGTAATGAGAGTCAAATTGCAATTTGGGGCAATAACAATTGCAAAGTGAAGCTACAGACCTTGGTTGTTATGACAAATGCAGCTTTCACTTTCTTTAGTCTGTGTTTGAGTGGAGGGGAAAAATCTACAAATAATTGAAATGTTAACAGAACGCAATAAGCATTGTGTCCGACGAGCAGCAACAGACGGTACCAACACTGCCCAGTCAGAGGAGTCATTAAGCTTGACACTGTGATTGGACAACAGGGGCAAGGTGGCATCTTCAGACTTCAAACACTGAGTGTGATTCAGGTGTGCTGGTGGCGATGTTGATGTCATGTGTACAAGAGTTGGATTGGAGAACCAAAGAGGAACCCAACATGTAGGGCTGACTGACAAGGATTGACAGAAGAGGGCATACCTTGGAGTTCTTGGCTCCGCTTCGTGTTGACTGCCCAGAGAACGTGCGTGTGACCAGCTGCTCAGGGGTGGATGGA
This sequence comes from Xyrauchen texanus, assembly GCF_025860055.1. Taxonomy (NCBI): domain Eukaryota; kingdom Metazoa; phylum Chordata; class Actinopteri; order Cypriniformes; family Catostomidae; genus Xyrauchen; species Xyrauchen texanus. The sequence goes on along the minus strand of NC_068304.1, from coordinate 33,316,345 downwards.
GACTTGGAGGTGTCTGAATGGTCTGAGCCTTTCTCCACCATGATGTCTGTCTCTATGCTCTGCAGAATGGGAGATCGACACCGCTTCCGCAGAACTGGAGAGCAAGCAGGGGAACTCCGGTTAGAGTTACTGGCAGTGCTAGAAATAAAGAGAGAAAGACAAATGAAGGTAGTTTTTTGAAAACCAATAAATCAACTGCAACTTAAAGCTCTAGAACAGATCATGTTCTACTTTGATTTACATTCTTAATCTTTGATTCCACTGTTTAGGTGATTGCAAACCAGTTCACTTTTGCATCCCCTCAAGTGTATTGCATTTCTATTCAGCTTCCAAACCACAATAAACATAAACATGACAACAACAGGTTTTGCCTGGTGAAATAAAAGTTGGGGTTTCCCTAAGATCTTAATACTCATATTTAAAAAAACATCATCCTATAACTTAACAAACCATAAATGACCTAAACAAGTAAATCACTATTACCACTGATCTAAACAAGACCACCATAAATCTTGAAATTAACAAGTTCAACACAAACCCTGACCAAAAACTAACCTGCCACGAACACCACTGACCTAAGCAATCTCAGCACAAACACAACTAACATAAAAAGAGTCCACCAAAAACACCACTGACCAAAACAAGTCCACTACAAAAACCACTGACCTAAAAAAGACCAACACAAACAAGGAAAAAGTCCACCACATACAACACTAATCTAAATAAGTTCACCTCAAATACCACTTGCCAAAACAAGTCACTCACAAGCACCGCTGTCCTTAACAACTCATCCAGAAACACCATTGGCCTAAACAACTCCACCACAATCAACACCTCTCTAAAAAAATGTGCACCACAAACACCAAAAATTAAAAAAATTCCACTGCAAACACTGCTGACCTTAGACACCACTGACCTTAACAAGTCCACCACAAACACCACAGACCAAAACAAGTCTACAACTTTCACCACTGACCTAAAACAAACCTGCCACAAACACCACTGACTTAAAACAATCCTACCACCAACATCTCTGACCTGAGACAACCTCAGCACAAACACCACTGTCCTAAAACGAGGCCAACATAAACACCACTCAAAAAGTCCTCCACAATCACCACTGATCTAAATAAGTTCACCTCAAAAACCACTGAACAAAACAAGTAACTTACAAGCACCACTGACTAGTGTTGTGTTCGAGTCCAGTCAGAGACTTTAAACAATCAAGTCCGAGTGTAGTCCGGGGTCCAAACGGGGCCGAGGCAGACTCAAGATTCCATAACAGGCCAAGTCCGAGTTGAGTCAGAATGAATTTGTTCTTGAATCTGAATTAAAATTGTAACCATAAACTCAACATCAATATTTAAAGCTTTAACTTCACAACAAAGAAAAAGGTTTGTTAATACAAATATAACAAAAACACCTCTGTTGCCTTTCATATATATATATATATATATGAAAGGCAACATAACTCGGTAGTCAATGTTATACAGTAGTCTCTGTAGTAACATTCAAGCGTATTGGTTGACTGATGAGTGTGCCTGTGCATGTTTGTATGTGTGTCTGCATGTGTAAACACAGTGAAACAACTCTTGCTATGTCTACAAATTAAGGGCTAACACAGCTGCATGCAGACAGAGATGTATTCATTCATTTATGTTTTGTTATTTATTCATAATTTTTTTAATTGCATCACCTAAACAAGTCCACCACAATCAACACTTCTCTAAACAAGTCTACCATAAACACCACTGATATTAACAAGTCCACCTCAAATATAACTGACCAAAACAAGTCCAGTTTCAACACCACTGCCCAAAACAGGTCTACACTAATCAAGACTGAGTACACGAGTACACCACTTACACAACTGTCATAAACAAGAACACCATAAATCTTGGTATTAACAAGTATACTACAAACACCATTGATCCAAACAAAGCCAAAACAAACACCACTGGCCCAAACAAGTCCAGCACAAACTTTACCAACCTAAAACAAGTGCAACACAAACACCAATGACCATAAACAATTCCACAACAAAAACCACTGATCTAAGAAAGTATATTGCAAACACCACAGACCCAAAACAAGTCCACCGCAAACACCACTGACCTAAACAATTCCACCGCAAAGACCACTGACCTAAACAAGTCCACAACAACACCACTGATCTAAACAAATTACTGCAAACACCACTGACCTAAAGCGAGTCCACTGCGAACACCACTGACCTTAAACATGTCCATTTCAAATACCAATGACTTAAACAAGTCCACACCAAAGACCACTGACCTTGAACAAGTTCACCACAAAGTAGAGGCCTTCATGGTTCCAAAAATTAATGCCCGAACACAAAGAGACCCGGAAATGTACTACCCGGACCCGAACCTGTCTATTATTTGAAAGCTTGGACTCGTACCCATGCAGAACCAAGAAATGCCGGACCCGGATTGCTAATAACAAGTTAATTTAGAAGTTGTGAAAACTAAATTTTGTTGTAACGTTAGTAGCCTTCTCCCCTGTGCCTAGCCGTGATGCATATAATCTATCCTCCTTGCCAAGAAAGTTGGTAAAATACATCCAGGTTTTCTGTGATTCCTCTCTTGCTGATTGAAACAGCATAGCTAATCCACTTATTGTTTCAAAAGTCCACTTGCTGTCACGGCGATGGATGACAAACGTGATTAGAATCAGCTTTCCAGTTTTTTTGTATCTCACATAAGATAACTTAAAGTTTGCCATTTTGAACTATAATAATGATTGCTCGTTCATTGCCACGGCTGCTAACGTTAGCATGGCTAATTTGCTATCGTGTGCCTTAACTCCACTCTGCCTCTGACGTCACTCAGCTCATTGTGGCTCTGCTCCACTTTTCACCTTATTTCCTGGCCCGCACTTTCTCATCCTAATTTTACAATGTTGCAATTAAAACACACACAAATAGCACCATCATCACCAGCGTTCTCTGATAACGGCCGGGTATTACAAATAATGTTAAACAGACCCGGGATCCGACAAACACTACTGACTTCAAATAAGTCCATTTCAAATACCAATGACCTGAACAAGTCGACCACAAACACCACTGACTTAAACAAGTCTATTTCAAATACCACTGTGCTTAAACAAGTCCACCACAAACACCACTGTCCTAAAAAAGTCCACCACAAACACAACTGACCTTAAACAAGTCCACTTCAAATACCATTGACCTAAATTAGTTCACTACAAACACCACTGGCCTAAACAAGTCCACTTCAAATATCAATGATCTAAACAATGCACCACAAACACCACTGACCTTAAACAAGTCCACCACAAACACCACTGACTCAGAGCAGCGCTGAGCAAAACAAGCCTACTGCAAACACCAATGACCCACACAAGCCTAAAACAAACACCACTGACCAAAACATTCACCACAAAAACAACTGACCTAAAACAAGTCTACACTGGACACTGACCTAATACATGACCAAAACGTTTTAATTGCATTATGCCATTCCTAAATACTTATAAGGATTTTCCAATAACCAATTTGCACCTCAAAACAAGATAGGACCAGAGCCAGAATAGTGGAAGTGTTGATAAATGGCAGACAATGAGAGAAACAAGGCAAACCACACAGATATCTTCATATCCTCAATGTTGTAGTGTTTTTAGACATCAAACCTGATTATTTATGAGAATGATCTTATCACCATTAAAAAACTTACACAATAGCACACTCACATACCATTTATTGTACATAAGTAAGCAAACTGCTCATTGACTCGTCCCTGTAGTAGCTAAATGCTCTTTCCAGTTTCGAACGGTAGCAACTTGGTTACATTATAGGGTCTTATGCAATGGCTTACGTCACTACTAGCCAATTGCAATTGTAAAACGAGGTCACTACACTATTCTACAGTTTCAGCAGGGCCTTGAGAGAGTGAGTGTACTGTGTGTTTATGTGTGTGTGTATGCGGGTGCACTGATCACAATGATTAGCAGATATAGCTGCCCACTTTGGCCTGTCAGGTGCACTGCTTTTTAGAGATGCATGCTAATCATAGCTTCAAACTAGCAATCTAGAGGACCACTGCAAATCAATGCAAATCACTGCACACACACACACACACACACACACACACACTTGAGTACCTAATTCTCATGCTCCTGTTTCTGAGAGCAATCATTTATCATGTGGATGAGTGGCTAATGTTCTCACAATACTGCTTTACACTTACTCACTTTCCTCTCTAATGTCGTCTATTCACCAATTTGAATAGGAATAGAAATATGCAATTTCTCCATTAAACACAAACAACGTGGTTTGTTCCACCCCACAGTAAAAGCTTATTGTGTGATAGAATATTAATTTCTGTTTGGATCAAATGCAATCAAGCAGAAGCGCCAGAACATCCTAAATAATAGGAATGACACACACACACACGCAGTGCCAGCTCTTTTCCATTGCTGTAGCCTGCCACAAGTGAATATGTTTCCATGGAAACAGTCAGCAGGACTGGCCAAGTTTGCAAGTGTTTGGACTCCAACAGAGTGCAAGAGAGAGAGAGAGTGAGAGAGAGAGAGAGAGATGGTAGATCAAAAGATGGCGGAATGTTAGATAACGAACGCAGGCGTGCATAGCTACATTTCATGGCACAAAGTAAATGTGCTCTTGATGATGTCATCAAAATGTGCGGATAATCGACAATCAGAACATTTGATTCAGCATCTACTGAAAGTATCCAAACCCAATTTGTGTTAGTCATAGGTACAAAACACAAAAAATGCATATTTTTTTTTTGGTGATTATGTGCTAGTATAGCCTACATTCCCATATTGAGGTGGACTACTGATGTGACAGTTCTACTATAGTAATGTTGCTATGGTAACAAGGGTGTTTATATATTCAGAGTGTAGTGCTGTTAGCACAGTTATTGGTGTCCTTACTCTAAAAAAGCTAGATGCAGCACCACAAACTTGCTTAGATGTGTTTTTAACAGTTGAAGTTTAATAACTTACGGTATCTAAAAAATGTGGCACTCATGCACGAGACACTGAAAAGAAATTAAAACAGTGAGACATAGTGCTCATCCAGTCAAAGACGTCCAGCACAGGTTTACATAGGAACAACAGTGTGGATGGATGCAAAAAAACCACCATGTAAAATATGGAACTACTACACGAATATACAAACAAAAACATTCTCGAGGGACGCACTCCTGAAAATGAATGACCTTACTGTCACGTTGTTGTCAAACCCTCCCTCAATGCCTGTGGCCCTTCTGTGAACCAAACAAGAATGGTCCCATCCAGTTTGCCATGGGGAGGGCTCTGGGCTGTTCCGGAAGCCTCTGTTTCTCTGCAGTACTGGCTGAACTTGAATAAATGACAAACTGGCAGAATTCCACTCACACACACACACACACACACACACACACACACACACACACACACACACACACACACACACACACACACACACACACACACACACACACACACATGTTGTGTTTCCATGTTTTATGGGGACTTTCCATAGACATAATGGTTTTTATACTGTACAAACTTTATATTCTATCCCCTAAACCTAACCCTACCCCTAAACCTAACCCTCACAGAAAACTTTCTGCATTTTTACATTTTCAAAAAACATAATTTAGTATGATTTATAAGCTGTTTTCCTCATGGGAACCGACAAAATGTCCCCACAAGGTCAAAAATTTCAGGTTTTACTATCCTTATGGGGACATTTGGTCCCCAAAAAGTGATAAATACACGCTCACACATACACACACACACACACACACACACACACACACACACACACACACACACACACACACACACACACACACACACACACACACAACAAGTCTGCTGAGAGAGGAAACCAGTCGGGATTCCCTTGTGTTATACAACAATTACAAACTTAAATGAAAATTTTGACCAATAAGAGGATGTAAATACATGTGTGCATACTGTATGCATGTATTTTATGTGCACTCTTACCCTCAAATGCCAAAAGATGGACCAGACCTCAGTTACTTAACCTGACTGTCTGTCTGTCAGTCTCTTTTAACATCAAAAAAAAAAAAGAAACCTGATGCTAATTAAAACCAAGATGACAGTCCAAACAACCATTGTTTGGTCCATCAATTCAAAGACATGGATCGATTATAATATTCAGTATTCAGAAATAGAAAACCTAAACAAAATGAAAAGTTTAAAGCCAAATACACATCACTGAGGCCAACAGTGGTGCGATTAGCATGTACACATGCTGGACAAAGTCAAGCTACAAAATGCATTATCTAGGTTTGTTGGTCCAACTTTGCAAAAAATCAGAAAGCACTTAAATGACATTTTAAAGAGACGAGTTGTGATCTGATAAGTTGTGGTCCAGTTCTTGTTGAATAATGTGTATAAATGTGGACAAAGCTGAGTTACAATTGCATTATCTAGTCTGTGTCTGTCTTTGCAAAAAAGAAAGAGTTTACATGACATTTAAAAAGGCAAGTCAATTAAGCTGTGGTCCAATTAAAGTGTATAAATGCTGATAAAGCCAAATTACATTAGCATCTACGTAGATCTGTTAGTCCGACTTTGAAAAAAAAAATACGGAAATCATATACATGACATTTTGATGAAACAAGTTGGTCCTATTAATGTATCTAAATGCAGATGAAACTATGAAATTACATAGATCAATTAGTCTGACTTCACAAATTTGACGTGTAGAAACTAAAACAAAAAACCCCATCAACAACAAGTTGTGGTCCAGTTGTGTGCAGATTAATGTGTACACATGTGGACAGAGCCGAGGCACAATTGCATTATCGAGAAGTCTGACAACACAAAAAAATAAAATTTTAAATGCAGCAATGAAGCTGAGATACAATTGCATTATCTAGACTTGTTAGTCTAACAATGCGAAGAAAAATGTTAAACATACACGTTTTGATCAAACAAGTTTGTCTGACTAACATGTATACATGCAGACAAAGCAGAGTGACAATCACATTACCTAGATGTGTTAGTCTGACTTTAAAATAGTCCAAAGCATTTACATGACATTTTAAAAGACAAGTTGTGGTCTGACAAGTTGTCCAATTAACTGATTAACATGTATAATTGCGGATGAAGCCAAATTAGAATTGTATTATTTAGATCTCTTAGTCCGACTTTACAAAAATCGGAAAGCATTAACATGACATTTTAAAAGACAAGTTGTGGTCCGATTAATGTGTATAAATGCAGATGAAGGCCAGTTAGTCTTTATATGTCATTTAAAAGCTGTGCTCTGATAAGTTGCGGTCTAATTAACATGCATAAATACAGACAAAGCAGAGTTACAATTGCATTATCTATTATTAGTCCCACTTCACAAAAATCTAAAACATTTATATGACATTTTAAAATCAATCTTGAATATTTGGTTACATCCCTGACATTGAAATTTGAAATAGATATTAGTAAGATACTGTACAACACCAGCGATCCTAGGCTAGGCAAACCATCATCTTTAGGTAAAATGTACTGTATCTGGTGAGCTATAGGTAAGCACACACTGGAGTTGTAAAGACCAGATGTTTGTGTTCACCCTCCACAGACAGACACACGGTGTGGGTGTGACAGGGACCATGTGCCGCACCCATTCATGCTGCCAAATCAAAACACACACGGACACACACTCCTCACATTAGACTGATGCACCCCAACAGAGAGAAAAGAGAAAGAGCGATGGAGAGGCAAGTGTCGGAAAGAAACAATTAACAGATCAAACTTAAGAAGCTAAGATGAGAGAGTGTCAGTATGAACTTGTTAAATAATTAGCCGGAGATTGCGTCACCTCACATTCAAATACGCCATAAATTAGACATACAATATAACATATAATAAAAATACAAGCAAATACACACATGCCTAGTATGTTTCTGTCAAGACTAACCTGGCTGCCATGTATCACAGCTCCGTTGTACTCTGTACTACTTGGAGCGAGGGAGAGATGGATGGATGGAGAGATGAAAGAGGAGGAGGACAGAGGCATTCCCAAATGGATGAAGATGGTACGATGCGATGAGTGATCGACACTACAGTCGCTCTGCCTGCAACTGAGTTTCTACCTCTCTCATGGCTGTAGCAGCTCTTTCTCTCTGCACAACACTGTCTCTCTACGCATCTATGAGCTCACGGCTCGGGACAAAGCTATGTCTCACGCACAGTTTTGAGAATGAGAGAGTGTGACATGGAGAGAGAGATTAAATGAAAAGCAAAGGTTGTTAGAGGAGAGGGATGAAGGGGTAGCTGAGAAAATGATGGAGACAAAACCAAATGTGCATTAGAGCCATGCAGAGAAGAGAGAGAGAGAGAGAGAGAGAGAGAGAGAGAGAGAGAGAGAGAGAGAGAGTGAGAGAGTAATGCATTCTGGTGGCTGGGTGCTGTGAGCCAGTGGGCTTGTTAATTATTCAGTCTTGATGAAAGAAACAGACCTGACATCATTCACTTTCATTTCGCTTTACTGGCCACACACACACACACACACACACACACACACACACACACACACACACACACATTCATTTAAAAAAATAAAAAAAAACTTTTTTTAAGGGGCCTAGATACCTAGGCCCCTTAAAAGTAATATTTAAATATATAGAAAATTATGTAAACATTTGCAGTGAAACTGAGTGACTATACAATTAGCTGAGTATATTCAAATGTTATAAACATCTATTGAAAAAGCTATTTAAAAAACTTGTTACATGACAGAATGTAATATATATATAAAAAAAAATAAAAACCACTGACAGATGAAGTGAATAACATTTATTATCTCATTACAAAGGCACCTGTCAAAGGGTGGGCTATATTAGGCAGCAAGTGAACAGTCAGTTCTTGAATTTCATGTGTTGGAAGCAGGAAAAATGGGTAAGCATAAGGATCTGAGCAACTTTGACAAGGGCCAAATTGTGATGGCTAGACAACTTGGTCAGAGTATCTCCAAAACGGCAGGTCTTGTGGGGTGTTCCCGGTATGCAGTGGTTAGTACCTACCAAAAGTGGTCCAAGAAAGGACAACCGGTGAACTGGCGACAGGGTCATGGGGCTCATTGATGCACTTCCAGCAGTTTGATGCTCTGGGCAATTTTCTGCTAGGAAAGCTTGTGTCCTGACATTCATGTACTGCGACATGTACCACCTACCTAAAGATTGTTGCATTCTTGTGAATGTTGCAGGATAATGCACATAGCCACACTGCAAATATTATTCTGTAATGATTTGAGGAACATGACAAAGAGTTCATGGTGTTGACTTGGCCTCCAAAATCCCCAGATCTCAATCTAATTGAGCATCTATGGGATGTGCTGGGCCAACAAGTCCAAACCATGGAGGCCACACCTCGCAACTTAAAGGATTTAAAGGATCTGCTGCAAACATCATGGTGCCAGATACCACAGGACACCTACAGAGGTCTTGTGGAGTCCATGCTTCGATGGGTCAGAGCTGTTTTGGTGGCATGAGGGGGACCCCTGGGAAAACTCTGCAAGAAAGCTAGCCTACAGCAGCCATCCTTCATCAGTGCCAAGCATTGTGTTTGGCTTTTAGGTGATGTTAAGACTTGACCTGCTTGTGTAACATTAAATTGCATCTCACAAGGGCTGCAAAGAACTTTAATTTTGTCATAAGACCCATTTGTTTATGTTTTGTAAGAGGTCCATCATTTGATCACTGACATGGAATCGCTGTTGTGTGTATGTTTGCCTGTCCCCAGACACATTGCAAAGGTTCTGGATGATTCCAACCAGTGGTTAGAACTCACACAAAGCTGAATAAAATGTCAGAATCTAATGTCGAATTGCTAAATGTGTAAAAAAATTAATACAAAAATGTATGCATCAACACGTACATTTTCATTATTATTTTATTTATATATAATTTTATATAATATTTTTGAAATAATATTATATATATTTTTTATTTACATGTATTTATATATATAAACATGCATTTTTACATACTTTGTCAAAACAAAAAGTGTCTTTTAATGACACTTACATTTATGCAAGTTCACTTATTTGCATCATTATGATTATTATGAATGAATGAACATAAATATAATCAAAGAAATCTTTGCAAATTAGGAGAAGCAGAATTATCTATAACTCATAACCATCATCTACTAATCCCTTTCTAAAAATACAGAATTGAACCACATCAGTTAAAACTGGGGCCAAATATGTTAGTGCTCAGTTAAATAATGGCAGCACCACATCAGCATGATTAAAGCTGAAACCAAATAAACAAGCCCTTCTGACACTGTGAAGGAATTTCTCATACTATTGAACTAAAGATACCAATCCAATTGTTACACTCTCTTGAGCTCAACAAACTATCTATTATGCTTGACTAGATAAAGTCCAAATATTTCTGAAACTGACTACGTGCAATTTTTAGCTTCACAGGCACACTTAAGTTTCTTTTATTGACTTAATGCAGGGCATTTGGCCTTTTTTTCAGGACATTTCACAGCATAACTTTAATGAGAGTCCAAATAGTTTAGAAGACAGAAGTACAACATCAGAGCATTCCAGAAAGTTAGTGTAAGCACAAGAATGTAAATGTGTTTGTGGACAATTTCTCCAGAGTAAGAGTCTGAATCTGACTCCTTTTCTGTTGCCAGTTGCCTTAGTTCTGTGTATAGCTTTGTAATGGCAACCTGGGCTTGGCAGGTTACAAATGAGTTGGAATTTCCTGGTGACGCTGTTATCATAGAGGAGTCATATCCATGGTGACAGCACCAGCCGTTCACAGGCAGTCTGTTCTATCATTCTGAATGGCAGCTTAGGCTTAATGCTCTATGAAGCAAACACAAACAACAGCTCTCTCTCTCTCTCTCTCTCTCTCTCTCTCTCTCTCTCTCTCTCTCTCTCTCTCTCATAAATGTAAAGCCCAAACTCTCACAACAATCAATCTGTGATTTGAGCTGTGTGTGAAGGTACAGATTGCACATCTCATTCTGAAACAATGGATTTCATTAAAAAAACATCCAACAGGAGGCGCTATTCTGAACTCACATCCTCCATTGAGGCGACCAATATAACAAGCATGAATGATATTTTGCTTCAAAATTAAGATTTGAACACAGTATCACATCATTTTTTGGAACTCAGATTTATGACATGCATTCATTTACATGAGCATTCATCACACATGCAATTGCATATTTAACTAAATAATTCCAATCAAGAAAGTAGAAAAACTGGGGGTTATAACCCTTGTGTGGCAGGGTGGAGGGCGGTCCCCTACCGACCGCTTAAACGCGGCGCGGTCTGAGACCGCCGACCGCGAGCGGGGAGAGGCTCGCTGCCGACCGCCTGGAGTAGGAGAACCGCTGCCAGGGGCGGGGGAGACCTCTTCTGTTCCCCGAGAAAATTTGGGGGGCGTTCCGTCCGCCGGGGGCTGGAGGACTGCCTCTGATCCGCCCGGAGAGGCGCGGCTGTCATCTGTTAGAGGGTGGAGGAGCGGCCGAGGAACAAGCTACGGTGTATCGGAGAAGCGGCTTGTCAATATAAATAATATTTTAATGGTTAACTTAAACCAAAGACAAACACACACACGACGGACATGCCCGTAAACGATCTCTCTCTCCCGCACCATCCTCCGCAGTCGGCCTTTATCCCTCTCGGAGGCTTGATTAGCCTGATAAGGGACCAGGTGTGATGAATCACGACCCGGCCCCGCCCTCCGCCCTGCCACATTTTGTTATTGTTCTCTTTGTATCCTAATCATACAACTGTTCTTGTGAATGTGGCTATGTGTAGTACTTATGGGTTTATATGGGCCAATGAAAATAAGAGGGAATTAAAGTCATTGTGTGACCACATTCACATGTACTTAAGAAAACCAGGGTTTATTCCAGGGTTTTTGCATATATAGCAGCATTCTGAAACGTCAAGTAAACAAGGACACTGACTATTGCACCACAGTTCTACTGCAGGTCGCTATAAACAGCAACAACAACACTGGGGCAGTGGTGGCTCAGTGGTTGAGGCTCAGGGTTACTGACCAGAAGGTTGGGGGTTCAAGCCCCAGCACCACCAAGATACCACTGTTGGGCCCTTGAGCAAGGCACTTAACTCCAGGTTGCTCCGGGGGGAATTGTCCCTGTAATAAGTGCACTTTCAGTCACTTTGGATAAAAGTGTCTGCCAAATGCATAAATGTAAACAACTTTAGAATTTTTCGAAATAAAACGAAGCAACAGAGCATAAAATCGGGAAGTCTTCCTCTGATGCAATGTTTGTTATTTAGACAAGCGTTGAGGGAAATTACACTGCTGTGGAGAAAGCTGCTTACTAAATGAGCCACATGTGTGTATGGGAGTAAAGAGAAAGCCACTAACACAGCTCATGTAAACGCATACACAGATTTCGAGCCATAATTAGATATTTGGATGCACAAGGCTAAACTAAAGTTTTAACTATGGAAATAAATTAACAAATAGCAATAATGTCTTAACCTAATGAATTGACAATTCTAAAGATACAACAAATGACAAAACAGCCACTGGAGACCACTGAAGAAAGAGTAACCATCAAAATAATATGATAAACCAGCAGACAGAGCAAGCAGCGAGCTGTCTCATTATGACAGGGAATTGTAAGGATCATTGCATCTATTGATATTAGAGACTGATTTCTGAGTGATCAACATGGCAGTGTTATAAACAACACAGTGACCTTGTTAGTGTGTTCTAAAATACTCATGTGATCTAACATGTACTGTGGTGTAAGAGCATTTCCTCCACAACAACACAACAAGTATGGTTCAAAGTAGAGCATAAGAATAAAAAATAAATGGCAACTGCCCCTTAATGAGTGTTGTGATTATTTATGCTGCACTGGCCTTAGAAATATTCTGTTGTTAGATTGAAATTTTCTAATTTAAAAAAAAATTAGTTGATAATTGACCAGTCATAACAAAGACAAAAAATTAAATTAAATATCAAGATTTTAGGTTAACATTAATATAAATGTATAAGGTAAAATGTATATTTTAGGTGCTTTAACAGCTCAACATTTCTTTTACATGTTTTAATTTTTCATGCATGAAAAATGTGGTTCTGGTCAACATCTGAATGTAGGCTTTGATAAATTATAAATTATGTAAGAATTATTAATCATATTGTGCAAGTGACACAATTCATGGCTAGTATTAACAGTGATTGTATCGGCTGCAGATTTTTGCATGCACCTACTTCAAACAGTTGATTATGCTTTAAAAAATTACGATTCATTTATGGAAATTACATTTGTAAATTCAAATAACACTTAAAACGAAACTGAAATAAATTCAAATTAACAAAGTGGTAAAAAAATAATAATATAAAACCACCTCCCCAAATCCAAAAATTTTACAATTTACATTTCGCAAATGCTTTCCTGTGGCACAAAAATTGCTCTTAGAATTAGCGCTGTCACAAAAATTGGATAACACACAACGCACAGTCATTGCGCATTGCACTGCATCTAACACTCACGAAAATAGAGCCTTTAGACTATAAAGACAAATGAAATGATAGTAGAAACAAAGGATGTTGAAGTATAACATTACATTCTTCTTTATTAATGTTGTGGCATGCAGAGCTGTGTTTCTATGAGCCTATGTCTGGATCCTTCAATAACTCCATAGTGTTCTGCCCTATTTAAGAGTATGAAATAGCTGTCATTTAGACAGCAAGGGAGAGGAAGAGCAGGGAAGGGAGAAGCAGCATCCCTGGGGAAATTAGAGAGATAAAAAAGCCTTCCAATGCATGTGACAGTGAGAAAGAGAGAAAGAGATAGAGAGACCCTTATGAGAATAACCATGCTGCGTCAATCAAAACCTCCCGCTGGGTTTTGGGAATCACAAGTCAACGCTGTTCCCAGAACAGATAGTGAAAGAGATCTTCGAAAATAACAGAAAGGCAAACTGAGACCTAACAAACCAAGTTCAAGGACAATCCCTTTATCTTTTAGTTTATTTTCTCTAAACTGACATTCACAGCATCACACTTCATGAGTCATCATTTAGCAGGAGATACTGACATGCCTGAAACTAAACAAAAGACCAGAATCGTTCAGCAACAGCACCTGGTACTAATCCCAGTAGACAAAGCACATAAGATGCTCTACACATGCCAATCTTATGCGTATCTTAAAGGGCTTAAACTCACTCTCATACCATCCCAGATGTGTATGATTTTCTTTCTTCTACAGAACTATATTATGATTTTTAGAAGAATATCTTAGCTCTGTAGGTCCATACAATCCATACAAAAAGTGAACGTGTGCCAACATTTTGACACTCCAAATAGCACTTCAAGGCATCATAGAAGTAATCCATACGACTCCAGTGTTTTAATCCATATCTTCAGAAGTGATATGATAGGTGTGGGTGAGAAACAGATCAATATTTAATATTTTTTTAGCTAGAAATTCTTCTCCCTGCCCAGAAGGGGGTGGTATGCAAGAAGAATGTGAATCACCAAAACAAAAGAAGAAGAATGTGAAAGTTTCATACCCACTGTTTCTCACCCACACATGTCATATAGATTCTGAAGACATTGATTTAACCACTGGAGTCTTATGGATTACTTTTATACTGAGTTAGGTGATTTTTGGAGCTTATGTCACTCATTCACTCACATTGTATGAACCAAAAATGCTGAGAAATTGTTCTAAAATCTTCATTAGTGTTCAGCAGTTGAAAGAAAATCTGGGATGGCACTAGGGTAAGTAAATGAGAGAAACACTTTAAACCAGTAACTCAAACATGTTAATCTGTTTCCTGTTCCTGTTTAAATGAGAATGTTTGCTGGTTGACATCAACATTAACCTAAAATTTACTTGGTTTCCTGATAATGTTGTAACTTAACCTTTTGATATAATCTTAAATATTTTTTTGTTATTTAACAATGGAGCAATGGCTGTTTTCCAAACCAGCACGTAGAACTTCAGTGTATCGTTACGGGAGCTGTCAAGTTCAAAAGTCCTGAGCTACACCCAAAACATTTGCCAAAATATCCACCTCCTAAAAATAAATAAATATTACATTTACATTTATCAGACGCTTTTATCCAAAGCGACTTACAGTGCAATTATTACAGGGACAATCCCCCTGGAACAACCTGGAGTTAAGTGCCTTGCTCAGTGACACAATGGTGGTGGCTGTGGGGTTCGAACCAACGACCTTCTGATAAACAGCCCTGTGCTTTTAGCCACTACACCACCACCACTCCATAAATACATTTAAATAAATAAATTAGTAAGACAAACTGTGTGACAATACTGCCAAACATTGATCATCTTGCACTTGTTGAAAGTATTTAAGTATATATACATTTACAGGCTGATCTCATTAGATTTTGAAGTAGAGTTAAATGATTTAAACAAAATATCGAATTGTAATTATTTTGAAAAATACTGTGATAGTGATTTGATCTGCAATATTATTAACATTATATATATATATATATATATATATATATATATATATATATATATATATATATATATATATATATATACATATATATATATATATATATATATATATATATATATATATATATATAAATAATAAAAACTCGTAAGGGTTTCCTTTTGACCAAAATTCAGTCATAGTCAAAAATGAAGTTATTTTGTAACTGTAATATGGAGGAGGGCGGGGCTTGACCGGAATGACGCACGCCTCATCAGGATAATTGGGGTCTGAGCATGCGTCATTCCGGACAGGCCCCACCCTCCTCCACGCTACAGTAACTTCCTTTTATTATGTTAACGATAATAATGATTATTATTATAAAACAGTTCCATATTAGTATAAAACTGTAACATGTGAATGTAATATTTGTGTAGTCGGCATAGCTATGTGGTCCGTTTAAACCCTTAAGCCTTTATTTGGCAGAACAATTAAGGAAGGTGTTTCTGTCCGTAGGACAGTTGACAATGCTTTTTAATGCAGAGAAATCCACTCTTCTGTGTTATTAGGCTACTTTGATTTGGATTGTAACTTTATTGGCCAAACATCTTTGGAATCACGGTGCAGTCAGTGAATCTAGAGCACTGTAAATATAACATGCTCAGCTCATTAGCCTCACAAGGGTATGTGTAGATACAGAGAACAGAGCTGGGCGCATTCAGTGACCGGAGCTTGCAGACTGTTTATTCATTTAATTAAATCATAGCCTTGTGGTTTGATAATCGCACAACGTCATATCGCAAATTCAGTTTTATTTTGATTAATTGTTCAGGCCAAATTTGTAGATATTTGTAGTTTACAGCAATATTTAGATGCTGTACGTTCCAGTATTCATCCAATCGTACAGCTTCTAAAACATGATTTAGGCAACATTCAAAGGAAAATGTTTGAAAAAACCTCTCGTTCACACCGAAACACTGTTTTCCTCCACCGAAAACTGAATGTTTCCAAAATGCTCCCCATTACTGCACACTCTGGAAAAGATGACACTAGGAATTTTTAAAACTAAACAGGTAAAAATCTTTACAAATCCTTTGACAACTGGTGGTCACAGACATTCCCGAAACCTCTATCAATTTCACTTGTAAAAAAACAAAAACAAAAAAAAACCATCTGAAATGACTTTCCTTTTCAGTTGACATCACCAAGACCACTTATTTTTTAATCAACATTTCAAACCTTTTTTTTCTCCAAATTATTTTTCAATCCCCTCTAAAACCCTGGCTCTATTCTGGTATGTAATGCCCACTTTCCTCACTTCGATCAATTCCTGATAAAATAAGTCGTCACACTGAAAAAAAAAATTCTCATTGTATGTCCTATTTCACTCAGATATATGTCACATTACAGAAGTTAAATGGGTTGCAAATGGCGTTTCATGTGAACTTGACAGCTCCACTTCACCAATCAACCCTCTATTTCAGAGGACTAAGCGAAAAACCCATTCCAGCACAGATATAAAGTTGATCCCATTCATGATATTGCTTTCATATGGGAAATTAATCTCATATATTTTCCCAAAAGGAAATAGCTAAACAAAGGAAAACTAGAAAAAGGACAGCTAGCACACTTCAAGAGTGAGCAATGCAAGAGAAAACAGGCAGCACGTTGCCGCTCAACGCTGCACGCTGTGATTTGTGTATAAAAATATCCTCCACATGACTGAGACACATTCACAAACACATGCACAGGATGGCAGGGGAGATAGAGAGAGAGAGAGAGAGAGAGAGAGAGAGAGAGAGAGAGAGAGAGAGAGAGAGAGAGAGAGAGAGAGAGAGAGAGAGAGAGAGAGAGAGTTTAGAAAAAGGTACAAAATATGTAAAAAAAAGAAATAAATAAAGGAGAGAGTTGAGTTTGGAGGAGCACAGGAAGAACAGGAGGGTGGCACTGCAGTTCGCTGCATGCCTATATACGTGACAGCAGCCACTAAGAGACACAAGGACACTCAGAGGCGCAGACACCCTGAGAAGAAGGCAGTTTGGCACAAAGCATCACCTGGGTTTAACTTTTATAAAAACACACACAAACATGGTCTCATGTCCTCCTTCTAACTGACACTTCAAAGAAACTGCAGTATTGAAAACATCTTTTTAGGGTTTTGCTTAAATTTCCAAAAAAAAACAATTCTCTCTTAGATAACCACAAATTGCACACCTAGGTGGTCACAGGCAGGTGTGTAAGACACAGTCAATTCAATGGAAAAAAAGTCCCTCACACTGTCGTAGAATGCACATCATTTGTTCAAATGCATGAAGAAGGTCTTTGACTAATATGTTATTTAATAAAGATCTGCAAGCTACAACAGAGTGCACAACTCCATCTGTCTCTTACCAGGCGAGTTTGAAGCCTCTCATTGGTGCGGTGCTGAGAGCATGTTGGGTATGGTGTCAGGTGGCTGCGGCCAGTGAGGCTGCATGTTGGTGATGTGCAGCCGGTGAGGAAAAAGAGCTTCCAGCTGTACCGTCCCATTCAGAGAGCTGCGAGCCTACGTGCTCACCCTAATGCTACCGGGACGTCCAAGGATCCAGTCCTGTTTAATGCTGCTGGACTGATCTTCTCGTGCAGTCTGACCAAGTACTACTGAAAATACCTGTAATTAGGCTTTGTCAGAGCCAAATGTGTGTGTGTGTGTGTGTGTGTGTGTTGAAGAGAAAACAGCAGAGATAAACAAAACACACACACACACACACACACATGGATGCAAGCGTTATCCACCTCATTAAATTGCAGCGCATGTGTGTATCAGCTCACTCGTGCGCGTCATTCCTTCACTTTCTGTCGCACTTGTTCAATACATTTCTCTGCCGCTTATGTGCCCTGTCTCTCTCTCTCATCCCTCCGCTGCAGTTAAAAGCTGCAGTTGCTGAGCTGAGGCATTACTGAGCATGCTCATTGCAGCCTTTCCTCTTTCTCTCTCTCTCTCTTGTTCTTTCAACTACTAAAGATTTTTTGGTTAGCTGTAAATTAATTTTGCTGAGGTTGAAGGGAGTCAGACAAGGTGGGTTTTAGTGTCTTGTGCATTTGATGGACTGCCCTCCTTTCAGCCCTAATTAAGATTCAATCAGCAGCCTAATCTGCTAATGTACACACGCCATGGCTCTATACCACAACCGAGTGAGCCACCTTGCTGTCTACTGCCTACCCAGGCAGCATACTAACTGAAAAGTCACTGATTTAGATCAAGCACCTTACGTGAATAGCACAGGAGACTCGACCCACAATCAGTTAACATGTTGCTAAAATAACGGCACAATAATAAAAAGTTTTTCGTGCAACTTATTTTTTCATTGTTAATGCATTCAGTCCCAAAATTATTTTCAAAAAAGGCTTATGTGTAATGATTAGGTTCATCAATTTCATATGGATGACACTCACAACACTGATTTATTCAATAGTGCTCTTTGCCTGTCTTGCTCTAACAAAATAGGTTTCAACAGATTCTTTATTTCTCAAACTGCATCAAAACATGACAAATGCAAACATGGAACTCAAACCTGCAGTAGATGTTTAATTAGATTCAAATAGAACATGAATAGTGAAATATTACATGAAATACAGGATTTATAACAATTTATCTCTCTTATCTTTCATATTGGATTAATGGATTAATGTTCACTACAATGCATTATGGGATTGTCTTCACTGTGAATTATACATGCCCTACAGGAACATTTTATACTAGAACAATTACAAAACTTTTCCTTAGTTTTTTGCTGTTTTCTGTACAGATGTTCATAGATCAAGTCTGTCTGTGTTATTATTTGAACTTTTTTTTTTTTCCATGCTGGTCTATTATTGTTGTATTAATGCTTTCAGAGATGTTTTCAAAAGAACCTGTGATTTAATCTTCTGTAGCAAAAAAAGTTTGGAAAGTTTGAAAGTCAAACAAAGGGGTCACAGCATGCTTTTTTTTTAAATATATATATTTTAATATATTTATTGAGGGTCACTTTTAATATTAGTAATTAGTAGAAGTAGGTTTTTTTTACAAAAACATATTTTATATAATTGTTCACCCTCATTCGGACCCTCTGTCAGAAATTCTCAGTTTTGGTGCTGCTTCTCCTTTTTATGACTTAGAGTAAATGCCCACTGTTCTGATTGGCTCTCTGCTCTTGATTGACCTGCTTTCTCCTTGCCCTCTCACTGCTCAAAGCTGCTGGATGGGGCTTTGAAAGTAATAAGCTATAGTAGGCTTTTATGTGTTGTTGTGGAGGAGGTCAGATGCAAACATCTACCACATTGTGACATCGCAATGTGGAGGAAGTCGAAAAAAGTGTGTTTTTATAGTACAATGAAATCTTATATGTTAAAAGATCATGTAGGATTTGAATTATCATGTCATGACCCCGCCCTGCGATGGACTGGCGACCTGTCCAGGGTGTCCCCCGCCTTTCGCCAATGTTAGCTGGGATAGGCTCCAGCCCCCCGCGACCCTGTACACAGGATAAGCGGTTGATGATGGATGGATGGATGGATGTCATGACCCCTTTAAAAGTTTCAAAACACTTTTTGTCATCACTCAAAAAAATATCACAGAAGTCTTGGTAATATAGCTGGAGAAGTAAAAAGCAGTGCATCAAAGAGTAGTTGTATGATAAAGACCAAGGCTGCGTCCAGATTTGCATACTTTAAAGGATATGTACTGGATTTGATGAAGAATGTATTTCTCAGCCCTTATAAAAGCATGTTCTTTAGGTATGCAGTTGAGCTGTATGAATACCTTACCGGACATACTTCATACGGGAATTTGGCCATTGTTCTGTGACACGAATGATGTAATAACTACAACAACCGATACATTTTTTAAAATTTGGTTTTGTTAAATAAGTGCAATTTCAGCACAAGTAACAACTTTATTGGTACAGTATATCACTTACAGTTGAAATAAGCCATCTGACTTGCATTATTATTATTATTTTTATTTTATTTTTTTCATTGTTTTGAATGGCAAGTCTCCTCAGCTCTTGTGGTATAATGGGATAGTAAATGGTCCAGTGAATGAGCACTTTGGAACCTCACCGAATGTAGTGATTCATCTAGGTGCTTCATCTAGTTATTTCCTCCCTACTGTTTTATAAATATAATATAGGACTCCACTGACATACTGGTTTGGCATACACAGAGAGAAGTACAGATACACAGCTTGGCATTTCTGTTTATTACACTGTTCTTTGTATAAGCTTAACACGTACAGAGGAAGCCACACTCTCCTGGAAAATGCCATATTTCTTGCAAAAATAACACAGACCTATTCACACACTTACATGCTAATTAAATACACATATAGTGGCACTGCATAGACACCAACAGTAAGACAAGCCAACAGACATGTGTCACCACAGGGTAGATGTGACCACTTAATCCACTCCACGAATAAGAATTCTAGGAAACTTGCGGGTTGTGAAAAGAAACAAGAAACTTGCTGACAGTCACTAATGTTCATCTACATGGATCAGCTTGAAGTAACCTGGGGTACTGTGCCCTCTGAATAATAAAGAAATAGGAAAAACAATGATATTGTGTTCTCTAATAAAAAGCATAATTTGTTGTTGTTAACGGCACATGCAATCAGACTATATCTAATTTATTAAATAGAATGTCCCATATAAGTGACTGGAACATTAGACATATTAGCTAAAACTCACCTTTGAATGCTTTGATAGATTGGTCTGACATGTCAACCTCTGACCTAACTAATGGCTTGAGTTTAAGGTTGGACTACCTGTGTAAATGTTGAATCACAGATCATGGATCTTTTACATTTAATTGGGAAAAAACTGGTTTGTGAATGCCTAGGGAAGGCAACTTACAGTGTTCTGCTGTAGTGAATTGTGTGTGGTGCTGAATGGACAGCTCCTCAGAGTATAACTAAAGCACAGAATCAACACTACAATAATACTAAAGATCATAGTTTCTACTGAGACACCCTTTATTCTACCTGTTGGTGTTTCCTTTATAAAAGGAGTCTAGGAGACCCTTCTTTCTGCTCAGAAACCAAAATGTGTATGATATGATATGACATGTTTGTTAAACACATAGCTTTAAACTTCTTTGTTGTCTATTGTCTACATGAGCAGCTGCTTTTTAAGGGGCAGTTCACACAGGAAAGTTCTGTCTGCACTATTTGTTTTTATTGTAGGCTTATGTAAACATGTGTTAGATGGACATCTTTGGCTGTTATGCCCAAAGTATACTTCAGCCAGACATGAACGATAGGTGCTGGAATAGAAAAGTGGGTCACAGGTCTATTCAGAATAGGTCACGGACAGCAGGGAAAGAACAATGCCATGGTTCTCTCATTAATAATGTTTTGGCGGCCGCTCAAGCGATAGCCTATTTAGGGCTGCCGAGGCAAATTTTCTGATAATCTCACATCCAGCTATAGGCTTCTCATCTGCACTGCAATATTTCACAGTACGATTAAAGCTTTCGCTCAAGTGTAACAGAACCAGCTCACACTAATGATCTCCTCTCGTCTATGGCACGAGCAACAATCGGAATTCCCTCGATATTGTGGTGTGCAGACTTCAAAACTGATCTAGATTCCAGTGAGACTTTTCTAGTTTAAAGCGTTATGGGGGAACTCAAGTCAAACCTCTCAAACAACAGACAGCCCCGACAAGTCAAACAGAATATCAACACAATTCAACAAATCGCTACAACTTTTGGTATGCAGTGCAGTGGATCAACGACCCCTTAGGCAGCATCCTAACCGAAATGGAGCCTTATTTGGAATGCTCTATATAGGCAGAAACTCAAATAGTTCTCCTATCGTGAAGTGCATAAGAGTCTTGACTCACAATTGATTCCAAATAGTGAGTCTGAGAGTCTGACGCTGGCATTCATGTCCTGTGCTAACAATATTATAATCTAGTAATACAAAGCATACAAACATTGGGTGGGTGAATAGTCCATTTCTGTTTAGATTTAATTATTTCTTATTGATACTTTTGAATTGAATGACTCTTGACATGTTCACCAAGAGTTTGATTCAATGCACTTTGGGACTGACTACTCTGAAGAGGATACAAGTGATGTTGCATAAATTAGGCTAAAATAAGATATCTTAGAAAGCGGCTTAATTTTGCTGCCTACCTTTGCATCAGGTGCACACTTTGTCACCTTTAAATGCTGTCTTGGTAGGTCGCTTCCTAGGTTTTGGATCAGAACTGTTTACAATTAAAATAATGGTTTATTATTGTGCGAATGCAGTTTCAGGCCTTAAAGCTCCCCACTGCATGTTAAACAAATCACAAGAACATATTGATTTGTTCACTACATGTTACATGAATTTGACTCAGGCTGCTCTCAAACCAAACCCACTAATGGGTCTCATATGATACAGATCTGCAAACTCAAAATAGTGAAACATTTTACAAACATGTTGATTTTTTGCAAATTTCAGTCCCTCTCTCGGGCTATCTGCAATTCTGGCTCTTCAAGGGACAATTCTGGATTATTTTTGGAGCTGTATAGGTTGATCAATGGCAGCCAATGAGAAGTGAGTATTCGTTGTCAGCTGACCAGGTGACTGTCACACCAGTTCAGTATCAGAGTAGGGATGCTTCACTAATCCTTACGGAAAATCCCTACGTGGAAGTGTATACACAGCTGAGTGGGGTAAAGTTGAAATCAGAAAAAATATATATTTATTTTTCTGCTTAACGTCCAATCAGTGGCAGCCAGTACGCTCTCATTAACATATACAGTTCACAAAAAGACACAACATGATGTCAGTGCTCAGACAACAGATTCAATAAAGACTGATAAGAGAAAGTGAGGGAGATGAAGAATGAGAGATGAGCAGAGAGATGAGAGAGGAGGCTTGTGAGGTCTCTCTGCCCTTTAGAACAGCTGTGCCTCTGTGTGACATTTAACATCAGTTAAATGCTCTACACACACACACACACACACACACACACACACACACACACACACACACACACACACACACACACACAGAGAGAGAGAGAGAAAGAGAGACAGAGAGAGACCTGTAGGAGTAACCTGGGGAAGATTTTCTGCAGCATTTTAAACTCCATACTTTTAAACTTCCTTATGAAGCACAATGCCTTGAGTAAATGTCAAATTGGATTCCTGCCAAAATCTGACCATATTTTCACCCTACAGACACTAATTGATAAAGACAGAATGTAAATGTTCCAGATCTCAGGATCTAACACACATATTCACACTATCACACAGAACCACTGAAACGACAAAAACATAAACTTACCTCGGCCTGAAAATTCCATCGATGGGTAAATTTACTTTGGCTGTGAATGAACTAAAAAAGACAGCTCAAATGGCTTTCAATGCCATTAAAAGATAAATTAAAATTGACATTCCAATTCAAATCAATAATTTAACCAATTATATTATATGGCAGTGAAGTGTGGGGTCCAGCTATAAAATTTGACTTTGTAAATTTGGAAAAACGTACAATTGAAACTCTACATTCAGAATATTGCATACTCAAGAATACTCAAACCCAAAGAAAAACACCAAACAACGGATGCAGGGAAAGAATTAGGCCAAAACTCTCTCCTTCTAAACATCCAAAAAAAGAGCCATCAAATTCTGGAAACACCTAAAGACAAGTGACCCCACCACATTCCATTATAAAGCCCTAAAATACCAAGAGCTGAGTGAGGCGAGGAGTCCCCTCTGCCAGTTGGCACTGAGGCTGACTGACCTAACTCCTGCAGATATCAGTCACTCCGGCGGAGATCTTTTATATGGACAAACTCACACTCACAATCATTCGGACCAACCAAATTCTAAACATAGAAAAAGGCAAATACGTCACCAATTGGACAAACACCATTAAAAATAAACACAAATTGGAATTTTATTCTGCACTACATCATTTATTCTGCACTACATGTACCCCAAATGAAAAACGTCCCTATATTCTCGGGGAAAAAACTGAATGTGCAAATATAGCTGCTAGATTTGAAGTTACCTTCATCTCCTGAGGGATAGCCACAACTAAGAAATGAGCATTCAATAAATGTAGAATTAAAAATGTAACCCCCCACTCACACCGCAAACCTTTCATTAAACATGAATGTAAATAATGTTTAATTCAGTTTATATAGTTAGTTCATTGTTTAAAGTTAACTTGTTACAAAATTGGATCATAATATTTTTTTATTATCTGTTTTTCTTTTATGTTTTTCTTTTTATATTCAATTGTTCAACTGTTCTAAACTATGTCTACACAATTGGCACCTACAAACAAATGATGCTAGAACTTTTCTCAAACTAACTTTATTTTCTTAAACATTTCTGCAAATACTTTTAATCAACTGGTTTCAATGTGATATTTAGTGGATGTAGTCAGTCCTGTTTATGGTCATAGGCAAACTAAGTGGTCGCCTAGGCACCATCTGCTGGTGGGGTGCCAAAGAGGAAAGCTACCACCACACACCCAAAATTTAACCTTAACCCTAACCCCACCCCTATCCCCTATCCCTACCCCTAAACCTAACCCTCACAAATAACTTTCTGAATTTCTACATTTAAAAAAAATATATTTATCTAAAAAAATGTCTTTGTAAACCACCCAAACCCGCCCACACACACACACACATACACACACACACACACACACACACACACACACTCTGAAGTCAAACAGCAGGGGATGTAGAGACCAGTTATTGTGAGCTGATCTTTGCCACTTGTCTTAAGAGTGAAAATCAACCCACTCAGAGAGCAGTGGGAGCAAGAAGGTCTGTGACGCTGTGTTTCCTGTGATCTCATTGTGTGTGGCAGGTACATCATGTTCCTGAGTTTGTGAGTGTGTGTACTGAAGTGTTTACTAAAAGGCAATCACTAGGGGAATCTCTCAAATCTTGTGTGTTTGTGTGTGTGTGTGTGTGTGTGTGTGTGTGTGTGTGTGTGTGTGTGTGTGTGTGTGTGTGTGTGTGCTCATGTGTGTATGTATATTAATATGTGTATCAGCATCTGCGTGTGTCTCAAATTAATAGTAAACAATTTACTTTTGGAAAGACCCCTTCAAAATGTTTCAGACATACAGAATGTGCCCTCTGGTGGTGTAAAGGAGGAGTAGTATAAAAAAGTAGAGACTAAGATTTTCAAGGAATATTGAATGAGAGCTCTATCAACAGCATCTGTGGCATTACAACTGAAAACAATAAAGACTTTACCATCAGTACTTACTGTATATTAATTACTTAATGCAAACATGTGTGTTATCTGATCTGTAAAGTTCTGTAAATTGTCATTTTGGCGGTGGGACTGCTAGTTATGTGTTACTAAAATAATTCCTGTGGGTGTATTTTTTCTGTTTTATATAAACAGTCTCTTTACGGAATTCTTGTGTGGAAAATACGAAAGGCTAGACTGATCTTACAGTGAAACCGGAAACAGTAGGTTGAATTTTCTTTAGCTAAAATTGATCTCTGCTTACCGAAATGCGAAACACTGCCCCAGTGGCCAAAGTGGTAAGGTCCACTGAGGGGCACCAAAAATGAGTTGTGATGCAAGTTGTTTTCAGTTGTGCATGTTGTAATAAAGTGAAGAGGAATGCATATTTTATAAACTGTAACTCCCAACCCAAATCCCAAATCTAAATGTGTAATGTTAAGGGGCAAAATGCAACCGACAAACTACTGATGACTACTACTTGGTTTCAATGTGGGAACCAAACCTAGGTCTGCCAAGTATGCTTCTGGTCACACCACAGGGGAAAGTAAACACACTTAAGCCGATGTAAAAATGTCTGATAGGTGATACCGCTTGTCGGTGAGTCTGCATATTGTCGGACATAACTTTCGGAAACAAAATGCTAACTTTAGTGTAATCATGTTGGGAAGTCACCAGGTTTACTTCCTTTGGTCATGACAGGAGTTGAAAGATTGGACAGAATTTCGCACAGACAAGGTTGGTAAACATTTTTATAACAAGTCTTCTGGCAAAAAAAAAAAGTCTGATTGGTCCCTGAGCTGAAATGGATGGATTATGTCATAATAAATAGTCATGGATGTTGTGTGTGTGTGTGTGTGTGTGTGTGTGTGTGTGTGTGTGTGTGTGTGTGTGTGTGTGTGTGTGTGTGTGTGTGTGTGTGTGTGTTACTGTCCTGCCAACCTGCATAGTTCCCATATCTTTTTCGCCAATCTCTTCTGTTTGAAAAACAGGCTGGTACAACAGGTAGGTGGGGAAGACAACATCAGACAGGAAGTTCTTAGGCAATGTCCTGTATAAAGTGTGTGTTTCTTTTCTCCTGTGCCTCCCGTCCTGACCTCAGTGAGAATGAATCACAGGAACAGAGCGGTAGCACCCACATGTCCCCTGAGTCAGACAATCACAACATGCTCATTTTCAATTCTCTTACATCACTAAAGTTCTCCTCTCTAGGAATAATCACAAGCCTCCAACCACACACACATACACGACTTAGGTCACTGTAATTGGGCTTCGCTGCCATTAAAGCGATTTCCCACCCAAGCTGAAGGCTGCCCTCAAGAGGGTTCTTTCTTTTCCATTCACAACAATCCTCTCACACTGCTAATGCTCCCTGTTATGAGGGATTGAGTCGAGCTTCTTTCAAACAAGGCTTAATGCAATGCATGTAAAGAGCCAGCGGTGAGAGCAGCTCCCTCATTCTCCTCTCAGCTTGAGGTGCTTGTGGAAGAATCGAGAGATTTGCCCATCTCAGCCAATCTATGCAGATCTTTATAGTGTTTACATGTAACCCATGTTATTTTATGCATTAGACTTCAATTTGACTACTGCTTCTATATGTCAAGATTTCTTTAGAGAAAAAACAAAATGTACAAAAATGAAGCATTGCTTTAAATAATGAGGACAAAGACACAACTTTTCAAAGTTGACTTGCTGATAGCTACTACATGCAATGCATCATGCTGCCACCATTCATAACCATAGCAACTGCTCCAGTATCCACAAAGAGTTTTCACATTTACAAAATGTAAATGTAAATTTACAGGCTTACAAAATCTTATGAATAACTCTTTTATATTATATATTTATGCATTATGTATATAATTTTACTGGCGACCTGTCCAGGGTGTCCCCTGCCTTTCGCCCAATGTTAGCTGGGATAGGCTCCAGCCCCCCGCGACCCTGTACACAGGATAAGCGGTTGACGATGGATGGATGGATGGTATATAATTTTTGCCACATCTAAATAAATCATTCTTGCAGTTAAATTAACCGTGACATGTTTAATTGCGGTTAAAAGTGAAACCACATAATCGCAGCATCCCTAGTTCACATCATCATTATTTTTACGTTCCGAACTACGGTCCGATTGCATCATCAGTGTGAGTACAAGGGACAACTGTTTACCACTGTAAAGATAACAACTCGAGAAGTATTGAATAACAGACAGACAAGCAGGTATGAAAAGATCTGTCAAATGTGGTACATTATGATGACCGTGCTCTGATATCCTTCTTCAGAGCCGGTCTCAATGGAGCATTGAAAGCACAGCTGCCTCTGTTGGACCCTCACTGGACATTAGGTGAGTATGTGGAGATGGCTCTTAATCTATGTGGCTCACCATTTACTGTAAGGAAAGTGAAAGAGGACATTAATGCACCCCCCACAGAGAATTCCCCTAGGCCTCCCACGGCTCCTTACTCCTAGCCTCCCATGGCTCCTTCCTTCTGGCCTCCCACGGCCAACAATCCAACACCCACACCTGCCACAGCCAATGAGCACACGTAGCAAGCCTCGTCCATCCAAGAGCCCACGTTGCAAGCCTTGTCCATCCCAGAGACAGCTCTCGCTGAGCTGTTAGATCTGGAGCTGGTTCCTGCCCTTGTGCCCACCCCGAGTACCCTTCTTCCTCTGCTGGTTCCGTCCAGCATGATGGACAGTCCTCCTCCGCTGGTCCAGCACAGGACATTAGCTGCTCCTCCTCCTCCTCCTGATCAGCCGGTTCTCCCCAATTCACCATCTCGACCATCACCCCCTGTGGCATTACAGGGGGCGAGGTGCGATGGTCGATGGCCTTGGTCCTCAGGCCCTCAGTCTTCTGATCCCTGCTCCTTCGAGCCTTTGGCTACACTCCGGTCTCTAAGTTCTCCAGTTCCACCCCTCGAGCCGCTCACGGCTCTGCCTTCCATGGCTCTGCCCCTTGAGCCTCCCTCAGATCCACCTGCCTTCGTCGGGCCTCCCTTAGCTCCACCTGCCTTCGTTGGGCCTCACCCAGGGCCTCCCACAGCTCCGCCCTCAGAGTCTTCCACAACCTTGCCCTCAGAGTCTTTCCTGAGGCCGCATCCCAGGCGTCCTGAACCAATCCCTGATCTCTGGCCATCTCCCAGGCATCCTGAACCTGACCCTGTCCCTGGCTCCTCAGCGGTTTGTCCCTACCTGCCTTCCCATCAAATTTTGGGTGCCAGGAGTTGCCCTTTTGCGAGGGGGTTCAGTCATGAACTGCCATATGTTTTTTCCTCTCACCTTCAGTTCACTTCATTGTCTGTTTAGGTTTCCCCTGTGCTCACAGACTACACTCCCAGCATGCATGACTCTCACCTGCCCTCCATCTTCCTCAGCTGTTCCCTCATCAGCCATCTGTTTGTATATATACCCTCTAGATTCAGGTACTGATTGTCAGTTCTTATGTTTCCTTGTATGTTCCTATGATTGTCGTTTCCTTGTGTATTCATTTTTAGTTCTTTGTATTGCTCCATGCAGTTTGAATCAACTTCCTCATCTCCATTTAAAAAAAACCCTGCATTAAGATACATTATGTCTCATCTCTGCTTATCGTTACAAGAATATCTAAAGAGCTAAGGCCCTTTTCTAAGTTAATCAAAGTGCTAATCACATCTAAGTACAGTATCCTTTAATTATAGCAAATAACCAATTGTACAGATAATTCACAGCAATAAAGGCAATTTTTTATAGAATTTTAGAGCAACAAAAATATTTCCAATAAACATGTATGCAGCTCTCTTTATCATGTTCATTCAGTGTAATAAATTATGATATTTTTTTGGTAATTAAGTGTTTTTTATATATTTGAAAAGAATTACAAAACAATTTGCAATAAATTAAAGAAAACGTATTTAAAAACTATCACAACCACAATCTCCTCTCTTCTCTCACCCAACCCATTGCACTACAGGACTTATGAAAAAATATGAATATATAAATACAATGAGATAAAGTAAAATAAATACATAGAAAAACAATAAATAGGTAATATTAGTTAACAGATGAAGCAGTAGCTGCAAATTGACTATCCAAAGTTTCCTTGACTATAGATATCCAATTCTTCCACATAGACGATATGTCACAGGTTTAGCGTGATTAGACCGTGCAGATGACAGCGCCAGATATAGTATCTCCAATAAAGAAATATTAGTAGATATGTCGTGAGGAGCTTTCCTACATTGAACAAGTAGCTTCTTAGCAGCAGTCATGGCAGCTAGCCAAAATTTCCATTCCTTCTCACTTAGAGGGAGTTTTAGAATTGTCATTAAACAATAAAATAACAGGATAGTTGGGAAAACGAATCCTAGAAGTCTTCTACAAAACGTCAAGCACTATATCCCAGAATTTTTTTTTACATCTGGACAGTCCCAAAGCATATGTATCAAAGTGTCCACACATCCAGGACCACAAAAATTACAATATGTATGGGGTACTAAACCCATAACATATCGTATGTGTATTTGTGGACGGATGCAATGTCTTATCCCACACTGCCTCCCATTCGATGTTTCTGTTAGAAGTGTTCAGATCCAATAACCAGGCTCTAGCTTTAGGGAAATTATCTGTATTAGGGTTTAAAAAACAACTATAAAAATAAGAAACCGTTCCTGTGCTTGGTGTATTGCAAATCCAATCAACCACTGGGTGAGATTGAAGATTTATACCCAAGGTACCTTATGGGCCTTTAACATGGCATGTCATTTAAAATATTAAAAATAATGTATTATGCGAAATATTAAAACTTTCAATGAAGTCATAGGATAGATTCCTCTCCTTTAACATCATTTAATGTTAGAATACCTTTTGTAGCCCAGGATGGCTACACAAAAGGTTGTCTGCTGGAAAGTAAATTAAAATTGCGCCAAATAGGAGTTTGAGTATGCCATTTAGTTTCCGATGGAAAACAGGCTTCTATCTTTTGAAATATTTTGAGAGCATAGCAAAGTATAGGACCATAATATAATGAACACTTCCTGTGTGAAATGCCTGAAAAAAAAAAAATCTTGCAAACAAATTGGTGAAATTCGCTCTTTTTTCTATTTGCTTCCATGAAGACTGTAAACAAGGACCAAACCATTTAATAACTGAGAGCAGGATAAAGGACCAATGATACCATTTAAAATAAGGGTAGCCCAATCCACCTTTTAATTTACTTCTTTGAAGTGTAGACCACTTAATGTGGGGACACCTTCCATTCCAAATATATTTTTATCAGTAAAGAATCTAGCTTTTTTCAATAACTTACTGGTGGGGGGAGAGGAATCATAGCGCTAATAAAATGTATGTGGGGCAGAATATTCATTTTTATTGTTGATAATCTGGCAGATGGTGATGAAGGCAGACACATCCATCTTTGAATATCAGACTTTTCCATAAATTGGCATGTAATTAACTTTTGAAATGAGGTGTAAGGTGGGTCTCAGCTCAATCCCTATGTATTTGACTAGTGTTGATATCTGAATATATTTTGGAATAGAGAAATTAAAACCATCTGAATTAAGAGGGCATTAGGAAGTAAGCATTGTAGATCAGATAAAAATAATAAAGTATCATCCGCATATAGAGAGATAGAATGGCTTGACTGAATAAGGGTAACAAGTTTACTCTGTCTAACGTACTGGGCTAGAGGTTCTATATATAAATAGAACATGAGGGGGGAAAGCGGACACCCCTGTCTCGTACCTCTGCAAATATTAAAAGTGTCCGAGATGAGTCCACTAGTAGATACCCTGGCCATGGAATTAGTGTATAGAGTATAATTTTTGAATGTATACCATAAATAGCTCCATTCCAGCAGATCAAAGGCTTTTTCGGCATCTATATATAGGAGGCCGCTATGTGTTTCTAATTTCCTGGATTCGGCAATGATATGTAACACTCTACGAACATTGTCTGAAGCCAAATGTCCCGTAATAAAACCGGATTGATCTGAATCAATTAATTTATGTATCACTAACTGTAGATGTTTGGCAATAACTTTAGCATAAATATTTACATCGTTGTTAATCAAGGAGATGGGTCTGTAATTAGAACAGTCCGAATGATCTTTGCCGGGTTTAGGTAAGACCGTAATTAGAGCTGGATTGATGTCTTTGTGAAAACTACCTTTGAATATAGCCTAATTTATAGTGCATAGCCAAATGTGGCCTAGTAGATCCCACAGTGCCAGGTATAAATCTATTGGGAGGCCATCGATTCCTGGGGATTTTCCTTTATTTGAACATAACACTGCATTGTGTAGTTCTTATAAAGTAATTTCAGAGTCCAGGCTCAGCTTCCTCCTTTGAATGTATGTTTAAGTTCAACTGCTCTAAAAACTTTTTTAACTTAGTACTGGGTTGCATTTCTGAGGTATATCATTTTTCCAAAAATGACATTTTTTTGTTGATTTCTGTGGAATGTGAGGTGAGACCACTTTTTGAACTTGAACTTCTGATCGCCTGGATATTAAAACGTCGCTCATGTTTTTTCAAAGTAAGTGCAAGGAGTCGGCTCGGTCTGCTTCCATCTATGTAATATTTATGTTTTGTAATATGCATTAAATATTCTGCTCTTCTTTGAAGCAAATCATTAAGTGCAGCCCTTTCCACCTTTAATTTTTGTTGTGTAACACTGGAAAATTGATGACACAATTCCTTTTCTAATTCCCCACATCTTTTCTCTAATACAGATAGTTGTTCAAGATAGTCCTTTTTAAGAAAAGGAGATAGCATTGTTCCTTAAAAACCATTTGATGGACACCCATAACAAATCTTGATTGGAAACAGAGCCCTGGTTTAATTTGATAAATTCCATCAGTCCTGTTCTCAGTTGAGAAAGAAAGTCTTCATTTTGCTACAAAAAGTATAAAATCTCCATCTGGATGGTTTACAGGGTGTATTAATCTGAAGATGTGCTAATACCGCATTATGATCAGAAACACTTTGTGGTAAAAATTCAATACTGATTAGACCTGAAAGTAGTGCTGAAGAAAGTAAAATATAATCAATTCTCAATAATGATTTGTGATTTGGGGAGAAATAGGTGTATACATTAGCTGATGGATTATGTAGTCGCCTAGCATCACACACATCTAGATCTTTAGTGAATAATCTCAGCACTTCTGAAACCGAAGGGTTGGAAAAAACTGTGTCAAGCACGGCATTCATGTTGGCTCCAATGATAATTGAGTAGCCCTGAAGAGATAGTAGGGTTTTCGAGACTTTTGGGAAAAATGGAGGCATCATATACGTTTGGAGCAAATATATTGACAAATGCAAACATCTTTCCATCTATTAAGGTACAGCAATATGCAACTCTATCCTCATTATCATAACTTGTGTGTTCAATAATAAAATTAGAGTTACGTTTGAATAGAATTTACACCCCATTCTTCTTAGATTTACAACTTGATGATACTATGGAAGATAACGCCTGTTTTGCAGTCTTGCATCCAGCGGTAAGGTGGGTTTCTTGAAGGAATGCTACATCAATCTTTTTTCTGTGTAAAAGATCCACAGCCCTTGTACAATTGATGGGAGAGTTTAACCCCCTAACTATTAAAGACAGCTTGTTTAATCTAACCATAGTCTGTAGTGACAGAGCTCGTGCAGCATCGCATGTAATGTTTAGATCAGGTTATTAAGCGTATCATCAAAGTTTTCACAGCTATAAGCACAAACAAAAGGAAAGATAGTCCTGAGTGCTTTATGTGCCTAAGCGCCCCCTCCCTCTCCCATATTCCCCCTCTAGCAAACGTCTGTGGCAATCACGAGACAATATCTAAACACTATTCACCTTATTAGCCCCCTATGAATTTAACAAACTGAGGAAATAAAATTATAGATTGAACATTTCCAATTTCAAAAAAACAATCTGAAATGCAACGATTTTCATAATGGCCACCAGATTTAAACTAAGCACTGTGGCCTAACTTTTCTAAATTAACAAACAAACAATAGTTAAACAAGACCTTTACGTATAAGAGTCTAACAACCTGCACATGAAAATTGTTTAAAGGAGATTAAAAACAAAATGCAGTTGAATATAAATAAAATACTAGCACCATTTCAATTTGGTGAACTGAAACACAAGTGTATGCTGAAAAAGTCTTTGGTCCATATATTGCACAGGTTTATAAGCAAACGCATTATATGACTCTTTAGTCAGCCTCCTCCATTGCCTCCTGAAGCCTATAATTATGATATAATAACCTATAATTTGACAGCCTTTCACGCGGCACAGTGGTTGGGAAACACTGCTGTAATCAGCATAGAGTACCAGGTGCACTCCACTGGGCAGAGTGGGTTTTGCTTTCCAGGCTCCTTGAAGGATGGCTTGCCTGTCAGGATATCGGAGGACAACAATTGAGGCTATGTCGTACTCAAGCGTTTTAAGGCGTTTGCAGCTCGAAGCCGATTTGTGGGGAGACATATTTTTTTTACTTGTTGCCATTGTTGCAATATAAGTGACCAGTTGTTAAAGATGATGTTATCTTTCCTCAAAGTGAAAATTAGGAGGTTTTAGTCAGGAGCCTAGTGCTGTGTTACCATCTTGCAGCGAGCACCACCAGAAGTCCTCAGTGTGATTCATTTTATAAAAAGATAACACAGTAAAATAATACAATTTGTCATTCCCCCTGACCATATGTAAATTCCATAATGAGTCATTTTTACTACCAATCGAGCAATTCAGAATTGCAGTACCACCTTCAAGTTTTTGAGAGTCTCAGTCAGCAGTGGGCAGTGAGTGCAACTATACAGGCTACAAACCAACAGCTGTTCATAGATAGTTAGATGATGTACTTCTGAAGTCCGTTTTGGCATTGTCTAATCAATGTAAAATGATTAATTAATCAGCATTTCATGTAATTAATTCAACTCTAGTTTGAACCCATCAAGCTGTCAATAATCTTAGACCTGATCCTCCAGATAATGTTCATGATTTTACACCTGTTACACATAGCTTTAATGGATTATCATTAGCTCTATAAGCCTATTATTGTTCTCTAGGTGACCCTCAAATCACTGGCGTCAAATCTATTTACTCAGTATCCAGCTAAACACTGAGATACCTTCAGTGAAATTGGATATCATCAAAAATAGTATCTAATCACGAATCACGTCTCGAACAGTCATGACATGACTTGAGCCTTGATAATATGCAAATGTGAACACCTCAGCAAAATTTATCATGAAAAATAAATGCGATGATAAACTCTTCCAATGAGAGGGCATGACTTGTGCTTCATCAGAAAACAGATTTTTTTTATTATTTAACCCTTTTGGAGATTTTAGTTTTTTCAATCATTGTGTTAATGTCAACGGCATAAATTTGGCCAAAGGTGTGTATTTTGGGGGGCATTTTTATATTTCAACCTCAGTCCTTAAAATAAATCTATAGTACACAGTGTACACACAATTGTTACATTCAGGACCTTCAGGACAAAAATGTCCCTACTGAAATATTTGATCCCAGTGCCAATAAACTATAAAATCATGTATTCTAAGGTATTTTGCTTTCATTCTGGCGCCCTGGCTTAAATAGTTTTTTATATATATTTTCCACCAGATGGCACGATTTTTCTCATGTTTAGCCTATGGAGCAAATGCATGCTTTTTTCCTATATTCTGTTTGCTGTATTATAGAGCACTGCAGGCCAATTTAATACATGATGCAGCTAAAATTGTGTGGGGGTGTTAGTATGGATGTCAGGGTGTGTTTTTATGTGTGTGTAAAAAAACAACAGTCACATTATGTAAACAAACTGGCACTAATAGTGTTAAAATCCTGAATATGAATGAATATTTGTCTGTTATGATCAGGACTGGTGTTTTACTTATTGAAGGTGGAAAATAATATTAATTAAGCGATATCACACGAGCAAGAATGCGATATGGCCCTACATCAGCACTGCTGTGATTCAGCCGCAGGCCGAGTGCCATAGGTAATTACAGCAGTGCTGATGTAGAGCCATATAGCATGATTGCGAGTGTGATATTGCTTATATACAACAGTTCAATGGACAAGTACATTTAAAAAATGTAAAAAAAACAAGTACGGTCATAAAAACGCATTTGTGCATGGAACTACTTTCTTACGCTATGGATCAGAATCTGCCATTGCAGGTAAATGATGGGTCCAAGCCTCCATTAGTAATTCAAAATGTTAGAAATAGTATCACGGCTTGTGCTGTTTCTAACAAGTTATTTGATAAACAAGGATAGCCGGCTGGATGTGTGTGTGTGTGTGTGTGTGTGTGTGTGTGTGTGTGTGTGTGTGAGAGAGAGAGAGATAGAGAGAGAGAGAGAGAGAGAGAGAGATGGAGTGTGTGCAATCACCTGTTGCCACACCCAATAAAAGATGCTGTCAGCTTTCTCAGTGGAAAATAGACGTCCAAGAGGGGATATTCCTCTCTATTTCACGGTAGCCGGTGCACAAGAGTCATTCACTATAGAAACAGCTATGTCCTCCGCCATTTTAAACAGTACTAAATCAGTGCTGATGCTGTCACACCATCAGTGCTCATGGAATGTCTCTCATCCAAACAAATTCGAGGAACGGAAATAACTGTGGTATATTATATAATATTATTATGGCAGTTTTTTTGATGTGGACATTTTTGTCCTCAAAGGACCTCTAAATAACTTTATTTTATTGATGCAAGGGTTAAAATTGCTTCAGAGTGGACGATCCATTGTACTGTGCTGCTGTATTTAAAGCAGGCAGAGAATGAGATTAATAAATCTCCTGCAGTGCTTGACTCTGAGCTAGCACATTACTAGGACTTTGAGTAATAGGCGGAGGTGAGCTATCTTCGAGAGAGAGAGAGAGAGAGAGAGAGAGAGAGAGAGAGCCTGACTTCAGCTCTGACAAATGACCAAACTGGGAGCCACAAAGTCTTGGAAATCCCTCCATGACAGGAGGCATAAATCTACGCAGAGAGGAGCACAGAGAACCCACACACGCAAAGAAACTACCACTGCACATACATTCCTGCTGTTTTACTACAGAAACAATATAATGCATTTAGTCCTAATAGTTCACAAAAATGAAAAATTTTGTTCAAATATTCTCCTACTTCCATGGACGATGATAAAACAAACAAAAAAACAACAAAAAATACATAAATATATATACAGTATATATACAGTATATATATATATATATATATATATATATATATATATATATATATATATATATATATATATATATATATATCCATAGATATATATATATATATCATATGGGTTTGGAACAACATGAGGGTGAGTAATTTTTATTTTTAATTCAAGTGAAGCATTCCTAGGTTTTTATAGTATTCTGATATAATAACGCAATCAAACAAACAAATTATGTACATTAATAAAAGTAATTTAAAAACCAAATCATTGTACACTCTAAAGTCTAGAACTGTATAAAATAAACAGTTGTGGTCTGCACCATCCATCTATCCATCTATCCATCTATCTATCTATCTATCGGTTTTATATGTATTTAACATTACTGAATAAGAGCAGAAAAATTAAAGGTGAAACAGCAAAAGTGGAAGAGAAACAAAGAGAAAGGAAGAAAAGCTACAGAATGGATGTCAAGGGTAGAAGAGGGACAGACTGAAAGTTAAAGAGAATGCCTGACCTTATGGTGGAACATCATGACCAGATCATGCTGTCTCTCTTCAGTCACATGGTCAGGACAGAGTGAAGGATCCAGATGGTGTGTGCCTTTGTCTCTATCTACGCTGTGCTTTTACACACTTCTGTTAGACCTTTTCTTTCCAAAACCCAGTTACCACTGCCTTTTCAGCTCTCTAATTTCTGTATCTGTCACTACCACTAATACACCACTATAATGTGTCTTCCCTTTGAGAGGATAAGAGTCTTCTTAAAGGTATATTTCCTTAAAATAAACTCTCATGCCACTCTCATGTCAGCCCGACTCACACTTCGACTGATATAATGGTGCCTTTTGATGCCTCATGCCAGGTTCGAAGCCACTGATGCCAAAAATGGGTTCAGCCTAATGCCATAAAAGAGCCCTTTTAAGCTCCTACGATGTCAAAAGAGGAACTTCTTAATTTCCTATGATGTCATATTTCTTGAATTATTTTATTATGTCATAAGAGGAACTTCTTGAGTTTCTGTGATGCCATAGGAGGAATTTGATTTGATGCCTAAGAAGAACTATTTTTAAGTTATAAGGTAAATGTAAGTTAATACAATATGGTGCACTTTTGTTCTGGCCCTTTCAAAGAACTAGCTAGAACTAATGTGCTGACCTGAATAATCTACACAACAGTAGTGGTCCATTAGGGAACAAATCTCATCTGCTCTCATTTTAACAATAACATATTGTAGAAGGTTTATTGTATAATTATCTATATTTATATTTTCTTAATAATTAAATGTTCTTACTTATCAAAGAAGTATTTCACTCAAAAATGAAAATGTTCTCATCATTTACGCAGCCTCATGCCACCCCAGATGTGTATGACTTTCTTTCTTCAGCTAAATATTTCAGCTCTGTAGGTCCTCACAATGCAAGTTAATGGGAACCAAAATTGTGAAGCTCCAAAAACACATAAAGGCAGCATTAAAACAATCCCTATGACTCCAGTGGTTAAATCCATATCTTCCTAAGCGATATGATAAGTGTGTGTGTGAATCACTATTTAAGTCCTTTTTTACTATCAATCTACACTTTCACTTTCACATTCTTCTTCTTTTGTTTTTGGTGATATTTACTTATTATTTATCTTTTTCTCATCCACTCCTATCATATCACTTTTGAAAATATAGATTTAACCACTGGAGTCTTATGGATTACTTTCATGCTGCACTTTTTGGAGCTTAAAATTGTTGGTACTTATTCACTTGCATTGTGAGGACCTATAGAGCTGAAATACTCTTCTAAATATCTTTGTTTGTATTCAGCAGAAGAATGAAAGTCACAGACATCTGGGATGGGAGTAAATGATGAGTGAATTTACATTTGATGCTAAACTATCCCTTTAATGACACATCACAATCTTTCCAATCACCAGCACCACTCTTGTCAATAAAATAAATAATGGAACAAATCACTCAATGCCATCTATAGATCAATCAATACAAAAAATTATAAAATGTGTGAAAGGCCCAATTACATCTAACATCTACTCACCTTTTTGTGGAGAAAATCAATGAATCAACAATTAATTTTACCAAAGATCCTTAACATCTCGACAGCCAACTCAACACTCCATCAGAACCTAAGATGCTCCCAAGAGCCATCAAACAACCTTCAATTCTAAGATGTATACTACATTTCTCTCTTTCTCTTAGTCTCATTCTCAGCTTAAGAATCCTTTTACTATGGACAGTACTCTAGAACAAAAGCCATACTGTATGTGCTGGCTTCAGAGTGAGAGAGTGACATAGCGAGAAAGAGAGAGAGAGAGAGAGTTGCAGTATGTAAATGGAAGAGTTGCTGTGGCAGAGTGAGTAATCTAAGGCTAATTCTGGACACGGCTGGGAGATTCCATGATGGAGCGATTTGCTCTACTCCGATGGTCTGCACTAAAGCTAGAGAGGGAATGAGAGAGCCAGTGGATGATGTCCTCATCTGGAGTCAAACATGAAGGTCCTTACCAGGACTGACCCTCCTCAACTCAAAACACTCATATCCATACACACATTAATATCCTTCCATTAAGCTAGGATACTATAAAGAATATAAACTTCGAAAAAATTACAAGCATCAACTTAAAGACAAAGCATTTGTACATTTACACGTTAAAGAATAATATAATGGCTTTAACTCATTTCCATTCTCAGACCACTCTCTTTTGCCTTTCTGAGGTCATTGAGTCTTTGAGTTTGTGCTTTTGATACATAGTTTATTCATGTTCTTGCAGTCAAAAGCTTCACATAGTTTTCCCTGGTGCCAACCTTATCTATAATGCATGGATCACTGCTCTCCAACTGGCGTCTACAGCTACAGGAAGTGTAAACATGGGCCATAAATCAAAGATTAGGGAGAAATGAGTTAGCTTAAGAGAGAAAAATACATGTTTTTTAGGTATACTGTATTTATATTCTGTAATCTGTATTTTTTATTTACACTCCAAACTCTTTAAACTATAAAAACCGCAAAGCCATTTTGCCATTTTGTCCTGTCCAATGTGGAAAGTCCAGTAAGAGGTAAGCGCCTTGAGTTTGTGTAATTATTTGTGTAATAATTGCCTTAATGCTGTAATACGCATGTAATAAGCCTTAATGCTGAAGTTATTAGTTTAAAAACATTTAAAGCTATTTCCTAGCTTTAGTTGTGTAGTAGTACTACGAGCGATCATGGAGCACTGTTGAATATAATCACTGAATGATGTTGACTGACTTCACGTCACCAACTGGCTCATATTACAAACAACAATATACTTTTGCATCCACCTGCTGGCTAAAATATGTAATGTCACAAAATTAAATGTAAAGAGACCATATCGCTTAACACATCTGCACTGCTCTTGCACTTTAGTTTAGAACGGCACGAACACAAGCGGAGTGATACACACAGTGAAGCGTCCGAGTGATTATGGTGTCAGAACTCATGGAATGTCTCTCTTCCAATCAGATTTGAGGACCACAACTAACTGTTGTATAAACACATATATCCCTCTAATTTTGTGGTTTGTTAAATTGAACCATGTCCAGTATGGTGAAATAAGGTGGACGGTTTAATTTGACTTCTGGTGGAAAAAAGAAATGGCAGTTTGTTGCTGCCATGGCACAGCAATTAGGGCATGTAACTGTAGAACTCATGCAGGTGATACAGATTTTAGTTCGCCCTACAATGTGTATACAATTTATTATTTGCCCCCAATATTTTCCTTAGTCCACAATAATGCATTAGTTGCAAATGAATAATACGGTAATTAATATTTAACTAAATGTAGTACAATAATTTATAAATTATTGAATTTCAATTTTTTTTTTTTATATACGTTTTTCAAAGTTTACCAATCAGTAAGCTAATTAGTATTGGCTTTTCAAATCTGTTACTAATAAATTACTAAAATCTTCTATTGAATTTTTTTTTTTTCCTGTTTTAATAATGATAAAAAATTTACTTTTATTTAGCTGACTGCAAATACTTTAAACACCTAATAAATGTCAAACAATTCATTAACAAATACAAATCATTAAGCAGCTAATCTGCTCTCTGTGGAAATGTTGCCAAGCAATTCAGCTCTGTTTGACTTTCATCATCTGAAATATGCCACGAAAACACTAAATACTGTCTCTTCATCATGGCAGTTATCACGTTTGCCACCAGTGTTCGACACATTACCCTAGATAAACAGCATATGAAAGTTTCAGCAAAGCTACAAAGAGCATGAATATTTAATGAGGTAAGTACTGAGGCCTTAAGTGATTAGTTGTCTGTTGTTAAACAACTTTCTGAAACATTCTAATACCACATCATTTCACACTATATACTTTTGCCACCGCAACACATGGAGATGTGGTGGTGTAGTGGTCTAAACCACATAACTGGTAAATTGATAATCAGAAGGTCGCTGGTTCTATCCCACCATTGTGTCCTTGAGCAAGGCACTTAAATCCAGGTTGCTCCGGGGGGACTGTCCCTGTAATAAGGGCTCTGTAAGTCGCTTTGGATAAAAGCATCTGCCAAATGCATAAATGTAAATGTAACACTGGGTTAACCCCACAAATCCGGGGCTCACCCTGCTCCAGAGCAGGGTTTTATAACCCCGGGTAAAAAGCTGTGCTAATCCCTTTCAAAATTACATGTGTGAAATGTTTAACTCATACGTTGTAAAAAGCTGAGTTTAAAATTAAGTTATCCCGTGGTAAAGCTCTAAAGTGCTACCGAATTTTCTATTGCTTATAAATCTATGACACTTCCATTTGGTGACGCTAGTGGCACAGAAATAACACTTTAACTTTAAGCAAATG
Organism: Xyrauchen texanus; assembly: GCF_025860055.1. Lineage (NCBI taxonomy): Eukaryota > Metazoa > Chordata > Actinopteri > Cypriniformes > Catostomidae > Xyrauchen > Xyrauchen texanus. The sequence continues at coordinate 33,274,678 of NC_068304.1, read as the reverse complement.
TGTTAATTTAAATATAAGCACAACAAAATAAGTGGCAGTTTAAAAAAGAGGTCAGCCCCATGTAAACAACAATGTGAGATCATACAGACATCCTAGAGTGGACACTTTGCAAAGAGATAAAGGTTCATTTAAATCTTGCATTGAAATGAGACAATACGTTAAAGCCACACTTTTACATGGTGCCCATTGTGGTGTGTTGTATGGGCTTTTCTAAATACACAGGCGACCAGTGCAATGAAAAGAGATGGGCCGTGCGTCCTGTCACTGGTTAAACTAGCATGTGGTGATGATCAGGAGATAGTGGTTTGACAACAGTCTTGACCATTCAGAACAGACCTACACATCAGGGCTGGAAAACAAAGCAGCCTCTGTTCAGAATCTGGGTAAAAAAAAATGTATGTAGACCTACTGCAGAGTGTTTTAGGCTTTTACCAACCTGGTCGTATAGAATAATAATATACCTACATTTTAGCAATTTCCTGGTAAAATAAAAACTGGAGGAGCTACAACAAAAATACCTTTATTCACTTGCACACAAACACAGATTATCAGTTCATTAACACTTAGTTTTTGCCCTGTTACTAACAACATGCTTATGATATCAAAACACTTTTACTATAGCGCCTGCATTGTAAGGCAATATATTGCAACATTTGAATTACATAACTAACTAAATTTATTAGCTTCTTCTAAAGTGATTAATTGTGCAGTAGCTCAACTGACAGAGCATTGCACATGTTATGCAAAGGACTGTGATGAGTCCTGAAAAGGAAGCAAGTGGACACATGAGCTAAAATAGTCATAAAAGCACCACAAAATGACATGGTTGCTTTATCAATTGTGTTTATCATCTCACATTTGGTTTTTAAGACACTATTGATTAAGTTTAGTGTAGAATACTCTATTGAGTAAAACTCAATAGAGTATTCACCTTAACCTTACCTGTTTAAGATAACATTTAACTCGCTTTAAGCTCCACACAGTGGACATTTCACATTGCAACTGCCACAATACAAAACACATCATTTTGTAAAAATGTTGACACAGTAACATTGTTTTTATTAAAATCAGGCTGGTTTTCAAACAAAGTGTGATTGCTTGGTCCGAATCCACCCCCTACCCCAGCTGGTCTCTTGTCTTAAAGGGTTAGTTCACCCAAAAAAGACAATTCAATCATTATTTACTCACCCCTGTGTTGTAATAACCACATATGACTTTCTTTCTTTTTCTTAACACAAAGGGAGAAATTGTGAAATATTGTGCTCAGTGATGTCATAGAATAGCAGTTTATGGTGACCACCTCTTCAAGCTTCAAAAAGACGCAAAAGTATAATTCAGAAGTCTAATAAATTACTCGTGATTTTTATGAAAGCATACAATGAGCTTTGGTGAGAAACAAACCGAAATCAAATGTATTATTTAGTGAAACTGTTGACCAACCATTACTCTTGAACATCAACCAAGTTTTTCACACTGGGCATGTTGGATATGGTCGGAATCCGAGTGCGAATGTTCCGGGCACCCCTTGCCGGGTGTTGGTCAGACTCATGTATGATTCTGTCAAACCCTGGTGCTTTTCCGTCATCAACTTGCATCATCACAAATGTGCACATGATGGAAAACACAATGCAGGACGCTATATTTGTATTTTTTATTCATTTAGTGTCATTATGTGAACCAGAGCGAATGACACTTGCGCCTCTGTGCTTTGCATGCCGTAATTCAACAGTTGTACATGTCTAGGAGATAGTGACTATATTTGATGCTCACAAATGATCTGTTGTGATGACACAGCTGGTTGCACGCTCACTCACCGCATACATAAAAGGCACCTCACCTATTCTGTGTCCCTGCCACTCATGGTGCACATGTGTGTTTGTTTTTGTGCAACTGATAATGTCATCATGCTAAAATATGCAAAATTATGATTTTATTTTTTGATTTTACTATCTGTACAAGTGTGGTCCTGAGTACAGGTTGCTTAATCACTCATTTGAACAGCGCCACAGTCTCGGGTTCGGTACCCGGTCCGCAAAACAGCTTTCAAATGACCAGCTTTTCATGTGAACCGTGCTTTGTTTCAGACTAAACTGTCAGTGTGAAAGCCCCCTGAATGTCAAATGGACTCGGGTCCGCATTCCAAGCAAGCTTAGGTCACATCCACACTACTACATGTTTGTTACAAAACTCTACTTTCAGTTTCCTAACATCATCTCTTTTCAAAGTATGTGGTGATGAAGAGCGTTTTCAAAATGCTCTGCCCTATATAAAAAAAAAAACTCTTTGGCTGAATTTGATTCAGTCATGGACACTGGTTCCACATGTTTGAAATTAGATTCCTTAAATTAAAATTACCGTATAATTTTTATTTTAATATTTAAATTAGAGGGAACCTAACTGGATCAAGAAAACTAAACAAAATTAGAATTTAGAAAACTGAAGTCAAAATAACTCAAATAAAACTTGTTTAAGTGATATGCTAACTGTTGAGAGTACATGTTAGCATGTAAGATACAGTGCATGCTGGTGGGAAGCATGCTTGATTGAAACTTGGTCATCATGCAATGATTAGCACAACAATTGTTTAGAACATAAAGCAATATGTTAAGTATTCAATAAATGTATTGGTTATGAATCTAGGCTCAAGCTCCACTCTTCACCATGATGGTAACCCCCAAAACTGCAACACAACAGAAATTCTTCTAAACCTCAACATTACAAAACATTTACACTTACCCCTTTATATTTGTTTTGCACAAAGACACATGACATGTCACTTAATTTTAACATTAACTCTCCTGTTGAGTCTCATCAAAGCATGCTAGGGAACTAGAAATCCCCAGTTAGCTAAACAAAAAATATTCATGTTGTCCCAAAGCTGATGGTCTAAGTAAAGCTGACCAGACACTTTTTTTTTTATATAGTTGAATCAACTCAGTTAATTTAAGTTCCCTTGTTTACATATTTAGTTTTTTTGGGGGAGGATTAAGTAAAACTGACAAAAGTGAAAGTTCATTTTTTCGAGTTTGTTTTCAGTGGATGAAAACACAATTCCAATGTGGATGAGAGGACAAAACGCTGCAAAATCAATGCGTTTTCAAACAAAAATGGATTAGTATGCATGTTGCCTTAATGAAGATTTGCTGAAAGTCTCAGAAACTTCTGATTATTTAATACTTTATGCCTCTGTAAATAAATGCACATTATATAAATGTGCAGTATGTAACAATTTTCAAGTAATGTTTGCCTATTTTTTGCCAATGTGTGAACAGCTTGTATCGCAAATTAAAACATTAGCCCTTCCAGGACTTCCTAGGTTGCCTATTAAAGCCTATAGACTTATTTTCATGCAAAGGGAGCTGGTCGTTTTGGAGGGAAAATCCAAAGGATGTGACGTTTATGCGTGCTCCCGAGAGCCTTGCCTCAGTGCTTCTCTTCCGCTATTCAACAGCGAACAACAAATTGCAACACTAGGTAACGTAATCTTAGAGATGGAATACAGCAAACATTCGGCTACCAGCACAACACAGACTCCTAAACAAACTCAGAGTAAGCCAAATAAAAAAATAAAAAATGATCTACTGAATCCCGTCTGGTTAAGCGGGAACGTGATCGTGGTCGAGCAAAAATTAGAGTGAACATCGGCAGGGCATTTGATTCCTGGAGGGATCTTCGTTCGGTTTTGGGGATCAAACCGACCCTGAATTGGCGTTCTTCTTATTGGACAGGTAAGCTTACATAACTGCAAAGCATGTGAAATATAGTGCCATAAGGGTTGATCTGTGTAATTTTAGCTAACTTGATCTTGCCTGCTAACGCTGACGAATTGCAAGCTACCTTGATTAGTAACTTTCAAATAATTTCAATGATCTTCTCTTTATACTAAAATTCAGGTATACAGGATACATTTAAGCAAATACACTGGTTTCTTGATCATAGTACAAGTTCACTTAACGGCCACAGGTGTCATTCTGAATCTTATATTCTGCACCTTAAAGTCTTTAAAAGTTTTGTGGTGTACAAATGTAATGTCTCATTTCATGCTTATACAGTATTTCACAGTATTTATATTTGCCTTAATTGAGCTTTAGAGAGAGATACAGAAGTCAAACAACTTAAGAAAAGTAGAAAAAGCCCCAACATTTTTTTTAGACTTGACTGCAATTCTCATAGATTCAATATCTGTAGAGAATATTCCTGAGATGATTTCAACATTTTCAATATTTCACACACACCATCACTGCAACAGATGTAAATGTACGGAGACACCATGGCATAAAAAACTACCGTTTTTTGTTTTTCTGCTGACAAAATCCTCATAATATCTAATCTGTGTTTCCTGCCTCCACTTACCTCGTCCTGGACAATTTTGGATGGTTATCTATATCCCCGCAATTTTTGGCCTACTGTAAGTCTTATTTGGTGGATAGATAAAGATATCAAAGAGAAACTCAAACAGTTGAAGCCCCAGACAGCCTGGTCTGGGCATCGAGCTCATTTTGTGCCCAGGCATTGTGATCAGTGCTGGTTGTCCAATAACAAAGGCAAACAATGACATTCCATAGCTTGCAACTGTATTCAGGGCTCAATTTTACAAAAAGCACAGCGGGACTCTAAAATACAGCACCTCAGACAAAACAGCAATCACGTTGCGGTTCAAACTGATATTCGAGTCAAGATTACTACATCCATCAATTCCTGTGCACAGTCATGCACAAGCACACACATACACACACTTGAACACCGAAGTGTGAGGGACTAAGTGGAGACCAGGGTTAGTTGTCACATGGGTAAGTTGTCATTCAGTAACTAAACCAGTCAAAAGGCAAATGAAAAAAAGACAAACTTGTATTTTCTCTAAATGTGTTTTTTATGTTGGTTTCAAACACCTACTGTACTTCAAAAGCCTTGAAAAACAAAGTTTTGTGAATTAAATAACCCAAACTAAAATTTCAATATCATCATGTTGTTGCTGTTGAAAGTGCACACAATAAAACCACACTGGCATACATTTCATGGCATACAAGGGTAATCTATTTAATGATTGTGTGTTTCATAATCGTTTTACTGCTTTAATTTAGCTGAAAACCCAATAATAGGCTGTTTAACAGCAGGTTCAATTGTGACAACTTACCACATTATGTGACAACATGCCATGACATTGTGTGTTCATTGAGCTGTTTCTTCTTTTCTGGGCAATATGTTCAGTAGCTCTTTCTAGCCACAACTCTCAATTTAAGGTAAGTTGCTATACAGTACTTGGCTTTCAAGTTCAAATATATATACCACAAGTTATATTCACTGGAGTAAAAAGTGTGATAATTAGCCCACATCTCCCTTGTGATGATGATGTGGTTTTTATTCTTACCTACACTTGTCTGGCCCACTGTCAGCCCTGAAACATAAATGTGAAACACAGTGTCAGAGAGAGAACTGTTTAGTGTGTTTGATGAAACATTTGATTAATAGAGGAGATTTGCTGTACAATGGCCCCAGAATGTATTTGGACACTTCAGTTAGTTCACCCAGAAATGAAAATTCTGTCATTATTTATGTTGTTCAAAACCCTATGCCTTTCTTTCATATGTGGAATTCAACATGAGATCTGACTAACCATTTACCACTAAATTTTAATTGTATGGAAAACAATAAAATGAAAGTCAATGGTAATTTAGGATTACACTCTGCCTAACATCTGCTTTTGTATTCCACGTATGGAAGTTGCATGGGTTTGGAACAACTTGAGGAACTATACTTTAACTAAACTAAAAACTAAAAAAATTAAGACAAAAAGTATTTGGAAACTTTCTGGATGACAAATGTTAGTGGAACTTAATAGTTACAAATTAAAAATCAAGAATTCAAAATGTTTAAATATACCATCCATTCCACTTTCCCACAACACTGCAAACAATGCAGCTCTGAAGTTTATATTTATTGTATTGAGCCAAGAGCTTAATCTGTGACATGTAAATCCTCACTTTGCTATACAAGTTTGCAGGTCAGAGTTCTTTAAATTGAACTTTAATGCCCAGAAACGTTTTTCATGCCATTTTGCAAAGTAGTAAGTAAAAGAATGCTGTTATGGTGTCAGTACTCTTTGAGCTAGGTTTAGGGTTTAAATTATAGGAGTTGATTAACTTAATTACTATGCAAATGTTTCTGAATATTGGACTCTGTGCCTGTCATGTCACACCACTTCAAAGTAAGTTCTTCTTCTTCTGCAGTGTCGCAACAGTAGTTTATTCGACCTTTTGTTACCATTATTTCATGAGATTTGTCTGGTGATCACAACTTTAGTCTGCAAGGACATCTGAGTGAACATGAGAGGAACTGGTTCATACATCCACTAAAAATGACCAGGAGGTTGAATTTGTGTAATTTACGACATTGGCTAATATGGACGAACTAAATGTGTACAGCTCTTGCTACATCACAATCAAATCGAAAGTGCAAAGAATATTCAAGATAAACCCTAATTTAATAAATTGCAAATATGGCAAACAAAAGAGATGTTATTTCTTATAAAAGGTCTTGCATCATTTGTATTGCAGGTAACTCTTGGTTTGATATTATATTATCCTTCATACATTTTTAAGTGTGACTATTTTTTCATGTTTTGTTGGCCGAGACAATGGAGGCCTCCTTTGCCTTAAGACTATACGTTTTCTATTACTGATCCCATTGTATTCACAGGCATACTGTATTTGTAGTTGCATGAATCAATTATTCCCCAATCAAAAGTTTCTGATAACAAGGGTATTACAGAGATAACATGAGAAGTATTCCGCAGTTTGTGTTGTTCGGGGGCGAAAATTTCATCAAAATGTTGGGGGGACAATAAACATAACAATTCTCAAGAGCAATTTTTGAAGGGGACACCAAGGGGTTTTTTGTTGTTGCCCCGTTTGCATTTGTATCATTTTATTTATTAAACAATTATTTTAATAATATAGCATTATATTAATTACAATACACATATTTTAATGATAAATTAGGGGGGGACAACCCTCAGATGGGGGTGTCTGACCCCGCAATTTCCGCCTATGGTGTTGTTGCAACATCAGGGTATACCCAGCTCTTTGAAAAATGAAACAGAATTTCAGCTTACATTTCTTCGTGTGTGAAACTTTTTTATGTTCAAATTATTGGATATATATATTTGGTGCTGTATAGTGGATTTGATCATGATTGCTAATAAATGTTATCACAAGAATGCTTGATATTGAATTGAGTGCTCTTGGAAAAGAAATTAGGGTGAACATTTTCTACTCAAAGGCACAGCAGAGCAGATATAATAATCACAATCTTCTGGTGTGGAGGTTTTTCCACTGAGAATATACTAAATACTTTATGCCTTTAAAGCTAAATACTTTATGCCTTTATTGCTGTCACATCAAGCTTAGATGTTTAATCTATTTTTATGCCTCTCATGCTTGTTAAAGCAATTGCTGTGGGGCAGTTGATTCTGAACATCAGAAAGCATTATGCAATTCTTCACCTTTGCACCACAAGCTCTGAGGAGATCTTATTGGGCAAGGATTGCTGTGTATTAAATCATGTATAAAACAACGGACCCAAATGATTAATGTTTCTGATAAGTAGGAAAGAGCAGGGGTAAATGAAACACTTCTTCATTAACACATACAAGGTTTAACCTAAAGGTTTGACATTTGTTGTACCTCAAACAGCTCTGACATGTCAGCAGTCATTACCATGACTAACTTCACTTATTTGAGATGGATACAAATAAGCTGGAAGTACGTAAAAGGTTATATTATATTCATAAAACCAATAGGGCTGTATAACTGTAACAGCAAATAAAAACTCTAAACAGAGACAGGCAGTAACATTGCTTATACCTCTCTTCACGGATGAAGGGAGTCAGGAAGCGACTGGAGTCGTCATCATGGCTACTTTGCTGACTGCTCTGCTGACTACTCTGCTGACTGCTGTAAAAGAGTCAATGAAAGACATCTGTCAATCAGTGCCCCATGCCATGCAACACACATATCTGTGCAACTGAAACTGGTCAATATCTGCAAACTGCAAAAAATCTAATTTGGAAAACCCTGGATAATCCCTAGATACATGGTGCAATAACTTTAAGAGTTTAAGGTTATTTTAAGAGTAACAGTCAGTTCTTCTCTTTGGAAAATATGCCCCTATGATTTTGCCACAAGAGGGCACAATCAGACTCAGGCACCATTTTCAGCACAGAATCAAAGCATCCAATGATATCTCCAGGACCATATGTGTGGAGTTAATTGTACTCGATGACACTTTCATAGTATTCAGAAAAAAAAAAATGTAACAAAATTAGTGCTCTATTAAGGCTTCCGTATGGACTTAAACACGAGTGTTAAAATGAAAGCATTTCAGATAAATTTTCACATGTAAGTGCACAAATATTAATTTACATAAAAAAATAGTGCCTGCTTTTGATTTAAAGCAAGACACACTACAACATAATATAATACAATATGGCTAAAGCAGTAACCTCTCTCACTGTACTTAATTACTCTAAACTATAAAACTTCACTGTTCATTGGTTCTTTAGTCTTTATCCCATAACTGTCTGGATATTACTTCCTGTTCTCGATTTACTTATTGATTTCAAATTACACTGACCAATTTCAAAATTGTAGGAACTAGGAAAACGATTTGTGCTAAAATATGGGGTGAATCAGATGGTCAGTATTTCTGAGATTTGAAAAAGCAGAACAAGCAGAAATGCTGCTCAAACTTTGCATTACATTGCATTGAGGATACTAATACATACATTAATAGTGAAGGGTGTCATTTCTTTGTCACTAGCAGCACCAAACGGGACTGTAAAAATAACTTTTTTAAGAAAGTTTTTAAGAAAATGTGAGTGGTGTTTACCCATGCAAAAATCATTAACATGATTGCTAGGGTGTTGTGTGTGGTTGTCAGGACATTGCTATGCAGTTGCTAAGGTGTTCTGAAAAGTTTTTAGCATGCTATTGTGTTAGGTTACTGGCCCAAGTAAAAAAGATCCTTAGAAATGACTCCGAATTTTTGACATATTTTAAAATTCTAGGGTGAAAAGGCACTCCTCTCTTAAACAAGTCACATTATATGAGGTATCATTCATGACGGTGCACAAATGGTGCAGGATTACTTACATTTCTGAATTGAACACTTAGGGATACAGGTTTAAAACAAACATCCAATCTTAAGTACGAGTGACAGTTGCCTTAGCAAAACTTGTTCTTTAATGAACTGTAGAATATTTGTAACATGGACATTGTTACAGTATAATGCTATTCAATGTTTTATTCTTGTGTAAACTACACAAATCACAGTTTTCCACCTGCTGGATATCCTCATTCCATCAGCTCCAGGGATTTATTGTTGGCTGACACGCTCGGGTGCATGCAGGTATTTGTCTGTGCTTGAGACTACAGACTACATACACACTAACAGGAAAGCTCACATCTGCAATTTAAACTATGCAGACACATTTCTCATTTATCGTCAGTTGGTTTGTCAGCATTTGACCCATGCTAATCTTGTTTGCTTTAAAATGGCAGATTAAGCCTCTGTATCAGTGTGTTTTTAAGCATATGTGCCTGAGGGTTCTAGAGTTTTCTCTGCATGTGCATTTATGTATAACTTCCTTGCTAACTGGAGTAGATGGAGGCTTGAAATGACATAGAACATTACTGAATCATTCATGACAGTTGCCTATTTGTCTCTCTTTCAAAGCCTTGCCAAAATGAGCCTGCATTTCTAAAAAATATGCACAAGCTATCTTGTACAAACAGGCTTGTCCATTCGAATGAGTCAGGGGGAAGTATTTTTTACAGAAGTGTGTGAACGAGCTTCTCTCATGAATTTGCCAAAGAGAATGTGGGTATCTAAAATGAATGAGGACTTAAAGATTGGTCTGTTTCTCTCCCAACATGATTGTATAACTTCAGAAGACATGGATTAAACCACTCAAGTCATACAGATTACCTTTAATCTGCCTTTTTGTCCTTTTTGGAGTTTGAAAGTTTTGGATCCGCTTGACTTAAACTGTATGGAAAAAAAATCATACAGTAGGTTGACTCTGCTCTCTGTTGCTGACGCAGAGTGCACCTGATATAATTCTTTGATAACTTTTGTGTTTAATAAATCCTTTTGGACTGTCACCTCTGTGTTTGGTCTCTTGTCTCCCCTCAAACTCTGACAGAATAAACTGGCCACACATGGACCCAGTGGAGGATTCATCTCTTTGCTCCTAGAAGCTCTGCTTGTCTCTGTCTTTAATCGTACTTTGGAAATTATGGCTTCAAAGCTCGAGGAACTCATCACGATGGTCCAGCATCTCCGCCCTTATCTTGATCCTAGTCCAGCTCAGGACACACCCCCATCTCCTCTGACAGCTTCTCACGCACCATGGTGACCAGAGGCGCACATCCATCCTCAAGCTCCGTTCTGAGGTGAAGGAGCATTTCTCTTGCGATGCTCACTGTTCTTCTCCTTGCAGCTCACCAAGATTTATTCAGACATGATAAAGAATGCGTGTCTTGTCACGCTCCCCTCTGGGAGGGCTGGTAAGTGGGAAATGGCAGTATGGGATGCCATTCTTCGACCTCTCAGGCGGTTAATCTTCACTCACAACCCGCACCTCCTACCAGATTGCCTGACTCTCACCCTAACTTTGAACCCATGCAGAATCAGAATCAGCTTTATTGCCAAGTATGCTTACACATACAATGAATTTGTCTAGGTGACAGGAGCTTCCACTCTACAACAATACAAACAATACCAAAAACAGCAGCAAGACATAGGTAATTAAAAACAAAAAAGAATACAAAGTAAATAATTATACATATACGTACATACACTCACCTTCATACATACCCACATACACACACGTAGTGCAAATCTAATACAATCTGTTATATAAAGAACAAAAACCTGTATATTATGTACAGAGCAATGTAAGTAATGGCAGAAGTGGATAAGTTGGATAATATAAATTTAAATTAAAAAAAATCAAAAACTGTGTATTGCACATAATTATTGCTCAATGGGGCAATTTAATTGTTCATTAGATGGATGGCCTGAGGGAAAAAACTGTTCCTGTGTCTGACGGTTCTGGTGTTCAGAGCTCTGAAGCGCCGGCCAGAAGGCAACAGTTCAAAAAGGTAGTGGGCGGGGTGAGTGGGGTCCAGAGTGATTTTACCAGCCTTTTTCCTCACTCTGGAAGTGTAGAGTTCTTGAAGGGGGGGCAGGGGGCAACCAATAATCCTCTCAGCAGACCGAACTGTCCTTTGTAGTCTTCTGATGTCTACATCAGGTGGGTAGACTTCCGGTGTCTACCCATAAGTAAAGGCAGTGATGGCTTCAAAAGGGCTTGTGATTCACCTATGGCCTATAGGGCCACCTCGTCTCTTTATGCCCATTAAAAGACAACGCTGGTCAGTAGTTAGGAGGTTACTGGCGAGCATGACACCCTTGGAAAAAAAACCGGACATCGCACACTCCTCCCGGCCCGGGTGCAGAATGAGATGGACAGTCATGTTATTTTGAGCTTGGTGGATTCCGGTGCCGAAAGAACTTCATTGAAACACACTTGGCTTCCAAATGGCGGCTCCACAGTGTCCGATTAGATGAGCCCATCACCGCCCACACGCTTAGTGGTACACCCCTGTCAGTCATCACCCATTCCACTAACCCACACATAGATTGGGCAACCAGCACTGTCCTTGCCTGCAGCTCTTTCTGTTCCTCACATTGTCTTAACTCTGCTGTCTCCCATGTCCAGTCTTGTGTTTTGTGGCAGGATGAGCCGGCGGATTTGTCCAGAGTACCATTGGCGCGCCATGACTTGAGGGCGGTGTTCAGCCAGTACCGCGCAACACCCCTCCCTCCTCATCGCCTGTACAACTGTGCTATTGAATTGCTTCCTGGCTCCTCTCCTCCTCGAGGAAGGCTGTATTCACTCTCGGCTACCGAGAGGGAGGCTATGAACAGGTATATAAATGATTCTTTAGCAGCCGGCCTCATCCGCCCTTCTTCATCATTCGCAGGGTTGGGGTTCTTCTTCGTAGGGAAGAAGGACTGCTCACTTAGACCCTGCAATGATTATCGGGGGCTGAATGACATCACAGTGAGGAATTGTTATCCTTTGCCTTTGATGTCCTCAGCCTTTGAACTTGCGTCCATCTTTTAGAAGTTGGACCTACGCAACGCTCATTAGGCCATCGCTTGTGAGGGACATTCGTCAGTTCATTGCCGCTTGCCCTATCAGCGTGACTAATAAGAACTCCTGTTACCTCTCGGCAAGGCTCCTCTAACCGCTGTCAGTTCCTTCGAGACCCTGGTCACACATAGCCATGGATTTTGTTACTGGTCTCCCACCTCCCATGGCAACACAGTAATTTTGATTGTAGTGCACTGGTTCTCGAAGGCAGCTAATTTTATTCCCCTCCCCAAATTCCCCTCAGCGAGGGAGACAGCGGTAGTGGCCATTAATCATGTCTTCCAAATTCATGGCCTCGTGGTCGACACGGTTTCTGACAGAGGCCCCCAGTTTGTGTCACATTTTTGGCCAGAGTTCTGTCGACAGCTGGGGGCTACAGTGAGTTTGTATTCTGTTTTTTTACCCACAGAGAAGCTGGCTCTTACTGTTGTTTGCTTTTCTCTCTCCCTCGTGTCTCACAGGTGGAGCTGGCACATGTGATCAGCGTTTCCATGGGAAATGCTGATCACAGCAATGATTTACTAATTTAGCCGTTTCACCTGCTTCACTCTGACTGTACTCCCTACTTATTCCTTGTGTTTACCCTCTTTCTTTCCCAGTTTATTACTTGCTGTCAAATTTTACTGTGTTCTCTTGGATAGATGGAGCTTGCTCATGTCTCTGTTGGTTGCCGGTCTATAGAAGTGTGGTTACCTTCCCATTTGCCGCCACCTTCACCAGTCCTGTTGCCCAATTCCTGTGGAGGAGGATTCCTCAGTCTCTGCCCACATCGCAGTGGAGAATATCTTCTGGGCTTTGCCACGCACCACACCAGCTTCAACTGACTCTCTTCGGATAGCTCCTGACTTCCACAATGCACACACCCATCCTATGAACACACTCTTCCCTTAGCCCATTAAGTGGTTTGCTTTGACTCTGCTCTCTGCAGCCGGTGTCTGGTTAATTCTTTGAGAACTTTTGTAGATAATAAATCCTTTTGTGCTGTCACCTCAACGTTTGGGTCCCTTGACTCCCTTCACCCTCTAAAACGGTGTTCACGAGGACACCCACACATTAGAGACTTATTTGTTTGCATTCTATGAATTCACATTTATTTAGAGAATTATCATTTGTGAGATTTTTATTCCTACACACAGACATTATGAGCGAGCATCATTAGGCAGAATATTCAAAACCATTGTAAATTCCAAAAACTGTCAATACCATAATCCTGTGCATTCTTTAAATGTGCCGATAGGCTGGCCCATACTTTACATTTTTAAACAGGATTATCAAATGTGAATTATTTAATTTATATGTATATCATTGTATGTTATATTCTCCTGGCAATAAAAACTAAATAAAGTGAACAGAATCATTCTTCAGGGAAGCATCAAATGAAAAATGCAATTTTCCATTAAATGATTGTGTTAGAAGTATCGTGACCTCATTACTTGTATAATATTTGTCTCAATACATGCATTTGTGTTTTACGCTACATGTAATAAGCAGAAACGCTACGCAGTTCAAAACTGTAGGTTACATGCTTTGATATTATTTATCTGTCATAGTATTTTATTAGCAGTTAATATTTGCTATTTGAGGTTGCCCAAAAGGTAGATAACATCGATAATTTTTGGAGTGAATATTACACTCTAGCAAACTGCACTGTAAGCATATCTGCAGTGGCTTGGCTTGGAGCATCAGTGTGTCTGTACATTTTTGACAGATGAATCCAACTTTATCATTTAATCATGAACGCTGCTGCCCTATGGGATTGTACCAGATATGTTTTTACTTTTAAAACACAATTATGGTGACAAATTAAGAGTAAATTTATAAATTGTACACAGTATAAAACCAAATGACCAACAATAATCTTATAGGACACAGAGTCAGTTCCAGCCATAGTGCAAAATATAATGAAATGCACATAAAAACCATGCAATTTAATGTCGCCATTTGTTTTGAATGACAAAATTAACTAAAGCAATGTCAAAAGTTACTATTTATATGTGGGCAAATGTAAATTTATGCAATAAAGGCATATCGTTCCTCTGCTGGTTGCATTTCTACACATACAACCAAACAATAAGATAAGAGAAGCAGGGATTTGATCTTGTGACCTTTTACACTAGAACCAAATATACTTCCACTGAGCTATAAGTCCACAGTGTTGAGAGTTTTCAGTGACAGAATTTGAGTGTATTTCTACTCCACACCATCCAATTTTAAAGGCATATCACATACAGTACAATAATATCATCAGAATGAGCACGTGTATTTCATTATGCTCATAAGCAGGGTTTCAAAGAACCACTCAACAGTATTTTAGTCTACCAAAGACTATTAAAATTTTAACAGGGTTTAATGCAGTTAATTAAATTTAATTAACTGCTGTTCAGCATGATTGCTGACTTCTCTGATTTTTGGATTTTACTTCAGGATTGTACTGGATAGTACTTCACCTGGAATTTGGCAAATGAACACAGCATTTAAAAAATGCAGTTAAAGGGGACCGGATAATTTTTTTTAAATTATACACTAATAATAAAAACAAAACAGTTAAAATCATACTGACTGATGGCTTCTACAGAGGCATATGATTAGCAGTGCTCCACAGTATTTAGAACAAGCATTTGATTAACCAAAATATGCACAAGTTTTAGCACAAACCAGCTTGTCCAATCAAATGAGGCAGAACGTTTTCAAGAAACCAGTCAGCCGTTCTGTTTTGGTAAGCATCTGATTAACCACACATTTGCACATCCCATAGCCATAGCCTTTGTGTAGTTGAGCTACAGTCTTCATTTGCCTGTCCAAGTGTTTATGACGCAATGTGAAATTATATATTTGAAGTAAGAACATCAGTTGTTGAAGTGTTGAATACACTTTGCGAATCACCTGTCTTTCGGAGTATGCACACAACACCAAGGCAAAAATCAGACTGGTAGGATGTCAGTTGGACTAAAGCATTTACATGAACATTTTTAAAACACAAATGATTGTTTTCGTCTGACTAAAATCAAACTTTAAAGTGCATGTGAACATATGATTGAGCTTGTCCAATCAGAGCAGACAATCAGCAAACCAGTAGCCCAATCAGAAAAATTGGTAGCATTACCACAAGGGCTTTACTGTAAACTCTATCCCTGAATTATGTACCTCTCAGAACAATTTTACAACTATTCCCCTCCAGCAAAGAAAACAAGCTTATATTTGAAATATTAACAGCATTGTCTATTAGCTGGTAGGTGCACACTTATACATTTCCTATGTCTTAAAATAGCACCAGGTGCTCTTATCAGAGCATGGCATACTGCAAAAGGTCTGGATGCATCACAGCAGCACGAGCTGACCCTTCACACTCCAGACAGATGTGAGCACTGCCAGACGCCACATACATAACCAGAGATAAGAAACCATACTGAACTGAGAGAATGCCCAGTCAAAAACAAGGAAAGCAAGTAAAAAGCTCAAAAAGACTTTCATGTTGAAATACCACTACTGGTGTACCGATAACAAATTAATGAATGAATGAAAATGAAAATAAATGCTATGTGGAATCTCTACGTTGAAAGGTTACTTTCTGCACAATGCATAGCAAAAACATCTAAAGCTTCAAGTAAGCTAGAGTTAATGATGAATCAAAACTTGAAAATGTGCTTCAAAAGCAAAGCGCTGCTCAATAGTTTATTTAGCATTCATTCCCACCTTTCTGCTGGACGAATATTGAAAGTAGTCTTATTTGGGATCATGGCAGCCTCTAAATACTGAGTTTTCTAACATACTGCTGAAACTTCACAGAGGAAGGTATCAATATACACCAAAACCTGTTTAACTATTAATCTGCCTCCTATGTTTAACATTAACCTCCTTAACAAATTCACCACTTGTTTGAATAGTGGACATGCACCAATTTAGACGTATGGGGATGTGGTATTTGCTTCATTGCCACCATTCACAAATGGTTTTGGTATGGCTGCAATAAAATCTCTCATTAACGGTATTGTGCAATTTGTATTAAAGACCACATAAAATTACTTGCTGTTGTATTTGCTGTGTTTCCTATTGAAACAAGAATTTTGGGCAGGATGCTTTGAAGTGGTTAACAAAAAATAAACAATAGCCTTTATTTAATGCTGCAGTCATGAACATGATTTCCTACATGCAATTTCAATTATCTAGGTTGTTTTGGGGGAGGAGTGTAAGCAAAATGTTATTATAAATTATACATTTTATGGGGAAGAGAAATACTGTCCATTTTAAATGCGTTTATATGTTATAAGTTTATTTTCTTAACTTTTAGAAGTACACAAGCATATACATGACCTTGAAGCTAAGAGATATGGAGTAAAATCCATAAAACTCAAATTTCATAGTATAAACCAGGTCTTAACATGTTGAATTAAATTAGCTGACAATACCAAAGCTACATATGCAGGTCTGTAGCTCCATTATGCAACTTGGAGAGAAAAACAACGTTTACTTTAATGTGGAGAAAATGCTTTGTGTTTAATGTTTTGCAGACAGATTTAATAAACATATCTAGCAAAAAAGTAAACATTGATGCTGATATAAAGAATTATGAGTAATATTGTATATGCTTAAAATTGCACCTTTATAAAGGAATGGGAAAAAAAACACACCATATGGACAGAAGAGCAACTAACAAGATACAACTATTATTTTGACTGTTTTTGAGAAGGATAAAAAAGAAAAAAAAAGAAACATTTGATTTTCTTAGATCATTTCTTTCTGTAGATCAAAAGCAGAGTGTGTGATATGATCAATGAAATATGAGATACAATTCAGATATGAATCATTATACTCGCGCTCTCACTTGCTCTTCCTCATTATTGGCTGGCATTGCCCCTAAAATGCTCTATGATTAATCGTTTTCATTTTGCTTAATTAATAATTGAGAGAAGAGATTAAATTCAAGCATTTAACTTGCTCCATAAATGTATAACTGTGCATCTTCTCAGTTTCATTCATGGCACAAAATTTATTTGGTAAGATTAGCATCTATGTTCCATCTAAAT
This sequence comes from Xyrauchen texanus, assembly GCF_025860055.1. NCBI lineage: Eukaryota > Metazoa > Chordata > Actinopteri > Cypriniformes > Catostomidae > Xyrauchen > Xyrauchen texanus. Next base: position 33,257,434 of record NC_068304.1, on the reverse strand, counting down.
CCCTTTTAAAACATTGATAATGCAAAAAATAAATGATATGGTTTTATGATAATATTTAGTTTGTACGTTAAGTCTTTTACCTGATTCTGGGAAAATCTCAATAAAAGTGAAATATAAATCATGAATTGAAATACAGACTTTTGGTTTTGTTGAAGTGGTTTGCTTCAGTCTATTAGTTCTTTCTTGCTGACTCCTGTGTTTGTTCTATTATTTAAGCACAACCTAACTTGCTGGTTTGTCTGGTGACCTTAGCCTGAACTTTGACAACTTTCTTTAACTAAAAGAAACAAGAGTGGTGTGAAAAGGCCTAACAACAAGGTATGGATGGTAGATTGGGTAACTTTTATATAAATACTGTTACATTTGTCAGCAGCATTTCTGAATCTACGAGGTGGTATTTGAAAATAATAAAGACTAAAAGACTTAAAATTTCAAATGATCAGTAAGAATGAGACAAATAATTTAATTCCAAAAGTTCATAGAACTGAGTGTGATCTCATTGCTTTGCAAAGAGTCTTCACATAACAGTAAAGCTATACTGAGTACTGTAAACTTCTGAAAACACCAACAATAATGCTGTTCACTTTCAAGGGAAAGTTGCGTATTACAATGTTGCGTAATGGCCCAATTGGTTCTACGTTAGTGGTCTCACGTGGTCTGAAGCCTATATACAATCACAACAATTTATTGGCAAATGACGCTTAAGCGATGCCCATAGGGAGCCAAGTCACGGGCTCTATGTATGCGAGCGCTTGGCGCCATCTCGCCAGTTTTTCTTTCATCAGTGCACAATTGTCTAAGCCTGAGTTTTTTACTAACAACTCACATCGAAGCAAGGATGATATACATATTCTCCATTTTGAGTGACAACACAGGATGTCTTTTAGGAAGTGCTTACCTCCATGTACGTGGTTCATCATTGCCGAGGATTCCCACGATATGTGTTTGAGCTGACTGGGCTTTCGCAATGCGGAGGTTGTGTTGGAGGGCTCGGACTGCTTGCAGTGCGATTTGATGAACATCAAGATGCTCGGCACAAGGCTCGCCTCCTTTGGGTTTTGGATAGGCTGTGGTTTCATTCTGATTTTTACACTACACTTCGCTGGCTGCTCCTCCTCGCAGGCCACTCCCCTTTTCCCCGGACCTCCATCGTGAGATCTCGAAGTCCTGGGATCAACCTTACTCGGCCAGGATTATGAATCAATCCTCCTCGTATTTGCATATGTATGCCATGCTGCTGAGCATGGATATACTGTGGCCCCGGTGGTGGAATAGATGCTGGTGGCTCATCTATCTCAATTCTTGGTGACCGCATGAAAATTGAGGCCTACCCTTCCCTCGAAGCCTTGCAGGATGACTTCAACGTTGTTAAATAAAGCTTACTTACCTTTGGGCCAGGTGGTGTCGGGTTTGCACACACTAGCAGTCTTGCAAGCTAACCAGGCTTATTTTATGTTCAATGTTCTTTCAACAGAGGTTCCTGTTCAGGAAGCTCTATTTTTTATTTGGGAAATTCACTCCCTCTTGAAAAATGGGGCAATAGAATAGGTTCCCCAAATGCAGAAAAAATTCAGTTTTCACAGCTGTTATTTCCTTAGATGGATGGCGGTTTATGTTCCATTCAGGCTCTGAGGTGTTTGAATTTCCCTCTAATGAAATGCAGGTTCAGAATGCTGACGCTCAAGCACATAATGTCACAGTTGCAGCCAGGGGACTGGTTTGTGACAATAGACGATTTGAAGGACGCTTATTTCCACATTAAAATTATGCTGAAACACAGGCATTTTCTCAGGTTCGCTTGAGCAGTCTAGGGCTGCACGTCAACATAGACAAGAACATTTTGTAGCAGAGGAAACAGAAGCAGTTTCTAGAGGTGGAGCTAGACATGCAAGCAGTGCAAGCGCACCTGTCTCCAGCTCATGTTCTGTCATTACGTCAGTGTCTAGTAATGTTCAAAGTGGGACATGTTCTCCCTACAAGAACTTTTCACAGGTTATTGGGGATTATGATTGCAGCATCCACTGTCATTCCCCTGGTCATGTTGCATGTGAGACCTTTTCAATGTTGGATGAACTCCATAAAGGGACTTCAACAACTGAGGCATGTGTTTCGTCCCATCAGAGTGCGAGTGAGTGCTACCAAGCTCTATTACCATGGAAACAGGACCGCTTTCTGTGGATGGATGTTCCATTGGAACAAGTGTGTCGCCGCAAGGTGAAAATGACAGACGCCTCCTCTGCGGGTTGGGGAGCTGTGTACGAACACTCCTGCTCAAGGAGTATGGATGGCTCAGCGATTGTATTAGCACATAAACTGTCTGGAAATGCTAACAGTGCTGTTAGCATTGAGGTTCTTCCTTCCTAAAATTCGAGGCAGTCATGTCCTCATCTGGTCAGAAAACAGGACGGTGGTGGCTTACATCAACCATTAGGGAGGGATGCGCTCTCGTCGCAGTATGCTGTGGGGAAGGGACAATGTGCTGTCTCTACAAGCACTACATGTTCTGGGCAGGTTGAATATGGGGGCAGATCTCCTGTCCAGACAGGTTCTGATGCAAGGAAAATGGACACTACATCCGCAGATTATGGAACAAATCTGGATGAGGTTCGGCAGAGGAAGTGGAAGTGGTCCTGTTTACATCAAGCGAGATGTCACAGTGTCCCTCTGGTTTTCTTTCTCGCCCCGGCACTAATGGGCATCGATGCGCTGGTGCATCAGTAGCCGACAGAGCATCTTTACGGGTTTCCACTGATCAACCTACTGCACTCAGTTCTGCAAAGGATTAGGGAGGATCATGTTCGGCTTGTGTTAGTGCCGCAGTGTTGGCTATCTCAAGTGTGGTTTTTGACTCTGGACTCTCTCCTGGAGAGAATGCCTTGGGAGATTCCAGTCAGAATGGACACATTGTCTCAGGCGTGGAACAGCATTGGGCACCCCCGTCCCGAGTTATGGATATTGTGGGTTTTGCCCCTCAACATGGCCTTCTTTTGAATAATGGTTATCCCCTGCTGTGGTTGATAATGACTTAAATGCTATAGCTCCATCAACATGAAGGTCATATACATTTAAATGGCGTATTTTCACCTCTTGGTGTGCAGCGCGGAGTGAGGATTCAGTCCACTGCCCAGTTGGTTCAGTGCTGGATTTTTTCCAAGAGAATTTTAGGCTGGGGTTGAGCATGCGCTGGTGAACAGTTTTTCTATTGGAAGACATTCTGTTGTCTCTCGTTTAATGTGCAGAGCTTGCAGGCTTTGCCATTTTAGACTGAATAGTTTGTATATTGATTGTTTAACATCAGAAAACATGGCCGCAGCGCTGCATCAAAACAGTGCACTACGACGGTAATGACTTTATACTTTAATTTATTTCATTGTTTGAATGTTTGTAACAAATAAAAATAAAGATATTCTGATGATGAAAAGAGCAGCTGGTTCATTATGAATACCGCTCAGTCCCTCTTTGCTAGTAAACAGCAGCACAAATGCAGATCAAAACTGCATTTTGACGCATATGATCAAGGTTTGATCATATGCCTGAGCCCAGTTTAGTGCAATCACACCAGTTATATCGTACGTGTGAAAGGCGGTTCTGTTATTAGCATTGGCATCATTTAAGATGCCAATTTTTCCTTCGAAAGTGAACGTCCCTGTTTCGAACATAACTTTTCACACAATTAAATTCCAACCACTAAACTACACCAGGGGTCTCTTGTAAACATGTATTGTTTCCCCATATAGAAAATCCATTCCAAAGCAGCCTGAAAAACAGAGTGCCAGAAAATTCTGAAATGAGTGCTTTGCTTATGGACATAATGGAGTTACCTTCCTGGTTAACCCTATACCTAGAATTCAGCAATCTTTGGTGTTACATAGCTCACAATGGGAACATAATGTGGCACAATGCAAATCATCATAGGCAAACAAATATAGATATATTACCTGTTTTCATGGCTATTTAACCTCATGACACAAATTACTCTCAAAAAGCAACTGGCATGGCAGAGACTAGCCCATAATTTTGTTACTCCCCTATCTTTTCCAATCGCAGCTACAGTCATTTGCTGGATAGTTCAGTATTCACTCTCAATGCATGCAGTCAAGGACTGTCAAGGATTGCTTGCCTGTTTCCTGGTGATGTCTAAAACCAGGGGCAGTTCTAAATTTGTTGAATGACACCTATGCATTTTAAAATAGTCTATTGCAATGCTGTCTACAAGACTGAATAAAAGGTTTGCTTACATTCCTTTCACATAGTGAGTGAAGGAAATTCACATTCAGTGACAAATACTCACAGATTATATTATAGTAATCTTAGCAATTCTATGTAACTAACACACAGATGCATGTTTATTTATTTATTTAATTATTGCCACAAAGTCTACAAATCTAAAGGTAGCCGCTCTGTCTTGGTTGCAAATTCTGACTTGACTGCCCTAAAAAAGGGCTGGGTATTAATACAGATTTCCAGATTTGATTCAATTCGATTCACAAGGGTACTACTACATATACATATATATATATATATATATATATATATATATATATATATATATATATATATATATATATATATACTGGCAGCCAAACGCTTGGAAAAATGTACAGATTTTAGTGTTTCGGAAGGAAATTGGTACTTCATTTTCACATTATACACTCACCTAAAGGATTATTAGGAACACATACTAATACTGTGTTTGACCCCCTTTCGCCTTCAGAACTGCCTTAATTCTACGTGGCATTGATTCAACAAGGTGCTGAAAGCATTCTTTAGAAATGTTGGCCCATATTGATAGGATAGCATCTTGCAGTTGATGGAGATTTGTGGGATGCACATCCAGGGCACGAAGCTCCCGTTCCACCACATCCCAAAGATGCTCTATTGGGTTGAGATCTGGTGACTGTGAGGGCCATTTTAGTACAGTGAACTCATTGTCATGTTCAAGAAACCAATTTGAAATGATTCCAGCTTTGTGACATGGTGCATTATCCTGTTGGAAGTAGCCATCAGAGGATGGGTACATGGTGGCCATAAAGGGATGGACATGGTCAGAAACAATGCTCAGGTAGGCCGTGGCATTTAAACAATGCCCAATTGGCACTAAGGGGCCTAAAGTGTGCCAAGAAAACATCCCCCACACCATTACACCACCACCACCAGCCTGCACAGTGGTAACAAGGCATGATGGATCCATGTTCTCATTCTGTTTACGCCAAATTCTGACTCTACTATCTGAATGTCTCAACAGAAATCGAGACTCATCAGACCAGGCAACATTTTTCCAGTCTTCAACTGTCCAATTTTGGTGAGCTCTTGCAAATTGTAGCCTCTTTTTCCTATTTGTAGTGGAGATGAGTGGTACCGGTGGGGTCTTCTGCTGTTGTAGCCCATCCGCCTCAAGGTTGTGTGTGTTGTGGCTTCACAAATGCTTTGCTGCATACCTCGGTTGTAACGAGTGGTTATTTCTGGCAAAGTTGCTCTTCTATCAGCTTGAATCAGTCGGCCCATTCTCCTCTGACCTCTAGCATCAACAAGGCATTTTCGCCCACAGGACTGCCGCATACTGGATGTTTTTCCTTTTCACACCATTCTTTGTAAACCCTAGAAATGGTTGTGCGTGAAAATCCCAGTAACTGAGCAGATTGTGAAATACTCAGACCGCCCGCCTGGCACCAACAACCATGCCACGCTCAAAATTGCTTAAATCACCTTTCTTTCCCATTCTGACATTCAGTTTGGAGTTCAGGAGATTGTCTTGACCAGGACCACACCCCTAAATGCATTGAAGCAACTGCCATGTGATTGGTTGATTAGATAATTGCATTAATGAGAAATTGAACAGGTGTTCCTAATAATCCTTTAGGTGAGTGTAAGTGGCATTTAACTGATCACAAAGTATAGTCAGGACAATACTGATGTAAAAACAGCACAATCACTATTTGAATAAAGTCATTTTTGATCAAATCTAGACAGGCCTCATTTCCAGCAGCCATCACTCCAACACCTTATCATTGAGTTATCAAGCTAAATTTCTAATTTGTTAATAGAAAACCACTTGCCATTATATCAAACACTGCTGAAAGCTATTTTCTTTGTTAATTTAAGCTTAACATTGTTTTTGAGTTGCCACAGTATGCAATAGACTGGCATGTCTTAAGGTCAATATTAGGTAAAAAATGGCAAAATATTTATCTAGATACTCATCAGTCAATTGTTTTTAGGAATGAAGGCTATACAATGCTTGAAATAGCCAAAAAACTTTCATACAAAAGGTGTACACTACAGTCTTCAAAGACAAAGGACAAACATCAAAGACAGAAAGAGATGTGGAAGGCCAGATGTACAACTAAACCACAGAGTCTCTAATTTGAGCAGTAGATGCCTCATACATCCTCAGCTGGCAGCTTCATTGAATTGTACCCGCTCAACACCTGTTTCATGTACAAAAGTAAATAGAAGACTCAGGGGTGCAGGACTTATGGGAAGAATTGCAAAGAAAAAAACTATTTTGAAACGTAAAAACAAAAAGAAAAGGTTAGAGTGTACAAAGAAACAGACATTGGACAACAGATAATTGGAAAAGAGTTTGTTATGGATCTTAACCCCATTGAACTATTGTGGGTTCAGCTAGACTGTGAAATGTCACCAGAGTATTGGACAAACTGACAGCTAAAATGCCAAGGATCAACAAAGCTGTCATTGCTGCACATGGAGGATTTTTTTATGAGAACTCTTTGAAGTAGTTATTCAAATTTTTCAAATTACTAATGTCCTGACATTGTGATCAGTTGAATGCCACTTTGGTGAAGTACCAATTTCTTTCCATAAGAGCAAAATCTGTACATTATTCCAAACTTTTGGCCTCCAGTGTGTATGTGTGTGTGTGTGTGTGTGTGTGTGTATATATATATATATACAGTGAGGAAAATAAGTATTTGAACACCCTGCTATTTTGACCTGAAAAGAGCTGGGATCACCGTTTCCAAGGTTACTGTTGGTAATACACTAAGACGTCATGGTCTGAAATCATGCATGGCACGGAAGGTTCCCCTGCTTAAACCAGCACATGTCAAGGCCCATCTTAAGTTTGCCAATGACCATTTGGGTGATCCAGAGGAGTCATGGGAGAAAGTCATGTGGTCAGATGAGACCAAAATATAACTTTTTGAATACCAAAGAATACCATCCCAAGAACACCATCCCTACTGTGAAGCATGGGGGTGGTAGCATCATGCTTTGGGGGTGTTTTTGTGCACATGGGACAGGGCGACTGCACTGTATTAAGGAGAGGATGACCGGGGCCATGTATTGCGAGATTTTGGGGAACAACCTCCTTCCCTCAGTTAGAGCATTGAAGATGGGTCGAGGCTGGGTCTTCCAACATGACAATGACCCGAAGCACACAGCCAGGATAACCAAGGAGTGGCTCTGTAAGAAGCATATCAAGGTTCTGGCGTGGCCTAGCCAGTCTCCAGACCTAAACCCAATAGAGACTCTTTGGAGGGAGCTCAAACTCCGTGTTTCTCAGCGACAGCCCAGAAACCTGACTGATCTAGAGAAGCTCTGTGTGGAGGAGTGGGCCAAAATCCCTCCTGCAGTGTGTGCAAACCTGGTGAAAAACTACAGGAAACGTTTGACCTCTGTAATTGCAAACAAAGGCTACTGTACCAAATATTAACATTGATTTTCTCAGGTGTTCAAATACTTATTTGCAGCTGTATCATACAAATAAATAGTTAAAAAATCATACATTGTGATTTCTGGATTTTCTTTAAAAAAAATCACAGTGGACATGCACCTACGGTGACAATTTCAGACCCCTCCATGATTTCTAAGTGGGAGAACTTGCAAAATAGCAGGGTGTTCAAATACTTATTTTCCTCACTGTATATTAAGGGTGTTAATAATACTGATTCATATTGTATCGTACGATACAACACCACTACACAATACCATATGTATTGTAAGATACAAAAACAAACACATTATAGTGTGATTAAAACCAAGCAGTGCAACATAGAGAGTGAGAAGTGATTTAATAGCTTCGATCTTAGGATTTAAGAATTTAAATCAATATTTCAACTAAGCCTTGTGTGGCAGGGCGGAGGGCGGGGCCGGGTCATGATCCTACACACCCGGTCCCGTATTAGGCTAATTATGCCTCCGTAAACGATCTCTCGCTCCTGCACGATCCCCTGCAGTCGACCTTTAACCCTCACGGAGGACCTGCCACACCTTGCTACAAAGCCAAAACACAGTAACTCCATCAACACTGAAACTGAGAAAAATAGCTTTGAAGCATTTTTAATTGAGCAGCCAAATGTGAAATGTAAAATAGTCTCACTCTCACTCAAATAAATATCTAAATATCTAAATATCACAGGACAGATAATTGTTTAAGAGACCTGATATCAGTCAAACCTGAGTGTAGTAACTACATTTTGGATTTGCAGGGAAGTTCAGATCTCCTTGCAATGATCAAAATTGAATTAATAACCACATAACATTCATCTTGGTCACACATTTATTAAAATTTGTGTTGATTAGCCTAAAGATTTCTGTTCTTAACATGTTCTTAACCTGAAATATCCTCTTTTGACAGTATTTTCTCATATGTTTAAGTCATCATGTCTGAAACACCAACCTGCTTTCACTGCCTGGCTCCTTCTTCTCTCGGACCTTTAACCACTTGCGAAGCAGGAAGCGTTTTCGGCGGGGTGAGGCACTTGGGGTGGAGCTGTTAGACCATGCCGCATCCTCATCACTGGATGGCGTGATCTCAATGGAGGGAAGCTGAAGGTATTCTTTGGAAGCTGAGCGTGATCCGGGGTGCCGTAGTAGCCCATTTTCTATATGGTCCCGCTCGCTGGGCAAATTTTTCATCCGTCTCATTTTAAACCGCCGGCGCCGCAGGGTGGGTGTGGATGAGCATGACCAGACATGGCTGTCATGACCTCCACTGCCACCCTCCTCCTCTCCGTGGCTGGGCTCATCCCGAGGGACATGCACCTGGAGGGATGGCAGCCGAAGAGTGTCCGTCATGCTCCAAGCTCACTTAAGATGCTAAGCGGAGCCACTAAAGTACTTCACCCCGCTACAACAAAGAGGCACCACAGAAGTTGAGAAGCTAACTGGCAAGTTGTCTGGGTTAAAGAGTCTTCCAAAGACTGTATCTGAATGTTGAAGCAAAGAAAATACCTAGCTACATTCTACTCAGAGGAAATGGAGGTGTTAGGTCAGTCTGAAGTGTCTGCAGGGCTTTGAGAGTCTTCCACTGGCTGTATCTGAATTTCAGTGAAAAAACCTGCCCAGCTACCGTCAATTTAGAGGAAATGGAGGTGTTGTGTTGATCCAAATGGCTTTAGGAGTCTTCCAGTGGTTATATCTGAATGGTGGCACAGAAAAAATAAAACGGTCCAGCTACAAACAATTAAGAGGAAATGGAGGTGTTAGGCTTATCCGGGAAGGCTTTCAATGTTGCCGGAGTCTTTCAAATGCTTTATCTGAATTGTGGAGGAAATAGACTCCTCAGTTGCAAACTATTAAGAGTAATGTTAGGTTGATCCTGGAGGTTGTGGGAGTCTTCCAAAGGCTGTTTCGGAATTGTGAAAAAAAAAAAGCATCTGTCATCAAATGGATGTGTTGGGTTGATCTGAAGCATCTAAATGGCTTTGAGAGAGTTCCAAAGGTTGTATCTGAATGGTAGAGCCAAAAAACTGCCCACTACCTTTTACTAAAAATACATCAACCAAAATGTACTTGGTCAGAAGTCGAACATCCAGTTCTCTGAAGAAAGATATCTGATTTATTGGGCCTTGTCAGATGATCGATCAAGAATCCAACTGTTTTTCTTCCTGTATAAGCTACACAACTGACTGATAAAGTGCACCTGTCAGTGTTTGGATGAAGGAACAGGGGAAGGAATTGGTGGAGGTGGGGGAAAAGGAGGCCAGAGGAGGCCAACAGCAAGCACTCAGTCAGTGGATTGGATGTATAAAATAACAAAGGAAGGCTCTGTTCCCCTCCCAGCAGATGAAACATGCATAAGGGGTGACTATCAGTGTAACAGTACTCCAGGCCTCCTTGTAGCCTCATGGACACAAATGCATACACTCTTAAGCACACACACACTCACACAATGGAATTTAACTTCATGGCCTTTATTGGTTCTTTAAAAAAAAAAATTATATATATCTATATGAAACAGATGGAAATCTCTCCTCAATTCCTGGTCAAAATTTTTGTAGAACCTTGGTGCCCTTTTCCAAACACAAGCCTGAAGATGGTTAGTAATATGTGGACGAGGGATTGGTGGTCATGTATTCTTTGGTAAAGGTAAAAGGTCCTGTTCCAGCAAGGATCTTCATCTCAGTCTTCTGGCCACACAGCTGCCGCAGCCTACAGATTAGAGTAAGGTGATAGGATGCCAGATAACTATGACACCAGAGACTGAAGTTGAAAAAGTAAAAAATGCATTTACATCACACACAGAGACCACAAGAACACAAATATACACAAGCCACAGGAAGGCATTTCACCCAAACACAGATGTATTTGCAACGCAAAATTTAAGCGCAAAAATCATAAAAAGGGCATACACATACACACTTATTTGCGCAAACACACACATGCTGTACTGAAACTACATACTGAACTAGGTTTACTGTGATTACAGCTGTTTGATTGCTAAAACATAAATAACTACAATAAAAAACAACAACCATCCACCATCATTTATTTATTTATGTTTCAGCCTGAAAGGAATAATTTGCATGTATTAGGTAAAGCATGACAGTGGCATTAGTATACATTTTCTTAACTGTTTCCCTTTCACACCACAAACAACTAAAATGAGGGTAGTTGAAACAGGGGTAGTTGAAAGAGAATGAGGAAGATAGCGAAAAAGGTCCAGATAGTGCAAACACAAGCCTTACTAGAGTAAACATTCCAATAAGAGTCATATAAAGAGCCCTGGGGCCAAACACCCTGACCGCTGACCCTGAGAAACACAAATAAAATCTAGTAGGGCTGGGCGATATTTTCCCACCCTAAAGGTTCGTCTGCCCACCTAATATAAACGAACAACCAAGGCAGGGCTGTACAGTCAGGGAGCTCTCTGTGCTGCGAACGCTAGAGCCACATGTGCTGTGTATACAAAAAAGAGGGTGGTAGAAGGCGATCACTTCAAATGTGAGGTATTATTCTTTTTGCCCAGAAAGTCTGTGAATATCTAGATGGTTAGATGAAGAGTATTAAGAGAGGTGAGTTTATGACACTGAAATCTAAGATTCAGAGAATCATCACAGTGGGATGAGTTCCTCTAACAGTCTATTCAGATTAGTGCTCGACAGATATGGTTTGTCCAGAGGTCTATTTATAAATGATTACAGTTAATTTGTTAATTAGGTTAAATATGTTAATTGTTAAAATCAAAGTATTAGTGTTTTTAATTGCAAAACAAGAAAAAGATAAAAGGCCTAATCTGTAGTGTGTTATTTTAATTTATCATGTCATGAATAGTATTAAAATATGTAATTATATCACAATGTGTTTGGACATGGGTGTAAATAAAAGGTAATTGATTTATTTTGCTCTCTCATATGTTTTAGTAGCTATATCTGTAAAACACTAAACATTAAAATTAAGACAAGGACATTTCAAGAAGATTTAAACTTGCTTAATGCTGAAGGATAAGTCTCAGCCTCAGACTTTACGTCCATGGAATACCCACACACCATTCATCATCAGAATGATGCATTTTGCAGCACAGTAGCAAGAGCTGGCAGAAAGTACATTATGATTGGTTAGCTGCAAGGAATCTCTTGTTTGACAGAAGAGCACAGGTTTTTATCAGTTCATCAAGTAACACAATTTTGTTAATTAAAAATTTACCAAGCTTGCAGTTTATGACACTCTGAATTTTGCTGGGTTATTTTTTAACCCAGAATGCTAGGTTGAGTATGCTAGGTCATTTTATTTAGTTATTTTCACAGTGTTGGGTAGTTTGTAACTACTGGGTCAAAATAACCCACTGCTGGTTTATCTGTGCCAAACTGGATAAAACCAGTTTTGCGATTTTTTATTTTATTGTCATTTTTGCCTCCTGTCCTGAGAAACATATTCTTTTGTATTCCTGTGCAGACAGGAACAACTTCTATAGTCTCACATGATCATTTTTGTTTTTTAAATATATTTATTTGTATTACAACATCAATGTAGTACCAATCTAGTTTGGCAGCTAATTTATTTCATAACTGTTAAGGTCGCAGGCTGTGCTCAAATGCTGACGGAAACAATGCCTACACCAAGAGAGAGTGACGCGAGCGACCATGTCAAACGAGTGGCGTGATTACAGCAGCTGTGACGTGAAGCGATACGAGATCTCTCACAAACTAATCAATGAGACTTCAAATGTCATGCGATTGCCGTTAACGGCTTCTTCAACGATGATGGGAGCGATCGAGCATGTTTCACGTCACGGCAGCAATCGAGTCACCTGTTTGACATGAGAGAAAATTCAATGTCCAACAGAGACACAAGGTAAAGCTCTTTTTCTTCTAAATCACTTTGTAAACATGAATATATTGTCATATATTGAGTTGGAACAGACAGTCATACTGACACAGGATGTCTTCTCACAGGTACCAGTGCACTGAGGTTGCTCCTTATGCTTCTGCCACCTCCTAAAACGTAATTAAACTGTTTTTCCTTAAAGGGATAGTTAATCCAAAAATGTAAATTATCTCACCATTTATTCACCCTTGTGTCATCCCGGATGTGTATGACTTTCTTTCTTCTGCAGAACATACTCTAAAGCAAAGATTTTTAGAAGAGTATTTCAGCTCTGTAGGTCCTTACAATGCAGTGAATGGTGAATTCTAAAGAACTCTAAAGCTCCAAAAAGCAGAAAAAGGCAGCATAAAACTTATCCATATGACTTCAGTGGTTAAATCCATGTTTTCTGAAGTGATCTAGTTGGTTGGTTTTGGGTGAGAACAAACAAAATGTAACTCCTTTTTCACTGTGCATCTTGCCATTGAGGTCTTTAGGTACGGTCATGATTTCAAGCTCAATTATTCTTCCTAGCACCATCTAGCGGCTGTGCGCATGCGTCAAGCAGTAGGAAGTGTAATCAAAGATATTGATATTATAGAAGATATTACAGAAGATATTGATTCAACACTGGAATCTTATGTTTTACTTTTATGCTGCCTTTTGCTGCTTTTTATTGCTTCAAAATGGTGGCACCCATTAACTTGCATTGTATGGACCAACAGACTTGAGATGTTCTTCTAAAAATCAGAATTTGTGCTCTGTAGAATAATAAATAAAATAAAGTCATACACATCTGGGTTGGCATAAGGGTAAATTATGAGATTCAGAACAAAAAAAAATATTTTCATTTTTGGGTGAATTATTCCTTCAAATGTTTTATGAATTAAGTTTACTTTAAAATATTGTCCTCAAATAAAAAGTTCATCTAAAATGTTCTTGTGTTTATTTCACTCTTATCAAATCTTATCAAATATATATCACAGTATATATAGGCTAATGTCATTTATGAGGTAAAATTAACCCAGCATATTGTCAATATGTGCTGAAATGTTGGGTTAAATGTACAACCCAGCTTGCTGGGCTAGTTTAAACCAACGTGTATTCTGTCCAATATTTACCCAGTGCTGGATTGGCAATTGGGTTATTTTTAACCCAGCCACAATTTAGTGTTTAAAAGAAATTTGAGGCATATTATGTGATTATTGAAATGAGTTACCACTGTGTTGCATGCCATACCGCAGTGAATAATAGTTGTAATTAAAAATAATCTAATTATATTTAACATAAAAAAAAAACTTTTAAGCCATTTCAGAGCAAATACATAATTATCAATATATATATATATATATATATATATATATATATATATATATATATATATATATGTATATATATATTTAGAAATATATAATCTAGATATAAATATATATAGAGATTATCGTATTATGGCTAAAATTTTAAACAATCAGATCCACTGAGCTACACTGTGCCTAAGGCACACAAACAAATAGCCATTTTCCATATAAAGACCAATGCCCTGATCTGATTTTTTTGCATTCTTTAAAGGAAGCAGTAACTAGATCGATATCATCAGAGAAGTTCCCTGCAAATCAGAGGAGACCATTTTTAATGTTCAACAATACCATCCCCCTTCTCTGTTCCAGAATATCAGGAAGCCGGTGTCAGGAGCATCTAGGTACCTGCACAAGTGTCAGGTTGCAACAGAACTGTCATGTTGACAGATAGTGACAGGATTGGGTTTCTTTGAGAGGCTGTATCATTGTGCCAAGACATACAGACAGACTCAAGGCTATCACAGCTAGGAAGTTCTAGCGACCAGGGTTTGGGCCGAGTGGCTTCTTGGCAAAGCGAGGCTAGGAAGATAAGTGGTGAATAAGTTCCATCTGTGTGCCACACTGGTCTCACATTCCAGTGAGGGGCGGCGGGAGTATTTTAGGAGAGAAGACAGGAGAGAGAGATGCACGAAGCCTGTCTCGTGTGTGTGTCTTTATGTTTGTTTAAGCTGATTTATGTTATTAAAGTTATGTTGTTTGTTCTGCCAGTTCCTGCCTCCTCAATGCACATCCTGAACCCCGTTACATTGGTGCCGAAACCCGGGAAGGAGGAGGGATGAGCTGTCATGGAGTCCTCCCTGCTGCCGTCCACCAGGGTATGGAGAAGTCGCTGCCAGCCACCGGGAGTTGGAGAAACCACTGCGGTTTTCAGTGCAAAGCCTAAATTAATTTCCTTAATTAATTTTTAAAAATAGCAGTTACCAGTTTAAAGCTGTTGTGAGTGATACTAGCAGAATACAGTTTAAAAATGAACATACAAAAATTATGACTTAAATAAGTCTAAACTCCGGGTGTCCGTAAACTGTTGGCGCAGCACAACAAGCCTCTAGTGGCTGGTGTAGGATGGGTGAAACTAACACCATGGCAGAGAGCTGCCTCCAAGTTTCCTGATTGGCTAACATGTTAGCCATGGTCAGATACATATTTTGTTTTGCTCTTTAAAGATCCTAGTGGTGTCGCATATCTAAGTCTACGAAATTGTACGTAGGATGAAACAAGGAGACCAGCAGATCAGCTGTGCTTGTTTTCATGATGTACTTTAACACACTATCATGGGTTATGCAGAAAAAAATATGTTCTTTATAGAGAAAGGATCCAACACTGATTACATTGAGCCCGCTCAGAGCCTATTTAGCAGAGATGGTCCAGTTCTATTAAAATGAACTAGAGAAATTGGAACGCCCAACCAAGGAGCTCTAGGTCCAACAGTCAACGGATGTAGAAAGGATGTCCTGCCTTACAGGTAAAAGAGCTAATCACTTTTTAGATACAGATATCACCTGTCAATCATCTCAAGAACTTGCATGTGCATTAGCTATACAAGATGGGAAAACTACATTTTTTAGTGTAATATAAAGTAAAGAAGCACAATTTATGATTTGGCTGCTGTCAGATTTTACTACTGATTTGAAATATGTCATTTAAACATAAGCTTGGCAAGCAGTTTTTGAGATTTGAGTGTTCCCCCATTTAGGTAGATATGAGGTGTGCTGTCATGACTGGATATAGCCTCCCAGGAGCATTCCAAAGATGGCTGCCAGTGGACTGACTTGCTGGAAAGACAACGGGTCCTTCTCAATTCCTAAATTGTGCCTCCTTGTTTCCTCGCTTCTACATCCTCGAGCCTGTTACCTGGAAACCGATCAAAGTCCGCCATCATGAAGGACATATCAATTAGATAAATGTACCATGAGGAGGTGAGGATCGAGGACAGAGGAAGCTTACCGAGGAGGCTTGAGCGAGGAAACACAAACACAAAATACTTTTTGGTCGAAGCAGCTGATGCACATATTAATTTTCCTCTGCCTTTACATCTCACTCAACCATTTTAATTCTTGTTTCACCTTTGCATTTTAAATAAACCAAACTGTCACATACTTCAACAGTGTATCTTCAATTATTTGGATTTATTTTGAATACATTAATAAATACATTTCAATAACAAAGGCAAGCATGCCGAGGTACTGCAACTGTGCAAAAATGACCTCTGAAGTGAGGACATTTCACCTAGAGATATATGTCAGTAAGTCTGGACATATATGTGTGGTCTTCAAAAAACAAAAATAAAAAAAACAGCCTTCTTCAAGTAGTTTTAATATACGGCTGCAACCACAGCTAGTTTCTTCATACCCCCAAAGTTGTGGTTCTACAATGTAATCAGGCAATACAGTATAATAACAGATCTGATTAATAATGCATTGTTGTTTTGCCTTATATGTCAGCAGAGCCATCTGGCTATGTGATAAATTTATTTTCTTCAGGTTTAATTAATTTCTACAGTGAGGTAAGTAAAGCGTAAACGTCCTCAGCTAGATGTGACAAACAATGGGTATGGCTTCTAATGTGTATTGAAAATTGGCAGTGACAGAAAATTGATACATGTCCAAGAAGAGACAGTATGATCACTCTGAGAGCTGGGTCTCAGTTCATGTGAACAGTGATACACAGCTGTACTGTTGGTAGGAAGTCTTTGAGTAAGAATGATCTGCCTGTGCCTATGATGGGCATCTTGATTGAGAAGCCTGTCTCATCTTCCACACACTTTGACTGCAGCATCACATGTCAAAGAGTCTGTGTTTTTCACAAGCCATCAAGCATCTGAGCCAAAGTTCCTTGCATGATTTCCGGCTATTGACATTACTGCTTTAGTGAGCTGCCTACAAACGCAGCATTTTAAGGCATGATGGGGATTTAATTTGTTTACTCAACGTTTATGTTTGTTTCTATGCTTATTCGAGTGTTGTAGAATTTCATTTTAAGTGCATGAAAATTCACCCTCATTTTTTGTCTATTTTTATAAAATGGTCTAAGTTACAATGCTTTTAGTGAAGTGTATTTCTTTTATATCAGAACAAAATAATAAGGCATAGTTCACCCAAAAATGAAAACTCAATCATCATTTCCTCACCCTTGTGTTTTTCCAAATCCGTATGACTGTCTTCCATGTTTCTGTGGATTTTCGTTCTTTGTTTCATGAAGTAAGTTGTACGGGTGAGGAACAAAATAAAGGTACGTAAATGTTGACAGATTTTTCGTTTTTGAATGAACTATCGATTGATCTGAAGTCCTCTATTTAAGACAAAGAAGGGATGTCTGTTTGGATGTTTACAGAATAACAGGTGAAGGCCTTGTAAGGAAAGCTGCTGATTGCTGATTCCTTTTATTGATCATATCTTGTCAGTTAAGCATGGTGAAAGATTACAAGCTTTGCATTAAAGCAACAGTCCCTATAAATCTAAATAAATAATTTACTAAAAAAAAAGGAGAACAGATCATTCTCCAAGGGACAGAAAAATGTCAAAAGAACAATAAATCTATGTGAATGATATGAAGCCATCTCACATAACAAATATGCTCACGGACTCCTTTCTCAGGCCAAGCATCTGAAGTGATTTAAGGAAAAGCTGAAGGTCTAAAAAAAAAAACAATGTAGAATTAATATCGACACTATTTAGGCTGAAACAACTTTTCTATTGACATTAGGGTTGTGCCGATGGACGATATCATCGTCCATCGTGATGGCTGACCAACATCACGATGTAGAGCCACCATCGTGATGCCACGCCCCCTTTTGCGAGTCTTGCTAGTGTGACTCACTAATCCTAGTAAACTTTGCAGGGATTGCTCTGTAAATTAAATTGAGAATATAACTAATGCATATATGCTATTTTAAATACTGTAGTATATGCCAGAGACGTGACGTGTTAGTCTGTGAAAATACCGTGTCAGGCAGGCTACACAAATATTGATCTTGACATTGTTAGCTTCTTGTCTTTTTTTTTACATGTCTTACACTGTACATTTAGATTAAAATATTTTATGTTGTAGGCTACAAGAAAATAGCCTTTATTAATTAATTATTAGTTGTAGTGTCTCAGAAAATCACTGAAGCGGCAGTTTAAGATAAACCCAGACCAGCGAACGTCAAATAACTTTTGTCTGGTTAATACTTTTAAAGAAAAATTTCCTTGGCCATAAATCCATAATGTCAAATCAAATGAAAGAAACAAGGTGAATATGAATAACACACATTTATTAAAACATAGAAGAACAACAAATGAAACGGGTACAACACTCAGACCGAAACTCGGCATTAACATTTCACTTATAATTAGCAGCACAATTAACTTCAGCACAGGCTACAAAATAAATTATGTTATTGAAATATTTTAAAGTGGTCATATGAACTACACAAATGAACGTTTAATAAATAATATGCAAAATCGAATAGCTCCGCAACGGATGGCGAAAAATGCGTAAGAAGTCTAATATCTTTCACCATAGACCATGTTTAAATTTCGATGTTTCTGGCCAGAAATACCAACATATTCACTTTATCTGGTTTTAATAAGCTGCAGATTGGAGTAACTACACTACCCGCTGTGCTGAAGACCCGCTCTGATGGAGTACTGGTAGCACATATGCACAGATATTTCCGTGCTAATCTTGCCATGAACGGAAACCTTTTGTCGTTCGTTTACACCCTTCCCCATCAATGGCCATTTCTGCCTCGACCTTTTGCTCATCAGTGAGTAAATAACGAAATTATAGTTTTTAAGTGGAAAATAGTATTTATGTAAAGAGATATATTAAAATAAAAAGTGCACAACTCATCTTAAGTGAAAGCCAAAATAAAAAATGCTTCACGTATCGTGCAACCTACTGATAAAGCGCCGACGAGTCACGGGTTAGTAAAATAACGAAATTATAATTTTTCATATAATTTTTTTAAATTATATGAAATTATATAATCCCCGATGATATCATCGTCCATCGCGATGTTTTACTGTCAACATCGTCAACTGCCAATTTAGGGGACATCGCCCAACCCTAATTGACATAACCATGGCAATCTGAGTATGGACAAATAAAATTAACCCATCCTAGCCAACTTTTTATGATCCAATCAAATTCCAATAGGTAGAAACATATTCTGTTCCAAGTCTTTGAGCAATATTCAAAAACAGTACACAACCTCTCTCTAAAAACCTGCCCTCAATAGACAGATAGCAGTTAGCAAACATGATGTCCCAAACCCAAACGAGCAAAAAGATACATAGGTAAAGAGCATTTCTGATTAGCTAGTTTTCTTTCCTTGGGTTAGACATTCGCAACATTACAGGACATTATACACATGGAAATACCAGCTTAAAAATGCTTATACGTGCCCTCACAGCCAACAACACTTTGGTCACTGGGGGCAGTGTTTTGCATTTCGGTAAGCACAGGAAAATTTCAGCTAAAAAAACCTACCTACAGTCAACCTACACTGTTTCTGATTTCACTGTGTGATCAGTCTGATGCTAGAACGCTGTTTTGATCAATCAACAAACAAGATTGTAACTAGATGATTTAAAATATGTCACTTTACTGAAGTTAAATGTATTGTGAAAGCTGATTAATGATGTTTCTGCATAGTTGCTATATTTTCTGTATTTTGTCTCTTACAAAATAAATTAAGCCTAGAAATATCTCATCAAGCCTTAGAATGTTCTAGACTGAAAGTTCACGTTCATGTTCACGACTGTCATCAGAAAGAGAATTTGAACAGCTGACAAAAATATATCTCCTTAAACTCTAGTAGTGATTAGAGTGCAATCACGCATTCTGATCATACACATTTAAGCTCCATTAATGTATTAATCTAAATCATGAACAAATTATCAGAGCATAGATGAGTTTAGTTTCATAACCAGCATGCATGTCTGTGGAAATGCACAGCTGGAGTTTTGAGAAATATTTCCCTCTGATTGCTACAGGGGCCTTGTGATGAAATACTGAGATGGAAATCACATTCTGCTTGATGCAACGCCCACAGAGCTTTGCCTCTAATCTTGTTTAGCTCCCAATACATCTCCACAAGAGTGGTCCAGAGTTCCCCATCCCTCCAGCATAGAGTTACTAGCGGCTTAATGTAAACCTGCTAAGGGCAACTTTAATACTATGAGGACCCATCTTTATTCATTTAACATGCTATAATTAGAAAGCGTTTGATGTAAGATGAGAGATAAAGTATCTCATACAAGAGGGAAATGATAGCACAGTGAATTCAAAGATAGTAGGTCTGTTCTGTTGCTTAAATTTATCTGTGCTTTACCCAAATTCGAACCACTGCTATAAGTGGCAAAGTTTGAAGTGATTTTTAATGTATGGACATGTCTGAGCACCAGTTTCTAGGTTTAATGTTCACAGAGTACTGCCAAAAATTAGTCATTTTTTTTTGTAAATGATGCAATGCAGACAACAGAAATACATATTATATAAACTCTACCCCTAACCCAAAACCTGAACGTCAGTGGAGTAAAACTTTAATATGCACAGAGGAAAAAAAACAACTTCCGAATCACACTCACCATTGTATATGTGAATGCGATAACTTCCTGGTTTACATGGGACCAGAATTTGTGTCTTCGGGGTCCCTTACTCAATGCACTATATATAGCGCCACAAATAAACCCACTTCAATTGATGCAAAAATATTTTATGAGGGATAACGCTTGCCAGTGATTTGGCAGAATGGGGTTGAATTCAGGGCACAATATAAATATATATATATATATATATATATATATATATTTGCAATAAAGCTGATTCTGATTTGTTAGCAACATGTTGATTTCCTGTGTGATCCAAAAAAATAAATAAATCAAGTCTGCATAAAGAAAATTTTATATTATTGTACCATTATGTTTAACTAATATTAACAAGTGCAACTTTTGATTACATTTTTTTTAATAAGTATTTGTTGAAATCAAGTAATTTGGAATTGCCTTTCATTTATACTAATATTAATAAATAATAAAAAAAGGAAACCAATTACATAAAAATAACAACATTATTTGTTCTTCTGATTTTAGGGTGAAATATGACCCTGGCATGTTATTGTGAGATCCACTCATTAATTTGTGTGAGAGAGATGAAGAGGTTTTTCAAATTCACACATCTGTTTATTCCTACTGTGCTTATGTCAAGTGTATCCTTTAAATAATGCATACAGTAAACATATTTCCAGATACCAATGTTCATTCCACCTAACCCCTTCCATGCAAGTTATACTTTGTTTTTTTCTGTTATGTTATGCAATTTAACGTGAGTAGAATTTCAAACAAGGTGGCCTGGAAAACATCCCAGCAGGACGCAGACAGGGGTGTGTTGCAATGAAAACATGCACCAGCTCTATTCAGGTCACCATTGTGTTTGAGCTTCTCACAGCAGACAGGTGGATGCAACATTGAATCAACTTTTACTTTATTGTTCCAGACACAATAGATACTCCCCTTCTGCCTACCGTACAAAACATTAGCCTCCAAGTCTAAACAACCACCAAGTCATAATAGACCATAAATAAAAGATATGCTTGCTGATGTATTCTTGCAAGTGCAGTGTTTTTTATTGAAGCATCTTGAGAATCATTTGACTAGATTATTGTTGCAATGTTCACTAATTTATCAAGTATTAATTGACATTATATATATATATATAATTTATTTATGTATTTATTTATTGCAGAGTTTTTATTCCTAAAGCTGCCTGCTTTTCCTCTCTCTTTTTAAGACAATATCCCTTCAGCAGACTGCTGCACAGAATATTCTGGACTTTGAACATATTCAGGCCATGAGAGTAAAGCAATGGCATTTATTGCAGCCCTCAAATCCAGGGACGTTCAGAGAAAGAACTTCCAACAATCTGAGTTTTGATTGGGGTGACTAATGATTCTCCCACAGCCACATGGGACATAAAGATGCACTCTATAGCCAGAGAGGGGGGAAAAAACACTAGCTATTATTCACTCAAGACTTCTAAATTTCTAAATTCTTTTTATAAACAAATTTCATCTAACAAAACTTTACTATTATCCTACATTGATTTAATATGCTGTCCATTTAGGCCTATTACAGGTCCTTCTCAAAAAATTAGCATATTGTGATAAAGGTCATTATTTTCCATAATGTAATGATAAAAATTAAACTTTCATATATTTTAGATTCATTGCACACCAACTGAAATATTTCAGGTCTTTTATTGTTTTAATACTGATGATTTTGGCATACAGCTCATGAAAACCCAAAATTCCTATCTCAAAAAATTAGCATATTTCATCCGACCAATAAAAGAAGTGTTTTTAATACCAAAAAAAGTCAACCTTCAAATAATTATGTTCAGTTATGCACTCAATACTTGGTCGGGAATCCTTTTGCAGAAATTACTGCTTCAATGCGGCGTGGCATGGAGGCAATCAGCCTGTGGCACTGCTGAGGTGTTATGGAGGCCCAGGATGCTTCGATAGCGGCCTTAAGCTCATCCAGAGTGTTGGGTCTTACGTCTCTCAACTTTGTCTTCACAATATCCCACAGATTCTCTATGGGGTTCAGGTCAGGAGAGTTGGCAGGCCAATTGAGCACAGTAATACCATGGTCAGTAAACCATTTACCAGTGGTTTTGGCACTGTGAGCAGGTGCCAGGTCGTGCTGAAAAATGAAATCTTCATCTCCATAAAGCTTTTCAGCAGATGGAAGCATGAAGTGCTCCAAAATCTCCTGATAGCTAGCTGCATTGACCCTGCCCTTGATAAAACACAGTGGACCAACACCAGCAGCTGACATGGCACCCCAAACCATCACTGACTGTGGGTACTTGACACTGGACTTCAGGCATTTTGGCATTTCCTTCTCCCCAGTCTTCCTCCAGACTCTGGCACCTTGATTTCGAATGACATGCCAAATTTGCTTTCATCCGAAAAAAGTACTTTGGACCACTGAGCAACAGTCCAGTGCTGCTTCTCTGTAGCCCAGGTCAGGCGCTTCTGCCGCTGTTTCTGGTTCAAAAGTGGCTTGACCTGGGGAATGCGGGGATGTTTCTACTCCAGACTCAGTCCACTGCTTCCGCAGGTCCCCAAGGTCTGGAATTGGTCCTTCTCCACAATCTTCCTCAGGGTCCGGTCACCTCTTCTCGTTGTGCAGCGTTTTTGCCACACTTTTTCCTTCCCACAGACTTCCCACTGAGGTGCCTTGATACAGCACTCTGGGAACAGCCTATTTGTTCAGAAATTTCTTTCTGTGTCTTACCCTCTTGCTTGAGGGTGTCAATGATGGCCTTCTGGACAGCAGTCAGGTCGGCAGTCTTACCCATGATTGCGGTTTTGAGTAATGAAACAGGCTGGGAGTTTTTAAAAGCCTCAGGAATCTTTTGCAGGTGTTTAGAGTTAATTAGTTGATTCAGATGATTAGGTTAATAGCTTGTTTAGAGACCCTTTTCATGATATGCTAATTTTTTGAGATAGGAATTTTGGGTTTTCATGAGCTGTATGCCAAAATCATCAGTATTAAAACAATAAAAGACCTGAAATATTTCAGTTGGTGTGCAATGAATCTAAAATATATGAAAGTTTAATTTTTATCATTACATTATGGAAAATAATGACCTTTATCACAATATGCTAATTTTTTGAGAAGGACCTGTATATCTGAATTTAACAGTAAAATACTTGCATATTGACAATCATTTAGCATTTAACAATTGAAATCTTTATCTTTCAATAAGAATGAGCACCTGTTCATACACAAATGCATAAAATATGCACACACAAACACGCAGAGACACACAGTTTTGCTGTCTAAATTTGAGTGAAGCACACACAGAGAGATTACCATGTGTCAGCCAACAGCTGGGAAGAGCTTGGGTTACAAAAGCAACAATGGTTTGAGAGTTAGTGTGTGTGTGTGTGTGTGTGTGTGTGTGTGTGTGTGTGTGTGTGAGTGTGTGTGTGTCTGTGTGTGTGTGTATACTTCTTTATTGCACTTTTACTTTACGTGTGAGCTGTGGGTTTACTGGGGAGTTCAGTATTTTTTTTTAACAACCCATCCTTCTATGCAAAAAATAAATAAATAATGTAACAGGTTTGCCAAACAACCGCACTGAAATTTTACGACGGGAGTGAAATGGTATGGCAGCTTGTCCAAAATAAACTTGTTTCACTTCATTGGGATCCTTTAATAGGATATGCAGAGTAGTAGGTGCTACACACGGAAAAAGCACAAAGTTTGGTGACCTTTACAATAATTTTACTCTCATTACTTCTTTTGGTGTTAAGAAATAATAGTAACCTCACCGTGACTGGAAGGGCCAGCTTTCTGAACACCCAATAGGTAGACGTAATGTTTAAAAGCTGAAGTTTGTAATTGCTGTACGAGTAGCACCACCAGTTTTCAAACAAATTCCAGAAACCTGCCCATGTCTTCCATTAGTTGACAAACAGACAGTCCCACCCCAAACTCATAATACTTGTCTAGGCACTGGCCACTCGAAAAAACAGAAGAATGTGTTACACTCAGGTAAAATCAGTTTAGAAATGGCTTGCTTATCAGAAAAACTTCCATGGAGGAGTGCCAAAAGCGAACCGTAACCAGAGTTGTTTTCAGCTGTAAAAGCTGTAATACAGTGAAAAGGAATGCATATTTTATAAACTGTACCCCAACACAAACCACAAACCTAACCATCTGTGGAGTAAATAGGGTTAGAGGTAAATATGCAAACTTCAAATCATGCCGTTACTGATTATGCAACTGCAATAACTTCCTTGATTCATCGTGGGATCCAAAATCAGCTCTACCATGCAGCTGACACAACGCGCCTCCAGTTGCACCACAGGGAAAGGTAAACATGCTGGAGCCTATGCAAAAATGTTTGAAAGGAGATGCCGTTTGTCGGTGAATCGCTATAATGTGGCCGATCCTGGGGTAGTTCCTGCATGATCATGTTGTACTTATAGTCAACTCTGCATTCTACGCTGGTATACTGGAAGAATGGAAGAACTTTAATATTTAAATTACACAATCATCAGCTGTATTTAACATCTAGCTGACATAAGAAAGTTACAGATATTTGGAACAAGCCGTATTTGCAACATAGTTTCAATAGACCTTATTTTTGGACTGGAGACAAAGTTTTGAGTTCTAAAGTGAGTCTTAGTGTTTGTTTGTATAAGGGACATTTGATTTATATACTATATATCATTATATCCTTTGGCAAATGAAACTTTCACTGATTACAACAGAAACTTACATCAAACTTACAATCCCAGAGTTGCAAGCAGCAAACTCTCTTTGGACATCTTGGTACACAAACTGAAAGTTGGCACATTTGCATGCATTTTCATTTTCAAATCTCATCTCAATTAAGCGTGTACTAAAGTGTGTGTGTATTCTTCCAAAGCATCATGAAAAATGACTGCCTCATAAACTCAAGATTCCGATAACATCGTAACCAATATACATAAAGTTATAACAAAGTAACTTTCAGCCTGTCATTGAAACTCATCCTTACCTGCAACGACATCCAGCTCGCCCAGTTTCCAGACTTTCTGATTGACACTGACAGTTTGTGTGGTAAAAGAACTCACAACATATTAAAACTCAGTCAGGGTTTCAAATTATGCTGATCCAAATAGCTAGTTGCAAAATGAGGAACTGTCAAAGTAAGATACACTCTGCTGTCTGTGGTGTGAGCTGGTACAGCGAAAATCAGTCTGAGCGAAGGTTAGACATCACTGAGAGATTTAATGTGCTATTGCTCTGTTTGAGTTAACTCTCCAACTTTAAAGACATCGCACATTAATTTCATTATTCACCCCCCTTACACTGGCACTCACTGGAGAAGGAGATCTCACACAGGCGAGCAATCACTGCAGCCCAGAGGAGGAGCTGTTACACTTCAAGCACTCGCGGAGAGAGCAGACCACCACTCAGGGACCTATCAGTACCGAGCGCGAGTACTGACCAATACACCCCTGACACTGCCCTCTGTTAACCCTTACAGTCTGTTTGGGGTCTGAAAGACTTTAACAACTCTAAAGTAATGCATCCTGTCTTTTTATAAATATGTGGGTGACAGTGGTTATACATTACAGTATAATACTTAAACGTGGTTAGACCTTTTAACAGTATAATGCATTATAACCACATTTGGTGTCCATCATGCGTTTTAAAGGACTACATTTTTAAAAAGTAAAGTATAATACTTATGGCTATTATAAATGTGGTTGCAATTATAAATGAGTATTCAACTGATTATGTATAGTGTGTACTATACTGTACAGTATTCTGCACAATAATGCATTAAGAACACCTCTATTATGCCTTGTATATAGGCTATAATTAGAATTAAAGTGCTATCATCATACTTAACGTTGAAGTATCAGGTTAATGTTTTTAATATTTTCACAATTTTATGAATATAATTTTTTTAATGTAATTAATTTAATAACCATTATATTTATTATTGTGGGTTGTTAAGTATTGTTTTGTTTGGTTGCTTTTGTGTTTTGTGTGTATGAGTCCTCTATAGGAAGTGGGGTCTAGGTGACACCAGCCAGTATATAATGGCGTTATGCAGGGGGAAGTGGAAGTGCCGGCGAGCGGGTATTATCTTTGACCACGCTTGTACGCTCACAGAAGCCTTAGAATTTGTTGATGGACTGATTTAAGCACAACACTTTGTTTATTTTGAGTTGTTTAAGTGAAAATAAAGAAACGAGAGTATTCTACAAATTCGACAACCTTGAGGAGTGTGTTTTGTTGACAAGAGGAAGCACGAGTCAAACACTTGTCACTGGTGTTTCCCATGTGGTGGACATATAGGAGTGTTTGCCAGAACAAAGTCAAAGATATCACTATGGAGTGTTTAT
The DNA here is from genome assembly GCF_025860055.1 of Xyrauchen texanus. Taxonomy (NCBI): domain Eukaryota; kingdom Metazoa; phylum Chordata; class Actinopteri; order Cypriniformes; family Catostomidae; genus Xyrauchen; species Xyrauchen texanus. The sequence continues at coordinate 33,230,626 of NC_068304.1, read as the reverse complement.
GGATACAGGATCGTTACGATGCGAACTTTGGATGGATTGTTACGACGCAGCACAGTTCACATCAAAGAAAAAAAAAAAACGCTTCAGTCAAGGTATGTGCTCTGAAGTGTGCAAAGAGTTATTCAAAACTGAATGAAGCACATTATTGAAAAGACACTGATTTAATGGACTATTTATCATGCTTTAGTTCCTGCTGTAGGCAGGTTATGCAAAGAGATTTTTAAGATGCACAATGGTGTGAGATTGTGCATATTGTTGTAATTAAGTAAATATTCTACAACATTTATGAAGAAAAAATGGAAACAAAATTGAATAGTAAGATACAGAAGTAACAGATATGAAAAACGTATGTGAAGAGGTGGCGCCGTTGCACTCATACAGATCTGCAAAAATGTCACATGTTACCAGGCGTTTGAGAATTGTGAATTATTTAATGGTTGACAAAGAGTACCTGGATGAAGTTAAAGGCAACATGATCAAGTTTAATGAACTGTTGAAGGATTTCAAGGCTCTGCATGAAACGTATGTAGAAATGTTGGATAAAGAGGATTTTAATGAGAATATCAGAATTGGTATGAGCCCAGAATGGTACAAGTAAATTATTTCCTAGCAGACGTTTCAAAATGGATCACCACTAAAGACTCTGTAAACTTGCCACAAGTTGCCTCCTCTGATGTAAATACCAATGTGTACCCAGATAATGCAGAAAATGAAGATCTCAGTTCTGTGTGCAGCAAAAAGTCAAAAAGATCTGTTAATTCAAGTGGATCAAGTGTTACATCATCCAGCTCTGTCTGTATTTGTGCAGAAGCAGAAAAGGCGGCATTATTAGTCAAGGCTGCTGCTCTGCAAAGAAAGCATGAGTTAGAGGAACATCAAGATCAGCTAAGAAAAATATTGGAAACTACAAGCATCGTAGCAGCTGCTACAGCAAAGATCACTTATCTGAAGAATGCAGAAGCAATTAGTAAGCTTAAATCTGACACAAGAGAAAATTTGAATGTTCAATTTGATGATAGGATTGAAGAGGTCTTGCATTCTGAGGTTAAAATGCAGTAGATGTTAGACTAAAGGAAGGTGTTAAAAGAGCTGAAGGAATCACCTGTTCAAGTAAAAAGTGTGCATCCTGAACTTCAAGTGAGGCATATGCACACCACATCAGATCGACTTAAGGTGTCTGATTATGCTACTTTGCCTGTATCCACAAGTCAGCAAGCTTATATGTTCAATTCAGAGCAAGAAGGCAACATCTTTGTTAAAGTTATTGAAAATCAGAATTCATTAATCCAAATTCTTGTAAAACAACATATTTTGTCAGCTTTGCCTAAGGCTGATTTTCCTGTCTTTGTTGGAGAAATCTTGCAATACAAGTCATTCATTCACTCATTTGAGCTTATGTTGGCACTGCTTGTTAAAAACTTGTTAAAAGTTGTAAATATATGTCTCCAACTAGAGACTATGAACAGCTAAAAAAAACTGTTCAAAGAAAACTTTGGAAATGAGTACAAAATATCTTACATCGAAAAGGCGAAATCCTGGCCAGCGATTAAAACTGAAGTCTCAGAAGCTTTGCAGGATTTTGCATTATGGCAAAATCTGATGTGAACTACGTCCATTTTTTATGGTGCCCCATTGTGACTTCTCCCACGTGGACTGGGAGATGTTCCGGTCTCCCTCTGATGACTACATCGAGGTTTACGCTGATAGTGTAACGTGTTTCATCAGGAAGTGCGTAGAGGACGTTGTTCTGACCAAAACAATACGGATCTACCCCAACCAGAAACCATGTGTTAACGCAGATGTTCGCCTGGCACTTAATATGTGGACCTCCGCTTTTAATTCCGGGAATGCGGAGGAGCATAAACAAGCCAGTTATGCCCTCCGTAACTCTATCAGAGCAGCCAAACGCCAGTACAGGCACAAAATTGAAGGACAGTTCAACACCACCGACTCTAGAAGTATGTTGCAGGGAATTAACATCATCACGGACTACAAAGGGAATAAAAACTCTGCCGTGAACACCACTGACACACAGCCCCATCACCATTAATGGAGCACCGGTGGAAAGAGTCAGCAGCTTCAAGTTCCTCGGTGTCCACATTACTTAGGAACTCACATGGTCCGTCCACACTGAGGCCGTTGTGAAGAAGGCTCATATGACGGCTGAGGAAGTTTGGAATGAACCACCACATCCTCACACTGTTCTACACCAGTACTGTAGAGAGCATCCTGACTGGCTGCATCACCACCAGGTACGGCAATAGCACTGCCCACAACCGCAAAGCCCTGCAAAGGGTGGTGCAAACTGCCAGACACATCATCAGAGGTGAGCTTCCCTCCCTCCAGGACATATATAACAGGCGGTGTGTGAAAAAAGCTCGGAGGATCATCAGAGACTCCAGCCACCCTTGCCATGGGCTGCTCTCACTGCTACCATCAGGCAGGCGGTATCGCAGCATCAGGACCCGCACCAGCTGCCTACATGACAGCTTCTTATTAATCTTATATCTCACACTGGACTGTCAAATATATTCTCCACAATACAACTGTATATATATTTTTTTAAATACTCTTTTTTTTATATATTGTATGTGTGTTCTATATTGTGTGTATTGTTTGCTGTACATTGTATATTATTATTGTGTTGTGTAATTATGTGTATATTTGATATGTAAATTGTGTTGTGTAAATATGTTGTTTACTGTAATTGGTATATGTCTCGTCACTGTCATGACTGCTATTTTGCTCGGAACTGCACACAAGACTTTCACCTACTGTTGCACTTGTGTACATGGTAGTGTGACAATAAAGTGATTTGATTTGATTATGTCAAAAACCAAAAGAATATTGTATGTTGTTCACATTTGTGCGGCAGTGTCCTCACCAAGTTGCGTGAACTTTGCGCTGCAAAAGACAGCAGATGATGATGAAATGTCAAATCATCCTCAAGTAGTTAATACATCAGGAAAGAAAATAGTGGATGATTGTGTAAAGTTGGTGACTACAGAAGCTGAAGCGGTAGAGCTTGTGAAGGATCTCACAGCCTTATGCAGCAAAGGAGGATTTGAGCTTACTAAATGGGTCAGCAACAGTCACACCATTATCGCTTCTATACCTAAGGAGCAATGAGCAAAAGAGGTTAGAACATTAGACTTGGACAAGGATCACCTTCCTATAGAAAGAGCACTTGAACTTGAATGATGTCTAAATTCTGACCAATTTCAGTTCAATATTGCTGTTAACCAGAAACCACACACTCAAAGAGGCATTCTATCTGTGTCGTTCTCTTTTTGATCCATTTGGATTTGTAGCCCCTTTTGTTCTTTCAGCTAAGCAAATGCTTCAAGAGCTATGCAAAAGAGAGTACGGATGGAACGAACCACTGCAACATGCTATAACCCAGCAATGGATTGAATTGACTAACAGTTTGAAAAAGATTAAATGTTTCAACATTGCACACTGTATCAAGCCTAAGGATTATGGAATGTCTACAAAGGCACAGTTGCACCACTTTGCTGATTCCAAATGTGTGACCTGTCGACGTGTAAGAGGCAAAACAGGTGAGCAGAAAATGGCAGATTTGCCTTTGGAGAGAATACTGCCAGACCTTCCACCATTCACCAACTTTGGATTGGACTACTTTGGCCCAATTGATGTGAAAAGAGGAAGAGGCCATGTCAAAAGATATGGAGTGATATTAACTTGCATGTCCAGCAGGGCCGTTCACGTAGAAGAATCAAACTCACTGGAAATGGACACCTGCATACATGACCTAAGAATGTTCATTTGCAGAAGAGGACAAGTTAAGCATATCAGGTCTGGCAATGGAACAAATATGGTGGAAGCTCAGAAGGAACTTAAGAAAGCCCTCAGTGATCTAGACAAAGATCCAATCCAAGATACCCTGCTCAAAGAAGGAATGCAATGGAGTTTTAACACACCAGCTGCATCACACCATGGAGGAGTCTGGGAACGACTTATCAGATCCATACGTCAAGTGCTTACCTCCATTCTCTATCAGCAAAGTGTTGATGAAGGAGGTCTTCAAACAATCTTTTGCAAAGTGAAGGCCAAACAGACCAACCGATCCCCGACATAGAACCATTGACTCCAAATCATATCTTTCTCTTGAAATCACAGACCTTCTTACCTCCAGGAATGTTCTCACAGTCAGATTCCTATGTTAAACAATGCTGGAAGCAAGTACAATATTTGGCTGACCTATTCTGGCATAGGTGGACAAAAGAATATGTTATGGTGCTACAAAAGTGGTTATGGTGGGTAAAAGTAAGAAAAAATATTAACGCTGGAGACATTATCATGCAGAGGAGCATGGGTTCTATGAAGAGTATTGACGACTGAACCTGACAAGAAAGGACTAGTACATTCTATAACTCTCCAGACAAAGACTTCCATTTTTAAGCACCTGTTACTACGCTATGTTTAATTTTGGAAAGAGAAGATTAAGCTATAGACTAATTAAGGTATTTATAATTGTTTTTTTTTTTTTTTTGTTTATTTTGTTTACTGGCTAATTTTTGTTAAAGTAATTGTGTAAAACAATTAGGGGCCGTGTGTACGAGCCATATTATTGTTTAAATTTAATTAATTTAATAACCATTTATTATTCTGGGTGTTTTGTGTTTTAGACCTCTATAGGAAGTGGTTCCAGCCAGTATATAATGGTGTTATGCAGGAGAGGGGAGTGGAAGTGCCGGTGAGCAGATATTATCTTTGACAGCACTTGTACACTAAAACAAATGCAAAAGCCTTACAATTTGTTGATGGACTGATTTAAGTACAACACTGTATTTATTTTGAGTTGTTTAAGTGAAAATAAAGAAAAGAGAGTATTCAACAACCTTGTGGAGAGTGTTTTGTTGATAAGAGGAAGCACGAGTCAAACACTGGTCACTGGCGTTTCCCATGTGGTGGACTTATAGGAGTGTTTGCCAGAACATTGATTATAAAACTAGTTTTCCTTACACGTTTCAAAAGTCCTCTAATGCTTATGGAAATGTTATATTACTTTTATCTATGGGGGATTTTCATCCAAAAATACAATCCTATCAAACTGATCATAAAACACTTCTAAATGTCAAAATGTAAAGTTAAAGCCTCAATATACTTCAAAAGATCAGGAAACCACACGACCACAGAATTGGAAAAACAAACAAACAAGCAAACCAAACAAAACAAAATGTAATGTAATTAAATTACCAGCAAATTTCCAAAACACTAATCACATCTGCCATTGATCGGATTAAACCATAAATAAATATAGCTCCACCCTTAACTCATACCACTGGCATTATTACCATTTGTGCATTCTAATATGCATAAAATATGCCTTTGGAGGGCACTCCCAAAGGAAAACAATCATAAGGAGTTGGTTGTTTCAATAAAAATGACTTAAAAAGTAAGCTCTGAATGAGCTAAATTATTTTTGGGCCCCTTACCTTTCAGACCTTCAAAGCATCAAAGTGTAGCTTTTGATAGTTTAGACTTTTGGGGGAAATCAGCCTACAAATACCATTTTTATATATGGCTGTGCATTTTAAACTGGGATAGGAGAAAGTATTTTAACATTGAAAAAAAGTTCAAGTGTTGTTTACAAGTTGCAAGAAGATACCTTGAAAAAAGAGGGACAAACAGATAAAAGTAAAACAGTGAAAAAAATTGAATTAATAAGGTCATTAGAGTGTTAGCAGTTCTGACTTATCTGGACTGCTGCACACATTTGCAGATAACCTGAAGGATTCAAGCCTAGCTATGCAAAAAAAAAAAAAACATTGTTTTACATTACTAAATATCTACACTTGTGCTTTACAATGATTAATAATGTATGTCTCAGCATTGACCGTGCACTATGGCCTACACTGCTCTACTGTAAATTACTATGTGGCATTGAAACTACAAAGCATCAATGTGTAACACTGTATGTCTCAAACACTGTAATGCTGCGTTCTGTGGAAAAGGAAGAGAGATGCAGGAGTAAATACTTTAAATCCTTTAATACAATCGCTGGATTAGAACAAGCAATGGAGTGGAAACAAACAATAAAGCTCAACATGCAAACTTAACACAAAATATTACTTCAAAGGACTGACAAAGGAATGAACAAAACAGGAGGATACACGGATGGACGGACGGACGGACGGACAGACACACACACACACACACACACACATGCTGGAATGGAGGACAGATGAGGATTGGAAACAGATGGAAGTGATGAGGGGAGTGGATTGTCCAGAGAAACTTCAAAATAAGAGTCCTTGAAGAACATGAGGGAGCCAGACTGTGACATTAGTATTCAACATGTAATCAACATTATGCCACAATTGCTGTCGACTGGGCTTAACTTGTATTGATCCTGGAATATTCCTTTAAGAGAACAACCACTGTGCTATATGTGTAAATGCCTTAATGTATGCTCTTAACACTTTGCCCATATCTGTGATGTTCCACTGATTTCTTCGCCTGCCTCCAGTTCAACTCATGCAAGTGTGTTGATTGCATTGACTGGTGTTGCAAAGAGTTTCTATTTAAATCTATCATGGCACACATCCTCCTCTGCCTATGACAGCCAGTGAGCCAAAGAATAATGGGCTTCAACTAAAGGTCAAGGTGATAAACCTTTAACAAAGAACAGGATTTGTTGTTTTTTCTTTTCTTTTGTTTGTTTGTTTTTAAATCAATAGTTTCTGCCAAATAAAGTAGATTCATGCAGAGAGAAAAGGTAACTAATATTTAAATTTAAAGTGAAATTGATATGATTAAAAAAATGTCTAAGCATCAGACATCTGTTGCTAACCTCATGCAGATTTTGCTCTTTCCTCCTGAATAATCTTAACCACAGCTTTTCGTATGCACCAAATTAGACTTGAATGTCACAATCCTGTTGACATCTGTTGAAATCAGAATCATAATGAGCTTTATTGCCAAGTGTGCTGTTGTACACAAGGATTTTATTTTTTTAACTGGAGAAACAAGCAAATGCACACAGAACATTACAGTGAGACACATAATATAAAACAAGGTAAGAGTATAACTAGATATACAAACATTAGGACATATCACATAGAATGGCATATGTACATGTTCAAGTGCAAATGACCATGATGTTGTCTGCAAACTTCAGGAGTTTGGCAGAGGGGTCCTTTGCAGTGCAGTCATTTGATTACAGGTAGAAGAGCTGTGGAGAGAGAACACATCCCTGAGGAGCACCAGTGCAAAGTTTTGCTGAGAGAAAATCAGGCATGATGGTATTGAAGGATGAACTGAAGTCCACAAATAGGATCCTTGCATAAGTCCCAGGTCTGTCGAGGTGTTCCAGGATATAATGCTGTCCTATGTTGACAGTATAATCCACATACCTGTTTGCTCGGTAAGCAAACTGAAGGGGGACTTGCAGGGGGTCCAGTGATGTCCTTCAGGTAGGCCTAAACCAGTCTCTCAAATGACTTCATGACAACAGAGTGACAGGTCTGTAGTCATTAAGTCCTGTGATTTTGGATTTTGGGGATCTGAATGATGGTGGAGTGTTTGAAACAGCAGGGAACTTTATACTGCTCCAACAACAACTTACATTTATATAGCACTTTTCTCAAACTCAAAGCGCTTTACATAGTATAGGGGGAATCTCCTCAACCACCACCAGTGTGCAGCATCCACACACGATTCAGGGATGGAGATTATTAGGAGGCCATGATAGATAGGGGTCAATGGGGGGAATTTGGCCAGGAGACCGGGGTTAAACCCCTACTCTTTACAAGAAAGTGCCCTAGGGATTTTTAATAACCACAGAGAGTCAGGACCTCAGTTTAACATCCCATCCGATGGGCAATGCTTTTTTTTTTTTTTTTTTTTACAGTAAAGTGTCCCTGTCACTATACTGGAGCATTAGGACCCACACAGACTGTAGGGCAAGCACCCACTGCTGGCCTCCCTAATACCTCTTCCAGCAACAACCTTGGTTTTCATCAGCTTTAGTGGGCAACCAGGCAATAGCTGCTGGGTGATATGGCAGTGGCTCCAGTGATCTAATGAAGATCTGTGTGAAGATGGGGGCTAGTTGGTCAGCACAGACATTCAGACAGGCGGGTGAGACATCATCTGGGCCTGAAGCTTTCCTAGTCTTTTTTTTCTGGAAGACCTGGAACACATTGTCATCACGGACCATTAGTGCAGGTTGAGTAGCAGGAGTGGGAAGAAGTGTGTATGAAGTGAAGATCAGAGCGAGGGAGGGGTGTGAAACATTTAGTTCATCAGCCATTTGTTGATTATCTACAGAGTGAGGGGGAGGTGTCTTATACATGGTAATGCTTTTCAGGCCTTTCCACACAGATGCAGGATCGTTTTTTCAGCTTTTAAAAGTAGCTATTTTTAGCCACACTGATTTCTTTAGTCAGTGTGTTTCTGGTATGTTTGTACAATATTTTACCCCTACTTCTGTATGTATTCTCTTTGGCATGACGAAGCAGTCTGAGTTTGCCTGTAAACCATGGTTTATCGTTATTGAATGATAAAAATGTCCTAGTAGGGATGCACATATTCTCACAGAAACTGATGTATGATGTAACAGTATCTGTGAGTTTGTCAAGGTCTGTGGCTGTAGCTTCAAAAACACTCCAATCAATGCAGTCAAAGCAGGCTTGTAGTTCCATCTCTGCTCCATTAGTCTTCTATTTACAGACCAGACAGAGTCCTAAAGATGCACATGGGACAGAGCGATATGCATCCTTTACAGTGGTGTAGCCGTGGTCCAGTATATTTCTTTCTCTGTTGGGGCATGTGATGTGTTGTTTGTATTTTGGTAGTTCTTATAGAATAATAGAATAATAATTAGAGAGTCCAGGTGTTGTTGCTCCATGTGATCATGTGATCAGCCAGCTGTTGCAACATAGTGTTCATGCATGCTTGTGATGTACTCACCAAAATAAACTAGGAAAACACTTGCGGTGAGCAGAAAGTCTTACAGTTGATGCAGAGTGCTTCTAAATTAGGACAGCACATCTTCTTCAACACCAACTTTTCCACCGCTTCTCGTTTTCCTGGATGATTCCGCAACGTAATCCGCTCTGAACAGCCGGAAGCCTGGCAGATGTAGCGCGCTGTCTGGGATGGCTTCATTCAGCCAAGTTTCCGTGAAACACAGAGCAGTGGAGTTAGAAAAGTTCTTATTTGTTTGAGTGAGCAGAAGCAGTTTGCCCGCTTTGCTGGCGAGGGAATGTACATTCGCCAGATGAATACTCGCAGCGGAGTCCTAAAGCCGCTTAGCCAAAGCTTCACAAGCGCACCGGCATGATTCCCTTGCTTGCATCACTTGGAGCACTTGTAGAACACTGCTGCACCTCCAACTAAGATGTCTAATAAAACGTCTGAATAATCAAACACTGGCAAAAAATTATCAGGTATGTCTGATGAATATTTAGCAGTTAATCCCTGGTGAAACTGATCGGAAAAGATTGACAAAAGAACATGACAAACAAAAGCAACAAAAACACTAGAGGGCTCCATACGAAGCAGATGTCCGCGGCACCATCTTGTATATAATGTAAAATGTCAACTGTCTTGAAATGCATTCAAGGGGAAGAGGCAGATATTGAAGTTGTCAGTAAATATACTTTTGCGAAAACATTTTAATGCAGAATAAAAGTAAGGAACTGTATTAAAATGTAGGTACAGTTTTTAATTTGTCTTATCTAATTTAAATTTAAATTCACGGATGCTTCTGTAAAGGATCCATCTGTTTGCAGATGAATGTGTTCTTATTTTACCATACATTTCCATAGTTTATAGTCCCAGGGGAATGTCATTCGCAGCATCCACCACCCTGCACAACAGTGAAAGCAATCCGTGTAGCGTTCATACAAAAACAAGACGACTGGCAGTGGGGCAACGAGAAATGGTGAGCCCATGGACTCCAAGGTGCCTTAATCTGTCCATGGTTACTTATAATGCTAAATGGCATCAAAGTGAACTGTATTGATTTTCTTTTGTAATCTCAACATTTTCTATGGTAGATTGTGCAATAAACCTTTTAGGTATTTTATAAAAACTCAACAGTTTTGTTATTGTGTTAAGACACACTGTCATTGATTGAGTGACTCAAATAAAAAGTGAGCAACCGTGCAGAGTGTTTTCACAGGTGGATTAGACTGAGGTGAAAGACATTATTTACTCATATAAAGACAGCTTTAAGACATCTCAAGAAGATGTAAGAGCCCACAAAGTGTTTACAATCTACAAAATACACTGCTGTACCGTATTTTATACTCCTTTTCTAAACTCACTGAGTTCTGCAGAACATGACAAATAATCCATCTCAAAGTTCAGTTCAATCAAAATGTATAAAGAAGTGTCTGAAAAAGGAAGTGGAGGAGAAAAGCTAGTTATAGTCAAGAGTCAGCTAACATGGAGTTCAATCAAAGAGACAAAATTGGCAGCATTTGGTCAGTCACCCTCTGTATAAATAATGTTTTGCCAGGTAGCCTAAAAAATGGCAACGGCAAAAACGCTAGTTAGTCAGGGGTACACATTGATGTTTGTGGTAGACCAGCAAAGCTTAGCTTGAGAGGCAAGTCTTGCTGGTTAACCAAGTTAAGACAGCATAGTCACATGGCAAGTTGGCACGTTGTTTCCGAATATTCGTGTACCCTGACATTGGCCTCAAATCCATCAGAAATGTTTGCATGGGTTCAAATATGTTTACCATTCCTGTTCACTGTATTAGATCTTTTACATCTAAAAAACAAATTGCTAATCAACTTGTTTTTGGTGCCCCTCTGTGACTATTTCAACTGGAAATAGGAGCTCACATGTGCCCTTACATTCAATAACATTTCCCAATTCAGCCACTGGGAGCAGTGCATCGAACTTCATTAAATACAGATTAGGGACAGGGTTGTGGAGTAATGTAATACATGTAATGTCATTACGTATTTAAAATACAAAATATAAGTAACTGTATTCCACTACAGTTACAATTTAAATAATTGGTAATTAGAATACAGTTACATTCAAAAAGTGTTTTGATTACTGAAGAGATTACTTTGCATTTTATTGTCAATTGTTTAATTTCATATTTAGTCCTTTCAGATGGAAAACATTTATACATATAAATGATGCGATCCAAAGTGCATTTGAACAGCCGTGAAAAACATTCTTATGATGTGATACATTCATACGAGCAGACAGAGAATTAAGTTTGATGTAAGTTTGGAGCAGAAGAAATAGAAATAAACCTTGTGTAAATCGTCAGCTTTATGCTAAGCTAAAATGCTATTTCTAGCTATTTTACATGCGCATGTTACCAGACACAATCTTATTTTTTATCAAGAAATTCACATTGGTTCATAATTTCTATTTTTTTTGTAAGACCTTTGATATTAGGGTAAAAAAATCATATTCTTGATAATAATTTTTGTATTGTTTTCCTGTAAAAATATCTAAAAATCCTTAAAACAAGATACATTTGATTGATCTAGTTTTAGAAACAACACTGCATAAGATATTTAGGTTTTTCAGAGAATGTATTTTTAACATGTGTATTTTGTCTAACTGTACTGGCAGAGTTTTTGTAGTTAAAACAAATCTCTAGCTGAAAAAGTAATCTGTAATACTGTAATACTGACCTTGAGTAATCTAATGGAATACGTTATAAATTACATTTTACAGCATGTTTTCTGTAATCTGTAGTGGAAAATATTTCAAAAGTAACCCTCCCAACCCTACGATACCTGGACTTTTTAACAGGTCGAGTATCAGTCTAACGAGCCCAATCTACAGTCAAGCCCCAAAATTACATAAAAGTACCATTAAAGAAGTCCATATGACTCTGGGATTTTATTCTAAGTCTCTTGAAGACAAATAACAGCTGTGTGAATTGCAAAAGGCTGCATTTAAATGTAGTATAAGTCGTAGTAAAGTCTGCATACACAGCATGTTTCTGTGAAAGCGCAATGCCTCATAGCATGTGCTGAGTTATCATTAGGGATGTCTTGATACTGAGACTGGTATCAGTATTGGGTCTGATACAGTGCTCGTATACTGGTACTCATACTCGTAAAAATGCTCAGATACCAAAAACCGATCCCATCTGACAGGAATGTCATTACGTGAACATTCAGCCTACAAATTAAAATCATGTTATTTCCTAGTGAGATTATTTCATGAGATAAATATATAGTTTTCATGTAATTCAAATATGAGTGCTTGTGAATGTGTGGAGACAGTGTTGTGCTGATGCCAGCAGTTCATAACAAAGCTCCTCCTTGGCTCATACAGGATAAACACAGTCATGAGCATTGCGGGCTCTTTTTGTAGCAGATGACAGTAAACAGAGTACAATTTCATGTTGTAGTGCGAGGCACATACAGAGTACTTAATTAAAATTGTTTGCGGATTAATAATCACTTTAAGTTATGTTGCGACTGGCTTTTCCAGAGTGGGAATCTGCCATCATAACATCAGAGCTCCTTGGTCAAAACAACACAGAATCACTTCAAAATAAAAGCTCCTTCAAAAATATGGTAAATTATACTTATGCAGTATCTAACATCTGTGATGCTCTGTTATGGAGCACTTTATTTGAAAAAAAATTACTCCAATGTTGTATTTTGGATTGTGTGGTGAAGTACTGTTTGTAAGCACTTAATTTGATAAAAAATATTACAATATTAAGTTGAAAATGTATTGTTATATTTTCATTTAATTACATTTTTAATTAAATCATTTATTAAACACATTTTTGATGATCATATTGAAATAAACAGTTTTTTTGAGTTTAGCAAACTAAAAACAAACAAAAAAACAGGTATCAGCGAGTACCAAAAACATGTTATCGGGACACCCTTATGTGTTGTTGTTTTCAGCTCTCAGAGAAGCACACAATTTTTTGAGCTCTACACACAAACAATATGATGCTCAGTAGTTCAGTTCGCTTATCAGATGAATCAAGAACGACACCAGGAGAGCACTTCACCAGATTTTGAAAATTAAGATTATTAAACTACACGGGCAGGTTGCACCAGATATACGTACGTTACAACATAGCCTAGTTGTGGCGTAAATGGGGACCAAGGTACAATTTACACACTACTAAATATTTGAGCATTGCACCATTAAACATAGGATGGACGTAACCCTAAGTATTAATTAAATATTTACGGAAGGAGTAACGGTTGGAATCAAAAAGCAGACTGATATTTAATGACATCAATGAGCATGTTTTGCGTGACAGGCATCAATCCTTTTGACATACAATATGATGTTGACATTTACACATTTTTACATTTACGAGAGAGAGAAAAAACTTCCTTTTAAGCGGCTCTTCAGCATGAAACTGTTCAAACGGTGCAGTTTTCAGGGTGTGTCACCGTTCCTATATATTCCTATATATAAGGCTTAAGTAATACTTAAGTAATATCACACGAGCTGAACTCTGAACTGACGGTAGTTCTGCAGACAGGGTGGATTTAAGTGGTGCAGTGTTAAGCGGTATCTTCTCAGTAAGTTGCTAACTAGTTTGTGAAATACATACTGGAAAGTTAATAAAGAATGTCCCTATCATTTTCCCTTTTCAGTATAACTAATATAATGTTAACACTGTCCCTAACAACCATGTCACTCATGTTTATCACATCTGCTTGTTATGTTAGCCAGGTATAGTTTGTCAGTGCAGTCAGTAACATAGCAGACTAAAAGGTAAGAGAGCATATTTTTGCAGCTCAGCAGACAACGGTGGTGGATTGTGTCTTCGGAGTGTTGATTTCACACTACGTTGTTAGTTGGTGAGACACAATGCTGGAAAGTAAATAAAGAACGTCCATTTTTGCTCTCCATGACAACATTCTTATAGCTAACTAGTTAACCACATAGCTACTTTCTTACCTTGTCAGCTGAATGGAAGCTAATGTGTGAACCTATATTCACCAAACTGTTTTGTTCAGGATTCACAGTTTGGTACCACCTTCAATCAAAAAAATTCCAGTCATTGCATTTATAAAATGTAATATTTAAAAGTCTGGTTATCCATCGTTGAAAGTTTTGTCCTGAACTTTAATAGCAAAATATGGTTTAACACTCCTGCCACTGTTTATCTCTTGACTCGGCAGGTTTAAATACTTTTTGTTTTACAACCTGCCACTAACTGACTGGCAGTATTAATATAGTCAGCATTTGACTGCTACTAAACAGTACAACTGATGTTTATTTAGCTATTTATTTTAGTTGTATTTGGTCAGCAGTTGACTGATACTAAACATAAAGAACTGATTTTAATTGAGCTATTTCTTGTCTTTGTATTTATTATTTATTTTCTCAGTGTTCATTTCTAGAATTTGTTGACAATTTATAATAACAATGTCAAATATTCTTTGATAAAAATATTTGTGAACGAAAGCAGCCTTCTAAGTACCTTTGCATTGTCATATTGGTGCAAAATTGGTGCAAAATCCACATAGAAAAGGTCTGTTATCATTCCAGCTCAAAAATTTACTATATCGGCCACCATATCGTTAATTGGTGAATTTTGCCCCTCTAAAATTGGTACAGTGCAAGTGTTTGTGTCACTAAATAGTCTTTTTCACACTCTGCATATTTAGAGTGTGGCATTGTGAATACACAGAACACATGTGGGGAGGGACACAGGCAAGACAACTCAGTTTCCAAGGAAAAAACGAATGTTTGCAGCACTCAGAGACGAAGAACCTCCAGCGTTTGAACAGTCTATTTTAAACATGAACATGCACATGAACGATGCAGTCATGTTAGGTTTGGCTTCACCGGATGGCAGATGTGTCAATCAAACTAAAATCTGTACTTATATAGCACCTTTTTAACCTTAACAGTATTCAAAGCACTTTACACTATGACACATTCACCCATTCATACACACACCAATGGCCTGCCATTGGGAGCAACTTGGGGTTCAGTGTCTTGCCCATGGACACTTCGGCATGTGGGCCAGGAGTCGAACCACCAATCCTGCGATTAGTGGCCAACCCACTCTAACAACTGAGCCACAGCCACCCGATACATTGCAGTGCAGTGGTTCTCAACTGATATAGCTTCAGAACCCAGATTATACACTGGCCATTAAGTGCTGACCCTACTCCGTACTAAAATGGTTTATCAAATGAAAGTAAATGAAAATGTCCTTAAAATCAAACATTTACATTTATATTACCATAAACTGCATAGGCCAAACAATATGTAAACTTAACAAGACATGTGCCTCATGAATTTAAATGGATTCATGCTCTCTGCAGCCAATAATTTTTTAATCACAAAAATATATTGTGGACAGTATAAACCCTGTTTATCCTAACTGCAAGTAAACATGTATTGAGTTTATTATTTAATTTTGCCATGCATAATTTTGTTCTTGGTTTTTGAGGTTTAGGGCATGTCTCACAACCCTACAAAGCTATTTTGGCTAGCTTTTACCAAGTGAAGAATTTACGCAAAACTAACTCAGTGTTTGATTAGGTGCACAGTCCACGACCCTGCCAGAACAGACCAAAGACCCATTTTTGGGTCGCAACCCACCATTTGCGAACGACTAGTGTATTGTGTCCAGTATACAATTTTCACAGCGAGAGACTCTGATAAACATGATAATGTAGACCATTTAGACTGCAGCTCAAGAATTAATGATAGTCCTGTGTACAAAATCCAGTAAACAGAGAGTGGTTGTGCATCACTGTAGATGGAGCCAGCAAGGCCAATCAAAGAAGTGGACAAGTTCTTGGATATGCAATTTTAAACAGTAGGTCCACTGCTTTGGCTTCAAGCATTTTGCTGCTGTAATGGCAAAGGTTTATTCACTCTCTTTATCTCTCTCTCTGTTCCAAAACCCAGCAAACTGCCTTGCATACATAGTCAACATAGGAAACCTTTTAAGTCAGCATCATTAACGGAACCTCATAAGTGACCGACATGGAGGACTATAAATTAGCAGCAACTATGTCAGGGGTCTGCAACCTATTTGATATGGAGTGCCCTTTTTAATTTTCCTTGTTGAAAGGATAGTTCAATATTTTGTAGTTCAATATTTAAAAGTTCCTTGTTAAAGAGATATATTAAAGTCTTTTTTTTCCTATAAATCTTCACTTATTTTCTTCTTATTTTTTTTTTGCATTCTTCATGCATATTGCCACCTTCTGGGCAAGAAGGAGAATGTCTACACTGTATATATTAAACCACTAGAGTCGTATGGATAACGTTTATCCATTTGTGTGCTTTTAGGAGCTTCAAAGTTCTGACCACCATTCACTTTATCGTGTACTGTAAGGGACCAACAGAACTGAGATATTCTTCTAAAAATATTTGTATTTTTATATACATCTGTGATGGCATAAGGGTGAGTAAACGATAAGAGAATTTTCATTTTTGGGTGAACTACTGTATCCATTTAATGGTTAGTGTTGATGGAAGCAAGAAAACCTGTCTGTTTGTAAAAGAAATGTGTTAACACAATTAATATCACACATTTTATTATTTGAATTGTGACCTAGAAATTGTTTGAAATCTGAAATATTTCTTATCCATTTTATGTCATTGTAACATTTTTTCTTCAAATTTAGAATCAGATTCAGATTTTTGAACTCCATGATGTGTTTATGTTTGCTCTTTTCCCTTAAAGGAATATTCATTTTCAATACAAATCAAGCTTAACTGACAGCATTTGAGGCATAAAGTTAATTGCCACAAACAATACATTGAACTCATCCCACATTTTCTTAAAAAAAAAAAATAAAAAAGCAAAAATGTAGGTTACAATAAAGCACTTGCAATGGATGTGAATAATAATGATAAAACTATTCCCTTATATTTAGCATTGGGAACTCCAATTTAGTGAGTCAGTTTATTCAGATGCATTATGTAAATGAACTAGCTCATATAAAGGTTTCACTTATTCACTTAGGCCCCTGATTGGCCTTAAAGGGACTTTGCTTTCTTTTTCTTGAAGTTAATTGCTGCTGTTTATCACTATAAATACATAGTCTATGTATTTGTATGTTGACTATGTATACATATGCTGCTGTTTATCACTATAGACACAGTTTTATAAAATATGGTGTTTCTACTGGTACAAGGGAATAAACAGACTCTGTCTGTATGGTTGAATTACTGTACTGCAGTTCAGTCCTCCAAAGGCTGCTGCAGTTACAACCTACTCTTACAATAGACTTATTCCTAAAGCACTCAAGGTCAACTAAGTATGACAGCATAGAGGGAAGAAGTCGAGCAGAGCAGTGAAGATTCATTAAAGGTGAGGAAAGGAAGGGGGAGAGAGGGACAGTGACCTTGATTTCATTACTTTCTATTTTTTCACATAAGCACATAAATCTGATTTATTTTTCAAATCTGATCTTTTGAACTGATCAATATGTGACATCCAGCAATCTAATATTTCTGAATAATGACCGCGCATCTGGAGATAAAGCGATATTTCACTGGTCATCCGGGTATTAAGATTTATCTTTCCTACTTCTCGCATCACTTTGCGATCTCTGCAAGAAAGCTAATAAATATATTTAAACTCAATTGAATATTTCATGACCATTTATTTATTATTTATTTAGCAAGCAGTCAGATGGATATTTTCACAACATAAACATCATTAGAACTTTGATACAAACCAGAGGTGAAATTCAGCTGTTTCAAGAGACTATGCATTTTTTCTTCTAACACAATAATGTTATTAAATATTAAATCATTATTTAATGGCTATTTAATTTCTTTGTTAAGTATCCATATAATAAGTGGCATTATTGACAGTCAGCTGGTCATTTTTAGCTAAATAAACCACCTTCTCAAGTTCCTGACGAACCTTTGAAGTTTTATTTTACGATAATGACCGACTAACTGTAGATTATTCCTGACACATAGTGCATTCTGCATAGTTCACTATTGTCAGGTTCTCGACACTTTAGTTAAGTGTTTCTTTAGTGTTGGGACCTGGCACCTGTGTTCTGTGTCGTCCTGTATTTGTTTTAGTCTTGTCTCTTGTGTCAGGATTTGGCCACTTCGTTTGGTCTTGTTTCTTGATTTTTGTGAATTCTATCACTCATGTTTTTTCTCTTGTTTTATGAGTGTATTTGGCTTTGTGTTTTTTCACTGTAATGTGCACTCGTGTCAGTTCAGTCTTAGGTGATAACTATGCCTTCTTGTTTGCCTCGTTATTGGTTTATTAGTTTCACTTGATTCCCTGATTACCCTCCTTACTTCCCTCCCTATTTAATCTCCCTGTTTTCTCTTTTCTGTGTCCTGTTCCTCCAGCCCAGCCAGTCTATTAATTCGTCTGCTCTGGACTGAGAAGTTTTCCCCTTTGGGATCATTTCTGTTTGTTTTGTTTGTTTTTCTATTAATAAAACCCATTGTTGTTACACTACACTTGAATCTTCACCTCTCTCTGCATGTATCCTGACAACTATTTGCAGAAAGAGTGAGTGATGGACAGGGCTGGACTGATAATCTGGCATACCGGGCATTTTCCCGGTGGGCCAACGCACTTCAGTGGCGGACTGTACATCAAGGGAACCGTGGGGGCCAGTAGGTCGGCTGTGAAATGTGTCGAATGGGCCACGCTAAGCAAAAATGTGCCGCTGCGTTATGCAACACGGACAACAGAACGGCGCTACGATATGAAAAAGGACAGCAAACACCCCACCGCCTGTCAACAGTTGGGCCAGTTGCCATGTACAATCCCTGGGCCAAATTCTCTTCCTAGTCCAGCCCTGGTGATGGAGTATTCAAGCATGGCTCCTGAGATATTGTGCCCTTTATATGATGTTATATTTCCTTAAACTACTTGAAATCCAAGGTGACTATTCAGGCTGATACTCATTCCAAAACAATCTGATTCAAATCACATGTGGATTTCAAATCATTCTTTCTTTCTTTTTTTTTTTTGGATGTGTCAAATATAGTGTATGTGTATAATATATATACACTCACCTAAAGGATTATTAGGAACACCATACTAATACTGTGTTTGACCCCCTTTCGCCTTCAGAACTGCCTTAATTCTACGTGGCATTGATTCAACAAGGTGCTGAAAGCATTCTTTAGAAATGTTGGCCCATATTGATAGGATAGCATCTTGCAGTTGATGGAGATTTGTGGGATGCACATCCAGGGCACGAAGCTTCCGTTCCACCACATCCCAAAGATGCTCTATTGGGTTGAGATCTGGTGACTGTGGGGGCCATTTTAGTACAGTGAACTCATTGTCATGTTCAAGAAACCAATTTGAAATGATTCGAGCTTTGTGACATGGTGCATTATCCTGCTGGAAGTAGCCACCAGAGGATGGGTACATGGTGGCCATAAAGGGATGGACATGGTCAGAAACAATGCTCAGGTAGGCCGTGGCATTTAAACGATGCCCAACTGGCACTAAGGGGCCTAAAGTGTGCCAAGAAAACATCTCCCACACCATTACACCACCACCACCAGCCTGCACAGTGGTAACAAGGCATGATGGATCCATGTTCTCATTCTGTTTACGCCAAATTCTGACTCTACCATCTGAATGTCTCAACAGAAATCGAGACTCATCAGACCAGGCAACATTTTTCCAGTCTTCAACTGTCCAATTTTGGTGAGCTCTTGCAAATTGTAGCCTCTTTTTCCTATTTGTAGTGGAGATGAGTGGTACCTGGTGGGGTCTTCTGCTGCTTTTGTAGCCCATCCGCCTCAAGGTTGTGCGTGTTGTGGCTTCACAAATGCTTTGCTGCATACCTCGGTTGTAACGAGTGGTTATTTCAGGCAAAGTTGCTCTTCTATCAGCTTGAATCAGTCGGCCCATTCTCCTCTGACCTCTAGCATCAACAAGGCATTTTCGCCCACAGGACTGCTGCATACTGGATGTTTTTCCCTTTTCACACCATTCTTTGTAAACCCTAGAAATGGTTGTGCGTGAAAATCCCAGTAACTGAGGAGATTGTGAAATACTCAGACCGGCCCGCCTGGCACCAACAACCATACCACACTCAAAATTGCTTAAATCACCTTTCTTTCCTATTCTGACATTCAGTTTGGAGTTCAGGAGATTGTCTTGACCAGGACCACACCCCTAAATGCATTGAAGCAACTGCCATGTGATTGGTTGATTAGATAATTGCATTAATGAGAAATTGAACAGGTGTTCCTAATAATCCTTTAGGTGAGTGTATATATATATATATATATATATATATATATATATATATATATATATATAATGTATGTATATGTATGTAAACACTGTGCCCCACTGATAAATTGGAGATATTTGTGAACATCTGGATTTTCAGTATAATGTGCTTATATGTGTAAAAAATATGTTGGCTGAAATTAAGTATGACATTGCAAAGCATTTTTTTTTATTATAATTTGCAGAATTTCGTAAGAAAAAATGCAGTAATGTGATTAAAAACTGTAGAGACAACAGATCAGAATCATGGGGAATGCTTATGACAGTGAAATGGAATGAGAGAAGCCATTTGAGAGCAATAACAACTGAACATCGTTAGTCACGGCCATGAAATAATTTCACGCAGGGTATTGGACAACAGAATTGGACATCTGGCAGCTTTTTTCATTCAATCTTTCCATGCTCCTCTGAGAAACTACCTTACTGTCAGAGCCTATTTTAAGAGTATTTCCATAGGGCCTGAGTTCCCTTCCGAGGGAACTCGCACTGCGTCGTTGAAAAGGACTCTTTGGGGAACGCTCCTTAGCGTGCGCCTCTGAAGTATGAATGAAACTATTCCAATCTTGATTGGTGTTGCGTCATGACGTAACGTGACGGCATAACCGGATGCATAAAAGTGACGCCGGCACACACACACATTAGCTTTCGCTCTTCAGCAAACGCTCTATGTATATTGTTTGTCTTATTTGGTGTTGTTTGTCCTATTTAAAAGAATTATGGCCACCGAACAGTTCAAGAAGTGCGTGCACCCCTGCCCTCGTTTTATTAGGGGTAGGGACACGCACGATTTGTGTGTGAACTGTTTGGGAGCGCAGCTCGCACAGGCAGCTCTCGAGGGATCTGCCTGTGAAAGCTGTGAAGCACTACCCCTGAGAGTGCTGCGCTCCCGGTTGGCATGCTTTGATGAGCACGGTCAGGCTCACGTTCCCCACGGTTCTGGTCCCGCGTCTGTTGAGGCAGCGCGGCGATTGAGATCGTGGGGTTCGCAGCGGGATCTTGCAGATGAGAATGAGACTGCTCTGGCACTTTCTCATTCTTCGTTTGAGGACCCCGAGCCTACTGTGAGTGGTGCAGAAGCCCGCGTCGCGGCTTCTTCTGCCCACGATCAGGTCCCAATGCTCGAGCTCTCTGCTTCCGAGGAAGTGGAAATGCTCAGCATTGATGTGGACGACCATGAGCCAAGCACGCTGGGTTTCGGCCAGGCTTATGAGGAGCTGGTTCAGGTTGTGACGCGTGCTGTGGCCAGACTTAACATTAGCTGGCCACAAAATGAGCAGGGAACGCACGTCGGAAGCAAATTAGATGAGCGTTTCCTGCAGCACACGTCACAAACCCAGCGCCGGGGTTTGCCGTTTTTCCCCGATCTCCACAAAGAGATCTCGAGATCGTGGGATAAACCACATTCGTCCCGTGTCTCCACCCCCAGTGTGGTCGATTACAGCTATGTTTTAGGGGCACGGGATATGGGCTATGGGAAGATGCCTGGTGTGGAGGAGGCTTTAGCCGGTTACCTCTCTCCTGAGTCAGCATCTTCCCGTTAAATCCCGGCGCTGCCTAGTAAGCCCTGCAGAGATACATCTGCATTAGTAAGCAGGGCTTACATGGCAGCAGGTCGGGCTGGTTCATGCCTGCACTCTATGGCGATTTTGCAGGCGTACCAGGCCGATCTCCTGAAAGATTTAGAGGGGGAGGGGCCAACTCCGAAGATAGCTGGAGTTAGCGAGAGCCGCAGATCTGTCTCTCCAGGCCACTAAAGAGATGGCCCGCGCTATTGGCCGCTCTATGGCAGCTATGGTGACCACGGAGAGGCATCTGTGGCTAAATTTGTCGGGAATAAAAGAAAAAGACCCCTTTTTGCTTGATGCCCCGCTCTCGCCCTCTGGCCTGTTCGGCGACGCCGTTACATCGGTCGTCGACAGGTTTCAGGAGGCGAGGAAACAATCTGCGGCGTTCAAGCAGTTTCTCCCCCGTAAATCCAAGTCTAAATCAAGTAGGGTGGGGCAAACAGATCAGCCCCAGCCTTCAGTCAGCTCCTCGCACCACGCAGAGCAAAAGGAGAGCGTTTCCTCTAGAGCCCCTCCTCCAGGAGCTTGGCAACAGAGGAAACGCTCCCAGCGGAAGCCCTCCAGCCAGGGGGCCGACCTGAGGGACATCCTTAAGGCTAGGAGGGCTTCGGGGAAGAGGTCCTAACTGGTGTGGTAGAACCTCGGAGGGCTCCTCGCAGCGAAGCCCTCAGGAAATCAGTGTCGGTTTCCCGCCGTCTCTGACGCTTCGGGCCACACCAATTTCAAAATTGTGCGTCAAAAAATAAAAAACACACATCAATTGTGGTCACAAGAACTGTATCGACCAAATCCTGCCGGTATCCCGCTTCAGGAGGTCGAGAACAGTGCGCGAAAAACACCCGAGAGGCTGGTTCCCTTATTAGATTTTGTAGAGGCATGGAATCATCTTCCCAACATATCTGCATGGGTCCTGCATATAATAAAATCAGGGTACAGACTGCAGTTCGGGCACCACCCCCCCAAATTCTCTGGGGTGGTGCAGACTACAGTGGTTCCGGGGCAGGCTCAGGTGATGGAACAAGAAGTGCAATCTCTGCTGCTGAAGAAGGCCATAGAACGTGTTCCTGATTCAGACAGGGAGTCCGGTTTTTACAGCTGGTACTTTATAGTTCCAAAAAAGGATGGGGGGTTGAGGCCGATTTTAGATCTCAGAGTTTTGAACCGGTCTCTGAGGAGTTTCAGGTTCAAAATGCTTACTATTCCTGTCATCGTGAGTCAGATCAGATCCGAGGACTGGTTTGTCACGATAGATCTAAAAGACGCCTATTTTCATGTATCCATCCTTCCATGTCACAGGAGGTTCCTGAGGTTCGCTTCGGGGCTGAAGCTTACCAATATCGGGTTCTTCCGTTCGGCCTAGCACTATCTCCCCGCACATTCACCAAATGTATGGATGCAGCTCTTGCTCCACTGAGACTTCAGGGCATCCGTATACTGAATTATATCGACGACTGGCTCATTCTGGCCCAGTCTCGAGAAATGGCGGATCGGCATCGAGATGTCGTTCTTGGCCACATTCGAAGTTTGGGGTTGAGACTCAACACAAAAAAGAGTGTGTTACAACCATCCCAGTGCACAACATTTCTGGGCGTTGTGTGGAACTCGGTTACGATGCAGGCACGCATGTCTCCTGCACGTATCGAGTCCCTTATGGCGATGGTGGCCGGACTAAAGCTAGGCCAGGCCATCACTGTTAAGCAATTTCAAAGACTGCTGGGCCTCATGGCAGCGGCATCCAACATTGTACCTTTGGGCCTTCTACACATGAGGCCCCTCCAGTGGTGGCTGAAAGCCAAGGGGTTTTCCCCCAAGGGGAATCCATTTCGTATAATCAGAGTAATGCGCAGGTGCCTTCGTTCTCTGCTAATATGGAAGAAACCTTGGTTCCTGTCCCAAGGGCCAGTGTTGGGAGCGTCATGTCGCCGGAAGACCGTTTCGACAGACGCCTCCCTCACTGGCTGGGGCGCGGTCATGGACGGCCGCTTTGCCAGGGGTCTGTGGCAGGTCCATCATCATTCTTGGCACATAAACTGTCTAGACATGTTGGCTGTGCTCAGGGCTCTGAGGAGCTTCCTTCCAGACATCAAAGGTTACCATGTCTTAGTACGTTCGGACAATACATCAGTGGTAGCTTATCTGAACCGACAAGGAGGACTCAGATCGCGCCCTCTGTGCAGACTGGCGCATCAGATAATTCTTTGGTCCCAAGGGAAAATACTGTCTATCAGAGCAATATATATTCCAGGGGTTCAGAATCAGGGAGCAGACATCCTGTCGAGGCAGGGGCTGAGGCTCGGGGAATGGAGACTTCATCCAGAGGTGGTGAAGTTGATGTGGGACAAATTTGGACCATCGGAAGTGGATCTATTCGCGTCTCGAGAGACGTCCCACTGTCCACTTTGGTTCTCCCTCTCACATCCAGCCCCACTGGGGTTGGACGCCATGGTACAGGCTTGGCCGAGGCTTCGCCTGTACGCATTTCCCCCGATCGCTCTGCTCCGGGAGTCCTGGAAAGGGTCCGCCAAGAGGGCATCAGTCTTCTTCTGGTTGCCCCGATGTGGCCGGCCCAGTATGGTTCTCAGACATAATTTCACTCCTGATAGCTCCGCCATGGCAGATTCCTCTGAGGAGGGATATGTTGTCTCAGGCAGGGGGCACAGTCTTCCACCCTCGTCCAGAGCTGTGGAAACTGTGGGTCTGGCCCCTGAGGGGTTCAGTACCTAAATGCTGGTCTATCAGCGGGGTGGTTGAAACCATACTTAGCTCTAGGGCTCCGTCTACTAGGAGATTAAATGGCCTCAAGTGGAATGTGTTCTCCACTTGGTGTAGAGAACATGAATTAGATCCAGTTAACTGCCCGGTGGCTTCAGTTCTGGAGTTTCTTCAAGATCGTTTCTCTCGTGGTCTCTCCCTTCCACACTTAAGGTGTGCGTGGCTGCCATTTCGCCGTTCTATGCACCACTGAGTGATGGGCCTCTGGGGAGCCACCAGCTGGTCATTCGTTTTCTCCGTGGTACATGGAGGATGAGACCGGCAACCAGGTCCAGGGTTCCTGCCTGGGACCTGGCGGTGGTTCTCGAAGGGTTATCCCTGGCCCCCTTCGAACCCCTTCAGTCGGCTTCACCCAAGGACCTGACGTTCAAGATGGCTTTTCTCTTAGCTATTACCTCTCTAAAGAGGGTGGGTGATCTTCAAGCCCTGGCAGTGACGCCAGCTTGCTTGGAGTTTGCCCCTGGCGGAGTTAAAGCCATTTTGCACCTGAGACCTGGCTATGTGCCTAAGGTGCCGTCTAACACGGCACGGTCTACGGTCCTGCAGGCATTTCATCCTCCACCTCATGTGTCGGCAGAAGAAGAGAGGCTCTATTTGCTATGCCCTGTCAGAGCTTTGAGCGTTTACCTCGAGAGGTCCTCTTCCTGGAGGAGGTCGGACCAACTGTTAGTGTGTTTTGTGTCACCTAGGAAGGGGCTCCCTGCCTCGAAACAAACCATTAGTAATTGGATTGTTCAGGCTATTATCTCGGCCTACAAGGTGCACAATTTGCCTTCACCTTTGGCCGTAAGGGCTCATTCAACTAGAGGCATGGCGTCCTCTAGGGCTCTCTTATCGGGAGTACCCCTCCAGGAGATCTGTGAGGCAGCCGGTTGGGCTACCCCGCACACTTTCATCAGGTTTTATAGTCTGCACCTCCCTAGTACGCCTGGCGCACGTGTGCTCTCGTCCTAGCTGAGTGCCTGAGTTCAGTTTCACCCTAGGGCAGGCCTTTTTCGGTCGCGTGGCCTAGTGGGCATTCGTTCCCCAAAGAGTCGTTTTCAACGGCGCAGTCGCGAGTTCCCTCGGAAGGAGCGTCTCGGGTTATGACTATAACCCTTGTTCCCTGAGAGGGAACGAGACACTGCGTTGTCCTGCCACGTCCCTCAAGGCCTGAGAGCGGCTTGCTTCATCGCTAGGCTAATGTGTGTGTGTGCGGCGTCACTTTTATGCATCCGGTTATGCCGTCACATGTTACATCATGACGCAACACCAATCAAGATTGGAATAGTTTCATTCATACTTCAGAGGCGCACGCTAAGGAGCGTTCCCCAAAGAGTCGTTTTCAACGACGCAGTGTCTCGTTCCCTTCTCAGGGAACAAGGGTTATAGTCATAACCCGAGACGTTTTCTGTACATGTTGTTTGAAGCTGTGAATAGATTTATGAATAATAAAGCAAATTAGCATTGGTACTCCTACTATAATAAATTAGGTATATGTGAACACAAATGCAACACTACATCCATCTTGCTAAGAATAGAAATAATTTATTTTAGAATGACAGAATGAGGTGCTGTTTTACAAACAGATGCAAAATACTTTGAGTCATAATTTCTAACTGCCCAAATACTGGAGCAGCAGGGTTATGTGCTTTTTAAACATGCCATGTTCAGCTGCAATGGGATTTCACTTACAGTAAGAGTAATTTTATAGTTATGTAAGTCTCTCTGCAGGGGGGCTCTATTAAATTGGACAGGAAATTCAAACTGTCCATCTTTGGAGTGAGAAATGTGTGATAAACTGACACAAAAAGGCTGACACAAATATTCATCTACACTTTGTGAGCTAACAAGACACTACTGGACACTACTGCCTTGGCTTTGAAAACTAGCTTGAATGTGATTTAGCTACTGAAGTTGTAATTGTATTTGAATAAATTTGACCCATACGGTGTAATCTCATTAAATACGTCATAATGTTGAACATGGTAAATTGTTATTTTT
The DNA here is from genome assembly GCF_025860055.1 of Xyrauchen texanus. Classification (NCBI taxonomy): domain Eukaryota; kingdom Metazoa; phylum Chordata; class Actinopteri; order Cypriniformes; family Catostomidae; genus Xyrauchen; species Xyrauchen texanus. Next base: position 33,204,097 of record NC_068304.1, on the reverse strand, counting down.
AAAAGGAGACTCGCACCTTGAGCACCTGGACACCACTCTCATTTACATAGGTGAAGTTATGATGTCAGTGCAGAATAAACAAGTTTGTTGTTGACCTGAATGATCTGAATAAATCATTATTCCCTGTCCCGCAACAAACAAAAACCACCAGGCATTTTGTATTAAGGAAGCAAAGGACCCCAAGTTGCAACATTGTGTATTTGTAGATATTTGTGTATACTGTATGTTCTAACCCACGTCCATTTTTGTACATTTGGATAGACACTGAAACGTACAACATCAACATATAAAAGAGTAGGGGGCCAGGGTATCTCATTGGTAAAGATGCTGGCTACCACTCCTGGAGTTTGCTAGTTCACTATCTTAAATCCCAGGGCGTGCTGAGTGACTCCAGCCAAGTCTCCTAAGCAACCAAATTGGCCTGGAAGCACATGGGGTAACCTCCTCGTGGTTGCTATGATGTGGGACGCGTGGTGAGTTGAGCACGCATGCCGTGGTGGATCCGTGAAGCCTCCACATGCGCTATGTCTCCATGGCAATGTGATAAGATAGGATTCACATCATTTTCTCTCAATCCATGATTGCTTGGGAAATAAATTATTACAGCATTCAATTAAATTGGTGGATCAATGGTTATTGAAGAAAGAGCAATTCAAAGGAATGCAGTTTAGGAAAGAGTATTCTATAACATCAAATCACTCCACTAAATTATATTTAAAAAAGTCACGAGAGATCATCCTTTTTAAAGAAAATCCATGCTGGAAGAGCACTCACACTGACAGGAAAAACAGATAGTAAAACAAACGTGTGTTTGTGTTGAAAATCTAATTAAACGAATTATGTAATAACGAACCTAAGCGTCAAACTGATATTGAAACTGATATTTACAATATCTCATTGCACTCACAGAAGTTCAGAGAAATGTATAGGACTGACAACCATATTTAATAATGGGCTGTCTCTCAAATTGGCCTCAAAGAGCTTCAAGGAGCTGATCGAATACTGCCTGTATGAATGAATAAAAGGAGTCAATCCTCGTTTCTATTGTCACAACAGGTGTCAATAATATCTGTAACTCTAGTGACAGTGGCAAATTTTATTTAAAAGATGGCAATATCTGCTGGTTGCGTGCTGGGCACAAAGCTGATGGGAGCATGCCCACTATCTGGTGGATAGACATAAAACAGGATATAAAACCTTAGGATGACATACAACTTATATCAGCATCTCTGTGAGTTACCATAATCTGCAATACATTCACGAGAAGCACGGTGTGTGTGCAGAAGAGAGTGTAATTTCATTTTATGATGCTACAGACATATAGTTGTCCACTGCAGTTCTTAATTGAGAGATTAATCAAACTCTTATTTGGTAGTGAGTCCTGAAATAAAATACATAAAAATAAAACAAAAAGGCAAAATAAGTCACACTGATTATAAAATTTGGATTTCAATCTCTGTCCTATCCGAACTGCACTCTGATATCAAATGGACAACTTTATTATGTTGTTGCGTGAACGCAGTTAAAGAGACTCTGTGACATTACACTTCCAATTTTACAAATATCAACACTCAACAAGCTCCCTCCATCAATCCATCCATCCATCCATCCATACAAGCCTTAACTTTATTATTGCAGAGAGCAAATCTGATTTAGTGAAGTAAACTGATGCCAGGATGACAATCAGTGTGAGAAGTGGGTATAAAAACAAAATCTAAACCTGCTTTGAAATGTGTTATATCTAGCATAAAGAGCAAACAGTTCTGAAAGTGGTGAAATGGTGAAAAGCTAAAGTAAATACAGTACATTTAATGTCTTTAATGGTCTTCCATTACATTTAGAAATTTGGCAGATCCTCTTATTCAAATCAAATTCAATGCATTCTAGGTACTGGGTACTGTTTATCATATCAGTATATGTGTTCCCTGAGAACTGAACCCCTGAATGGATATACAGTATAACTAGGTAACTAGGATTGACAAAAAAAGAGATTCTCATTGCCTGCATTGAATCAGGTTCAAAAACAAAATCAGAGAACTTTGCCAATATTCCTAAAATTGGAACATTAGAAAAAAACAAAAACAAAAAACAACCCACAAACACATCTGCCCAAACATGCAGCAAGTCAGTTGTAAACGAATAAGTGCAAAACAACTGTCTTCCATCATGTCTCTCATTGGATGCTATTTGACCAAAATTGGCAATGGGTAAATGTATTTTATCCAATTTCATGACATTTTATAATAAATGGGAAAACGCTACCAATAGCTAGACATTTAATCAAATATAATGAAAATTCCACATAATTCTGTGAGGCTTGTGAGGAAACCAGATATGGTACAATTACTCATAAAATGGATCATTCAGATGCCCTGCAGCAGTTTGATTACCACTTAAGTTTACATTTCGATTAGTCGACAGAAAATGGTTTTCAAATAGTTTGAATCATTTATGTTTAAGTGATTGATAAAATTGACCCTTTTTTGATCCTTGTTCAGTCTATCACATCTAAAAAAAATGCTGTTTTACTGGATTTTTGTTAAAATTTCATCCAGTATATACTTTAAACTATTTGCCAACGGGATAAGAAAACTTAGTTCAAATGAAAAACAAGAACATTTCTTACCCTATTGGAAAATATATTTTTCCCGTTTTAAGCATAAACCTCATAAAGATTTGCTAAATTTGTCTGAAAACAAGACTATTGTAACTCCCAGGTATGAGCATTTCTTCTAGAATGATCTAACATTAGTAAATTAATTAGTAAAGCCATTGGAATAAATTAAAAAAACGTCCCCTTGTGGTAAAGGATATCCTTTAATTAAATGCCTTCTTTTTAAATGAACTATCAAAAGCGTCTGAAATCCCCCACATGTTTAATTGTGGAGTACTAGAGCAGAAAACTGCCTGAGGCAAAATACATTTATTGGAATTAGATGATTCCCATTACACAATGATCGATTTTTCTTTTTTGACACAACTAGGTTTGCCACTTTTTAAGGAACAATTAAATGGGGGGGGTTCACCAATTTCACCGTGACACCATCTGACTAGCTTATAAATGCGGGACGATCCCCTATTTTACGGGACGTGTGGCAACCCTAGACACAACCTGCATGCTGAACAAGCCAACACACATTTCAGTGTTCTTTGAGGGAATTCACAGAAAAAGAGAGATGCACATGAACATTAGCTATGAAACAGGGAAGAATTCTGTGAAGTATCCAGTCCTGATTTACTGCTCACTTTGGCAAAAATCTGTCAATGGAAGTGTCTGGGTTAAGGAAACCAAGGTGTGACATCATTAATGTAAGAATAGTGAGAGCTTCACTTGTAAAATGCTAACTAGGGAAATGGCAGCTATTTTTAGTGTAACACTTGATGTGACTATTTATTTCCCCTATAGCTGAACAGGTTGGGCATGCTCATTAAACCACTCTTTTTCAGCTGAATGGATCTTCATTACTGGGTAAAACTCACTGCCACGTGACAGGAATTTTCCAGGATTTTAACAGGCGCTACCTGTGTTCAGCAAAGCATGAAGCTTATCAGTGCCCGACCACAAAGACTTGTCAGTGTTCTAGACCAATACTGTCAATCCATTATTTTTATATTCATGCCTCCAGGGAAGGTTCCCACTTCCATTTTTTGACATTCAGTTTTTAGTGAGCTTTATACTGTAAATGGCAACAAACAATTGGAGAGGATTGTGGGGGAGCCTAACTGTACCCATTACTCAGCTGAGTTTCACCGCTGATATTTTAACATATGAATAGTAGGCTACCACAAAATTGTCATTATTTACTAATCCTCATGTAATTTCAAACTTGTAAGCAATCAAAAACAAAATAGATTTTTTTAAATCTTTGCTCAAAGCTATTTTCCATATGACGACAGTTCAATTGTGATCACAGCGCTCAGGCTCCAAAAAACTTTGCGAGGAACAAAACAAAATGTAAGGAGAGATTCAGAGAAAATACTGCATATCCCTCCCGTGGAGTCAGGGCTGTTTCCAGGCATAGGCGAAATAGGCGGTTGCCTAGGACGTCACCTGCTGGGAGGGTGACAAAGAGGAGGCCTCTGCCATACAACACCCCCCAAAAAACAATCATGTTTAGCATCATAGAAGCCATATTTTATAACTATATTTATATAGTAATTAATATATTATATTATACTACAGTTAGTTCCAGTCCTCGAATCCGATTGAATGAGACACATTCCATGAGTACTGATGTCTCAGAACATCAACACTCAGACAATTCACTGTTTGTATCACTCTGCTTGTGTTCGTGGCATTCTAAACTAAAGTGTAAGAACAGCACATATGTATAAAAGAGTTATGTGTGTCTTTTAATTTTTCCCTGTGGCTATAAAGATTTTACACAGCAGATGGCAACAAAAGACAATTTTTTTGTGTTATGAACCAGTAAAGAATGACGTGCATCGAGACAGAGCACATCATTTTCTCTCAATACATGATTGCTTGGATTACTACTGCAATATTACAGCTGGGAAATACAGTTTAACTAACAGCTTCAGCATTAAGGCTGCTCAAATCTGAGAGAGACAAAAGACGGAGTAATCAAAACCAGAATTCCCATTTTCTTCAAGCTGACTAATACTACACTACTGCTTTACTAATGGCTTGTTAGAAACAGCCCAAGCTATCATTGCTAGTTCTGAAGTGATATTTTTTAATTAAGCATCTTTTGATCTAGCAACGCCAGATACTGATCTGTGGAGAAAGAAAGTAGCTCAAATGCGGCAAAACAATTCCTAATTTTTATTATATTCTTGATCTTTGAACTGTTGTATAAAAACAATATCACACTCGCAATAGTGCTGTATGGCCCTAAATCAGCACACTTGCTTGTGTGATATTGCTTGAATAATATTCAAATGGGTTCCAAAAAATAAATAAATAAGAGTTAAGTTGTAGTTTTTGCACTCCTTGTTCATTCACATTGGTGTGGTGATAATGTATTCCTCCTTTTTATAATGTATTCCTCTTTTGTAAGTCTGCTTTGGATAAAAGTGTCTGCCAAATGAATAAATCTAAATGTATAAATACAAATTATTAAACATCATTCTTGCTTGTGTTCATTTAGTGAAAAACATTAAACATTTTAAATCTACTTGACTGATAAAAAATACACCTTTTAATCATGGCTGGGCTGGTAATCTGACATACCAGGTATTTTCCCAGACTTTGGGGCCGATCAGGGGCGGACTGGCCATCGGGAGAACCGAGCGGGCCGGTGGGTCGGCCGCATAACGGGCCTAATGGGCCGCGATAAGCTAATAAGCTCCGCCGCGTTATGCAGAATGGACAAAACGGCGCTGCGATATGCAGAAAAGGACAGCGAAATTGATTTTTGATTTTGACTTGATTTGATTTTCAGCAAACAACAACTTTCAACTAAAATTTCGGTTTGTTTCTCACATAAATCACATGGCTTCAAAAAACATAATATAGCAGACAATCACATGGACTACTTTAATTGTGTTTTGGGTCCCTTTGAGGCTTTAAAGCTGTGGTCACTATGAACTGCTGTTGTCTTCCTTTATGTTTGTCAAATAAATAAATAACCGGAATACAGGTTTAAATTTACATGTGAGTAAATAATATGACAAAATATTTTTCATTTAACTTATAAATGTGGATATAATTTATTTACAAATAAATATAAATAACAGAGAGTCTATGAGAGAAAGACACCTAGGAGGCTTTTTCTGCAAATTTGCCTTTTGTTGGGGGCCTTTGGAAAGCAGTTTACAAAGACAGAGCGAGTGTTGTTAACACGCTTGTTTTCCATATTATGGTCCAAAAGGGGTATTAAAAGCATAATGCTGTTCAGATGCCTCCTTATGGTCCTGTGGGTGTAGGGGTGGGCTTTATGGACTAATAGGTAGGATGCCTCTCTTTGGGGACTTGTTGCCATAACAACCTCACGTTACCATAAATAACCTGATAATACTGTAGGAATGGTACTTATGACATTGTCTTGGAAACTCTAAATGAGACTCTTAGATCTTAGGCTCTTGGATCTCTGCTGAGAATGGTCATATCAAGTCAAGCTCTATTGTCATACAATCATTGCAGTACACAAGAAACAAAATGCTATATATACATTGAGAGCACAGTACAAATACAGTATACTACTGCAAGTTCATTGGTCATGATCCTATTTGTGTGTAACAAAATGTGTTTTGGGCATTTTACATGATCTGATTTCTGATTAATTTTTGAACAGATCATATTTAGCTGTTGCTACAGCAACCAATACTTACTCTAGGACATACACAGTCAAATTACAGACAAACAATGGCCATTGTCTTACTGTGGTACATCCTGGGTACTATGCAGAATGCATTGCATTCATTGCGTTTACACTTTTACTCCAGCGAGAAATGCTAGGCAATGTTATTTGATGCTAAATTATTTCAAAGAAAGCAATTTTAAAGAAAATTTCATGGTTGGCTTTCTGGCCATTACATAATAGGACAAGCTCTCCAGAGATCATCTCTGTGGTGTTCAGTGTCTTTCAGTTAAAGGTCGGTAAAGTCTTTGAGACAAGACAATGAATGAATGACCTGTTGTTAAATTGAAATGGAAGTCCAATCATCACGAAGGTCAGAGGTTTTTAAACTGAAGCAAAACACTCAATAGTAGACAATGATCTGATAAAACATTGTTTTACAATTGACTAGTGAGTGAGTTGGTTTGAAAGAACAGGTGGAATTTTAAAAAGCACAAATTCACATTTCAGTCAATAATCTGAGGGAGAACATGTTGACATTTAATAACTAAACAGGATCACTCAGCAGGCCTCCCCATAATACTAATCTCTCCTTTGATCAGGCCAAAACAGCAAAGCCTGGCAAATATGCTCCACAAATTTCCATGAATCAGTTTCATTGCTGTTGACAATGAAATAATATGATTTAAACTTAGATTTTTCATGCCTGATGAAAGCAAAACTCAGAGGGCTTATACATTAATTTTCCAATGAATTAAAATGTTCTGTCACGAGATCCACTGACACTGTTGAAATGAAATTCACCGCGGTGCCTTTAGGACTTCTATGTAATCTCTTTTGCATGTGAAATGAGTAACAGCACTGTGCTGCGGTCACACATGAGGTTTGCAGTCGAGCATAAAATAGATGAATATAATACATTGCAGAGATTCTACCAGCAGGTGGTAATAAAGTTCATGTCCAAACTCAAATTATGTCACTGACGATCAGAGTTGTTGCTGTCTTATGAAACAAAAATGTTTGAAATTTGTATTGGTTTGTATATGGTAAATGGTCTGCACTTATATAGCACCTTTTTAACCTTAATGGTATTCAAAGCGATTTCCACTGTGACTCATACACCCATTCATAAACCAATGGCGTCAGAACTGCCATGCAAGGCGCTAGCCTGCCATTGGAAGCAACTTGGGGTTCAGTGTCTTGCCCAACACTTCGGCATGTGGAGTCATGTGGGCCGGGATTCGAACCACCAATCCTGCGATTAATGGCCGACCCACTCTACCAACTGTGCCTGTTGTCTTGATTTTTAAGTAACTGCAAAAGAATTTGGAGAGGAAAAAATGTCTGGATTTAGTATATTGTTTTGATTATATTAATTTAATTTGAAATGTAATTTGAAGTTAGAAATATTTTTGGAAATTCACATTTCAAGAAATGAATTATATTGTTCAAAATCGACCAGTAGAAGTAAAGTACATGGTAATACAATGACTGTTGATCCTAGTAATAAAAAAGTTACAAATAATAATTACATTTTCTATAATTTAACAAAACATGCATCCAAAATCTGACGTTGAATCACATTTTCTAAGCATATAAAAGCAGTATACATGTATATATATATATATATATATATATATATATATATATATATATATATGTATATATATATAGTTTAAAAACAAATCTGCATGACAGATGACACATAATTGTTAGCATATGACACATTGTTTTATCTATATTCCTCGTCAGTGTTTGTTAGAATTTCGGGCTCTCTCGTCAATTGAGATGTTAACTAAAAACTTCAAATGGGTCACGCAAGTTTTGAACTTTGTGCAACGATAGAGAGAAACCGGATTGAGTAGCATGATCCCACTTTAAGCTCTCCTGTCTGTGAGCACAAACGGTGTATCCTGGACTCACGTGCACTTTCATGCTTCAGATACAGTGCACGTGACAATCATGTAAAACACAACTGCGTGTCAGATGAGAAGCTTATTTAATTAGAATGTGAGAAGTGTCATTGAATTTGGTTTAGATCTGTATTTATCAGTTACTTTACTCACAATGGTGCATCATCCTGGAGGTCTCAACTGAGTGGAGAACATGAGATTACCTCTGTATCATTGAATCACGAATACTACACACACAAGAGACTTCTTGGACTCCCCCCTCTCATGAACCTTACACTCAAGTTTGCACATCTTAGAAACTTCCTGGAAAGCTTTTTTTTAGATATTCACACACACACACACACACACACACACACACACACACACACACACACACACACACACACACACACAAAAGATTCTAAACTCTTGGTTCAATTTTCATTTTATGTGGAAGTCAGCTGTTTTATTGTGCAGTCACACTGTTCAAGGTTGTGAGGGATGTTCTACAAAAGAGGTAGTAAACTGGAATCAATTACAGCTCCTTTGACTCACAGCAATGATGAATTCTCCTAGTATGTCTAGCACATAGACTGTAAAAAAAGATGGACGATGCCCATTCGCTCTTTTCCATTGGTGAGAACTGAAGCCGCCAGTGTCCCGATATGGCGCTGACATCTTGGGACTTGAGTCTGCGCAGTTGCGATTTCGGGACCAGACCTGCACAGTAGTGAGCAGGCAGTAAAGCCGCGATCGAGACATTTTGGCTTCACGTTTGAGGGCTTGTGCGGCACACTTGGTCTAGCACTAGCCATGCTCTGAATGCTAACTGAACAGGAAGGGGGTCATTCCAGTGTGGCCAGACAAGTGGCATACAAAACCAATAGGAAAGAGTGAGGTGTAGCTCAAGTGAGAAACTGTGATTACAGGTTGCTGTTGGGATATTGATGGTATAGTTGTTAAATATCAGGGCTTGAAACAACAAAAGTATAGGTTCAACCCCTTTTCGGTGTGATCCATAAACTATCACTATTGTGCCCTTGAGTAAGATGTGTAACCTCAGAATTATTCAAATACTATACAAATAAATTGAAACTAATAATTATTTTAAACAATAAAAAATTATTATTTTAGATTACATTTTGAAGATGGATTGTTTTCAATGATTACTAACTTCATTCAATGTGACAGCCTTGTGCCATTTAACATAAAAACTTTGTTTCTGTCTGACTGATGCCTTTGCATGTTTCTTGCACTTGTGACTGATGCACTGTCAGAACTCAACAGTCTACTTTTCCTATCACTTCATTAGATACGTAGGTGAGGATGGGAAATAAGGAGAGATATAAGGGAGCAGGGCCGTCGCTAGTACATGGCGATGTGAAATCCGCAGGGGCCTTTGCATGCCCCCGTCGGTAGTGTTCACAGGCCGGGGTCGCGATAGTGATCTCCCCATTGGTAGCTATCTCCAGGGGACCGGATGTAGCGGAAGAACCGATCGTCACGGGCCCCCCGAAGTGTGGGGCCTGGTGCAACCATGTCATTGCACCACCCTAAGAATGGCCCGGTAAGGGAGGATACAATATACAGTATATCTGTCTCTTGTTCCTGGAAGGTGTTATCTCACTCTTTGTCTGTTCTCTACAAATTTTCATCTGTATAGTTATGCATATCCATGCATGATTAACTGATGGATCTTGAAATAACAATATGCAGCATTTTGACTGAGCACACCTTTGTAATTCAGTCATTAATTTGTAGGTGTATGGCTGTTTGCTATGGTATGTAGGGATGCACCGGTACCACTATTTATCTTTCGATTCCGATATCGGAAAACTCAGTATCGGCCGATACGATCCCGATCTGATACCAGTGTTGTTTTTTGGCATAATCAGTTTAGAATATCTTTACATTATTGTGTGAAACTAATTAGGAGTACTCTTTAATATGTAAAGAAGCACAAACCTCTAACTACACATTATTTCAAAATAAATGTGTAGCTTATTATTGTATACTGGATAATGTAGCAGTAAAATTAACAGTAACTCCAGTATAATTTGTAAACAAATGATTATTTTGAAATTCTGAACTCTCCAGGAAATCTTCTAAGTGTGGCTGTTGTAGGAAAGTTCACAGTAGTTTAATTTGTTATGTTGTTATTCATAATTATGTTATTGCACCTCCAGTGCCGTTCTAAATGCATATTATAAGAGAACTGAACTTTTGAGCATCTACATCTGAGATGTTATTCGTGAGTAGCGCTCAAATATAGCGCACTGCATGAAGGCTAACAATAGCAGCGAGTGTGTGTGTGTGTGTGTGTGTGTGTGTGTGTGTGTGTGTGTGTGTGTGTGTGTGTGTGTGTGTGTGTGTGTGTGTGTGTGTGTGTGTGTGTGTGTGTGTAAACAGAGCAGCGCCATTCAATAACGCACTGGAGCAGCATGTGCATTTGATATATTTGCCTTTTGTGATTCACAGAGCTATCGCACGTCTTCAAGTGGCTTTCGATAAAATGCAGAGTCATATGAACTACTTTAATTGTGTTTTTATGGTTCTTTTATGTCATTTTTGTAGCTTGACAGTAACGAACATGACCAACACACAGTATCAGATTTGGATCGGGCTCGTCGAGGTATTGGATCGGTGCATCCCTAATGGTATGTATTATTTTCTCTCTCCTTTGTCATGTGATGCTGTCATGTGATCTATCCAACCAAATCAAGCAAGATGGCAGCCTGTGTTATAGCGGTGCTGCTGTACATGATACTCACTTTGATAGCATTGTTAAAAAATACTTTGTACAACCAAGTGTTAGCTAGCTGCCAGAGAATAGGGTGTTCTGGGAGATTGTTAACTGACCCAGGTATAGCCAAAATAACTCCCAAATCTTAATGATATTCTAGTGCCTTGATGTGGCAGTGCAGTTCTAAACCATAAGTCTGATCACTTAGAAAGTAAAAGCACAAACAGATTTCCTTAACATTCTCTTCATCTTCTAATGCTTACGTCAAACAGATAGTTCCGCCCACGTTGTTGGGTCAGAAGCTGCTATGGTGAACTGCTCAACAACAAACAAGTTAATGTTTTGAGAGCACAGTACTATAGCCACAGCGTTTGATTGGGAAATGGGAAATCAACCTGTGAATCAAACTTACTTAAAGTTTATTCTGCACTTGAAGCTGCATTAAGAGCTTTACGTTTTTCATCATAATAATAAAAAATAAAAAAAATGTCTCAATTTTACAATTTAATAAGGGGACTGAGATCATCACAATAACAGACACTGCACTATATGATTGTCTCTATGTTACTAAAGGTATGTACAAAGCAGGCAATCATGCAGTTGAGAAACTGATTTGAGCTATGCACTGTAACCCCTGACAGTCTTGGTAATGTCATTTCACATTAACAACCTATAGATGTAGCAAAAAATCAATAAGCAAGCATCCTAGATGCTTTGTCCTGCTATGTCAACAACCTGCACCATTAGGACAAGGAATGAATGGCACAGTTTATGTTTTTCAACCTGTAATTGGTTTACAGTGGCATGAATGAGACCCGTTACACAGCTGAGACCTTTGTGGAAATGTTGTGGTGGAAAGCAAAGCAACATGGGAGAGGAATAGAGAAAAACAGAAGGGATTAGGTCAGGGGTAGGCAAGGACTGGCATTTTTTATTTTCCTGGTAAATGGCTGCGCCAACAACCAAATTAGTTAACACAGTTATTGTCACAAATTTACTAATTTGATTATTGATCACGAAATTGTTCTTATATTATGTCATACATTTTCCAAAATCACACAGAGGGGTAATCACTAGTTCAAAAGCAACAGTGAAAGAGGAGCAGGCTATTTTACTTATATGAAGTTTTTCGCACCTGCATTACAGTCTACATCTTGATGTAATCCTTCCTCATGATCACACAGCATTTTCATCAGCTGAATGGGAGACAAGACATTATTAAAGTGTGACGAGACTCACGCTGAGTGTGCAAGCCATTGAAGCATTACAAGCTGATCAACTATTTAGCCCTTTTCGGTGAATCACACCTGCAAAATCTAAAACTTTATTTCCAGGTTTAATTTATATTTTAAAAAGACTATTTTGAACCCCACGATGTTGGTTTATGTTTTCTCTTTTAATATTTGAATGTAATTTTGAGTGTGACTTCATGGTCAAAGAGGGTGCACCTGTATGCAAAATTTCAAGGATTAATAGTGGTGTTTTCCTTATTACATGACGTGTTGTTCTGAAAGAAAATAATGGAACATGGAATGTAGCTGTCATCCGTACAGTCTGACCGAAGCAAAGCGGGTGCATTTACTCATGAGATTAATCAAAAGTGCGCAATTGGCTTGCATGCGCTGCTCGAGTCTGTTGACATACTGCAGTCTCGTCATATTTTAACTTTTTGTTTAGCCTCCCATTCAGCTTATGAAAACATGCTGAGGGATCATATGGAAGGATTACATTAAGATGTGGTTTGGAATGCAGGTGCAGAATATATATAAATAATATGTATAATCCTCTCTTGCAGTTGCTGGCATGCCAGTGATTACCCCTCCACATGCCAATGCTGACATGCGTGCCATAGGTTGCTGACCCCTGGATTAGGTGAACCAACACAAACGAGTTTCTAATTATTGTTCATTGCACAAATTGGCAGGATCTTCCCAGCGACTTATGGCTTCATAGGGAGACAATCAAACGGTTTAGAGGCAAATCACCAGAACAAATGAATTTGAGGCAGTATTTCAACTTAAGGAAAAACATCACAACAAAATGGACCCTATTTCCTTTTTTTATGCATGCCACTGGTGGTATTGTGCAGAATTAATTTGTGTGCTGATTACAAAATATTAATACAATTATTAATTCAAATTTTCACTATAACAATGCATCATCCCTCTCAAAAAAAATTAAAAAATTAAATGATGATGATTTGACATTACATTTTCACTACAATCTCGAGGCAAGACTGACCATTTTAAAATGAAAAGGCAAATGTGAACAAGAAATTGCTAACACATTTTTTTACAAATGGTGGTGTAGTGGTCTAAGCACCATAACTGGTAATCTGGTAATCAGAAGATAAAAGCGTCTGCCAAATGCATAAATGTAAATAATAGTGATATAATTTGTATAAAAATTGTATCAATTTTTTTATTAAATTAAAAGTTCAGTTTCATTTTTAATTTTCAATTTTCAATTTCAATTTTCATGGTTCAATATGTAAATTATATGTTAATAAAGGGGTGGTGCTCAAGAGAGGATACAGTGACTAGGGGGCACAGAGAGGTCGCAAGGGAGATGAAGCCAAGAATCCACGATACAAGACATTCCCTAAACGGATGCCACCCGACAGGACTGATGGATTGACCCAGGGAGTGGGCAGAGGACCAAGACGGCAGAAAGCTGATTGTGAAGGGTGTGGATGGAGAAGACCAGGTGAAGGGAAAAAGGAATGGCCAGTCCAAGGGACAGATGACAGACAAGAGAGGGTGGATGGGGGAGACCAGGGGGATGGTCTGGGCCAGGTTGCAAGTGGACCAAAAGGCCAAGGTAGAAACGGAAAATGACCCGGAGGCCTGGATGTTCTGGGAGGCCAGGATGGAGCTAGAGGAGGACCTGGATGACAGGGAGGACAGGGCTGAGCAGCTGTGTTCAGCACTGGAAAATTCACAGAAACTAGAGAGATGGGGTCTGTTGTGACTACTGGGTAGAGGTCCGACAGGCTGGGGGAGGCCACTGGGCAGCAGGTAAGGCAAGTGGCGGCACAGGACACGTCAGACTGAGCTGGGACCCCGAAGGGCTGGGCAAACTGGGCAGGCGCCCTTAGAGGGCTGGACAGACTGGACGTTGATGGCCGGAGGGGACTGGGCAGACTAATCAGTAATTGTTGGGGACAGAATTGGGTCAAACTGATTGACGACCACTGGAGACAGGCCTGGGTCAGATTGGTCGATGACCACTGGGGACAGGATTGAGTGAGTGGCACCCGCTGTGGACTGAATAGACTCGATGACACTGGACAAGCTCGTCAACGGCCACAGGAAAAAGGACAGGCTCATCAATGGGAGAACAGGACAGGCTCTTCGGCAGCCTCAGATAACTGAACAAACTCGATGATAGGCTGTGCAGCATCCACTGTGGCCTAGGGAGCAAGCAGTGACTAGGGAACGGCCTCCATGGTCGTGAGCGCTGGCAACGACTGGGAAACACCCACCGTGGCCGGGAAAGCTGGAAATTCAATGTTCTTTTTTGCTTAAAGGGATATCGTGGATTCTCATCTTTTCTCTCAATCCACGGAAGGACACATAAAATGAACATCTCCTCTGCAAACTCGCTGTGCCCCCTAGTGTGAAAAGCACTGTATTAAAGTATCTTGGATTGAGCACCACCCACTCATTAACAGAATTTACATGTTGAAACATTAAAATGAAAATTACAAATTAAAAGATAAAATGACAAATACAATTAAAACTGAACTTCGCACTTGAATTTAGATTCTGTATCTATTATTGCATGAGCATTAAGAAAAAGCTTTGTAAAAACATTTATTTGCAATTTTTTATTCACATTTGCCTTTTCATTTTAAAACTGGCAATCTTGCCTTGGAAAATTAAATGTCAATTATTTTATTTATTTTTAATTTGACAGGGATGATTCATTTTTTAAAGTGAAAATCAAAATCAAAATCAAATAATTTAATTTTATTATTAATTTTGACATATTTTGCACAAACTTTTTAAAAATTAAATCATGGTTAATCGGGTTTTCATTGTAATTTTTATCATTTTATTAATTTATTAATAAACTTGGCAGAATCTCCCTTCCAAACAATGAAGGCAATTGCAAAATGAAATTTGAGCTCTAGCTTTATCAATCAGTTTTTGCGTCTTCTGTTTGTGATCATTCCCCATTAAAAGAAAACAGTTTAAGGTGTTTACAACATGACCTTACATTTTGTCATTATAATGTAAGTAAAGTATAATGGATGTAAGATTGTGCATTGCTTGAAACAAATATAATTGTTGAGATTCAAAAGATAACAACAAATTTCATCACTATTATCATTAATTAGTAGCAAGTTATTTGAAGCATCTGGACAAATATATTTGAGGTAATAGCTCATTTGAATTTCCCATTCTTGTTTTATAATGATGCAACCTTTGTTATGTTAGCATTAGCAATACATCCTAATTATGGTGTGGTGGTGGTGTAGTGGTCTAAACCATGTAACTGTTAATCAGAAGGTTGTTGGTTCAAACCCCACAGCCGCCACCATTGTGTCCTTGAGCAAGGCACTTAACTCCAGGTTGCTCCAGGGGGGGTTGGCCCTGTAATAAGGGCACTGTAAGTCGCTTTGGATAAAAGCATCTGTCAAATGCATAAATGTAATGTAAATGTAATTATGATTGAGAGATATGCTACCCTCCCTTGGTGCTTTTCTTAACTAAAATGACTAAAGCAAGTGCAATCTAAACATATAAAACTAAACTGCATGAGCTGAAAGTGGGCTAACTGAAAAACACCACAATCCTTATTGTGAATGGATGCTGCTTAAAGCTACATGAAGACATCATTTTTCCATCATTATAAATAATGAATGAGAACTTGGATAACTGTTCCTGAAGCAGAACAAAACCATGTCAGCAGTATAACCTCTGTGGATGAATGCTAGCATTACTGTGTGAAAGTACCAAGGAGTGACTACTTATTAACTGATCTCATAGAATAACTACACATGCAAATAAAGAACATTGTATGAGTTCGTTATTTAACAGCGCATAGAAAGACTAGTCGCTGGGGAAGATGGTGCACTTTCATGGTTACATAAGACTTATTAAAGGCTGGTTAGTCCCAGTGGGAACTACAACTACTTACAACCACCTTCTCAAAATAATTAGTAATTCATGAAGGAGCACTGAACATTGTTTATCAGAGTAATCACATTGTAGTCCATGTGAAATCAAAATTGCTCCTTTTTTACTTTTCTGATACACCTATTGCGAATATTTCATCATTGCATGATATTCAAAAGAAAAACAAACATTTCGTCTTTGTTATCTTTCATCAAAATGTAATACGTTTCTCGACCTCTGAAGCAGGAATGACCCCCCCCCCCACACACAAAAAAATCCATCCTACATTTGTTTGTTGAATATCTCAATTCATTCAGAAATATGTTACATTACGGAAGTACAACTGGATGCGAACAGTGTTTGTTGTCTACATTAAATTAGCTCTTTCCTGGTTTGTCCTGTCAAGTTTGTGTGGTTTTAGAAAATTCACTGAAGTACCCACCCACATTCTTTCTGTAATTATAATGTCAGCACAAAAAACTGGGTGGATTATTCCTTAATTACTACTCATGTCTGATATAACATTCTACATCTTGAGCCGAAAAAGGATCATAAGTGTGTAGTAAAATCCAAGGTGCATAGTTCAGTTAAGGGTTGAATATCTAAGTGTTTTTACCATCTTCTCAGGCAACCTGCCAGAAGCTGCGTTTCTGATGTAACTGAATGGAAACAATAATGTTTCAGAATCAAAAGCTTTTCTGCTCATGGTTCTGTTTTTGGCTTTTAAATGAATAGATAGTTTTGTGTTTCTGAAGGCATTTCTGATGACGTATCATCTTTAGTCCCAGGATGGGAAACATAAGAAACAAAACGTTTAGTTGCTGCATATTAAATGGAAAAAATGCAATAATTAAAATGCAATAATTATTATTTGGACTTAAGCAAAGAAAATATTGTAACAAGGTTAAAATGTAAAGGAGGAGGCGAGAAACTGACGAACCAACAAAATAATGTTTAATGAAAATAAAAAGACACAAAACATAAACGACAGCTTCCGTGGCTCTCTCTCTTTCGAACTGCCTTTATCCCTCTCCTCGGATGATTAGTTTTGGTTTGTTTTTTTACCTATTATGTATTAATAAATTCCCTGTTTATTTTCACTCTGCGTTTGGTTCCTGAGCCTCTCATTCCCTACAATCTGACAGTCATTACATGAGAGTAATATATAAGGGTTAATGTACAGTCTGAATGTAAATGATCCCGCTTATTACATGGTTACTTCAAAAAAGTAAATAATATAATATAATATAAATGAATAGTTATCTCAAATAAATAAATACCTATTTAAAATAAATAAATAGATCAACTAAATGTTTGATTTAGAATTATGTTACTATTGTTATTATCAGTACAAATTATTGTAACAAATATCTGCCATTTCATTTTTCACAGTAAAAACCTGTAACAACAAAGATATAAATATATGTCCGTTAAAAAAAAAAAAAAAAATCCACAAATTTGTCCAGTAAACTAGATGTTTGGAATGAGAATGTTGTCTATCTACACACAACAAGTAATTCATTTATACTATACATTTCATCAGTAGTGCTCCAACGTAATTTACCTTTGCCCTAAGCTCAGTTCACAGTCCACAGTGTGTATTCTCATATATCAGTGGCGTTCAGTGCAATTTGAGATATGATTTGCTCCATTATTTAACCCTAATGGATTTTTTTTTCTCTATACTGCCCTCCTTTCCTACATATATATTACTCCTCTATGGGCTCATTACTGCCTCAGTGACTGTGCACAAGGAGAACAGGTTGAGAAATGCATTAAATATTGGTAGTCTCTCCTCCATCAGGCTTCATGCTTTGTTTCCATCATCAACCAGTTAAACATCACAGATGTTGGTCTGTTCCCACACTACAGGTTCTGTGGGGGAATTCATTAAGGGTGAATTGTACCCGCTGATAGCGTAATTTATTTAGTCATGCTGTCTGCGTTGTATCATACTTTGCTGGAATTCATTACTGGGACTATATAGAATCACTCCACCACTATCATGCAGGCACCTGAATAGTTTCTTTAAAATGCAGAACATGCACTTGACATGTCTAGATTGAACCCTGTTATAATGCACCTTTCTATCATTTGATTAATTATGCTTACTGCTGCCATAATAAATCGAAAAGGTACACAAACGTTTATTTTAAATAAAATTTTGTTTGCAAGAAAAAATACTTGATCCTGGAAACAAGCAAAGGGATACAGTCAGATAAATCTCAGTAAAGCGGACTCTGTAAATGGATTGCTGAGCTTGTGTGGAGTTCATTAGGGTGTCAACTACACATACAGTCATTTACAGTCATAACAACAATAGCAAATGCCACAAATGATTAAATGGGTATTTGACATGAAATACTTTTAAAAAGTCGACATATACTGTGGTGAGACATGCAGAATTCTGTCTAACAGCATGTTAATAATTATTTAAAAAATATTATGGCATGCAGTTAAGACATCATTATGATTAAGAGGCTACATACAATATTTGTACTTTTAAAAATGCATTTGTAACACTGTACAATCATTTATTTTGCGACTATCTTCATCAACATTTTAACTTTCCCTTGTGCCAGTTTCAAAATCTACCAAATGATTTGCCAGTGGATCATAAACAACTTTTTTTCCTCCCAAGTTTGAGTGAATCTGAGTAAATATTGTGTAAAATAAGTGTTTCACTTAGACATTTTGTGTAATTTGGTTTGCTGTTGTAAAATTGTGTTACGTATATCTGCATAATCGGCCTTCCTGCTTTTTAGTTATCGATATTGGCATCGATAAACCCATATTGGTCAACGACTAATATTAACAGTAATCTTGGTTAATGTTTATTTCTATGTATTCAAATACATTTTTAAATGAATATTTCACCCAAATATAAAATATTTTCTCATAATTTACTCAACCCAGTGGTGGTTCTAGCTTACTTGGTGCCTAGACCAGATCCGACGTGGTGCCCCCCTTAATAACAACAACAACAACATGAGAAACATAGATCAATATTTAAGTCCATTTTATACTCTAAATCTCCACTTTCACATCTGAAAGTCACATTTGATGCCCGTTTAGTAAAAAGGGACTTAAATATTGATCTGTTTCTCGGCCACATCTATTATGTCACTTCTGAAGACATAAATTTAACCACTGGAGTCTTACGGATTAATTTTTATCTGCATTTATGTGCTTTTTGGAGCTTCAAAGTTCCTTGCAACATACACTTACATGTTATGGACCTAAAGAGCTGAAATATTCTTCTAAAAATATTCATTTGTATTCTGCAAAAGAAAGAAAGCCATGTTTCTGGAATGGCCGATCAGGTACCCATGCCGCTCCAGAGAGCTTGGTGGCTGCCTCTTTTGCCTATGCCAGGATCTGCTTCTGACTCAACCCCATGTTGTTCCAAAATAAACAAAGAAAAATATAGTCATATGGGTTTAAATATATGTGACTATCTTTTAAAAATTAAGGGTTTTTACAGTTTTGTTGACAGCATTTCCTCTGTGGGTTAACTATTCCATTAAATGTTGTATACATTAACATTATCTAATGCATTATGGACTAGGAATTACTATTTACTAAGACAGGGTACCTAATATGACCTTAAGTGTTACCAGGAGAAAAAAAAATATTAAAAAAGCTCTTCATCGCCTACCCTGATATAGCCATCCAAACTAATCAAAGTTTAACTTGCTATTTTATAAGCGTCTAACTACTGTAAGACAGTGCTGCGTCTCACTTCAGTTATGTTTGTGTACATACGCTTACACACAGACAAGCACAAACACTGATATGTGCATCCATGTAAAACATGCCGCAATAAACATTTTAAACAAGAGAGAATTGATGCGCACAAGTAGGCTAGCAAAAACATAAAGCAACACAAAAGCTTTCACACACACATACACAAGCTACCTCCACACCGTGTGTAAGAGGGTGATGCTCCGTTACCTTGAGTGTTGTGCTGCGAACGCATGCAGCTTGGCTGTAGACAACAGACTACGAGAGCGCTTCACTTTGCCATGCCATCTGCTCAGAGCACAGCGTGCGAAGACCAGCACCAACTCTCTCTACAACTCTGGCGTTCCTGCTCCCTCTGTCTCTCTATCAGTGAACGGACTCCCGAAGGGATTTTCTCAAGGGAGCTACACCTCTCTCTCGCTCCACCTTCTCTTCCTCCTGCTGGCTTTTTTATGCAATCTTACTCCGGTTCTTCCTCGTAGATCGTCTCTCTCTCTCTCTCTCACTCTCTCACTCTCATTCCTGATATTTGGATCGCCTCCTTCTCACATTCATGTTTGTGTAAGGGAAAGGGAATATGTGCATGTGAGTGTATCTGTTCTGAAGTGCTCCTAACAGCAATGTCCTACTAGCTTTTCATGTTAAATATGAAAACATTTAACACACACACACACACACACACACACACACGCTCGCGCGCACACACACGCTCGCGCGCACACACACACGCATGTTAGTCTACCTATCATTATGAGGACTTTCCATAGACATAATGACTTTTATACTGTACAAACTATAGATTATATCCCCTAACCCTACCCCTAAACCTAATCATCACAGAAAACTTTCTGTATTTTTACATTTTCAATAAAACATTGTTTAGTATGATTTTAAAGCGATTTAAATTATGGGGACACTAGAAATGTCCTCATAACCCACATTTATAGCATAATAACCTTGTAATTACCAGTTTGCAACTTAAAAGAATTGTCCTCGTAAATCACATAAATATGCACACACACACACACACACACACACACACACACACACGCACACACACACACACACACACACTTTATTTCAATACATGTTTTGTTAATGAAAATACATTTTAAAGAAATTGTTCACCCCAATGTGATGATGTTGTCAGTTTTTCCTCGCCTCACGTCGTTCCACACCCATATGAAAATTGTGAATATCCTGGCTGCCCTTGTCAAAAATGAAAGTGAAAGGGGACTGGGGCTATCAAAATCTCACCATAAAAGTATCATAAATGTGGTCCATAGGACTTCTATATACCAATCCATAGTCGTCAAAGTCGTTATTCACTGAAAATCTTCTCCACTGTAGCTCTTAAATCAGATACAGTATGCCACCATTGACCTCATTGACACCTGGTCACAAGACATGACGTTTGGCATCAAATGGCCTTGACACACCATTTTAGTTGTCCATTTCAGAGTTTCATCTGAAAAGAACATCATCATTGAATAATTACTTAAATGTAAATCGGTTCTTCACACAAAGTTATCACATGTCTTCAGAGCACTTGGAAAACAGCACACAATTCATATGGATTACTTCTATGAAACTTTCAATGTGCTTTTTTTTTTTTTTTTTTTTTCATTTTGGAGCTTAACAGCCCCAGTCACATTTCACTTTCATTATGTGGAAAAGAGTGATCTGTACATTTTTGTGTTTCAATTAAGACAGAAAGTCATACAGGTTTAGAAGACCAGATGACAGAATTTGTCATTTTTGGGTGAGCTATCCCTTTAATGATAGGCTACTTTAGATTGTGTGTGAGTGAACTCATGTTGCTCCAGGGGGATTATTATCCCTGTAATAAGAATGCTGTAAATTGCTATGGGTAAAAACCGGCTCAAGTTTGCCATTCTTGACGCCTCGAATGCTCAAAGTTGATACGAGAATAACGTAAAAATAACAATAATGTTGATCATTTCAACAAAATGTTCTATCCGATGTGCAAAAGCACCTTGTCTCAAGTACTACATGTTGTTCCCCCATCACATGCTGGGACTGGTTTAGTGTCTAACTGGTAACCAAGCATTGAATATTTTCAGCTTGAGTTTTACCTCTGCCTTCATGACCAAGGGTCTCGGGCACACGTAATATAAATCAATGTACAGTAAAAATGGGTCTACACACAAGCCTGATGGGCTTTCCGTGTAACGAAGGGTGAGCCCCTATTCAGTGAACAAAATTGGACCATATAAATGTATCCGTTTCTCCCCTGTTTGCCCTTCTGTCAGTATCAGGATGAGTTAGTTTGCAGTTGTACACGCCTCGAAAGCCTGACAACCAGAATATAGTTCAGTTTCCCCCTGCAGCTTGCGCTGGGGAGCGAACATTGAAAGATTGCATCATTGGAGCCACTGTCTCCTTGACCAAGGTTCTTGAGACGTGCATAACAAAAATGTTTGTTTCACAAGCACAAGTGTACACAAAACACACAGTCACACAAGCACCACATGCTGTTTCACCACAGGAATGCTAAGGGCATTGTGGCTGACCAGCTTGTTCCCAATATCCCCCATGTTCGCACACTCTTCCCCACTAAAAATGCCTGGGAAGAGATTTTATCAATGAATGTCCCTGCTAAATGCACACTTCAGGGTGGATTTAATAAATACCTGGATAAAATAAAGGCAATTCTCCCTACAATCTTACCCCGATTAACATGCCAGGGAAGATGCTTTATTCTATGATTGTCCCAGCTGTATGCACACTTCAGGGCGATTTTTATACATGCCTAGATATAATAAAAGCAATTCTCCCAACATTCTTCCCTGTTCAACATGCCAGGGAAGATGTTTTATTCCATGAGTGTCCCTGCTGTATACACACTTCAGGGAAATTCTTATGCATACATAGATATAATAAAGACAATTCTCCCTACTTTCTTCCCTGTTCAACATGCCAGGGAAGTTGTTTTATTCCATGAGCATGACTGCTGCGTTCACACTTCAGGGTGTTCTTTTATACAAGCCTGGACGAAATGGATTATTCGTATGATAGAGCATGGTTATATCACAGTGGCTTGCATCCTATTCTGGATTTGAGATGTTTGAATTTCACTCTAATGAAATGTCAATTCAGAATGTTGACGCAGAAACAAATAATGTCACAAGTACAGCCTGGGGACTAGTTTGTGACAATAGATTTGAAGGATGCTTATTTCCATATTCAGATTGTGCTGAAGCACATGCGCTGTTTCAGATTCACTTTTGGGGGCAAAGTGAACCAATTTTGCTCCCTTGCTTTTGGACTAACTCTGGCACCACCCACTTTCACAAAATGCGTGGATGCCTTGAAGCCTCAAGGGTGTCAAAACTGCATCCATGTATTTCGTGAAATTATCTCGATGACTGGTTGTCATTTGCTCACTCAGAGTGTCTGACTGCCCAACACCAAGATTTAAATCTCAGTCATTTGAACAATCTAGGACTGCGAGTGAACCTAGACAAGAGCATCCTGATGCAAAGGCAACAGACTATGTTTCTAGGTATAGAGCTAGACTCATGGACAATGCAGGCATGCCTGTCTCCAGCTCATGTTCTGTCATTACACCAGTATCTAGCGATGTTCAGATGTGTTCTCTTTGCGAGAACATTTCACAGGCTTTTGGGACTCATGATCGTGACATCTGCTGTCATTCCCCTGGGCTTGCTGCATGCAAGAATTTTTCAGTGCTGGATAAACTCCTCAAAGGGACTTCAACCACTGAGGTATCAGGCATATGCTTTGTCCCTTCAGAGTGACGTGTGGGTGCTACCAGGCTCTGTTTCCATGGAAATTGAACCATTTTCTGATATCGGGCATTCCATTGGGACAGGTGTGTCACTCTATGGGTTGGGGTGCTGTATATGCCAGCTGCTGGATTGACACATACACTGTCTCGAGATGTTCACGGTGCTACTCATGCCATGCTGAGACTGTCACACCACATCCTTCTGAGGGAACAGGATTTTCTGTCCAGACAGGGTTCCTCCAGATTGTGGAAAAAAATCTGGAGGAAGTTAGTCAGAGCAGAAGTGGACTGGTTTGATTCGAGCAAGACGTCGCACTGTCCCCTCTGGTTTTCTCTCTCGCCCTTGGCACAGCATGAAAGGTTTCATATGCTTTACCCAGTTCGAGCGCTGCAGGTTTTTGTTGACGATGCAATTTCGAGTGCTTATGAAGCACACAGTTTACCTTCGCATTCAGATATTCTAGCCCTTTTTACGAGGAGCATTGCATCCTCGTGGGCTTTGGCTAGAAGTGTGTCATTGGAAGACATTTGTATGGTGGCTGGGTGGTCCACTCCTTATACATTTGTGAGATTTTATAATCTGGATGAGGGTTTTACTCCTGCTTCCCATGTTCTCTCTGTCAGAACAGGATTAAGCTCATAATTTTCTTTGTTTATCCAGACACTTTATTTTGTTTGTTCACTGCTATATGCTTGCCACACAGGCATAGACAGTTCACATGGCATGAATGTACATTGTTCCCCATAACAATTATGCAGCTTGAGTGACCTTGATAGGGAACATCTCAGTTATATTGAGGAAATAAGATGCTGCGTAAGCTTGCCATACTGTCTAGTAGATGCATAGGCTTGTACCTTCCTGCAGAAAATCTGATGTGATGGCGCGAAGCAAACGCCTTTAAGGAGCTTGTGATGTAGCTCACTGGGGGCATCACTTAAGCCACATCAACCAATAAATTGGCGTGATTGTATAAGGGCTTCCGACCATGTAACACAAGGACATGTACCCATATCGATTATGCAGTGTCTCGTTCCCACTCGGGGAACCAGGGTTACGCTTCACGGAGACATTTTGGTGAGTTGGCTAGCAACTTTAGAGGAACAGCGACATACAGTATTACATGTCTCAAATTGAATTGTAAAACTTAGTGTCTGACCCTCACTGATGTAATAGAAATAAGCAATTAATTTGCTCAGGGATTAGACTACTTAGTTTATCTCTAGTCTATTACGCTGTGTGTGATGTAATGGCCTGCATTGTTTATAATATTTTCAAGGAAAAAACTGCTAGATAATTGCATTGGAATAGGGAAAACTCTTGCGCTATTTTGTCAGCACGATAGGAACCAACACAATATTAGGCAGGTGGTTTTAATGTTGTGGCTGATAGGTGTCTAAATATGTATATATATATATATATATGACAATGTGACCTTGCTGAACAGTCACGGTCACCCATCATGATTTCTCCGCACTAGCTGACCCCAAGTTTAAATGCAAGCCTTTGATTAAGTTACACAAAAGATTGCTAGGAACTGCAGAGCTTCTTTAATATGCATAGAAAACCCTTTCAATGTAGAGAAGACTTGATCTGCAATTCTGGCCTGGAAAAGAGCATCTCTGACTTATATTTCACTTTGATTGATGATTTTGTAATGAATGCTTTAAATGAAGGATAAAAAATCATATTCTCTGCTTCCTTTCAGGAAAGCTTGCTTTAGACGTTGTAGAGGAAAAAAAAAATCAATTGTGAGTCTGTGATCCTCTCAAAAGCCTTTAATGTTTCTTTCATTCTTTTTTGGATTAACTATTAACTGTTCTGATCTGACAGGCCAATCAGTACAGCAAATCTGTGCAATCACACATGCATGCACACACACACACACACACACACACACACACACACACACACACACACACACACACACACACACACACACACACACACACACACACACGTGATGAGCATGGATGCGCATGAATTGAGAGAGAGAGATATTTTAAACTTGGTCTAAAAGGATAATATACTTGCATAATTTTTATGGTGCCCATTTACTTATGACAATCCTTGTATGTGGCCATTTATATGGATTCATGATAATCCTGAGGTAACAGATGAAATAATTGATTTAACCATGGGTGACCAAACTTCAGATCCAAAGAAAAATAAGGTGTCGCGGGCCGCATTGTTGTAATAATAATTATAAAAAAGGCTACCTAGAAGCTTGTAAAGGGATCAATGGAAAGGAGGAGGCGAGAACCGGCTTTTCAATATAAATAATAGTTTAATGATAAACTTAACAACATAAACACACACATGACGGAAATGTCCGTAAACGATCTCTCTCTCTCCCGCACGATCCTCTGCAGTTGACCTTTATCCCTCACGGAGGCATAATTAGCCTAATACGGGACCAGGTGTGTAGGATCACGACCCGGCCCCGCCCTCCGCCCTGCCACATTCATCCCTCGTTCTCTCAGGCTGGTGTGCCCCCAGCCTGACGTACACCCCCCTTCCCTGGGAGAGGGCGTGCTTTACGTCTAGTCTGCTGGCAGGTCATCCCCATCTACCTGGACGAGGGAGGGGACTACGGGAGGGAAACAGAAATAATTAAAATGGGGGGGGGTACTTCCTGTATCAGTGTAGTACCCCCAAAAACTGTAAAATTGAAAAGAGGGAAAAGCCCAATGCAGAGCGACAGTGAGAGAGAGAGAGGAGAGAGAGATGGAAAAAAAAAAACTCTTACTTGTCAGTGCTCCGATACGCCGCAGCTTGTTCCTCGGCCACTCCTCCACCCTCTATCGGCCGACAGCCGCGCCTCTCCGGGCAGATCAGAGGCAGTCCTCCAGCCCCTGGCGGACGGAACACCCCGCCGCGTTCTCGGGGAACAGAAGGAGTCTCCCCCGCCCCTGGCAGCGGTTCTCTCACTCCAGGCGGTCGGCAGTGAGCCCCTCCCCGCTCACGGTCTGCGGTCTTAAACCCCACCGCGTTTCAGCGGCTGGTAGGGAACTCCTCCGCCCCTGGAAGCGGCCCTGACGGCTGCTCCATTGCGGTGGACAGTAGTGGCGAGAACTCTACTACGCCATATCCCTCCTCTTTCCTGGGTTTCGGCACCAGTGTAAAGGGATCAATGGAAAGGAGGAGGCGAGAACCGGCTTTTCAATATAAATAATAGTTTAATGATTAACTTAAAAGACAACATAAACACACACATGACGGACATGTCTGTAAACGATCTCTCTCTCTCCCGCACGATCCCCTGCAGTCGACCTTTATCCCTCATGGAGGCATAATTAGCCTAATACGGGACCGGGTGTGTAGGATCACGACCCGGCCCTGCCCTCCGCCCTGCCACAAAGCCACTATTGCATCATCTTTATATTGTAGGCTTAATACAAGTTTTGGGTGTGACGCATAACAATTATCAGAAAAAGTTAAATTGTCCTGCTATGTAAAATGTGATTCAAGGAATTACTGTTTATTTGTCAGTTAATCAATCATAGTTTCTGTTCTGCTCTTACTGGTATTACAAATACAATTTTTATTTGATCAAATTTTTGCGATCCCTTTTATTTGGTTACACAAGTGCGAGCTGGGCGCACAGTACAAGCAGAGACTGCAATGGTTTTAAGAGCTCTTTCTTATGTCTTAACTCTCAAATGGTGCTGTGAAGTTTTAATAAAATATCAGAAACCCCAATTATACCTTGGAAACAATAGCATACTCACTGGATCAAAGAGTCAACAACCCTTTCCTTATTTAAACACAGTGGGAAGCAGTGGCTTAACTCCTAATTACACCAATCTTTAACAATGTGAAACAGCACATAGATCTATTGTGCTTTGATCCTGTCTCCACTTATTTGGATTTAATGAGACAAATAATAGCTTTTTGAAAAATGTCAGTTTGTTCCTGCTGCATTATTATTATAGTATTTTGCATAAGTGATAATATACAGTCAGCTCAGCTGGATGATATCGCAAAATAAACCCAGACAGGGTGATCAGGATCTTGTCTTGTTAGGGATTTATTTTGCGAACTGGCTGACTGTACATTATCCCACTCATTACATGACTAACAACCAAATAAATAAATACATGGGCATTTTTATATTGATTAGCACTGAAGTTATGTAATTATGTGAGAAGAAAGAAATCACTGTACAAGTAAAATCCACCTCCGGTTTGCATTAGAGTTCTGTTGGGATTTGTTAATTCTTTGTAAATAGCCATCTGACTACTCATTATTCAGCTTATTACAAGAATACTTGCCAAATAAACAAATAACTGGACATAAAATACTGATTTGCATTGAAACTCTGCAATCATGTGAGAATAAATAAATAGCTGAACTGCTGAAATCCACCTCCGGTTGCCATTTATTTTGTCAATAAATGTCTGACTGCTCATTATGCATCCTATTACAAGACTATTTGCCAAATAAATAAATAAATAAATACATAAATAAATTAAACAAATGAAACATTGATTTGAGTTTAAATTATTTTATTAGCTTACTGTAGAGAATGCACAGTGACCCGAGAAGCAGGAAATATGGCTTGCAAATACCCAGATGAGCAGTCTGATGGATGGATGTGCGGTTGTTACAGATACATATCAGACCTCTAGATGGCGCCGTTGACCAATCAGAATCGAGTATTCCCGAGAGCCATGTATTACTGTCACGTTCCTGTGTTTGTCTGCCCTATGTTCTCCGTTTCACTAATCACGTTTATGTCACGTTTCCTTGTTGTCCGCTCCGTGTTTTCCATTTCACCCTTCACCGATCCCGTTCCATGTCACGTTTTCCCTGTTGTCCGCCCTGAGTCTCACTGTCCGTGTGTGAAACTGCACTTCCCACAATTCCCGGATCACGCTCCCAGCCCTGATCACTGTGTTATTGTCCGCAGCTGTCTGTTATTTTGTCATTACCATGTCTGTTTATTTAACCCCGCTTTCTCCCCTTCCCGTTGTCGTTCGCTGATGTTCCATGTCTCTGCTTGTGTATTGTTTGACTCGCGCTTCGTGTTCCCTGCCTGTCTGTCAGCCCGTTCATGATTACCCCGTTATCTGTCTGTCCAAGGTTACCCTGTCGTTCTCCGCCCTCCGTTTCCTCTTGTATTAGTTTGCCTTTTTCCCATCGTGGACTTTCTTTTGTTCCTGTGTTTTGTTTATTCTGTTCTTTGTTCCAATAAAGCCCGCATTTGGATCCACACTCCCGTCTGCCTTCTCCTACTTCCACAACTCATAACAATTACAGAGTAGCCAAAAGTATTTTGTTTTACCCAAAGGGATCATCCAAAAATGATTATTCTATCATCATTCAATCACTCTCATGCCATCCCAGATTTGTGTGACTGTCTCTCTTCTGCTGAACACAAACAAATATTTTTTAATGGATATCTCAGCTCTGTAGGTCATTTCAATGCAAATATAATGAGAGAGAGAGAGTAATAGAAATGCCTTTATAGCTCCAAAAAGCACCTAAATGTAACATTAAAGTTATCCATTTGACACCAGTAGTTTAATCAATGACTACTGAAGTGATCCAGTCTGTTTTTGGTGTAAACATACCAACATGTAACTCCTTTTTCACTATACATCTTGCTAATCTACAATCATAATTTCAAGCATTGATTATACTTCCTAGTGCTTGACGCATGCACAGAGCTCTAGATGGCGCTATAAGAAGTGTAATCATGCTTGAAATCATGATCACCAAGGAGAATGCTGACACGATTTATAGTGAAAAAGGAGTTATATTTTGGCCTGTTCTCTCCCAATATTGATTGGAGTGCTTCAGATGGCATTGATTAACCCACTGGAGTTGTATGCATTACTTTAATGTTGCCTTTATTTGCTTTTTGGTGCTTCAAAGGTCTGACCACCATTCATTTGCATTGAACTGACCTACAGAGCCAGCATACTGTATTCTTCTAAAAATATTTGCTTGTGTTCTGCAGAAGAAAGAAAGTCATACATCTTCAGGGTTTCCACTCTTTTCAAGGCACAATTTTCCAGGACATTTCCAGGACATTTTATTTGCCCAACAAGTGTAATATTAAAACAAAAACACATGTAACTATTTAAACTGAGCAATTATTTTGCCATTTCTGTGTGTCACCGCTACATGGCCCAGTGTGATTATTAATCCCCTCAAAGCTGTGATTTAATTAAATAAATACATAGTCTGTATATGCAGTACGCTTCAGTGTGTTCTGCTCTATGCCATCTCACTGACAAGAATGATGATCATGATGTGGTGTTTTCAGTGTATGAGTGGCCGGCTTCACACATTCATTTTGAACCGTGCATCACAGATTATATATTTATTCAATTAAATCACAGACTTTTGATTTTTAATGATCAAGCTGGGACATATTGCAATTTTAACTTGATTAATTGTGCATTCAAACATTTATTTTCATCCAAATACAGTATGTCATATTCCATAAAATTTCGTATTTTATAGTTAATACCATTTGTATGAATAGATTCCATGATTCCGCAAATGGTAACTGTGGTATAAGCAGACTCTGATAGTTGAATTATTACAAATGAATTAGCATCCCTAGGTGTGAAGGCCAAATCACTATGCAACCAACTCAGGGTGTGAATTTGTTTTCCAAAAGAGAGAGAGAGAGAGAGAGAGAGAGAGAGAGAGAGAGAGAGAGAGAGAGAGAGAGAGAGAGAGAGAGAGAGAGAGAGAGAGAGAGAGAGTGAGCAATCACAAATCACATAAAAACTCATTTAAATTCAGAAAAAAACAAAATGTTAAACTAAATACATATAAATATTGACAATTTGATCTGGCATCAACCAATTTTTTTTTGTTGTTGTTTTGAGAAACCAACATGACTTGTTAATTCTATTGGAAGCCTATTCCAGTCATGGGTTCCTCTAAAAGCAAAGGAGAATTGAATGGTATGCTACAATCACCCCTTGTGCTAGCTCTTGTGTACCTTTCTGTTAGTTTATAAATATACTCCTAAAATATGGGTGGAACAAAAACAATTCAAAATCTTAAAAAACATCACTAAATCAGCTAATATGATCAGATGTCCCCAGCTCAAAAATAAATAATACTTAATTAAATCACCACCATGATGGAACCTATTTGACCTTTTGTCTAATACCTGAAGAGCTTGCTTATGGACAGTTTCAACAGGCCTAAGAATGGACTTACATGTTAGTCATGTACAGTAGTCATGCAATATGTAATATGTGGTAGAATCATAGCATTCATGAATAACACTGCTGCATCTTTAGTTAAACTGTTTCTAATGTATCTAAAATTGTCTAGATTGACTTTCACTGTATTCACAACTTTCTTCACCTGTTTTTAAAAGAAAGCTGAGAATCAATTATTATTCCTAAATATTTCAAGCACACAATTGTAGACAATTGTAATTAGAGCATGTAAAAGATCACTCCACTTTGACAATCTTCATAGAGGAACTGTCATATGAATGTTATATTTGTAATCTATGATTTCTTGAGCTCTCATAATTCCATCTGTGTACCTGCGCAGCTCCCTTTCGTTGTATTTCCTCTATTTTTGTGCTGCAAGTATGACACCATGTGGCCAATAGGTTTTGTTGCAGGCCAAGTACACCTCAATGATACAGAAAGAGAGAGATACAAAAACTCACACAGAAAGAAAACAAAAGATGGAGTGAGGCTGATGCACAAAAACAAAGTCGAGGCTAAATATGGTCTCATTTGTGTGTGCCCATTGTCCATATGCCAGGTGATGCCATTGGGGCACAGTATGCCTGGAGCCATAGAGGTTTTTCTGTACTGTCACCAGTCCTCTGAGGGTGACACAATGCTTCATTTAGGTTTCTGAATAACATCCGTAAGTGGACTGATGGCTCTATACATCCTTGACCCATTCTGTATGTAAAGAGGTTCACCTTCTTGGGATTGAACCTGTAACATATGAATTAATAGTCCAGATGTTTAACCATTTAATGTCCACTTTACTTTGATATATACCACAGTACTGAATTATTACCATATCCATGTACCATTTTATTTTATAGTATATTCCAAGGTACACTACCAGCCAAACTTTATTTGATCATATTTGACAGATTTTAAATAAATAAATTACAAACTGTATATACATATAAAAAGAGTTTGGTTTGAAAGTATGTATTACTTAGCAAAACTTATTTATTTATTTATTTATAATTGATAAGTTGGACCAGTAAGAGAACAAAAAGCACCCAACAAGTGCAACATTTTGTTTAACATTTCTTGGTCACTACATCATTCACAAATATCCATTTATGTTATTTCATAGTTTGGATGACTTTTGTTCTAAAATAGAAAATAGTAATACTAAAGATTGAGTAGGTGTGACCAAACTTCTGATAGGTAGTAATCTTCAAAGTATACCACGGTACAACAAAAAAAACACATAACTGTCCCTTTATTTTTTACTCTTTGTTAGTGAGTGCTCATAAAAAAATGTATTGAATCTTTTACTAACCTCCACTATCTAAAAAATACCTCTGCAGAAAAAACTAAAAATAATAGTTAATAAAGAAAATTACCCTCATGTCATTACATAAGGTCGATAGGTTTGTAACAACGTGAAGGTGGGTTTTTCATTTCATGAACTGTTCCTTTAAATGTCCAAAAACAGACACACACATAAAATCTGATTTAAAGAGCTTCAATGTCATGTGTGTTCTCCAATAAATCAATAAACGCGCTGAACCCCAGCAAAACCCTTTGCTGTAGCCCATCAGACCATCACAACCAACAGACTTAATGATAGAATATCTAAGTCACAGTCTTCTTCTCATCCTCTTGCTCTCTCTCTCTCTCTCTCTCTCTCTGGGCATTCTGGGAGTTTGCACGTGTAAGAGTGCTGTGGTAGAAGACTGAGTGGTGGATTATACTTATCCTTTTTTCTGTTTATGCTTCTTTTTTTCCATTTAATCTTTTTTATGCATGGTTTGGTAAGTGTTTAATTTATTCTAGTTTATTATTTTTTTGCGTAGAGGGATGGCATCTCAGGCCGAGGTGTTGTCCTTGCGCAATGGATTCAGGTGTGTACCTGCTGATGGGACAATGGTGGAAGATGCGCTTGTTGCGACAGTGGAGGCCATGAAAATATTTAATCTACCTCGCTCATGAATAAGGCCATTGTGGTTTTAATGATGGAAATATCATAGTTGGGGGGGGGGGGGATTGGAATTGCACAGAGAATTTTTCTGTTGATCGAAATACTGAAGAACCCCATATTCAGTCATCATCTTGTTTATCAAGGTTAATAAGGGCAAATTATCTTTTGGATATATGGAGGGTTAAACACCCTGATGCGAGGCAATATACATGGGTCAAGGTGAATAACAATAGAGTTACTGCTGCTCGTTTGGACAGAATTTATGTATCCAAACAGTTGAGCAGTCAAAATTTTGATTGTTCTATCACTCCAATGGGTTTTACAGACCATACTTTGGTTTTGGTTGTAATAATTAAGTCTCAGAGTTCAAATAAGTCCTCCTTTTGGCATTTTAATATTAGACTGCTTCAAGATAAATATTTTTTTAAGTATTTTGAAATATTTTGTCAACAGTGGAAAAGGAAAAAAAGTAGTTTTGAAAACCTAAAACAGTGGTGGGATATTGGAAAAGTTCATATCAAAGTTTTATGCATGCAATATACTGCCAATTCTACTAAAGTGTTAAGAGAAATATTTGAGTCTGTTGAAAATGATATATCATCTATAGAAACTTAATTAATTAATAGATATGATCCAAAGTTAATTAGTAAGCTACAGAGGAAGAAAATGGAGTTGGGATCTTATTTAAATGAGAGAGTGAAAGGGGCCTTGGTAAGGTCTCGTTTTATTTCTGTTGCAGACATGGATGCTCCAAGTGCACATTTTTGTTTAATTTGGAACATAAAGTGGCAAAGCACAAACAGATGGTCTGCTTACGCCTTCCTGATGGGAAGATGATGAATGATATCAGAGATATGCGTCATTATGGAATGATATTAATCTCATTATTATTAATGAATGCACACACAATTATGCATGTACTAGATACATTTTGTCAATGTATTTTACTAACCACAAACAAATGCCATTTGAAATCTGTGGAATTCGGGATTGAATGATTGTGCAGCGATTTGTACAAATACAGACATGTTTGCAAATAA
Source organism: Xyrauchen texanus (assembly GCF_025860055.1). Taxonomy (NCBI): domain Eukaryota; kingdom Metazoa; phylum Chordata; class Actinopteri; order Cypriniformes; family Catostomidae; genus Xyrauchen; species Xyrauchen texanus. Next base: position 33,170,381 of record NC_068304.1, on the reverse strand, counting down.
ACATGTTCTATTCTACATTAATAAATCAAAAATTGCTCATGCAAAAATGAATCCGTGCATTTGTGGATCAGAAGACACGCGTGCATTTATTGACATCTTGTTCGAATCGATCGTGTTCGGTTCATTTGGATTTTGAGACTTCCTTTTCGCAATTTACAGCATTCCACACACACACACACACACACACACACACACACACACACACACACACACACACACACACACACACACACACACACACACACACACACACACACAAGCCAGTGCTATTCATTAACGTGAACACGATTCGTAAATGTGTGTCACTATACAATGAAACAAATGCTTTTCAACCGGTGTCTGTAGAATTAAGAATTACATAAATGTGCAGCAATTTGTACAAATAAAGTCATGTTTGTGAGTATAAATGTTCTGCTTTGTATTAAAGTGTGACAATTTCCGCGTGCAAAAAGGAATCCGTGCATTTGTGGATCAGGCGACACGTGTGCATTTATTGATTCCTTGTTCGATTCGATCCTGTTCGGTTCATTTGGATTTTGAGACTTTCTTTCTGCACTTTCAGTATTGAGGATCCACACGCAACTGAAAGGCAAGGCAGGCAGCTACCACTAGATGGCAGTCGCAGAGAATTACAGAGTTGGCCTGCCCTGGTTTGAGAACAGGTGATAATGGACAATGTTCGCGTTCTCCCGAAGAACCTTTAAAACATGGATAATACCATTTTAAACCAACAAGCTGAAGTGTTGTCCAAACATTTCCAATAACTCCAGAGCATTGTAAAGTCCAAAAGTCAACATGTTTTGAAAAAAGATAGATGTAATAATTTCCAAAATTCACAACATGTTTTTATCTAACGAAATATTCTGCCTCAATCCATGTTTGTTGGCGTTTAGACTTTCAAAAACATTTTCACTGTGGTGAAAAAACTTGCTGGACACAGAGCGAGGCACGCACCTTCCGGGGCAGTCTAGCAGCTATATATATATATATATATATATATATCTATTTGTATAGTCTAGCACTATTATATATTACAAAAAATATCGTATTATGTAGGCCTATCTGCGTTCGTTTGGTGCTCCGTGCTCCATTTAATCCATATTATTCTATTTTATTCTAATTGAGGATTTTGTTCGAGGATTTTGACATTTTTTAGGGTGATGACGTCATAAAATATGACGACAGACACAAATCAATACAATAGCTTATAAAAACATCACCAATGTGTATTTCAGTGCATAGTAAAAACCTTAGACATGTATGAAACACATATAGGCCTAACCCAAAATGGCCAAAACGGTTAATAAAGAATATGAACATTAGCTAAACTGTGGGAAAACTAATCGATTTAGAAAGCAATATTTGTTTTACTGTGAGCAAAAATATCATGCTGTAAAACTATAATGAAAATAGTATGCTGTAAAATCATTATGAACGAATTCTCCTAAAAGTGGGCTCACTTGAACAAGGCATCTGGTTGTTTTGGGGGGAAACCCCGCACATCATTCACTGACGCTTGTGGATCGATTACTCACAGTCAACGCATGTACTCTCTACCATCCATGTGCAGCTCCCACACACTACCTTTTGACATTTGTCACAAGTGAAGAGCCAACATTTTTTTGTTAATATCTCATCAAATGAATATTTATAAAATGTAATTAATATGTCAAATATATCAAATGTACATTGTTTTTAACTTGCTAGTCTTTAGGAAGTTACTTTTTTCCCTTCTTTTCAGTATGCAATAAAAGAAAAAAAAGAAAAAACGATTAGTGTTACTTACCCAACCAGCTTGTTGGTTTAAAATGGTATTATCCATGTTTTAAAGGTTCTTCGGGAGAATGCGAACATTGTCCATTATCACCTGTTCTCAAACCAGGGCAGGCCAACTCTGTAATTCTCTGCGACTGCCATCTAGTGGTAGCTGCCTGCCTTGCCTTTCAGTTGCGTGTGGATCCTCAATGCTGAAAGTGCGGAAAGAAAGTCTCAAAATCCAAATGAACCGAACAGGATCGACTCGAACAAGGAATCAATAAATGCACACGTGTCGCCTGATCCACAAATGCAAGGATTCCTTTTTGCACACGGAAATTGCATTTAATACAAAGCAGAACATTTATACTCACAAACATGACTTTATTTGTACAAATTGCTGCACATTTATGTAATTCTTAATTCTACAGACACCGGTTGAAAAGCATTTGTTTCATTGTATAGTGACACACATTTACGAATCGTGTTCACGTTAATGAATAGCACTGGCTTGTTCGTTAGTTGTGTGTGTGTGTGTGTGTGTGTGTGTGTGTGTGTGTGTGTGTGTGTGTGTGTGAGCGTGTATTTATCACTTTGTGGGGACCAAATGTCCCCATAAGGATAGTAAAACCCGAAATGTTTGACCTTGTGGGGACATTTTGTCGGTCCCCATGAGGAAAACAGCTTATAAATCATACTAAATTATGTTTTTTGAAAATGTGAAAATGCAGAAAGTTTTCTGTGAGGGTTAGGTTTAGGGGTAGGGTTAGGTTTAGGGGATAGAATATAAAGTTTGTACAGTATAAAAACCATTATGTCTATGGAAAGTCCCCATAAAACATGGAAACACAACTGTGTGTGTGTGTGTGTGTGTGTGTGTGTGTGTGTGTGTGTGTGTGTGTGTGTGTGTAAACACTGTAAACTGCAGTGTGAAATGCTGTAAACTGCAGTGTGAAATGCTGTAAACTGCGAAAAGGAAGTCTCAAAATCCAAATGAACCGAACACGATCGATTCGAACAAGATGTCAATAAATGCACGCGTGTCTTCTGATCCACAAATGCACGGATTCATTTTTGCATGAGCAATTTTTGATTTATTAATGTAGAATAGAACATGTTTATTTGCAAACATGTCTGTATTTGTACAAATCGCTGCACAATCATTCAATCCCGAATTCCACAGATTCAAATCAAATGGCATTTGTTTGTGGTTAGTAAAATACATTCACAAAATGTATCTAGTACATGCATAATTGTGTGTGCATTCATTAATTATATTGAGATTAAAATCATTCCATAGTTTACAACCTGAATTTTATAATTTTGGACAGGATCTTTATGATGTTTTTCATGAATGTAACAAACACTGCATGTTGCCTGTGTCCGGTCAACATGCTGTTTTGTCATTGTTGCCTAAAAGGGGGATTTGTCTTTTTTGAAGAACTGGAGGCCAGTTGCTCTATTGACTACCGAATGTAACATTTTATCTAAATGCCTTGCAAATAGGCTCAAAAAGTACCTTCATTTAGTAGTACACAGGGATCAAACATATTGTGTTCCAGGAAGGACAATATCAGATAATTTATTTTAATATGGGATGTTTTGGATATTTGCAGAGTTTTTAAAACAAAAATTGGCTTGATCTCCCTGGATCAAGAAAAAGCATTTGACCATGTCGATCACAGCTATATTTTCAATGTGTTGGAAGTTTAGAGAGAGAGAGGGGAAGGTTTCTTTAAATGGGTGAAATTGTTGTATACAGGTGCCCCTTGTATTGTCAAGGTGGGAGGTGGATTAAGCCGTCCCATAAAAGGGAAGCTCTCTGGGTGGGTCAAGATATTTCAGAGAACCTTCCACAATTGCCTGGAAACCTCAAATGGAGATTATAAGGTTTATTAAGATACTAGGTATTTATTTTGGTTCTAATGAATTTCAAAAGTTAAATTGGGAGGGCGTAGAGGAAAAAGTATGCACCTGATTGTCTAGGTGGAAATGGTTGCTACCCCAGTTGTCCTACAGGGGAAGAGTGTTGGTGGCCAACAATTTGGTGGTGTCTACTCTGTGGCATAAACTCACTGTGCTGCAAGGTCTAATTCAAGCGATTCAAAGGGCACTTAGTGTAATTTTTTTGGTCAGGATACCATTGGGTCCGATCTGCTGCACTGTATCTTCCTATACAAGAAGGGGGACAGGGTCTGGTGGACATTAAGGCAATAATGACTTTTAATTTACTAACAGCTCAAAGACTGTTATACAACAGCAGTTCTGCTTGGATGAACACAGCAACAGCCCTTTTGCAGAGGGTAGGTGGAATGGGACTCGATAAACACTTATTTCTTATGCATTTACAAGAGTCAGAGTTGGTAGACCTTACCCCTATTATAAATCTATGCTTGAGGCTTGTAAAATTTTTACTGTGTAAAGATCAACTGATTTATCAGCTGGGCCTTGGATGTTAGAAGAACCATTGTTTTTTTATACCTCTTTTTTCTTCAAGATTTTTATCATCTGCATGTTTACGTTCATGGTTGCTGGCTGCTGGATATACGAAGTTTGGCCATGTATTGAGTAGCAGTGTGGATGTTATAAGCCAAAGAACTGAAGTGAAATCTGTAAGATTGAAAAAGCAGTTTGTTGCAGAAGTACGTGGGGAGTTGAGAGAGGAGTACAGAGATCTTCAGAACAACACAAAGATGATTCATGAGTGGACAAATGGGCATGATTATTATTTCCTTCACTCATCGTTAGTGCTGCAGTGATCAGAAGATGATCACTGTTTGCTGACGTTTTGTCAGCAAACCAGTTTTGGATTGTTTCGAGTCAACTGGGAAGAAGGCCTTGTACTTGACTTGAAAGTGTCAAATGCCAGGTTTTTGACTGGTGTTTTTTCAACAAAATGGAGGGATTTTTTTGGACTTGACTCTTCACCTAAAGGCTGCTGGCATACTCTGTACAAATGTCCAATTAATAAGCAGACAGGTGATCTCCAGTGGAGAATTGTACATGGAGCAGTAGCTACAAACAGATATGTGGTGCATCTTAATCCTAGCATTGGGTTGTCCTTTTTGTTTAGAGGTAGAATCATTATTCCATTTATTTGTGCAGTGCTCACGTTTAAGGGATATTTTTTCCCTTTTAAGTGATTGGTTTCAATCTTTGGGTGAGTAGTTTTCCTTCCAATTGTTTATTTAAGGGCCTAGGTATTCAGTTCAAAGAAAAATGACTTTGGTTTTAATATTTTTTTTATCTGGCACTGCAAAATTAGTAATTTGGAAAACAAGAAAAAATAAACTTCTAGGGCAAGATGAAATAAATGTGGTTCCTATGTTCTTGGAACTTGTGGAAGCTAGGCTAAAAGTGGAGTTTGCTTACTACAAGTTGGTGGACTGTTTACCAAAGTTTGTAGAAATCTGGGATGTTAATGAGGTATTGTGTACTTTATATGAGAACAATGAATTGGTGTTGACTTTTTATAGGTATAAATATATATGTGTGTAAGGTTTTTGGAATGAAGTGTGAATAATTTGTGTAAATCAAGTGAAAATTGTTATAATAAAGATACATTTAAAATTCAAATTCTCTCTCTCTCTCTCTCTCTCTCTCTCTCTCTCTCTCTTAAACAGCCATGAAAAAGGTAATCCTGTTGTTCACAGAGCTCTGCACACCAACAGGACCTCAGAAAAAGAGAGTTTGAAATGTTAAATTCACAGTCCTGGTGCTTTGAAGTCGGCACAGCCAAAAGCAAATCAGAAAAAGCTTGCATGCTAGATTTGGCAGTATAAATGGTTGTGATTATGTTTACTGAATCCCAGCGCTGGGTCTCGCACCTCTAGGGGTTTAATTGAGTCTTCACAGAAGGCTGCCAACATCAGACCATATGAAACACAGTAAAAAATAAGGCAAGAGAGAAGAGATCTGTTTTGGTAGAACATCTTCTGAGGTAGATTGGCAGATTAGTGTCTGATTCTTCATTTTACCACATCCACGCTTTTTTTTTCTTCCTCAAAGATTAAGTATAACTCCCGACGGGCATTACATCAGTCAGTTCTAACCAATATTTTTCACATATCAAGTAACTTACAAGGAAGGAATATAAAAATATGGAAGTCCACAAACCAGCCAGTCTAAATCATAATCCTACAGTATTTGAGTAAAGCTGCGTTCACACTGCCAGCGACACGCAGTGACAAAACTACCTCATCTCATTCATTTTCAATGAGAGCTGGCAACTTCCGGCAACACGAGCGATGGCGACCGGATGTGGGCGTGCCCAGTGGCGTGACAAAATTGAGAAATGTTTAACTTTATGACAATGAAGTCGACTTTCGGGAGTGACAGCCAAAACGAGAGAAGATGGTAGAGCTCATGTGATCCAAATATTTTAATAATAATATTAATTGTAAAGAAACAGTGCTGTTTAGACTCTCCATAGACACCACTAGCGACCTAACTGCCAGCCACTGGGGACATGCAGCGACAAATTAGCTGGCAGTGTGAACACAGCTTAAGACAACACAGCCTTGTGACAACTCTTAATAATTACGACTTGGTTCGTATGACTTTCATTCCCACAGATGCAACCCACAGCCATTTTTAGCTATAAGCAGTATTAGCAGCCACTTCGGCCACCTAGCCACCAGGGTACCAGCCCCACAAAGCAAGGTCCTATTTTTATTTCCATCCATCCATCCATCCATCGTCAACCGCTTATCCTGTGTACAGGGTCGCGGGGCCTATTTTTATTTTATAAATATAATACAATTAAAATCTGTGAGTAAGCCTCAGGCAAGCCTATGGCTCCATTAGACAGTTATAGAGGTTGTGATCCGAGAGGGAAGGGAGAAATTCTGTTGAGCAATAATGCTAACCAGCTGTTTTATTGGTTGTATGTTGAAAATGCTTTCTCCGTTTTACCTGTATATAGTTATTTATTGTTATTTATAGTCATTTATTGTTCATTTGTATAGTTATTTATTGTTAAATTTGTTGCAGTTTGTGTAGTTAAAATACTCTTAAATTAAAGTGATTAGAAATTTAGTTAAAAAAAAAAAAAAATGTATTCTCTGGTCATTTACTCACCCTCATGCAATCTCAGATGTGTATAACTTAATTTCTTCTGCAGAGCACAAACAAAGATTTTTAAAGGGGTCATGACATGTTTTTTTTTATTGTATTATTATGTTCCCTTAGGTGCAATTATAGTATTAATATATTTTTTTTTAAGAAAAACTTTTAAAATCTAGTGATTTATGACCTTTTCCCACCCTGTTTCTCATCCTCTGATTCAAACAGTCTGTTTTGGGGGCGTTTTCCATTTAAGACTTCAGTGTTAACGCCCACTGTTATGATTGGCTAACGTCAGTGCCTATGTATCAATTATTGACGCCCCAGCCAGAACAATATGCAAGTAAACTAAGTAAAAACACTGTGATTATTCATAATGAATGAAATTGCGCTTTAAAAAGTAGTTTAAAGTTTAAAATAGATTAGGCCTACTTACAGTTTGCGTCGTCGTTGTTCCCAGAATAGTCGGCACGGACTTATCTTTGAGCAACAGTTTTCTGGCAAAGCCAGCATCATATTGAGATTTGTTCTCAAAACAGTCATCCTTAAAATGTACAGAACAAACGCTTAAGTTAACACTGCCGTGACTGGAACGTCCGCAAAAAATAAACTGCATCCATTTTTCCCTGACGTCTGGATCTTTCGGCAGCTTATTCAGAGGTTTTGTTTGACCGCAGCCAGGAACAGCACATCTGTGTGGCATCGTAATTTTCCTGTGCACAAGTAGTCTCTGTCAGAGCTCGCTGTCCATCGACTGAACACTTGTGAGGCGCACGGCGATACTGAAATGAGCGTAGCTGTCTTGCGCTTAAAGCGTAGTTATCTTGTGCTGGAGGCGGTCATATGCAAACGCTGTTACGTCACTTCTAACCGACACGTCACTTCTAACCATGAATCCAGAACGAGCTGTATTTTGAGCTTGATTAAATAAATGATTCGTTTAGAATGGGGAGGACGTCTTAAAATATTAAACTTGCAGGACGTTTTAATGATACAAAGACCTCTTATATACCAAAAGATCAAGGCAAATTTGGTTTCTCATGTCATGACCCCTTTAAAAGAAAATCTCAGCACTGTAGGTGCATACAATGCAAATGAATGGTGGCCAGACCTTTGATGCTCTAAAAGGGAGACAAAGGCTTTTAAATAATGAAAATTAGTTATTTTTTTAGGTTTAACACACACTTTTATTTTACCAACAATTATAAACAATCATATTTATTCGCAACAATGTAATGATGATGATAATAATCACAAAAATCAAAATAATAATAAAAATAAATAAATAAATAAATCATAAAGTAAAAACCGACTAAAAATTCAACACAAATTCATCCTCACAAACTGTACACAAGACATTGTTTATCTCCCAAATGTACATACTGTTACGTCCCAGGGCGTAATTATTTGTGACATATGGGCAGTGATAATTGTATTGCTTCCTGTGTAAGTGTTGTCTGTATTGTGGCAGTGTTTTGCTCTCTCTTTCTATTTCTTTCTCTCTCTCTCCTCATTGCAAAGGTTAATGACACCAGCCAACAATGGTTACCTTTTGATTACTGCCTTGTTCTGATTGGTTGCTGGATGGAGAGCTTGAAGATAAAGCTGGAGAGTGAACTCACTTGAGTAAGGTCTTTTTGGTGTCCAGGCTGCTGAGATGGTTTTCTCTTGCCCCAGACGATTAGCAATTGTGCTATTGTTGGTGTGTCATGTCAAGTGTTTCCTCAACTTGTTGCAGTTGTAACCAATTGTGATTGTACAGCCTGTTGCTTATTGAAGTAACGGTGGTAATTGTTAAATATCTGTTATGTTATTGATATCCCCACAGAATCCTAAGTTCATAGTTTATTTTTTGTTTCTTTTCGGAAACCGTAGGGAGGATGCCGTTTTTTGTTATTGATCATGTTTTCTCCTGTTTTTGGTTTAGAGAGGAAGTAAGGGAAGAGTTTTGTTGTTTTAAAGTTTATTTGTAAAGGCTAGCAAGTACTCTTAACATAGTCAGAAGAAATTTATGTTTGTTGTTTTGGCCTGGTCCCCTTTTGAAGCTTCCCTTTTTCATGTGTGATCTTGTGAATAAATGATTCTTTGATTTAAGATTGGAGTGATCTTTGTGAGAGCTGGGACAGGAGAGGACACACTTTAGCTGCCTGTTAGTTTGTTTTATTAATTTCACCATTCTCATTATTACCTTGTCACCCCCTCCCAACCCTAGACTGGGAGGGACGTAACACATACAAATTGGTAAACACCCAACCAATTTGTAACATGCATATTCCACTCTAATACGAGAAACCACTAGGCCCAAAAACATAAAAAATTGGATTTACTGCACCCTGTCCAGATATCTTATTTTTCTTTGTTTTCCAGATAGCTAATTTGGCATTACCAAATAAGAAATTCAGTAAAACCAAAACATTATTTTGCTTAACTCTGTACATTGGACCAAAGATAATACGTTGCAATGAAAAGGATCACCCAAAGATGTAACCCATTGTGTTAATGTGACCGAAGTTTATATTCACAGTGTATGTTCACTATGTAAATGAGTGTTTCACTAATAATCCTTCCTTTCAGTTTTATTTGTTTACTTTATATTATTTTGTCTAGGAAAGCATTATAATTTTGTTTTGAAATATATCTGTCACTTGGGAAAGAGTTTGTATTAATTGTACTGGCATCGTGACGTCATTTCTGTTCCTGCTTTGATCGCGCTGAGGAGAGGTAAGCAGTTAGGGGTGCTTTTTAAATATAAAGTGTAAAAGTTTGCAGAATTTGGATGGAGTACATAATATTCAATTATATTTGACCGTTAGAAATGTGCTAAGTGTTTTATGCACTGATGGAATGGATTTAAAAGTTTTATTGTCGAGTACATCATTTGTTTGCATGTGTGTGTGCATCGGTAAAAAAGCGGTGATATTGGCCAATTCATTAATTGGTCTTTGATCTGTGCTGGTGATAAAATCGCAGAAGCAACATTTTTCATGCTGTACTCTGTTTATTCCATGCAGTGCCATCTACATGTACCCCAAACAACCGCAGCAAAAAACAAATCCGCAGCAGTTCCAGTTGTCCTGTGTCTTCTCAATTACATAGCACAACGCAGATAGTAACAGTGGTCAAAAGTGGGCTGGTTACATTAACAAGGAAAAAAATTCCATCAACCTTGTACATTGAATCTGTTTTTCATCAGTTTATGCAATCTCTGAACAAAAAGGACAACCCATACTAACACTAGGTTCAAGATGCACCACATGTCTGTTTGTAGCTAAAGATGTACAACCCTCCACTGGAGGTCACCAGTCTGCTTGTCAAACAGACATTTTTACAGGATACGCCAACAACCTTTGGGAGAATAGTCAGTGCCAAAAACCTCCGTCCATCTCGTTGAATGTAAATTAGCCACCTTTTACGCAGGTGACAAAGGGCTTTCTTTCCTACTGACTCAATCATCCATTTGTGAAGTTCTGAATGACAGTATACATTTCTCCTCTTCCTGCCAGTCCCCCACAGCTGTTCTTCCAACCAGAGAGGGAAAGAAATACTTGCATCCCCTTCTCCATTTGACTATTATAATTGGATTGTCCAAGAAAGAACGATAGTTAAAATCCAGTTCCCCAAGCACCTTTGTGGTGAGTTTTTGTGATAGTCGAGTTGACCTCATCCCAGCTTTCTTGCCTAAAGTTTCCAAAATGGTATGCAGTATATGACCCAGCTTTGTGCAGACCGTAAACGTGAGTGCAAAAATGCTGAGGACAAAAGTCTCAAAGGCAGGAAGGAGTTAAAAAACTATGGTTCTTCCAACAGCCACATCCCAGCAGATACTTCAGGTGATCTTGAAATGGCAAAATCCTTCCAGGCTTCCAGAACAGATTTGTAGAAAGGAGTAAGATCTGTAAACTCAGCCTCTTCTAGCTTCATCAGAAACTAATGCTTATCAAGACCCATTCCACCAGCTCTTTTCAAAGTACCACTGCGGTGTCAATCCAAGCACTATATCCACCAAACTGTGCCTCTCTTCTTGTACTGGAAGAAACAGTACAGAGGAACAAACCCACTTTCTTTGGACGTCTTGCACTAATCTAGCAGGTGGTTGTAGCACATTAAATATGTGCCACAAGGTGGAAGTGACCAAATTGTTGACAATCAAGACTCTTCCCCCTGTAAGATAGTTTGGGTAGACACCAGGTCCAGCGAGACAATCGGGTGCATACTTTCTCCATTACACCCTCCTAATTTAACTTTTGAAAATAACTTGAACCCAAACTGACTCCCAAGGTATTTAACACTTTTTTGCCCCAATTAAGCTTTCCTGGCAGTGATTGTAAACAATGTACAGTAGAGTATCTTGACCTGCCCAAAAAGGCTCACATTTGTCCCAATTTACTTTTACGGATGAAGCCTTCTCATATGACTGAAGAACTTCAGACAGGGCATTAATATCCTGCACATGACTAACAAACACAGTCACATCATCAGCATAAGCAGTAAGAGTAACATTTGAATTCTGAAACGCATTTGGTACTGAAAAACCTCACCAACTCTTTCTTATATTAAAAAGTAGAGATTCAATGGCAATACTATACAACAAACTAGACAACGGATAACCTTGCCTGATTCCTCTTTGGACAAAAATTGGTTTGCTCAACCCACCCCCACTTATACCAGGTATGAAAAACCAGCATAAAGCAGTTGTATCCAATTTTAAAAAAAAAAAACCTCCCCAAAATCTTTAAGAAAGTTGAATAAATAACTGTCTACACGATCAAAAACTTTTTCCTGATCTAAGGCAACTAATCCAACCCCTTAAATTAAAGGTTTTACAAATGTCTAAAATGTCTCATACTAAAAAAAAAATTTGTCATTATTGACCTATTTGGTATACAATATGTTCTGATCTTTATGCACTATTATATGTATATATTTCTTTAATCTATTAGCAAGACCATTTTGATAAAATCTTGTATTCCATGGTCAATAAGGCAACAGGCCTCCAGTTCTTTAACAAAGACAAATCTCCCTTTATATGAAGTAAAGAAAGAACAGCACGACCAAAGGTAACAGGCAAAAATCCGTCTTTGTAACATTCACAAAATACCTAATAAAGATCAACACCAAGAAGTTTCCAAAAGTGATTCTAAACCTCTGATGTCAAACCATCAACACTAGGGGAACGCCCCGAGCTGAGCTGTGTAACTGCAGATGTGAGCTCCTCAAAAGATAAAAAAAAAGAGTCCAATGCATTCTTTGAATCAGAGTCCAATTTAGGAAGACTGTTTAATAACTGTTCAGCACAGTCCAAGTCACAATGTTCTGCAGCATATAAACAGGAATAAAAATCCACTGCATGATGACGCATCTCTGCAATGTTAGTGGTAACCCTTCCATCAGTCAGACGGAGGCAAACCATTTGTTTATACTGTGCTACTGAATGTTCCAAATTAAAAAAAAATATGCACTTGGGGTGTCCATATCATTAACTGAAATAAAACGAGACCTTACCAAAGCTCCTTTCAACCTTTCATTTAAGAAGGACCCCAACTCACTCTTTTTTTTTTTATTATTGTAAACAGTAAAACAAACCAGGATCATATCTGTCCAACAATTCTTTCTCTATTGAATCTATATATCTTTCAAGAATTTGAATAGCTTTTTTTGTCCTATTTGTAGAATTAACTGTAAATTGCTGGCAAAACATTTGCATTTGTGTTTTCTCAATTTCCCACCATTGTCTCAAATTTTCAAAAGTGAGTTTTTTTTTTCCAACATTCCCAGAAAACCACAAAATGTTTACAGAAATGGTCATCTTGCAAAATCTTAGCATTAAAATGAAAACAAACTTAATGAGACAAACTTAATGAAATAAAACTATATGATGATCTGAGAAACCCACTGGAAAAATTGAGCACTCAATGACCTGATTACTAAAACACTTAGATATATAAATTCTGTCAGAGACTTTTACCCAAGTATATTGTCGATCAGTTTTATGTTTGATCCTCCACATTTCTAAAAGTTCAGTTTCTTTTACTAATTTAGACAGATAAGTAGAAGATTGCATATGAGTTTCTTCAGAAGTTCGATCATTGGTAAAATGTTCAATGCAATTCCAGTCTCGCCCAATAATCACATTGCCATTATTGTAACACTGTCTCAATATTCCACTTAAAATACTGCAAAATGTGATTCTCTCATGCCCCACATTCGGTGCATACACATTTAAAACAAAAAAAAGAACCTATAAAACAAGACAACCTTGTATTGCTTCTTCTGAACTTAAAATATTAACTCTAGTTTCTGGTGAAAATAGAATTGCCACTCCTGCACTAAAATTTAAATCATCTGTTGCCCCTTCCAACAAATTCTCCAATCAGCTTCATTATCTACATCACTATGAGTTTCCTGAAGCAATACAACATTTAGTCTTTTTACCTTGCTTTCCAAGACCAAATCACGTTTATATCTATCCCTCCCACCATTAACATTAATGGAGCCCACCATCAAAATATCCATATATGTATTAAAGAGGGAGAACGACAGAAATATAACAAAAAGAATGAACAAAGCCCATGTGATGCATTTCTGGTCAGTCACTCCAAAAAAAAAAAAATTCCCCTTTTCCTGCTTTTTCTTGTAAGATGCTTCTTTAACCGAAAACGCTTCTTTTCACTCAAAACTAACTGCCTTTTGAAAAACTGTAACATACCGAACAAACTTCTCAATGTCTGGGAAAAATCTTTAACATTCACCTGTTTGCCGGAAGTATTATCCAGAAAATGATTAATTTCCTCAAGGGTATATAAGGAAAATTCATTTTGAAGATTTCCCTGTGAACTATCAATGTCAATAGAATCAGTTTCATCAGACATGGCATCAATCATTTCATTATTTGTACAAATTAATGACCCACTCTTTTTAATTCCATCAGATTCTTCAAGATGACAGTCACTTTGCTCAACATTGCTGTTACCTGGTAACACTATTCCGTTCAACAACACTTACAGGTGTAACGTTCTCAGCATTACTGCTGCGAGTAACATCACTAACACCATTAACACTGCACTCATAAACCTCTGTTACGTCTGATTGTGTCTGCACTTCAGGCACTGTCTCAGAGATGACACGCCATGCTGTGCCAGTATCTGATTTCTGAATTCCAGAAGGACCTGCAATTTCTTTCTCAACAACATTTGCGGGGGCAATAGTGATCCTACACACCCGGTCCCGAATTAGGCTAATTAAGCCACCGTGAGGGATAAAGGTCGACTGCAGAGGATCATGCGGGAGAGAGAGATCATTAACGGACATGTCCGTCATGTGTGTGTTTATGTTGTCTTTTAAGTTTATCATTAAACTATTATTTATATCGTCAAGCCGGTTCTCGCCTCCTTTTCCATTGAATACGTTACACTGGTGCCGAAGCGCGGCCATCTGGTGGGGGATGTAGGTCATGCCGGTGGCACCCCGACCTGAGGTAACGCCGGGAGGAGTGTGGAGTGGAGGGGGGCGGGGCCGGGCTAGAATGTCGCATGCCCGGTCCCCAATCTGCCTGATGGGGCGCGCGAGGGATAAAGGCGGCCGGTGACGACGGTTCGAGAGAGAGAGAATTACAGGCATGTCTGTCATGTGTGTGTTTATGTTTGTGTGTTTTGGTTTTGAGTTTAATTAAATATTATTTATATTGACAAGCCGGTTCTCACCTCCTCCTTGCCCATCTTAACCTCCTTACAACCTTGTTTTATCTTGTCTGCATATTGAGCACTTGAAAGTAAAGGGCCAAATTACTAACAGCATATCTGTCTGCTTGTCTGTCTGTTTGTTTATCTGTCTGGATGGCTGTATGTCTGCTAGTCTAGCTTCTGGGCTCTGGTTTGTTGTTCTGAATATTTTTGTATAATTTCTATGAGCCCAGTTGATTGGTCCATTCATTTTTAACACCCTGCTTCAAAAAGATTAAAGACCAAATTTTTAGGGAATGACAGATTTCTTGCAAAAGATGAAAAATGCAACATTCAGTAACACTGTATCTCCCTCAATTTATTATACTGTAAACATATACACAAATATCCATAAAAGATATTGCCCTTATTGGATCGGTGCATTTAAAAAGCATTCAAGGAATTTCAATCAAAGGATATATATCCATTAAGACTGTCGCAAGCATTATATTAACTCAAAGCTGGCAGAGAGGGGCCTGTTAGTGCTTGTATAAAAGGCAAGCTGCTCTCTCATACAGTATATGATCATTTATTCTGAGGTAAGACAGCTTGCACTGTAACAGGCTTTCCATAGTGAGTGATGAGTTTGGATGAAAACAACCATAAATCTGCCTGTATAGAAATGTAAAAAGCTTGCAGCATTAGAGAAAGATGCATACTGAAGCTAAGTGGCAGAAGTGTATTTAGAAAATCATGGCACTGTTGTGATGATTACGCACTCAAGCTGTTTAAATGTAGATTAAGTTAAAAAGCACCCTGATGTGAACACATCTTATTTGTGCACATACTGATTAATTCATCTTGGGTTGCTAGACCTTTAACTTGTGGCAAAAAGTATTGTACATATTACAGCTTATTCTGGCCAAAACCGCTCACTTAGACAGGAAGATAAAGTCTGACTGACAGGTAAAAAAAAACAACTAGAGTTTCGTATGTACATTCCATTTAGGGGTGGGTTAATCTGAAACTGTTCAAACCACATGTCAAAAAAAATTTCACTCCTTTTCCAGATGGACTGGTTGCTTAAGTTAGCAGCCTGATCTTACAGTTAAATCAGAAAGTGTTGGTTGACTTTTCTTTAGCAAAAATCAGTATATGCTGACCGAAATGTAAAGCACTGCCCCCAGTGGCCACAGCGGGAAGTGTTGTAGGGTGTAAAGGCACATGTGAGCTCCATTAATGTCCAGGAGAGGTCACCCAAAAATACTTTTTACTGAAAATCTTATTCTTGGTAACATTTTACAATAAGGTTACATTTGTTAACATTAGTTAATGCCTCAAGTATCATGAACAAACAATTAACAATATATTTTTAAAGCATTTATTAATCTTTATAAATATACAATTGTTCATTGTCAGTTCATGTTAGTTCATAGTGAATTTATTAAGGTTAACAAATACAACTTTTGGTTTTAAAAATGTATTAGTATATGGTAAATTTAACTTGAACTAAGATTAATAAATGCTGTAAAATATTGTTCATTGTTAATTCATGTAAATTAATGTTGTTAACTAATGTTAACAAATGGAACATTATTGTAAAGTGTAAACAAAAATGTATCATTTAATTGATTATATTTAATATAAATGTATTATTATTATTAATAATATAATTAATTAATTTAAAAATGAATAAGGTTCGCCAGAGATTGTGCTTTTGACTAATAAAAGCAATTACTACAAAAAAAAAAAAAGCAGAATATCCTAATAACTGAAAATCACTTCAGCGAAGTGAGTGAAGGGTAGCTGGGATGTTTCTGGCTCAAAAGGTTCTGGAACAGAAATGAGATTAGACTAAGGGTGCTGATGAGCTAAAGTGTCTCTGAAGAATTCCCTTCTCAATTACGAGAACTGTGATGGCAAAGAGGCTTAACAAAATTGGATACAGGATTTTATCTAGGGACAGACTGCTTTCATTTAGCATTAGAAGGGAGTTACTAGTCTCTTCTGTCTCTCTTCTCTGTACAGAGGTGCCCTTCATAAACCTCAGCCCATGACTAAGAAAAGTATTTTGTTCAACTATACTTGCTCACCTGGAATTTACATGCTAAAACATATTTCTGAACTCTCTGTACAATCTCTAAACCAGCATTAGGACAATTCTCTGTTCTCTCTGATTCTTCTTAACAACATTAATTTGGCTCTATGCTATCAAACAGAGACTCAAATGGGTCTCAGTCCCACAGCAGACCATCATTAAAGATGAAATCAGAGTTTCCACTGTTCAGCATGGCAATATTTTAAAAGCACTGATTCTGATATTTCACAACTTTTACAAACTCTCTGATAGGGATATGCAAGGACGGGTCAACTAATTGACTAGTCGCTCGACAACTGACAAGTCGATTAAAGTTTTATTATAGTGCACTAGTTTTATAGCGGTTTTGCTTTTAATGGGAGAGGCAATTCTCAATAAATTGAAGATGCAACTTTTTTTTAGCATTTTTGTGTGTTGATAACTTGACTAATATTCACTATAAAACCCTCTCTGTGAAGTACTGTCTCTTTTAATGTTATGTTTCATCCTTTTATGCACAGCTGTCAAAGCCATCAAAGCACCGCTCTTGTACAAATTTACAGCTTGTACAGTTTGTTTGAGGATCTCATTCAGCTTGACATAGCAACAATTGCTCAACAAAGTGTTCGTGAATCCTAATATTTTATTACAACTATTTTTGGTTCAGCTATAATAACACACTTACTGTAAAATAAAAAGACATTGCATGGAAAATCATATTAATATGGTCCTTTCTGATTTCCATGTTTCTTTGAAAACAAATGTTTATATTTCAATTATAAAAATTGACAAATAAGGTTGTCTAAGGTGTTAAAATTAGAAATCTAACTTTCATGTGAACACTAGGAAGGACAAATCAACCCATCACTCTGACGCACCTGTCATTTGTTTTCGCAGTGGAGAGAGAGCTTGCCTGCTCAAGGTTGCCAGATTGCATGTCTAAAGCATCAACCTGGCAGCATATTTCCTAACTGTACAAAAGACACGATTCGATAGGGGGATTTCACCTATGGAAATCTGGCAACTTTACACATGTCGAAAGCTAAAGAGAGAGAGAGAGAGAGAGAGAGAGAGAGAGAGAGAGAGAGAGAGAGAGAGAGAGAGAGAGAGAGAGAGAGAGAGAGAGAGAGAGAGAGAGAGAGAGAGAGAGAGAGAGAGGGGCCACCTCCCAGAATTTTGGCAGCAAACTGAACTTACAATAGAAGAACTTTGGCCTTAATTAATTAGAGAGTTAAAGCAAAAACAACAAAGCAGTGGTCTGTGTTGTCCTCATTTTCAAACCTGCATAACTCTAGTATAAACGATAGTATGAGAGCTGCCAGGCCAGCACTTAAGATCAATCAATAAGCGCAAGTCTTGTAAAAACACAGCGTTACAATACAGGGTTGTGCGCCATCCAGACTGTACAGAGAATGCCTTTTAATTCTATTTCAATTCTTGAATTTAAATTGAGGTAACAAACTGGATGCAGAATTGTAAATCACATTTTAATTGCAATGGAATACAATTCAAAGAAATTAATATAACTGCTGTATGTGTATTTATTTTTATTTCAGCCTTATTTCAACATCTTACCATTACATTTAATGAAAAGCAATTAATCAATGCCTCCATTGATAGATTACCCTTGATGTAAATATTTTCATGCACTTTCTCAATGACAACTTTTGTCCTTGAATGAGCAGGTTTTTCCATGCATTTACTTGAACGACTCACTCAATTTAAATGGTATGACCCATTTTAGGGGTTGCTCAGATTAGAAAAACTAGTGGATTTGTGATTTATTATCAAATGCCAAATTCAGAAAACACTTGGGTGACAATAATATAAAATAATAAGGAATAAGTAAATAAATAACTAAAAACAAGGGGGGCAGCTGACCAAATCAGTCACCAGGCCCCCGGCATTTCCTCCACTGCTCTGGATGGCCAGTCTGGGCCTGTGCAGAAACTACACTATATAGACCCAAAAAGCATCTTTCTCCGTTTGCAGCCATTTTTTTTACAAGCAACATATACATTGCAAATATTTGATTATTTTACATTAGATGTTTTATCAGTTCCAGTTTCTGAAATGGCAGATAGCAAATGCCTTTGAGATGAATGGTAATGCTAATGGTATTATAGACCTCCAACTGAGTGACAGGATGTGGTGGAGAGAAACTTTCAGAAATCCAGTCCAATGAACCACTGGATAATACAGTGCCTGACACAATGGCTTTGTTGACTGGTCCTCGAAATAACCTTTGCTTTTACAGTCCACATTCTATAAGTCTTTTGAAGAATTACTTGCTCTTCTTTAGCACAAGCCCAATGAGATAAACAGCAAGGCCGGCAATTCAAGGTATGAAATTGCCTTAGTCCCTGAGAGAGCAGGTTGAGTCTCAGTTATTATATATTATATACTTTGGGCTAACATTTAAAATGTCCTGAAGAGGCTTGGAAGCCATGCTCCATTACATTGGAACGGATTATCAAATCTAATGTACCAGCCCCTTGAGGAATCGATTCCATACTGTGCAAGTCTCTAAAATTATCTTTTCTAAATGTGTCACACATGAGCACTGCTCTCTGGGATCACTGGCACAGCTCAAAATTTAATTTGACAAGATGAGATTATCGAACCAAATAACTGTTTTTGTTGGCGAGGACACTGTCTTGGAAGGGCTTGACATTTTGAAACAGCTCTCCATAATCTGAGCACATTCTTGAGGTATGCATTCAACAAGAATTCTGCCTGTTCTACAACATGGAGATCTACTGACTAACAACAATGTTGGGTCTTTGCAAGTGAGTGAAAATAAAAGCTAGTCTAGGACAATGACACGAAAATCTGCTGTGTTCTGTGTAGAGTACTTTTGTTGAAAATCATACCTCTTACATTTTCCATCAACAGTTCAGCTTTTAAAAACGCAAGTGCACATCCAAATTTTCTGTCACTCTCTCAGCAGCTGTATTAGAAGCCTCAATGGAGCTGTGGTAAATAGTTTTTTAAAAATGAAATCCAGGGTATTATAATACAAAGTAAAATTGTATAAATTTGCATGAAATGTCAGGTATATGTGATTAGGGTCCATTCATTTTATTCCACTGTACAGGACATAAGTTGTGTCATAAGGTATGTCTCTCAGACAATGGGTTTTGCAAACTCTCTAATACCGAAGACCACCAAAGATGCACCTGGCAAGGGTCACCCTTCCCAAAATATAAAGGAACTATATATTTTCATGAATAAAGGCCCATTTATACTAAGTTATTTTCAGAATGAAATAATTTACATATGTATTGTACTGATGCTATAAGAAATAATTCAAATATTAAATGGAACATCTTTGTATTTAGTTGACAGTATTCCTTTTTTCTACCCACTATTAGAGTAATGCCATTTTAGATTGGAAAATTTGAAAAGAAATGGAAATTTATTTGCAGTCTTTTGAAAGAAGAATGAAACAGTACTCAGTCCTATGGACCCCCTAATCACCGCCTCTCACCCCCTGGTGGTCCCTGGACCCCAGTTTGACAACCCCTGTCTCAAACAATGCACTCTACTGTTTTGTATGGAAGAAGGATCCCACCACATAAAAAAAAAACAAGAGGTGATTCTGATTTTTTTTTATCTAACAAGTGGAACTTTTTTTTTGTTATTTTTGCCCCTATTGGTCCTAATGACAAGAAATGTCACCGCTAATGCATACACAAAATCGCAAATGCGTGATAAACTCGCAATTGCTTGATAAAAACTCACACTTGCAACATTATATCTCATCATTACAAATTGTTATCACGCAGTTGCAAGCCTTTATCAGTGGCGGAGCTAGGGGTGGCTGTGGCCACAATGGACCGAAGCCTGGCCACCCCACACGCAATTGCTGTTTTAGTAAAAAAAAATGTTTAAATTTTTTGCCACAATTTAGTTCTTTAGAGGTGAAATCATCTCTGTGCAAATTTACAAACTCATTATGTGCGGGGTTGCCAAACCTCTCCTCCTGGTTGTCTCTACAGTTCAGGCCAAAGGGTCTGATTAATTGTTAGATCTACATTTAACACCACATTCTCTCTCTCTCTCTCTCTCTCTCTCTCTCTCTCTCTCTCTCTCTCTCTCTCTCCGCTCAATTAATGTGATTTAAACAGTATCCTGTAATTTCTACATCAGTTCATTTAATCTCATCATCAATCAAAAATTATTTGTGCAAAGTGTAAATTAACTTAAATGCACAGGTTCATGACAATATTATATTCATTACAACTCTCTGGAATACGAAATTCTGATTAGTCAATTGTGTTATTTGTGTTATTTAATATTGTCCCAGGCAACACATTTTCTATATACTGTAGCTGTACATGTATCTCTTATCACACTGTTGTTTCTTTCTTCTCATTTATAAAATAATTTAAACTCTATCAATATTTTATGGTTATTTATTTTCTTATTTTGCAACTAGCTGTGTAACAAGATGAATAAAGTGCATTCAGTCAGTCAGTCAGTCAGTCAGTCAAATAAACATTTCGGGGTGACTTTTTGTGTCAGTGATTTTGCAATAATAACTAGCTGTAGATTATTCCTTACATATACATTATTATAGATAAGGCAAGTTTATGTAAATGGCCTTTAAGATTTTTATTTTGATTGTAGTTTATTTTTAACACATTTATATATATATATATATATATATATATATATATATATATATATATATATATATATATATATATAATTGAGGTGAAAATTTCAAGGTAATTTCAAATGGGCCTCAACTCTCTGGTGACAGCCCCACTAAAATTGAGCTATTAATCGTTATAAATGTACGGCTTGAAACCAGCCAACCAACTGAACTCAATGAGCCACTGTATTTTCCTGATCTGACAGAGTTGCATTAATTTGCTCATGACAAGCAATAAATGAATTAGACTGAGAGGTGAGCGAGCAGAACGCTGTCTGAAGTGTTGGATAGGTTTTTAAAAGGGAGGATCAACAGACAGGCTGTTAAATATAACATCCCATTAACTTCTCCATTTGACTTTATAGCTGTTGCATAATTAGAGGCTCTGCAGACGGTGAAATGTGCTTTAATTTGGGTCACAAAATATGATCTTCATCATCCGTATGTCACAGAAAGGGAAAAACAGAAAATACAATTGGGCCAAAAAGTGGGAGACTACTAATGGTAAGCCTAGCAATAAACCGAAAAAAAGAATGGCATTCTAAATTCTAATAAATTAGATTTTTTTTTCTTCCTAATTCAACTTCTCCCTCAAATGATTGTGCTAAAAGTGATAATATACTTAAGTAATTATTATAATTTTTTTATTGAGTTAAAAAAGAATGTACAAAAGAGGCATTTGTACCAGTAGTCTAAAATGTTTGACAACATGTACATCGATATTAGTAAAAAACTGAGAAAAAGAGACATATGTTTTTTTGGCTTATACTGCTTATTGTATTTTAAAAAAAAAAAACAAACAAAAAAAAAAAACATTAAAAATATATACTTATTTATATACAACTAAAATTGTTACTATTTTCCAAGCATAAGTTTTATGATTTTTGTCATCCAAGAAATGTACCCTTAAAAGAACTGAGAGGAACATTGTTTGTTTTATTTGAGCATAGCAGTGTGTGTATTAACCCTTTATGTTCTTAGAGAATCATTTATGTGATTGTTGTTGTTCATCACTCTCTAGTGTGCAGTAATGAGACACACATAACTGGGAAACATAATTCAATGAACTGAACTTAGTAATGATAATAAAAAAAATTGTTATATATTAGTTATATAATAATAATTTGTTATAATTGCTTTATTTAGGACTCACTCTGATATTTCAAACACTAGGGAGCAGATTTTTACAACAAATGTGTGTAACAGACAAGAATAATATAATTCAACATTTAATCTATCTATCTATCTATCTATCTATCTATCTATCTATCTATCTATCTATCTATCTATCTATCTATCTATCTATCTATCTATCTATCTATCTATCTATCATACTGTGTGTATTCAAAATCTTCAGTTGCTTGTACATTTTTATATGCTTTTTTGCTACAAATATGAATTTATATGATAAAAAGTTCCAATCGTCGAGGGAGCACACTGGAATGGCATCTGGAGAATCAGGAAAGTAGAAAGTAAGGGAGAGTGGAGTGTTATATACAGTAAAGGAGCTGACTGACACTGTGATTGGAGGCAGGTGCAGGTGATCAGTATTCGGGGAAGTGGGAAGGTTGAGTGTACAGTATGTGGCGGGAAGGTCAGGTGGATCCGTGACAAAAACGCAAAGTTTATCCATTCAGAATTTATTCCTTGATGCTTATAAGCAAAGTGTTACAAATGTTTCACAAATCGCATGCCCGAAGCAGCGTGTGAGTCTGAGCTTCACCCCATAAGGCTTTCATAATTTCCACAGAATCGCTCAACAGTGCATATGAATGGGCAACTAAAGTCAGATTGTCAGATTCATCAGCAAATCAGATTGATTTTTTTGTTCTTGGTGGGGGTAATCTTTAGGATATGTCCCGGTCGAGGCCTTCTAGCTGGCCTTGAGTGATGCAGTCATGCTTTCAGTAATGTGTGTAATTCCAGAGCGAAGAGCGCAAGATCTTGCTGACGAGTCGGTTGGCACTGCCACATCACCACTGAGAAAGAGATCCTTATTGATTTAAAAACACAAGATATTCTGCAGGACCGTGTTATTGCTTAATTTATTAAACAGGAAAGGAGGACAGATTTTCACTTCAAGTAAATTGGTAAGTGCATTTGGCATTGTTAAAGCAACATCAGGAGTTTTCTAAATGTAAATTAGGCTGCTTCAGTATTAAGTGTCAGATCAAGTTTTGAAATGTACTGCTGCGTTCCATTCAACTTCGATTTTACAACTTCCTACTAGGAAAAGTGCAAAGGAAAGCATCTTGAAGTCAGAATTACAACTTATAGGCATGTGCAGAAATTCTCAACTCGCCGAGATGCAGGGGCATGATGTTACACAAACATGTCCACATTCAGGGAGATATACAATGTAAGTGATAAACTTTCACTTTATTAAGTAATATCGATTAATGAGTTCATTTCCACATTACATATTAAAGCTTGTTTAACTAGCACCTGCAGAAACAGGTGTATAAAACATGGTAAATTATAATATCTTTTGATAATCGTACAACTGAAGCACAAATGCTAGCACTGCAGCATTGTTTATCAGTTGGGTTGCTAGGAGACATCTCTAATGAAAGTCAAACCCCTTCTAATCTAATGGGAGCATTGCAGTTTTGTTTCCATAAACATCATCTTCCGAATATCGGGGAATAGAATGCATTTATGGTTGGAGAAATCAAGTAGGACTATCCCACAACCTACTTGAATGGAACACAGCATAACCTTGAACCCTGATGAAACTAAATGTAATGCAAGCAACTAATTTAGATGTTCATACAAACACACATTGTGTAGTTCTCGAAATCCATATACTGTATACAGCTGACCAATTTACAATCTATAGGTTTACCAAATGGTTCAGTGGTTAACCATTTAGAGTAGTTGGATTATGTGTTGGTCAAATGTGTTTATGGAAATCAGAAGAGAAGCATATCAAATGTATTGTGAGCATTGCATTGTGAAAGACAGTAACTTCAAATGAAAGGTATTTCTTTGATGACACACTGGTTAGGTATGGAGAAAATGTTACTGTGTCATTTGTGTGTTGTACTTAGTCAATTGAACATGTGATTACATGTTTGAAAAAACAGCCTTTTTGATGATCTGCTTTGATTTTTGTACTAAGAGTTGTGAGGTTTTACCACATACTTGTGATAATAGTACCAAAGCTATCAACAAAAATGATAAATAATAATTAGGTGAAACAAGGATGCATGAAACTGGAGTGTGAGAACATAATCATTGTCTAATGATGTCACATGTTTCACTCATTTCACTGTGTCTGCATACTGTAATAGTTCAAATGAAATGACAAAAGTTTGTGTTTTGAACAATATTTGATTTATGCATCATTTGTTTTAATTTCCATATCTACATATCCATTGACACAAATGCATGTTTTTCTTTGGACTAATCAAATAAAAGGGGCCACCAAATATCTTGTCGTTGAATATTTTATTTGCAAATTAAGTATTAATAACTCAGAGTCCGTAAAAATATACATTTTTTTAATTATAGTGGGACATATTTACAAGAATGAATCTTCTTCCAAATTAACAAACTGGTTCAGAAAACTAAAAATGAGCACAACAGCTAAAACAGTGAAAGAAAGACCATGAGTAATTTCACTTCCATTATACCATTATACGTCTCCACGTTCAAAAAACAGAAAGAAAACAGAGGAAAGCGCAGAAAATGAAACAAGAAAAAAATGGAAAAAAGATAATAAGCGATATGAACCTAAAAAATTATTTCAAACATACAGAGAGATCATATTTACACATACATATTTAGCTGAATACAGGTATGAACACAGAATCGAAGCATTTTCAATATCTGACGTGTAGACGATAACATGCAATTCCTTTGCTTTTCCACTGGAAAATTGTTCCCTTTTTACTCCTATCAAAGTAACACATACTACTACAGTTTCTTAGAGGAGTCAAAGGAGCCATTTTCAGACATCAAACATAATTTTTCTCACAACCAACCTGAGTAAAAATGATCGGTTTGAGGCTACACAGACAGTCAAGTACGTCTTTTAAATTAGAGCAGTATTTCAAAAACACATTGACCATTAACAATTTCCCTGGGTTAAATTCCATTCCAAAAAAATATCCTTAAGTAATGTGAGCACTCGGTCGGAACGTATTGGCAGCTATTGGAGTGGGTACCCTGGTGGTGTCTAAATACCACAACGGCTCTTTTGGAGTGTTGAAATAAAAGCCACTAAAGATTAACTGTAAGAAAGTGTTGGTTGTTTTGATGGGAGGAGAGAAGATGCTAGAGAGAGCTTAAAAACAAACTAAAGTGAAGCAAAAGAACAGAACAATGGATGGGGAGGGGCATGCTTTCAATCAGCTTTCCTAATTTTCAGACGATACAGTGGGCTGCACTTGGATAGTACTCTATAATTGGTGCTGCAACGTCCCAAAACACTTGAAATGTTAAAGGATAAAGGCACAAGTTAATGAGTCAAATATTAACTGACTGCTGAATTCAATTCTTTTTAGTGTGGATGTGGCCTTTAGTTTATCAAGTATCACTGGTTTAATAACATGCTAAGTGCCATTTGTATGATGAACAGAATTGTTACCAATGTATAATGTTCCAACTTCCATTTCCATGAAGCCAGCTGCCTATGTATGCAATAGACAGCAAGGCACCTCACTAGGAACTATTGAATGAAAAGAGTTACTGGTACAATGTGAAAACAATATTGTGATCACTTAACATAAGGGGTGCTGGAAAAGCATCTTGGTAACTCCACACACCTAAACGCACATCATATTTGTTCTTGATTTGGGGGTAAGTGTATTTGGAGAGGCTCTGTGGGGTTTGGATGCATAGAACTCTGCCTGTGTTCTCCTTCTGAGTCCCATCATTCACTCCTCACTCTGGGTGACAGCCCATCCATCACACTTACTGACAACACTTCACAAAACAATAATGCCTACATCGGCTCGTGGCTCCAGATTTTGTGTCTCTTTTTATGTGGTTGTGGTATCCTTCTTGTGTTTGTGTACCCATGGGAAGCAGTGTATCTGTGTGTGTGTGTGTGTAGCAAATACAATCATAGGGGCAGGTAACAGAAAGCCATTGAATCAGCACTCGGATACATTACAGAGTCCATCATTACTGCAACCCAATAAGAATGATGAACAATGTGTCTTCTACTTGACACATGTGCTTGTGGAAATGTGCCACTGGAAGTAATCAAAATCCTGAAAACTGAAAAGGCCGTTTGGATCTGCACAGTTGGGTAATTGCGTCATTTATTTGCTTCCACACCTATTATGGCTAGACACACACAGAATATGCAAGCAGATTTCCACAGAATTGGAACACCCATCCTTCACATCCCCTTGCATATTTGTTTATTTAATATTTTAATGCTTTCAGCTGGCAATAAGATGTTTTACTCTCAGTAATGTTTAACCCTTTCACACATATGATTAAACTGGTGTAATTAGACTAGGCTGGGCTCGCACGTTCAAACCAGTGTGATCTGCATTCATGCTGACGTTTATCAGCTAAATCAGTTGTCATAGTGACTGAAGCGGTTGTCATAATGAATCAGCCGCTGAAATTGTCTTTTCAACATCACAATATCTTTATTTTTATATGTTACAAACTTTAAAACAATCACTAAACAAAAGTATATAAAGCTTTTACTGTTGGAGCACACAGTTTAGATGCAGCGCTGCGGCCATGTTTTCTGACGTCAAAGAATATACAAACTAGTCAGTCTACTCAAGCCTTCTCCCACTCCGTCCGTCACAACCACTTCTGGGGCTGGGCAATGGAAGGGCTAGGTTTTTAGAACCTCCTTTTGTATTGTTATATGACAATACAATTCACGGTTGCATTTTATCTATCATAAACAATCATTATAAAATCAAAAACCACAAAATATGTTTGGTAATATATAATCTGACCTTCAGTGCACCCGCTGTGATATAATCTGTCCTCCAGTGCATCTGCTGTGAAGTGTGAGGTAAGATTTATTTTAATTACAGTGCACATTAAAAAACTCATGCTGGGAGATCCATTAGTACGTGAGAAACTTGTGCGAAAAGGTTAACATGTTTTTCTATTACAGTTTTGACAACTCTAAGAATAAATTGTAGGTGTTGTTTGGTAATGAGAAGCTCTTAAATTTGGTCTTGGTGGAACAGACCTGTTTATGCTGCTGCAGAGCAAGTACGAAGACTTGCTACCGCTAGAACGTAAGCAATGCTGCTGCATGACAATTACACATATATAAACTCCCCTAGCTCTAGACAGTGGTGCTGGGGAGGAGGAGGATTTCAGAGAGAAAACTCTTGCAGAGCACTAAAGTGAGACCAGCTAACCTGCAAACAACTAAGGCTATTTAAATGTTAGACAAAGAGAGAGGGCACAAGTTGATTGGCTTACAGATTACATATCAAATGGCCTATCAGTTAGGGTCCTGGAGTATGCGAGTCGATTGGCTAAGAGCATGTTTAAAGGACAAATCAGCTTGCAACATGTGGAGTTTTATGACTGAACTTGAATCATGTTCAAATTTATTCCACGGATTTCTCCCCCAAAGCAGTAAAAGAAATATGGGAAATATTTGCATATTTTATCTGGGCCTGCTTATAGCTTTTCCTCTCTTAAACATTTTTAAGGTCCATCAATGGCAGATATATAAATTGCTACTAAAAATAAGTGATTCTAATTATTAAAAGGAGCTTAGCAGGTCAAGGGGTACAATGACAATTACCAATTATTACTCTCTGAAAATGCTTAATACCACATCTACATCTTAATTATGACCTAACTCCAGTCTTCAACTGATAACTAAAAGGATATTGTGTGCGTATATTTATCTGTATATACAATATAAAACAGCATCATGACTACAGAGTGTACATTATTTGTGTGGTGGCGTTTGACTGCCTCTTTCTGCCAGAGCGTTCTCCCTCCACTGATGGGATTTCAAAGGGGTCGCTTTAAACATGGCTTCCAAGACACATCAATTTTTCATCTGGTACATTGTGAAGAAGGTACTGAACAGGAAAAACTATCTCAGGGGGGAAAAATACTGTGAAGGCACACAAAACAGGCAACTTGTCCATTTAAAAAGTCATATAGCGATAGAGAAACCACTAATGGAGAGATTCTGACTGCGCTTGTTCGAGGAAGCCTCAGGGCGACTGACACAAAGAGGCAGCCATCTTCCCAGCTGAAAACACCAGCATTGCTTGTCACCAGCTTATGGACAGCTTTGGATGTTGGATATGTTGTCCACCAGCAAACAGGACAAAACCACCTTGAAACAGCATAGAAATTTATGCTGGGCTCAGTTGGTCTTTTCATCATGGTTCAGACAGCCTGATGTTAAGGGGGTCCTAGGAAAGCCTCATGACAGTATCTTGGTGCATACACAAACTAGAAGTAGAGTACCTTGGTGCATACACAAATTTGCACCTGCAGTGCACACAATAACATACGCATTAATTTGCACACATTCACACAAGCTCTGTACATAAGTCCCTGCTATATCATTCCCTTTTGATTACTTATCCACAGTACTGTGAGATTATATTTAAAAGTTACTTGTGCTTCATATGCAATCATGTAGTACCACTGGGAATTCTAAAAGAAATAATAAATAAATAAAAGCAATATCTATCTTTGTCTTATACACATTCAACGTATTCGTGACAGATTTAGGTTTCAGTACCATTGTAAGTAAAGCTGTAAAAATATACAATTCAGTATGCAATTCAAACTAAAGCACAACTGTCCATCAAATGGTGAGGATGACATCCAATCCCAGACCACAGAATGTATTTTCTAATAATTAGCTAAGAATGTATTGTGCCCGCTGATAGCGTCATTTATTTGCACATGCTGTTTGTGTTGTTTTAGCTCCAAATTCACTAAAGAACTTAAAATAAATTGCGAACACAGTTTTCACAGTGCTATTTGAGGATGCAGCAGACTTCCATGATGTGCACAACTTAACTGCACCAAGCAAATAGTGCTGAGTTTTGTCAAATGCGTTTGCGCATAAAAGTATGACAGTAAGGGTGCTTACATGCACAATCTTGCACCAATTAAGCTTAATAAGCTGACAACGTCTGTGGTCATGTCAACACCTTAAATGGCACTCACATGGAATATGGGCCATAAGGTCATTAATGGTTTAAGCAAAAATTATTGGCACACATAGATATCTGCCTATTACCCAGATTTTGTGTTGCATATAAACACCTTTACCAGCATTTTTACCGACTTACCCAATGTACGCAGGTGTTGTGCGCATGCCTCTTTTCGTTTTGATGTCAAAAGCATCGAATCATTTAATGCTTTACAGTCTCATGTAAACACTGTATTCTTGCTGTTACGGGTTTCACAGCATGGGCAAGGAGGAGGCGGGATCCGGCTGAACCGCAACGCAACTTTTAATTATATAAATAAATGTCATGAAACATAAACACATGGAAACACACACACACACACAGTGGCCACGTGTGTCACTCTCTCTCTCTAACTGGTGCCCCCGGCTCATCTTTATCCCCCTCTCGGCTGATAAGGACAATTCAGTGCCAGACGTGCGTCATGCCCTCCACACTTGTGTTGCCCTCATCACACTTGTGTTGTCAGATTTTTTGAGTAAGCTGATTCTTGGTAGTTACCAGCATATTGGTGTGCATGCAAATGTGCTCATTGACTTAATTTGAATGGCACAGCCCAGTACTAGAACATATGGTGCCTGGTTAAACTGGTTTGTGGGGACTTATTAAATAAGACAGGTTTTTGTGCCGAAATATTGCACACAAATGTGCTGCACCAATTTAGTGAATTTGCCCTATAGTGTGGTATACAATAAATAACTGAAAGTCTCTCTGTGCCGCCAAGCCTCATACGCATATCATTTACATCTTTATTTGCTGGAATGTCCATCGGGAGTCATCCTTTCAAAACATTCCACGTTTTCTTCTTTTTGATGGGTCGTTAAGCCTATAACACAATTGCTTTAGATTTTCATGTCTGGGAGGCCGATGGTAGCATTGCATTTGTGAAAGGGTGACTTTTTGGGAACATTTTGAATGAGATGGACTGGATATCTTTATAAACAGTCCATTTTCCAAGAGATACCCAACCTCTATCAACAGGCTCTCAGATAATATTGTTCATTTATCTTTAGATGCTGGCTGTTCCTTCAACCCCTCTCCATCATTGCTTCATAAACCCAGCATGCCCTTGGTCCTTTAGCCTCTCTGATTCAATAAATAAATAAACTGCACTTGGGGAAATCTTTCTACCCCATCGCCCACAAAGCTTCCAAATCCTTCAAGAGTTCAAAAAGACCAAGAAAAAATAATAACATTATAAAAGGTCAGTCTGCACTATGAGATCCAGAAAAAAAGAAGAAGAATGAGACCAAATATTTTTGTTTTTCAGTTCTACTCTTTGTTCTTGTAAAACTTCAGAAGGGGGCAAGCAATTGGTATTTGTCTCTTGTAAATATGCATTCAACATTTTAGCTTTAATATGATTGATTTTATTTCAACTTACATCATTTAAGTATGCTTTTATGTTATTGTTTAAGTGTTTTTTTTCTTTTTCTTATTCAATTGAAGTTGTAACTTTAAGAAGAGTCACTGCAAGTTTCCTATACAGAATTCCTTTACACTTCTTTCTACACTGTCTGAAAGGCTTTACTTTGGGTGGGCACAATGACTCCCGTTGGGATAGTCAAGCCCACTGGTGGGTTGGGGGGTCTGAATTTTGGGGTGACAGGAGGTTCTGGGGTCTTGGTCACCGCCTGTGTGTAGGATGGGGGAGACTGGGGAAACCCATGGGGCTGTCCGTTCTCCTTAAGGGCATTGACGGCAGGTGGCCGTGGGCGTTGGCATCGAGGGCCGCTGTTGTGCACCATGGATTGTGTAGAGGAAGCACCGGAGCGGGAGCTGCCAGAGCGAGATGAGGAGAGAGAGTTGGGCTTCACCAACTTGGCTTTGGGAGCTTCTGCATCCTCCCTACAAACATGATATCAACAAAACAAAGACATATTAGTTAGTAGGAATGCCAGAAAAAAAAAAAAAAAAACTTTTTCAACAGTATCAGTTGTACAAATTCAATTTAGTCTCTGTAGTCAAGCCAATTTCGAAACAAATAAATAAAAGAATTGGTTTATACCTACAGAGCTATTTTAATAAATTACAGTAATTTGTATGGATAGCACAAAGACAGTTCTTTTGTACTGTTTTTGAGTTGGCCAAATTATAGGCTAGTTTATAAGCTATGGTTATGAGTTTCTGCCCTTACCTCATGCATTTTCAAGCTTTTCAGTGGGTGAAATGTGGTAAAATGCATCTGTTTTTTTTTTTCTCCATATATATATATATATATGTAGCCAAGTGGAAACATTTCATGTAATTTAACTCATCACAAATTGAATGTGGCCCTTTTAAGAACCAGAGTTTTGTGACACCTGCACTCTCCTGTTAGAGAAGACAGAGCATTCATTGTGTAGGAGAGCTCCCATTTTTTTTCATCATTTGATAATGACTGGCCTATGCCATATTTAGTTTAACCATATTTCATTTTGTATTTTATTTCCTTTTTGTCCCTTTTTATATAATATGGCACCAAAACCACTGTTTATTCCTTTTTAATAAACAGCTGTCAGAATAAACCCCCTGTAAACGGTCTGTATCTTATTACTGAATGTTTACTTGGGTACTTGATACTTGAATATTTAATTAAGTGTAACGAATGCAGGAGTGAAGGCAGACGAGGAGGTGCGGATCCAAAAGCAGGTTCTTTATTATAAATCAAAGTGAGGGCAAACAAACAGGAACAAAGAAACATCCACGAGGGGAAAACAACATGAACATGAAAAACATCCACAGGCAGGAGAAACAACCATAACATTCACGTGAAACAACATTCAACGACAGACAAGGACTAAACCAAAAACCAGGATATAAATACAAAAACATGGGAAAAAGGGGCCAATGAACAAACAGAACACAAACTAGGTGACAAGGTGATTAACAGAAACCAAAGGCAAATTAACAAGGGCAGGTGAAAACAATGAACAGTGAACACGAGGGAAAACAAGACTATGGAGGTACAAGGGTGACAAAAGTGAAAACTAAGGAATAACAAAAGTGACAAAATTACAAACAAAGGGCAACAGTGAGACAAGACAGGGTAACCGTTACATAGCCCCCTCAAGGATCGGATACCAGACGATCAACAAAACAAAAAACAGGAAGAACAACTGACAAATGACAGGGGGCACAAAGGGCAGACAGGCAGTCCAGGGGGCAACGAGAGGCAGACCGGCAGTCCGGGGGGGCGACGAGGGGCAGGCAGGCAGTCCAGGGAGCAACGAGGGGCAGGCAGGCAGGCCAAGGGGGGGCACAAGGGACACGGAGACAGACAAAGGAGGGCGAGAGGGCAGATTAGCAGTCTCTGGGGGTGTGTGCTGGGAACCAGGTCAGGTGGCCTGGGAAGCTTCCACCGGGTAGGGGCGGGTTTAGGTGGACTGGGAGATGGCCGCAGAGCAGGGGCCGGTTCGGGGGCCTGGGAGGTGGCCATCGACAGGACAGGAGAGCCTGGGAGGCAACCTCAGGACAGGGCAGGTCCCGAGGCGGAGCTGAGAGGGGCTCTGGAGACGAAGCTGTGGGAGGTTCTGGAGGCCCAGGAGGCGGAGCCAAGGGAGGCGGACTCCATGGAAAGCTCTGGAGGAGCAGGAGGCAGAGCTGGGGGAGGCTCTGGGAGCTCAGGAGGCGGAGCTGAGGGAGGCTCAGGAGGCGGGGCTGAGGGAGGCTCAGGAGGCGGGGCTGAGGGAGGCTCAGGAGGCGGGGCTGAGGGAGGCCTAGGAGGTGGAGCCGAGGATGGCTCAGGAGGTGGAGCCGAGGGTGGTGGCGCCGTAGGCAGTTCTAGAGGCGGAGGCCTGGAAGGCTCCGGGGACGGAGCTGAGGAAGGCTCAGGAGACGAGGAAGGCTCTGGAGGCGGAGCCACAGGAGGCTCGGGAAGCTCTGAGGGCGGAGCCGTCAAAGGCTCGGGTGGCTCAAGAGGCGGAGCCGTAGTAGGCTTTGGAGGCGGAGCCCTGGAAGGCCCGAGAGGCGGAGTCCTGGAAGGCCCGAGAGGCTTGAGGGGCGGTGCCCTGGAAGGCTCGAGAGGTTTGAGGGGCGGAGCCCTGGTGGGCTTGAGAGGCTTGAGGGGCAGAGCCATGGTAGGCTCGAGAGGCTTGAGGGGCAGAGCCCTGGAAGGCTCGAGAGGCTTGAGGGGCGGGGCCCTGGAAGGCTCGAGAGGCTTGAGGGGCGGAGCCCTGGAAGGCTCGAGAGGCGAAGCCCTGGAAGGCTCGAGAGGCTTGAGAGGCGGAGCCCTGGGAGGCTCGAGAGGCTTGAGAGGCGGAGCCCTGGGAGGCTCGAGAGGCGGAGCCCTGGGAGGCTTGAGAGGCGGAGCTCTGGGAAGCTCGGAGGGCGGAGCTATGGAAAGCTCGGGAGGCGGAGCTCTGGAAAGCTCAGGAAGCTCGGAAGGCAGGGCTCTGGAAAGCCCAGGAGGCGGAGCTCTGGAAAGCTCAGAAGATGGAGCTCTGGAAAGCTCGGGAAACTCGGAAGGCGGAGCTCTGGAAAGCTCGGGAAACTCGGAAGGCGGAGCTCTGGAAAGCTCGGGAAACTCGGAAGGCGGAGCTCTGGAAAGCTCGGGAAACTCGGAAGGCGGAGCTCTGGAAAGCTCGGGAAACTCGGAAGGCGGAGCTCAGAAAGCTCGGGAGGAGGAGCCCTAGAAGACTCGAGAGACGAGAGACTTGGGAGGCGGAGCCCTGGAAGACTCGAGAGGTGCTGGCTCTAGGATGGGCACGACCACTGGCGCTGGCTCTTGGACGGTCACGGCCACTGGCGCTGGCTCTTGGACGGTCACGGCCACTGGCGCTGGCTCTTGGACGGTCACGGCCACTGGCGCTGGCTCTTGGACGGTCACGGCCACTGGCGCTGGCTCTTGGACGGTCGAGGCCACAGGCGCTGGCTCAGGGACGGTCGAGGCCACAGGCGCTGGCTCAGGGACGGTCGAGGCTACAGGCGCTGGCTCAGGGACGGTCGAGGCTACAGGCGCTGGCTCAGGGACGGTCGAGGCTACAGGCGCTGGCTCAGGGACGGTCGAGGCTACAGGCGCTGGCTCAGGGACGGTCGAGGCTACAGGCGCTGGCTCAGGGACGCTTGAGGCTACAGGCACTGGCTCACTGGACGCCTGAGGCTACAGGCACTGGCTCGGGACGGTCGAGGGCTCAGGCTCGCCACAGTGACATGCGAGGGCTCTAGCTCGCTCACCGCGGGCTGACGAGGACTCAGGCTCGCCACAGTGACATGCGTGGGCTCTAGCTCACTCACCGTGGCTGACGAGGACTCAGGCTCGCTCACAGTGACATGCGTGGGCTTTAGCTCGCTCACCGTGACATGCGTGGGCTCTGGCTCGCGAGACCGGGCTGGCGCTGGCGGGAGGCGGAAGCCCGTCTTCTCTCCTCCTCCGGCAGACGAGCGGACCGTGCAGGCTCGATGACGGCAACAGGCGTGGGGTTTGCACACTGACCGTAGGGGCTGGCGTGACAGGGAGAGCTAGGGACGACTGGAGAGTCACCGCCGTGGAGGGGAGGCAGGATCCTCATCCACAACATCCACAGTAAGTGGTGAGCCGCATACCAGCAGCGTCTCCGCCACAAAATCACAGAGCGTCCAGCCGCGTGTCGCCGGTGGCAACCGCTCCTTCAGTGAGGGGTTCAGGTTACCCCAGAAGAAAACCACCAAGGCCGAAGTCCGGGAAGTCGGAGATGTTTGCCAGCTCAAGGAAGTCACGGATGTGGTCCTCCATCGGTCGGTCCTCTTGCTTTAGGCAAAGCAGCTGGTAGTTCGCTTGCTGAACCGCTGGATCCATAGTGTGGTCTGTCGTTCTGTAACAAATGCAGGAGTGAAGGCAGACGAGGAGGTGCGGATCCAAAAGCAGGTTCTTTATTATAAATCAAAGTGAGGGCAAACAAACAGGAACAAAGAAACATCCATGAGGGGAAAACAACATGAACATGAAAAACATCCACAGGCAGGAGAAACAACCATAACATTCACGTGCAACAACATTCAACGACAGACAAGGACTAAACCAAAAACCAGGATATAAATACAAAAACATGGGAAAAAGGGGCCAATGAACAAACAGAACACAAACTAGGTGACAAGGTGATTAACAGAAACCAAAGGCAAATTAACAAGGGCAGGTGAAAACAATGAACAGTGAACACGAGGGAAAACAAGACTATGGAGGTACAAGGGTGACAAAAGTGAAAACTAAGGAATAACAAAAGTGACAAAATTACAAACAAAGGGCAACAGTGAGACAAGACAGGGTAACCGTTACATTAAGAAATATTTTAAGGATATGTGCCTTCGTGTAATTTAACATTTTTTAATTTTTATTTAATAACAATTGAAATAAGGGTGCATTCAGTAGTTTAGTTTTTGCTGTGGTATTGATTTTTGGTATAGAGAATTTCTAAATTTCACTGGTATTGCTGTCGACTACTGAAATTTGGAATTAAGATATCCCAATAGGTTGGACATCAGCGATTAAGGTTGCAGGAAATGTAGTTCTAGCGGGAAGACTTGCAGCTGTACATCATCGCACCAGTAGCTAGGTAACTCCTAGCCAATGATGTGTCAGCCATCGCTTTATAAGTCTGCTTATAATCATTCACATTGCTGTTTCAGTGAGCCAAACGGCAACCTCCACCACCCCACCACCACCAGTTGTGTCCCATCCTACATGGGGGTAGGCTCTTCGCCCCTGCCTCCTACTGTATCTCTGGCAGGATCTGACAGTTTTGAGTAAACTTCTTTGGACGGGGCCAGACGGGGATTACGCCAAAGAGAGACATTCCTGTTTCATACTCATCAAATAAATGTCATCTTCAATTTTACTCAAGTCTGCGAGTCTTCCTGATTGAACTGCCCTTACTACAATTTTATCTGCAGAATGACAACTCTAAAAGTCAAATACATGCTAAAAATCATATAATACTCCAAATACCCCATAACAATACTTCAGTGAATTGACAACAAATGCACAAAGGAAGTGCCACCTTGTAGAAATTGTGTTCATTTCTGTGTAAATAATTCAGATATATATAGCCATGCTCCTTATCTGCATTATTCATGTAAACACATACAGAAACGTTCTGTCATTACAGGCCTCAATAACAGCTGTCTATTGTACTATGAAGATTGTCCTGTACAGATTGGTATCCTGAATGTGCTGCAGAAAGCCATTGTGTATGTACAAATTAACATGTATATGCACATATGCATATATGGGCACAGTCACAAGACTACTTGCTGCAACATACTGTATATTAAGAGGTAAAAGGGTACCATAAAATCAAAATCTGTATGGATCACACTGCACACAAATTTCACCTGATCTCATTAGGTGTCTCCTCCTCCTCGTATTTCTTTTTCTCTTTCTTGCGGAAGACGAGCCATATGATGAGAATGATGAGCAAAACGCCAAAGGAGACACCCACCACTGCACCAGCCACCACACCCATTCCCCGCACATCTAAACACACACAGAAAGGCATAAATATTGATGGGGTTTTACATCATGTTATATCACATCACTTTTGCCCCATTCACATGACGACTATTAAAATACACAACTATATATATATATATTGTATATATGAAATACAGTACATATTCACACTTTAGAAAATAAATTGTCCTGACTTATTAGATGACCTACATTGAAGCCATTGAAAAATAAGAACAAAATAATATATAAAATATCTGTGGCATGCAATGTTGGGTGTTGAACACATATAGTAGTTACACTTTATTTGAGTTCTGAATAAAACTGAATAAGGCAGACTGCTGAATAAAATATTCATGCTGATCAGTATTATTAATCATTATTAGTATTCATATTCATTTAGTAGCATTATTGATAATTTATATTAAATTATTAAATGTATGTCTTTATGTTATGTTGTGTAAGTCAAGGCATGTCTAAAGCCTAGTGTAAGTCAAGGTTGTATATTTATGTTTATATAGGTTGAGTTGCCTTATATGAGTAGGGGAGGGGAAGATATTTTTATTTTAAACGACTATGGTATGCTTAAATACACCAGCAAATGTAACTCATTCAGAGAAAGATGAGAAAGACTGAGCGAGACAGAGAGAGAGACAGAGAAAGATGGGAAAGACAATGATGACCATCACATAACATCATTATAAATATGATGTCTAATAACTAACAGAATTAATAAATGTACTTTTTCTTGGCAAATGTAACTGCTGTGGCTCCATGACTTCACAAAAGTCTTCACAGCCATAAATTAAACTTTGACAACCACTGCAAAAATTCCACTTTCACCAAAATGCTTTTAATTTCCTGTGGTGTGAAAAACCCAGAGCATAGGCCTTGTGCACAACAGTTTATATAACTCTCTATCTTTTCCTCTGGTGAGCATTCAATTCTTCTGTCTCTTCCGAAACCATTACACACAAACACTGAGAGATTGCTATTTGACCAAGACCAATGACAAATAACAACACTCAGGCTCTCTATAGTCCCTAGTGCTCAGTTGTAGAGACAGTGTGTATGTGCACATGTGCGTATGTGTGTGTGTGAGAGAGAAAAACATGTGGGGAAGTGAATCTGGATGGGTTTTATAAAAAAAAAGAAAACAGTTATAGCAATGACTATAATAAAAAGAAATAATTTAAAACAAACTCTTTAAAAGTAAAACCAATATTTAAGCTTCCTAACTGAGGAAATGTTGTTCTACACATGGCAATAAAAAAAATGCAAGCTCTATGCAGTGTGGAAACAGACTCTGTCCATCACACTGGGTGGAAGCATCAAGTTAAAAGCGCCACTACTGAATGAACCAAGATCAGAGTATTAAAACCTCACCACTAATTACTCCCATATAAGGCCAATGGCAAAGGCTGACCTGAGAGCTGCACTCACATTGCATTGTGACCTCGATGATGCAGTTCTCCTCTCCTACATCGTTGCTGGCAGTGCACTTGTAGACCCCTGAGCTGTCCTGTGTTAAGTTTCTCAAGGTCACAATCTCTGGATTCTTCAGATCTGGACATGGGAAATAATGTATTATTAACATGAGATCATGTGATGTGTAAAAATCCCAATACTTATGACACATTTATGACACAAATTTCCTGGTAATCTCTCTGTCTCTCTGTCTGTGTCCATCAGTCCTTCTAACAGGTAACTACAGTATGTAGATGTTTTTGTAAAATACTTATTGAGGGTATAGTACAATTAGATATTTGTATGTTTTCTTTTAATTTATAGCTTTTCCATCTTGTTGTTGTTGTAGATTAGATATTTGTAAAATATTGTTGTGTTTTTCTGACTTTATAGCTTGTCTTCTTGTTTTGTTTTTTTTTTATATTAGACATTGCTTAAACAATTGTGGTTTTCCTGATTTGATAGCTTTTCTTGGTTGTTTTTAAGTTTTAGATTAGACATTGTGTTACACCTGTAGCGCCTGCTATCTCTCTTGCACGCCGCCAGAGGTCGCCATCCCCTGAGTATTAACACTTCTCGAACTACATTTCCTGTTATCCTCCAGTCAGACTGATTACTCATCCATCTGTTCCACATTAATTCTGGTTATTTAAGTTCCCTGTTTTCTGGCATTCAGTGCGAAATCTTGATTGCCTAGCCAACATATCTGAGAGTCATTTACCTATCCTGTTTTTGCTGTGTTTTGACTTCTGCCTATTTCTTGTATTTCCCTACTTGCTTGTTAGTTTTGTGGATACATTGCCCGTTTACTGGTTTACCCGTCTGCTTCTCAGATTTACTCAATTTGCCTTTCTAGACTGTCTGCCTGTGTACTGAACCTTTTGTTGTTATGTTTCCCCTTTATTTTGCTACACTGTTTTACTGTTTATATTGTTATTAAAGCTGCTCATGGATCTTAACTGTTGTTCTCAGATTTTAGCTTTCTTTTTTTTCTTTTTTATTTTAGATAAGATTTTGGTAAAATATTGGCATGTTTTTAAAGGTTGTGTTTCTTGTTTGTTTTTTTAGTTTTAAGATGAAATATTTCTGAAATATTGGTGTGTTTTCTCTGATTTATAGATTCCCTTACGACTTGATAATGCACATGGGGAGTGCCCTTCCACACAACCTAGTTGTACCTTCTCTACAATAACGCAATACTAATTTATTTCATATTAAAAGGGTTATGCCCAACTACCCCCTGTGGAGGAGGTGGTAGCGCCACACTTCTGCCCAGCGAGTAGCAGGCCATGGAAATCATGCGCCATTCATCCTTCCAAGCTGAGTCAACTGACGTCCACACTGGCTGGAAGAGCACACTTGCTGCGGGCCAACCTGGTTCAGCACCCCACATAATGGCGGGTGCTCTGCGTATTCCAAGCCAAGCTCTTCAAGCAAATGGACGAGCAAGGCTATGATCCAGAGACTTTCATAGAACTCTGCTACGGACTTAATGATGCGTGCTATGAAAGTCACTGCACAGGCTATGTGCAAGTCAATGAGCAACCTGGTAGATCTGGATCCTCACGGAAATGTGTGACATTGAAAAAACCGCCCTGTGGATGCTCCAATATCTCCAGCCGGCATCTTCGGCGGCTCTGTGGATAAGTATGCCATGCGTTACATTGCGACTAAGCAACACTTGCAGGATATGAGACACTTTATGCTGAAATTAAGTATTATATCACAATTGGTTCGCTCCCGCTCTGTTTCGAGCCAGTGCCCGGCCAAAAGCCCCATGCCCGCTGCCTCAGCGCCTCCACCTGCCGCCGCCGAGCCACGCAAGCCACGGACCAAACGGAAGCAGCCGTATCAGTGCACGCCCCGCACCGATGGGTCTGCTCTGAAGATGGCACTATTGGAGACACACAACACTGTTCCCCATCTTCCCACTGTTGTTTGTCGGGGAAGGAA
This sequence comes from Xyrauchen texanus, assembly GCF_025860055.1. Classification (NCBI taxonomy): domain Eukaryota; kingdom Metazoa; phylum Chordata; class Actinopteri; order Cypriniformes; family Catostomidae; genus Xyrauchen; species Xyrauchen texanus. The sequence goes on along the minus strand of NC_068304.1, from coordinate 33,130,180 downwards.
TACTGCTGTTCACAATATTGTTCAAAATTTTGTTTCTGTGTCTCGCATTCAGATAAATGCAAAAAAAGAATACAGTGCTCGTTGCACATGCACGAGATGTTCACACATTCTCAATAAAGAGCTCTTTTCCTCTTCAAAACCTGCCATTGTGCACAACCCCTTCCCACTTAAGAGCAGCACAATATATAATGAACAAACCAAATTGCCCTCTGTCCCGTTATGCAGACGCCCTTACGGGTATTTCAGATTGGGTGACGAAATGATCAAACATGGGAAAACTATCCAATTTGGACGTCAGCCACCACATTTCAACGGCGTTCTGTTTTTCTGAAGATGCGCCAGTGTTAAGAGCAAAAATACACAATCTCCTGGTAAAAAGCGCAATAGAGGTTGTTCCAGATTGTCAAATCAAAAAGGGTTTTGCAGCCATTATTTTCTTGCCCAAAAGAAAGGCCAATCCTAGATCTGAGAAATTTTAATTGCGAACTCGCAAAGTGCCCATTCAAATTATTACACAGAAGGTTTGCGTTGATAGATATGAAATATGTGTACTTTCATTTTCAAATTGTACATCACAAGATATTTTTGAGATTTGCTTTCGAGGGAACGATGTATTGATTCAAAGTCCTGCCCTTCGGGCTGTTTCTGGCTCCTTGCAAGTTCACAAAGTGCATCACTGCGGTTCTTGCTCCTCTGAAACTGAGCGGCGCGCATTTTGAACTACTTCGACGATTGTTCTGTTATGCCAGCACAGAGTCATACTGCTTCAGCATCTAAACAGCTTGGGCCTCAAGCGAAGAGCACACTCTCCCCGAGCCAACAAATCTCCTTTTTGGGTAAAAAAAAAATATATATATATATATATATATATATAGTTTTTATTTTATTTTATAGCTTTTCCTTTTTGTTATTTTTAGATTAGATATTGGTTTGCTATCTCTGATTTTATAGATTTTCCATATTTTTTTGATAATATATTGCTGAAATATTGGTGTATGTTCTCTGATTTTATATCTTATTTGTATCTATGTAATTATTTTGTGTATTGGTTTGTCCATTGCTCAAGGACACAATAGTGATAAAGCAGGATTAAGGTATTAGTGACACTCCAGTTCCTGGCTCACCCCTGAACCTGTAAAATAGTGTTAGCAGATCAAATCCTCAGCTATCCCTATTTACAGTACTACGTCTTTTACAACTCTACTTTACAAGCTTCAATCAAACACAGTGTTAATCAGAGGAAGAACGATTTGGTTGCTTCTGAGAACAAGCCTTGTGAAGTGAGCATGTGCCCACAGATGCCTATGTCATATGGCTGTATGAATGAATTAATGCTTGCGTGAGTATGTATGTGTGCGTGTGTCAGTCTGATGCATGTCTCTTCTAAAACTGCAGCAGATGAGATGAACTGTTAATGTTTTCCTATAGCCTGTGAGGAAGCACTTGCGTCTGTAGCAGTGCCTTATGATGGAAGAGGAGACACTGAGCGTGCTCAGAACCTCTCTTGCGTCTTCAGCCAAGGAGTGTTTGTCAGCTAGAGTGATTCCGACCATTGAGTCACTTGCATCATTTACTCATTCAGGATGTAATACCCCTATTTCCTTCCTCCATCCCTTCATCTCTTCTCTCCCATCATCCCAGTCACTCATCTGCTTTAAAATTTGTGGGTGGTGGAATGTTTATCAGTCAAAGAATGCTGATTAGAATGAGCAGGTGTCCGTTGATGAGAGTGGGTAATTGTTGCGCTTGGGCAAGGTCAGGGTCCAACATTCCTGCAGCACTGACTGCAAATGGCTAAATAGATTGTTAAAAAAATGGTGCTCAGATTATCTGGTATCAGCCGGAGAAATAGTTCTGAAACAGTGCTTGAGCATTGCATTGCTCTCTGTTCCATCTGCAGCTGTGATAAATAAATCATTTTGTTTTTACACTTTTGTTGAGTTGTTGTTTTGTTTTCCAAGCAGAACTGAATAAGATTGCATTTTAACGTAAGAACTGCCAAAGACCATTGAACATCTCTTTTGCATCTTTGTCATTGTTTAGTCTCAGACAGGCTAGAAGGCTAATATCTCAAGAGCTACTGAAATCCATTCTAAGCTCATTGCCTTGCCGCTTAGGAAGTTCTGGGAGTCACCTTTCTCCCCTAAAGTTTTCATTACACATTACTGGTCTGCAATATTCAGAACTAACATGAGAGTACTTGTCAATGGATTTGCCAAACTTTGCAATGTTCATGTTGTCATATTTTTTTAAAGTTATTTAAGACTATTATAACACAGCAATCTGGGGTCAAATATTTTTGTTTAATTACCAGACAACTGTGATCCATTCATTATCGCAAAATAAAACCCTTCAGAATGTTACTAGATCCATCTGATTTGTGTCCTGATCACCATGTTGAGGTTCATTTTGTGAGAATAAATAAGCAGGTTTATGTACAAAAATACGCTGATAACAATCAAAAATCAGCTCATTCATAAAATCTGACAATTTGACATCAAAATGTTTAACTGACATGGCCACACCGAATAAACCACCAGAACAGCGGCAAAGTTGTTTACATGCAGAGCAAAATTGGGGTAATGCCTAAAAAGTTAGGTGTGTCGGTTGTTCCCTTTACAAAAAGCTTCACTTTGATGCTGCGCTTTTGCTAAGCGCTACGGGGAACAATCTTGCATTGTGAACAGCTGTGAATTTGTGTGAAACACGTCAATGAACATTGACCTGAATTTATAGCCTCGGCTGGTGATGATCATTAGATGCACCTGTGGCCAGGCTATAAAATAGAGGCGTCACCAGCGTGTCGACAGATATTTTTCATTCAGAGCATACTGTGCTGTGTGTCTCACAACCTGCTAAGAAAACTTTCTTCCCTCTTTGTTAGGAGTTAGAAATTGTTAGGCAGTGCACAGAACTTTCTTTCCTTTCTCTCTCTGCTCTGAAAGAGATTTTATATATATATATATAAAGAGAATGGCGGAGAAACGGAGCAAACGATGCGTGTTTCCTTGTCAACGTTTCATGACCGAACAAGGACACGCATGAGTTTTGCTTTGTTTGTTTGGGGAAGAGCACGCTGCTCGCGTTGGGGCGGGCGGTGCGCACATTGTGACCTTCTTTCGGTCGGGATGCTTCGCGCTCGCCTCGCTTACTTCCGAGAGCCAGCACCCGCACTTCATTCGTGGGGCTCTTGTATGGATCTGGCTGAGGAGCGAGAGAGCCTTTCGCTCGCTCTCTCCCCAGATCCAGCTGGTCCTTCTCGTGATCTTGAAGCGCGCTCCGGCGCCTCTTCAGTTCAGGAGGGGGACCGCGATTCTCTTGGATCTATAGATTTCAAGTTACCCACATCTGAGCACTCCAAGCATGACGCAAAATCCTCTGAGGAGTTACTCGATGTGGTTACTCGTGTTGTGGCCAGACTTCAATTAGACTGGCCACGTGACCAAGAAACCCCCCCAAAAAAACCTGCTCTCCCCTCTAAGCCATGCAGAACTACCTCCATGCTAGTGGGGAGGGCTTATCAAGCGGCAGGTCAGGCTGGTGCTGCACTGCACACCATGGCTGTGTTACAGGCGTACAACTCTCGACGAAGAGGCCTTTTCAGAGCTTCGTCGAGCTACGGATTTGTCTCTCCGCGCGACCAAGCAGTCAGCCTGTGCCATTGGCCGGTCTATGTCTGCTTTGGTCAGTACGGAGAGGCATTTATGGCTTAACCTGTCAGGCATCCGAGATAGGGACAGAGTTTTCTTAATCGATGCCCCGGTTTCGCCTTCTGGTCTCTTTGGAGACGCCATGAATATGGTTATCTCCTGATTCCAGGAGGCGAAAAGCCATGAGGAAGCCTTTGGGCAGTTTCTTCCTCGCCGCACTCAGGGGGCGGGGCCGTCGGCCACCCAGTCTCGCCCCGATTCTGCAAGGAAAGAGGCTCAAAAACAGAGCGTGGCGAGTCGTGCTCCCCCTCGTAGGGACTGGGGACAGGCTCGTCGCCCTCAGCAGCCACCCAAGAAAGACCTCAGGGCTGTGATTTCTAAAAGAAAGAAGCCCTGACCGTCTTGTACCCAACTTTGTGAGGGTAGTTCCCTTCGGGATGGGGCGCGTGTATCATCCACTTCGGCCCTCCCGATACCCTCACGAAACCTCTTCACTCCCGCCGCCTTTGGTGTTTCGGGTGATAGAGGCTTCCAACAAAGAGTTTGGTGTACCGTTGCTTCCTGCCTTAATCCAGGACACGGGAACACTCAACATCCCCTCAACAGGAAGTGTTGAAATTAGTACCCATCTCAGAGAACCTGGCAGCATGGAAACTTCTGCTAGGTATTTCTATGTGGGTTCTAAAGACAGTAGAAAGAGGCTACAGAATTCAATTCACTCGCCGCCCTCCGCGTTTCAACAGCGTGGTTCCCACTACCGTAAGACCGGAGCAGGCATGTCTACTGTGGAGAGAACTGCAAAATCTCTTGGCAAAAGGGGCCATAGAACATGTTCCCCTTCCAGAGAAAGAGTCAGGATATTACAGCAGATACTTCCTGGTTCCCAAGAAGGGTGGGGGGTTGCGTCCGATTCTAGATCTTCGAGGCTTGAACCGCTCGGTCAGGGTGTTCAAGTTCAAGATGCTAACTGTCAAGTCGGTCGTGTCTCAGATCCAACATCACGATTGGCTGGTCACGATCGATCTCATGGATGCATATTTCCATATTGGAATTCTGCCACAGCACAGGAAGTTCCTGACGTTCGCTTCCGGGGACGAAGCCTTCCAGTATCGGGTTCTTCCATTCGGCCTAGCCCTATCACCCCACACATTCACGAAATGCATGGATGCAGCACTGGCTCCTTTGCGACTCCAGGGCATCCGCATTCTAAATTATTTAGACGACTGGCTGATCCTAGCACAATCTCAAGAACTGGCAGTTCAGCACAGGGATATCGTCTTGGCTCATCTAGGTTCTCTGGGTCTGAGACTCAACGTCCAAAAGAGCGTTCTTTCTCCAACCCAGGAAATTACCTATCTAGGGATTATATGGAACTCGATCACGATGTGGGCACAGTTGTCTCCCGCTCGTGTCAGGTCCATCCAGAACTCCCTGAGCAATCTCAGGCTAGGTCAAAGTTGCACTGTTCATCAGTATCAACGAATACTAGGTCTCATGGCATCCACGGTGATTCCTTTGGGCCTTCTCCATATGAGACCATTTAAGCTGTGGCTAAAAGCCAGGGGATTTCATCCAAAGGCCAGTCCCCTAAGGCAAATAAGGGTTACGCGCCGAGCGCTTCATTCCCTTTCTGTGTGGTTCAGACCCCGGTTCCTTACCTATCGTCGCAGGATGCTAACGACAGACGCCTCTCTGATGGGTTGGGGTGCGATCTTAAGTGGTCGTCCAGCCCAAGGGGAATGGGAGGGTCATCAGCTCGATTGGCACATCAACTGCTTCGAGCTGATGGCGGTATTTCTGGCCCTGAAATACTTCCTCCGACATCTGAGAGGCTGCCATGTCCTTGTGCGGGTGGACAACATAGCAGCAGTCTCCTACATAAACCATCAAGGAGGTCTACTTTCTCGCCACCTGAATTTGCTGGCACGTCGGATTCTCCTTTGGGCCCAGGGCAAGCTCCTGTCACTCAGGGCAATTTACATCCCTGGACGCCTAAATGTGGGAGCAGATTTTCTATCCAGACAAAACATACCGAGGGGCTAGTGGAAACTCCACCCCGAGGTAGTACAACAAATTTGGGAGAGATTTTACAGAGCAGAAGTGGACCTCTTCGCCTCTCAAGAGACTGCGCAATGTCCCCTCTACTTCTCTCTGAGTCACCCAGCCCCCCTGGGTCTGGACGCGATGGCGCATACATGGCCCAGAATGTGTCTGTATGCTTTTCTCCTGGTTTCTCTGCTCCCGGGAGTCTTAGCCAGAGTTCGCCAGCAAGGGTCTTGCCTCTTACTGATAGCGCCTTGCTGGCCGAACAGGATTTGGTTCTCAGAAATTATATCTCTCCTCGACGGCTCGCCTTGGGCGATTCCGGACAGGAGGGACCTTCTGTCTCAGGCACAGGGGACGATATTTCATCCCCGGCCCGAATTGTGGAAACTTCATGTTTGGCCCCTGAAGGGTACCAACTGAGGGACACAGGGCTCTCGCCTGAAGTTATCGAGACCATTCTTAGTGCTAGGGCTCCCTCCACCAGAAGAATCTACACCAATAAATGGGGTGTCTTCGAAAAGTGGTGCAGTTTACATGGTGCAGATCCAGTTAACTGCCAAATTGTTTCAGTTCTGGACTTTCTGCAGGAAAAACTGTCAGCAGGCATATGCCCCGCTACTCTCAGGGTTTATGTGGCCGCCATTTCGGCTTGCCACGGGGCGCCTTTGGGGAGGCACCCTCTACTCGCTCGCTTCATTCGTGGAGCCAGGCGACTGAGGCCTCCTGTTAGGACCAGAATTCCCTCATGGGACTTAGCAATAGTCCTGGAGGGTCTGGCTGAAACCCCCTTTGAACCTCTAGAGTCAGCGTCTGACAGACTTCTGACTCTCAAGCTGGTTTTTCTTGTGGCGATTACCTCTCTTAAGAGAATCAAGGATCTACAGGCTCTGTCTGTTTTGCCGGCCTGTTTAGAGTTTGCCCCAGGTATGGCCAAAGCTATCCTGCATCCTCATCCTGACTACCTTCCTAAGGTGCCTTTTTCGACACTACACCCTGTCACTCTGGAAGCCTTCTGCTCCACTTCGTTTTTAACGCCGGAGCAGGAAAGTCTTCACAGACTCTGCCCAGTCCATGCCCTTCAGACTTATGTCCACCGCACTAGCCAGTGGCGTAAGTCTGGGCAATTATTTGTCTGCTTTGGGGGACGCAACAGGGGGGCAGCCGCTACCAAGCAGACTATGTCACATTGGGTGAGGGATGCTATTTCCCTGGCCTATGAGGCACGCGGTCAAGCTTCGCCAGTAGGTGTCAGGGCTCACTCCACCAGAGGGGTCGCCGCCTCTAAAGCCTTGGCTAGAGGGGTCCCTCTGCAGCAGGTTTGTGATGCGGCAGGCTGGTCCTCTCCGCACACATTCATCAGATTTTATAGTTTGGATGTTCATGCTACTCCGGGCTCTTACGTCCTTGAGTCGACATCCCAAGCTCATGCCTGAACGGGTTTGTGACGCGGCGGGCTGGTCCTCTCCGTGCACATTCTTCAGTTTTTTATGGCAGGCTCATGCCTGAACACGTTCGTGATGCGGCAGGCTGGTCCTTTCCGCACACGTTCATCGAACTTCATAGGTTAGATGTTTCTGCTACTCCGGATTCTTACGTCCTTGAGTCGACATCTCAAGCTCACGTCTGAACAAGTTTGTGATGCGGCAGGCTGGTCCTCTCCGCACACATTCATCAGATTTTATCATTTGGATGTTCATGCTACTCCGGGCTCTTACGTCCTTGAGTCGACATCCCAAACTCATGACTGAACGGGTTTGTGACGCGGCGGGCTGGTCCTCTCCGCGCACATTCTTCAGTTTTTTATGGCAGGCTCATGCCTGAACACGTTCGTGATGCGGCAGGCTGGTCCTTTCCGCACACGTTCATCGAACTCTATGGGCTAGATGTTTCTGCTACTCAGGGCTCTTACGCCCTTGAGTCGACATCAAGCTCATGTCTGGGACCTCTCGCGTTTTTGTGAGCACACTTCACAACCGTAGGGGTCCGGACAGCCCCAGTGCGGCGGCGTGGGTATTGCGTTCCCCGTAGCGCTTAGCAAAAGCGCAGCATCAAAGTGAAGATTTTTGTAAAGGGAACGTCTCGGGTTACATGTGTAACGCTTGTTCCCTGAAAAAAGCGGAACGAGATGCTGCACTTTTTTGCTGCACTGGGACGTCCCAGGACTGCTCTTCAGAAAAAGGTATCTGTCGACACGCTGGTGACGCCTCTATTTTATAGCCTGGCTACAGGTGCATCTAAAGATCATCACCAGCCGAGGCTATAAATTCAGGTCAATGTTCATTGACATGTTTCACACAAATTCACAGCTGTTCACAATGCAAGATTGTTCCCCGTAGCGCTTAGCAAAAGCGCAGCATCTCGTTCCGCTTTTTTCAGGGAACAAGGGTTACACATGTAACCCGAGACGTTTTTGCTTAAAGGGATAGTTCACCCAAAAATGAAAATTCTCTCGTAATTTCTTCACCCTCATGCCATCCAAGATGTGTATGACTTTCTTCTGCAGAACACAAATTAAGATTATTAGAAGAATATTTCAGCTCTGTAGTTCCATACAATGCAAGTGAATGGTGACTGATGCGCCTAAAAGTACACAAAAACAGCATAATAGTAATCTATATAAATCTAGTGGTGTAATCTATGTCTTCAGAAGCGGTATGAAGGTGTGGGTGAGAAACAGATCCATATTTAAGTCATTTTTTCCCCATAAATCTCCACCTTTGACCAGGTTGACCAGTAGGTGGCGATATGCATGAAGAATGCAAATCACCAAAAACAAAAGAAGAAGAATGTGGAAGTGAATGTGAAACTGGAGATTATTGGTACAAATTACTTAAATATTATTCTGTTTCTCACCCACACCTATAATATCACTTCAGAAGATTTGGATTAAAAGACTGGAGTTGTATCGATTACTTTTATGTTGACTTTATGTGCTTTTTGGAGCTTTAAATGTCTGACCACCATTCAGCTGCATTGTATGGACCATAGCTGAGATATTCTTTTTAAAAAAAAGAAATCAATTCATGCACATTCTTTTTACTTTCTTCTAAACTTTTCCTTTAATCCACAGAGACCCAAGAATTGATATTGATAAAAAAATAAGGATTTTTTATGCATGTCATGTTTAAATGTTTTGGGGTGAAATTTGATAAAACAACGGTGGGTATTTCAGTTTGCAAAATTCACCAACTGTTTGGCAGTAAATGGAAGTTTTAAATTCAGAACACAATTCAAAACACAAATTATATGAAACAAAATGTATTATAAGCAGTAAGGGTGAATTCATGAAAAGTTAAGGAATATTGATACAATTATTTAATTACTGGTATAATCAAAGTAATAAAAACACACACTTCCCTATGCAATGTTGTATATTTAATATACCATGAAAACCATAAAAGTATTTTTTTTTTCAATGATTTAACAGCAAATAAAACAGCTAAAATCATTTTAAAATCTATCCATCTATGATTTAATGAATAGCACCATTTGTGTGAATATAGAAAACGTTTGACCATTAAATGCCAATTATTGTATTTTGGCTAAACTTAGAAAATTGTCTCAAACATGTGAAAATTTAGATTTTCCAGGGATGTAATCATCAGTAAGCATGTTGGGAATTAATAATAATAAAAAAAAATATCACAACTCAAATACTTGTGTTTTGAAAGTGTTAGAAATGTTGGCTGAACTTTTTGTGTTACTTTAGCAAGTAAATATGCATTTTTTCCCCCTTGCCACAACTGTTGTTGCGATAACAGTACATTATCTCTTACATTTGTGAGATAGTTAGAAGCAGGTAAACAAGACACCTTTGAGCAGAACAGTACATTGCACTTCTTGTATAAATGGGAAGCTCTTGGCCAGAATAAGGTACAGTACAACATTCACCAGACTTTACGCTGACAGTCAAACATCTGGCTCGCAAGACAAGTGTGTGTCAGACTCACCGATGAGGGCAAAGGGAGGTAGTTTTCCAACACTCTTGCCCTTATCTAGCACTCGCTCCCATTTGTAGTGGATGGGGTCAGATCCATCTGAAGACTTACAGCTGAGCTTCACATCACTGCTTTCCAGCAGCCGGCCCTCCATCCAGCATCTGGGCTTCGAGGGCTTCACTGTAAAGAAGGGGACAGGAATGTTTTTTCATTTTAAAGACCTCATAAAAATGAGATTTCTGTGGCTTTTTTTTTTAGTTCAGTTCTATTAGCTTTAAAGCGTAAATATGTTACTTAGTCTTAGAGGTAGACAAAATTCACTTTTTGCAGATATACACATTTCAAAGTTACAGTCTCTCTTTTTTTTTTTGGGGGGTATGACTCATCTTGCACACTAATATAATTGACGACTGATCTTGTCCAATCAAATGCTCTACATACACAGCTGTAGACTTCAGTATTATGTTTGACATTACACACAGGCCCAAATGATGGTGAAAACCCCCCACATATTAATGTGGGTTGTATCTGTTTTGTATAAGCCCTATTTCATGCAGTTTTCAGATTACAAATTACAAATCGGTTTTGATTCAGATATGCAAAAAATCTGAATTTTGCTGCCTGTCTGAAAAAAGTTATAGTATAGCTCAGAAGTAAAACATCTTGCAAGCATGACACTGACTGGTTTGAACTCCCCTCTGACCTAGCACTGCAGATCTGAATTGACATAGCAGCCCAATGAGTGAGCTCACAGTTACCAGCTGAACTCAGGACAGTCCTGGCATTCTGCTTACCCCAGCACCGCTCTAACTTTTCAAGGTTCAGTTATAGGGGCATATCCACAGGGACCATTCTAGAGGCAGAATGGCAGTTAAGAAAGACGTCTGTGGCCCCTTCTGGCCCCTACTGATCGTAATGAGAGAATGAGAGGCGCTATGTTGCCACTGGGCTCACTGTCCATAAAATCGCTTATAGAGAGCACCAAAGATCATATTCCAAATTACTCAGTCAGGCACGGTCACAATATTATTCCAATATCATTAACAATAATCCAAGAAATCCAAAACAGCTCTTTAAAACAATAAATTATCTTCTCAGTCCACCTGCCCTGACGCATAAAAACAATACTGATGACCAGTGTAACAAATTCCTTGATTTTTTCACCACAAAAATAACTACCATCCGCGCTAACCTAATACAACGCAATGTCATTCCATCCATCACCCCAACCTCTGTACCAATACTCTCTCATTTCACTCTTCCTACACATGGACAGGTTGAGACTCTCATACACAGTATGAGACCCTCAACGTGTTCATTGGACCCTTTTCCCACTGCCATGATCAAATCAAATACTAATTCTTTAAGTCCTCTCATCACTACTATCATTAACTCTTCCCTGCAATCGGGTCATTTTCCAATCTCGCTTAAAACTGCGCTTATCAACCCTCGGCTTAAGAAATCATCCCTCGATCCGGATATCTTCTCAAATTATCGGCCCATTTCCAACCTTCCTTTTCTCTCCAAAGTCATTGAAAAAGTTGTTTCAACTCAAATTCATAATCATCTTCATTCATATAGTCTCTATGAAAAATTTCAGTCTGGTTTCCGCTCCGGCCACAGCGTAGAGTCAGCCCTGGTCAGAGTCACAAATGATCTTCTTGTGGCTGCTGACCAGGGCTCTCCATCTCTCCTTATTCTCTTGGACCTCACAGCCGCCTTCGACACTGCTGACCACACCATCTTACTCCATCGTCTGCAACACTTCATTGGCATCTCACATACAGCACTTCAATGGTTTCGATCCTACCTGACTGATAGAGTTGAGTATGTGACCCTGGGGGGAGCCAGGTCGAGGCCCTACATAGTTACTTGTGGAGTGCCCCAGGGCTCTGTTCTCGGCCCTACTCTCTTTTCCATTTATATGCTCCCACTGGGCCACATCATCAGCAAGCATGGTGTTGCCTTCCATTGCTATGCTGATGATACTCAGCTGTATGTCAAACTGGACCCCATATCATCTACACCTTCACTCTCCACTTTAAATGCCTGCCTGGAGGAGACAAGGGCATGGATGACGGATAACTTCCTCCAGTTAAACAGCACCAAAACTGAAGGTCTCCTCATTGGGACCCCACACCAACTCCGATCTTCCCCCCTGACAGTCTACTCATTTGCTGGCCATGATATTTCTTTGACGTCCTCTATAATAAACTTGGGGGTTCGATTTGACGCCCACCTATCATTTAACACTCACATCTAACACACCTGTAAAACTGCACTTTTTCATCTCCGGAACATTTCCAAACTCCGCCCCTCCCTCTCTTTTTCTGATGCAGAGATGCTGGTGCATGCCTTTGTCTCCTCCAGGCTTGACTACTGCAATTCACTACTTGTTGGGATCCCTGGCAGGAGCATACAAAGATTGCAGTACATTCAGAACTGCGCTGCCACGGTCCTGATGGGGGTTCGCAAAATTGAGCACATCACACCCGTCCTCCAAAAACTTCACTGGCTCCCTGTTAGACTCAGGATTGATTATAAGATCTGTCTCCTGACCTATCAGTGTGTCTACGGTAGCGCACCAGTGTACCTTAAAGAACTCATTACTTTGCATAATCCACACCGACATCTCCGCTCTTCTGACAGCCACAAACTCCAGGTTCCTAAGTCCAAACTCCGTACTATGGGAGATAGGGCCTTCCAGGTAGCTGCGCCTCGTATGTGGAATGCTCTCCCTAATCACCTGAGGGCCTACAGTCTATAGAGGTTTTTAAAAATAAATTAAAGACCCACTTATTTTTAAATGCTTTTTCTTAAAACATATCCTGTTTTGTTGTCACCAATTGTTCTTAATTTTGTTATTAAGTGTTTTAATCTATTTTTATTGTTTGTTTTTTACCTGTGCACCTGTAGCACTTTGAGATATGTTCCTTCATGTGTAAAGTGCATTACAAATAAAATTTATTATTATTATTATATAACTATAAACAAACAAACATCCTAGAAGGTAATAGAAACTATGTTTCAAAGCAGTCATACAGCACATTCACATCACCATTTCACCTGTAATAAGTTTATTGTGTGGTGGAGAGAACAGAGAAAAGTAGAGAAGGAAGAGAGACAGGAGGTGGAGAAGTGGATTATGGGAAGGCATCATTCAGCTAATCAGCTGTGATTTGTTAAAGGAATCTTCCAGGCTCAGCACAAGTTAAGCTCAATCAACAGCATTTGTGGCATAATGTTCATTACCAAAAAAGTTTATTTCGACCCGTCCCTCCATTTCTCAAAAAAGAAAAAGCTGATATTTTGGTTACAGTGAATCACTTACAATGGAAGTGAATGTGGCCAATTTTTGGAGGGTTTAAACACAGATATGTGAAGCTTATCATTATATAAAAGCACTTCAATTTATTCTTCTGTTAAAACTTGTGTATTATTTGAGCTGAAAAGTTGTTTAAATTGTCATTTATACAGTTGTTTTCAGGCAGTGGCGGATTTAGGCATGGGCGACGTGGGCAGTCACCTGGGGTCGGCATCTTGCCAGGGGCAGCATGGACTTTCAGCAGGGTTGGGGGGGCAACATACAAGCTAGAACTGCCACTGTTCTAGGGTTTGTAGACCAGGGACTAAACACGGTTCAAGGAACAAAAACAAAAACTGAAAATGAAGGAAATGTTTAGTAGAACATACCCAAAGACCAGAACAAAGTGATTTTCAATTGTTCCGGAGTGAAAAAGCTACTTTTAAATGCTGTTAAACGGTTATAACCGGTTAATTTTGTTCCGATAATTTTTCCATGAAACTAAAGGCCAAAGGGTTTATCACCACTTCATGTTGCCTGAAAAAAATGACATTTGCTTTGATACTGAAGGAAACTGCTACATCACACATTTATTTGCCTAATTCCCCATTGTGGATGTCACATTCTCCGAATGAAGACCTTTTTAACATCATGCATCTTCAACCGCTTATCCGAAGTCAGGTCGCAGGGGCAGCAGCTCCAGCAGGGGGCCCCAAACTTCCCTATCCTGAGCCACATTAACTAGCTCTGACTGGGGGACCCCGAGGCGTTCCCAGGCCAGTGTGGAGATGTAATCTCTCCACCTAGTTCTGGGTCTTCCCCGAGGCCTCCTCCCAGCTAGACACGCCTGAAACACCTCCCTAGGGATGCGCCCAGGGGGCACCCTTACCAGATGCCCAAACCACCTCAACTGACTCCTTTCGATGCAAAGGAGCAGTGGCTCAACTCCGAGCTCCTCACGGATGACTGAGCTCCTCACCCTATCTCTAAGGGAGAAGCCCGCCACCCTTCTGAGGAAGCCCATTTCGGCCACTTGTACTCGCGACCTAGTTCTTTCAGTCATTTTTAACAACTATGTATAATTACTACATATACATACACAGCTAATCCAGGTACAAGGAAAACATTATTAGAAGTACAGTAAAAAGTACTTTTCTCAGATGTTTCCAAGTCTTCACTGAATTATTGTTAGATATGATGCATTAATACAGATTTGATGCTGTCAGGTTTTGACTGAGAAGCAGATCTGTATATAAAATTATACTAAACTGTTAATTAACTCCTTGTTGTGATTTCTGTGCCGATTAATCCACCAAATGGTGAGGCAAGTGGCTTATTTTGGGCTTGTTTTTCCAGACCATTTTGCTTGTTTCTCTTGCATTGATCCGGAAACAATGCAATTGGTGTTTCACCCACCTGTTTGTGCAGTTATAAACCGTTCTTTTTTTTGTTCTAACGGGTAACCTTTTGGAAAGGAGGCTGCAGAACTTCTGAACTGGAACGAAAAAAAATTAAACATTTTGCTCAGAATGAACCGAAATGAAAAACATTCAGTTTTTAGTCCCTGTTGTAGACATTACATTTTCATGGTAACAAAGTAGTACAATTGGCTAAAACTTTACACAGAAAAGGTTAGTAAGTGATTTTATTGCACTAAAATAATTTTTACATGCATATAATTTCTGTCTTGTGGCTATACTTTTGAAACATCACATATTTTAATTGTTAAAACTTGGCCCCCCCATTCACTTCCACTGTAAGTGCATGGAACCAAGATTTTATTTTATTTATTAAAGAAAAGGAGGGACGAGTCAAAACTTTTTTTTGTGGTAATGAATATGCCACAAATGCTTCAGATTAAACTCAACTTGTATTGAACCCAGAACATTCCTTTAATAAATGAGAGAAATTCTAGCAAGGAGGCTGGATTTGCATCAATCTATTCACCCATTTCTCTTTCACTCAACTTTACATAAATTTCCTGTCCCTCTGTGGCTAGAATACTAATACGCAATACAATGGTTTGAGAAATAAAATGAAGAGATATACAGCTTCAATCTGTCTTAAAAGAAGACAACTTTGAACCAAGAAGTAATCAACTCCAACACATAAGAAATAAAAACAAACATCTTGGTTTCCAATTCTTATCCTGGCTGAGTGCTGTGGTATCAGAAATATTATGTTTGAATGATGTTTGGAAACACTGTGGTCTAATAATGGAAACCAGGCAGAGTAAAATATCAAATCATAAGAAGCTCATCTGAAGCTTATTTGGGATGACAGTAAACTGTTTTGGTAGAAGAAGAGAAATTGCATACGCTCCTAATTCTGTCTCTTCTGTTTTTAAGAGATAGAGCTCAGTCAAAGCACTCTCCTCCCACCATTTCAAATTAATGTCTTCTCGCATTACTATCCAAAGTGACGCAAACTTCAGCAGCTTCCAGAGACTCTGTCAGACTAATGCAACAAATCATATTTCAAGATTAGGTCAATAATTGAGAAATTGTATAATTTGCATGATCATCAAATTGAATCTTGGTGAAGCAGGCTGATGGAGGAAATGGTTGCGAGCTGATTGCTGGAAGATGAGCACACTGGGATAGAGACAGGCAGCCTTACCCAGCACAATGAGGTTGACTTGGCTCCAGTGGTATTTGCCTCCGGTCTTGACCTTGCAATGGTATTCTCCAGAGTCTGTCAGCTGCAGATCGCTGATCAGGAGAGAGGCATCTCCGTTCAGGTAGTCGCCCGCAAAGGACAGGCGACTGACAGGGTTGTCGTTAGTGTATACCTCATTGTTGAAGAATGTGATAATCTGAAATGTAACAAAGATAGAGATTATTTCATGTAAATATAGATTGAATAAATTTGTAACCAAATCATATAGACTTTATATAGAGCAGATGCAATTTAAAGGGAAAGTTCAACCTAAAATGAAAATTCTCTCATCATTTACTTAGATGTGTATGACTTTCTTTCTTCTGCAGAGCACAAATTAACATTTTAAGAAGAATATTTCAATGCAAGTGAATGGTGATCAGAACGGGAGCATTAAAGTAATCCATACTACTCAAGTGGTCCAGTTTTCTGATGCAATCTAAGTGATTTTGGGTGAGAACAGACCAAACTCTAACTCCTTTTTCACTGTATGTCTTTCCATTGCAGTCTCTAAGAAAAATCATGATTTTAAGCTTGATTACACTTCCTAGTGCTTGACACGTGTGCAGAGCACTAGATGGTGCTAGGAAGTGTAATCGAGCTTGAAATCATGATCGCCAAGGAGACTGATGTCAAGATTTATATTGGAGGAAAAAAAAGCCTCCTGCGAGAGGCTCTACGCTGAGGCCGAGCAGAAGGACCAGGACAGGGTGTGGCCGGAGTAGCTTTCTTTCTATGAAAGAAAGAAAGCCGCAATCACAACGTTGCCATGGTCGCGCTCTCGCAGTGAGAACATGAGCCACCCTCGAACGCTGTCTCAGCGTGACTTTTTTGTGAATTTTATACGTGTAAAATTAATTAATTCAAAATATGTAAATGAGAGTGTTATTTATCTTCACCACACCACAGAAATGTTATATATTTTATTGTATTTATGCAGTATATATAATGCAATTTTCGCTTTCAGTATATGATTTATGTTAATAAAAATGTTGTCCCGTTTCGGAGAGATCATGTTTGTGGGCAGGGCTCTGTCGAACTGAATAGAGCCCTTGTGATGGGGACGGATACTTGTCAGCCCCGGTTCCAGATAAAATCATTCACGTTTATACGTTTTGATGCAGCATTTTGCAAGTTGTCAAAATGAAGGGATTTTTGTGTGTTTGGTGGGATTCAAGGAAACCTGCTTGCCAATTTACAGTATTAGTCTTACATATTCAAATGAGCAGAGGTGTGCAATTATTAGTGATAATTTAGTATTCAACTTAACACTCTACATCAGGAGTCTGGTTTAATTGTAAAATAAAATATTCGGAAATTATAGATTCTAAAAGCTTATTTTAATGTTTGCTGCATAGTGGACAAAGTTGTTTTATTCTCAAATCATTATCAACCTGTTTACACGCACAAGTGTCAAGATGTGCATCTCGTCAATAGTTTGTTTGGTATCCCAATCAGCACACAACTGAATAAAACATGCTGCATGACACTGATAAATAATTACTGCCAGAGTAAATATTGCATACAGGTGCAAGGGCCTTCAGGATTTTACAAATAACACAAAGAACAAACATTTCCCGTTTTTTCCTCTTATTTGCACAAAAGCATAAATAAGTGATCATTAACAATGAAACAGTAATTTGAAAATAAATTATGACTATATTGTGTTATTGAATTATTACTGTAGTTTAATAATATATACTTTAGAGTAATATTACATTTTATTAATAAAAACAAATTAATCAATCCTCAATATTATGTTTTTTTTTTTTTTTTTCAGAAGAATATTGTGCTACTTTACTGATGTGTAAGCTCATCCTTTGAAATTATAACAATTTAAGCAAAAAATAAATAAAGTACAGTTTAGAGCTTTGGTGTTCTTGTGTTGCCCAGCGGAAGGCAATAAACCTCAGCTGAGCAAAAACTTCATCTTTTGGTGTTTGTTTGTGTTTGCTAATGGCTGTCACACACAGACACAGCTGCCAACACACACATTCAACTTCACACACAGTTTGACTGTGACAGCCTCCTTAATGCCTGGAGTGAAAAACTAAACACTGGTGCCACTACACATCAACAGACCTGAAGTTGGGTGCACCTGCAGAAGCTGTCTGCAATGACTGCTTGTACTATCCTGAACTATGATTATAAACCGAGAGGGGAAATAGTGTAGTAGCATCATCAGCAGGGGACCATGAAACGGGACCATGTTCACTTGTCAAACTTGAACCATTTGCATTAATGATACAATTCTCATTTATAGAGCCCCTTACATTCTACAACACATTGCTAAACTAATGAATGAAATATGAATTATGCCAGGGACTGGGTTTTATTCCTAACCGTATTTTCAGACATTTGATTTAATTAATGGAGCATAAAATGTTATCTTTTTTGTTAAATATTATATGTGAGTCTGATGTGTGTTTCTTTTTAAGGCCTTTCTTCACAAGTCTTTTTTAAATAATTTTTATTAAATCTAATCTGATTATGAAAAGATCTTCATTGACTTTCAAACAAAGGAGCAATCTCTGTCCCATAGGTGAATTATGGACCGGGCCAATGGGGCCAGTGGCCAAGGGCCCTTGACTACTAGGGGCCCAGGGGGACTCACAGCCCATCAACTTTTAAAACAAATGTTTACATATAGGCTTAAATACATGGGCCCCAGAGCGTATACACGGCCCCCTCAATAGGGCCCTGTTACAATGTACTGTATACCTCTTATGAGACCATTTTGCCATTCTGTTTCTAATTACATTTACATTACATTACATAAAAGCAACTCTTTAACCTTATAATGCCGTGCATATCATATTTGATACATGACTTTCTAAAGCCTCTACATCATCATCACGATATATATGAGATGTCTACTATCTCCTGGTGAAAGTTTTTATGCTGTACTGGAAGAATAAGGCCTTGTTATATAATTATACAAAATAGCTACCATCATGTTTTGATGCACTCAAAACAAAAACCTTTTATTGATATTTCAAAATTAGTATTTATTGAATTCAAGCAACATGTGCTTAAAATATCATTATTTTGTAGAAAAAATAGGTTTAAACAGGCATACAAAATATAATTTTTGGACTATTATTTCATATGTTAGCTTATTCATTGTATAAAAGGGCTGTCAAACAAAAAAGTTTATTATACTATTCATTGCTATAAATGCATGTTTGGCCTACATTACAAACAAACAAACAAAAAAAGGAATGAAAATATAGACATTTTACTTGTGTGGTTCAAAAGTACTGATTAAACTAGCTTTGTGAAGTTTGTTGAGACAAACTATAATGTTGGCCTGACAAAACCTTGTCTGAAAGTTTAAAATAGTTTTAAATGCTTGAAGTTACAAAACATTACAGGTTTAACAGAAAGAAAAAAAGAAAAAGAAAGAAAGAAAGAAAGATGATAGATAGATAGATAGATAGATAGATAGAAAGAAAGAAAGAAAGAAAGAAAGAAAGAAAGAAGAGAGCATCTTAGAGCATGTTAAAGGGCTTGTGTGTAAGTTTTGACAGCTGAAGTTTGAAATTAATAACATTCCAAAACAGACTCATTGCTCATTTCAATATTCTGTCAATGTAATATAGTCTAGGGGATTTTTGGACACTTTGAAATGGCTTAAATTATGCCTTCGCAGGCTTTTAGATAAAAGAAGAATAATGGTAGCCAAGCTGTAGGGTCGTTCCAAACAAAATTTCCCCCCCAAAAAACAAATAACCACTAATTCCCTTTCTGTCGCTCTCTCCACGTTGTGTCGGAGAAGCGACACTAGGGGTCTCTCTTGAGTGGCGAAATATGCCTCTGACGTCTGAAAAAAGGCCAATGAGAAGTTGGCAGACAGTATTTGCATTCCCCGCCCCGGACATACGGGTATTTAAGCGGGCAAATACGGGAGTTCATTCAGGATTTTTCTGAGGAGCCGGAAATGGTCCGGCCACAACAGTGGCACAGCTCAGCGGCATGGCGGGGAGGACACAACGTCTCGTTCCCTCCATCGGGGAACGGAGGTTACATACGTAACCTAGACGTTCCCCTTCTGTCGCTCTCTCCACGTTGTGTCAGAGAATCGACATGGCTGCTTAGGTCCTATGTGGGAATGTTGGCGCGGTGGTAGATCCAGCCTCGTAGAGGGGGGAGTTGCTACAGCACGGCGACCGAGGCAGCTGGAACTGCCTAAGGGAGACACGGGAGTCCACTTGTGAGGAGACAGTACAGCAGATATTACACACAGGGGGAGTCCGCGTAGGAGGCCTTTAACCTGTGGAGCACCTATTCCAGTACAGGGTAGATTAAGTACATACAGATTTGCATGCACTAAGAAGTACTGAGTAGAATCCAGTGTGCCATATGGCTAACCTAGAGTCCAGACATAAATTCCTTTACACTGTATAATACATGTTATAACCTAATTTAAATAATGTAATCAACACAATGATACTTTAATCACAGATGAGTTACGTTTACTTGTAACAAGCTAATGTTACTTAAAAAATAAATTTCAGTTTACTTGAGCTAAATAAGTATGTTCACTTTACATGAAAAATCATGCAAACCGACTGCGTTGAAAAATCTAAGTGAGGTCAACTAATTTGATTTTACACTGTAGGTACTGTTGGAGCCTACTCTATTTGTTAAATTCATCAATATTTAAAGTGTTTGATGAAATTAAAATATTTCACAATTTATTATGGCCTCTGTAAATATATGCATTTTGTATGCATAACTTGTAGTATTAACATTGAGTTCACATTATGTATAACAAACCTTACATTTGTACTGTCTCTTTAAGAACAGTGGCTGTTTAGCGAAAGTGTTTGGGTTGAACAGTTTCTTTACAACATCCATGGTGTGTGTTTGAATTACAGACTGTAAATTACAGAAGAGGTAATAAAAGAGACTTAAATCAATGAAAATAGATTGAAAATATCTAAACTTTAAAAGATAATTGGACCAGGGGGGCCCTAAAAGAAAATTGGCCCGGGGCCCTTGCTAGTCATAATCCGCCCCTGCTCTGTCCTCTATATGGGAGAATCAAAATCCTTATCGCAGTCAGATCATTAATTTAATCTGAAAGTATAACGCAGCAACTGACACATATCAACTTTTCCCTGATGAATTATGGTGCGCTGCTACATAAAGGATATTTAAAGTTGAAGCTGTGTTCAAACAAGGTTAGTTTCACGGTGGAAGATTAAGACAACGCTCTTATCGGATAAGGCAATGCTCTGTGTTTATGTGAGAGCGAGATAGAGATGGTTGAAACATCTGTTAGCTGTGCAGATAAACGTGTCCAAAGTGAGTGTGTATATTTCAGAGAGAAGTGTAGAAAGAGCAGATGTAAAGGTGTGACTGAAGGCTGGGAGATAGGGATGCATGGAGAAGTGCTGTTCTTGCAAGTCTTAAACCATAAACCATTGAGCTTTTGTGAATTTAGGGTGACTGTTTGTTTTGCAGAATAAGACAACAATTGAAACCAGATTTTGACATTTCCGACTTGCACACTATATTCCAAGTTTTCTGTACCCATGCAATAATGACATTAATTTCATACATTTATGAATTGTGTAACCACTATATAGCACTCTTTGCTTACTTTTGGTGACTGTTCTACAATCAGCAGTATTTTTTGCTGTTTGTGTTTGTTTGTCCTGTGTTTAGTAATACAGCACACAAACGTTTACACCTCCTGCCATCACCCTCCTCCCCTCTCATGCTACCCAACATGCACTTAAGATCTGTGAAGATGATGTGTGCCGGGACTTCTGGAAACAGAAGAAAAGAAAAGGACAGGGCCCGATGATTTTTCACCCATTTGTCTAAAATCCTGTGCTGAACAGCTGACTTCCATCTTCTCACAGATCTTCAACAGATCACTGGAGCAGTGTGAAGTTCACTGCTGCTTCAAATGTTTCACAATCATCCCTGCCCCAAAGAAACCCAAGATCAAAGGACTTAATGACTACAGACCTGTCGCTCCTGTATGTGGTCATGAAGTAATTTGAGAGACTGGTGTTGGTCCACCTGAAAGACATAACTGAACCATTTCTGAATCTCCTTCAATTTGCTTATAGAGCAAACAGGTCTGTGGATGATGCAGTCAATATGGGACTGCATACATACTTCAACATCTAGACAAACCAGGGAATTATGCAATGATACTATTTGTTGATGTCAGTTCGGCTTTCAACACCATCAAATCCGCTATCATATGGACTAAATTAATCCAGCTTTCTGTTCCCAGCTCTATCTGTCAGTGGATCACCAGCTTTCTGATAGACAGGCAGCAGCTAGTGAAAATGGGGAAATTCACCTCCACCAGCACATGTAAAATCAGCACTGGTGCCCACCAGGGATGAGTGCTCTCCCCACTATTCTTCTCCCTCCACAAGTGACTGCACCGCCACAGACAACTCTGTCAAGCTCATGAGGTTCTCAGACGACACTACATTCATCTGCCTCATCCAAGATGACGATGAGTCTGCATACAGAAGGAAGGGTGAACAGCTGGCTGTCTGGTGCAGTCAAAACAACCTGGAGCTGATCACATTCTTAAAACAGTGGAGATGATAGGTGGAACACCACAACATTAACCCCACTCACAGTTCTGAACAGCACTGTGGAAGCAATGGAGTCATTCAGATTATTGGGCACTACCATCTCACAGGGCCTGAAGTGGGAGACCCACATTGACATGGCAGAGGTTGTATACTTCCTTTGCCAGTTGAGGAAGTTCAACCTGCCACAGGGGCTGCTGATACAGTTCTACTCAGCAGTCACTGAGTCTTTCCTCTGCACTTCTATAACTGTCTGGTTTGGTTCAGCTACCAAGTCAGACATCAGAAGACCAGAGAAGACCAGAAGACCAATCCTCCAGAGAGGATTATTGGCACTCCCCTACCCACCCTGCTAGAACTGTACACATCCAGAGTGACTGGCTGGTAAAATCACACATGGCCCCATTCACCCAGCACACTTTCTCTTCAAACTGTTGCCCTCTGGTTGGTGCTACAGAGCACTGAGTACCAGAACAGCCAGGCACAGGAACAGTTTTTTCCTCAGGACATCCACCTCATGAACAGTTAAAACTGTCTCCAAATACTTTACTTTAGTCAATACAACCATATGCAATATTCAATCCATCCATTCCTACTTATATCTATATTTTATGTATATTCTTTAACATATCCTACCTCTTCTTTAATATATGACATCACCTGCATATAACTGTATATCTGTGTATTACTAACAACATTATTGCATTATTGTATATTCTTTTTTATTTGTTATATCAGAGTTTTTTATGTCACTACATACATATATTTTTAAATGTATACAGTATGTTTGTATGTATGTATATAGGTTGCATTCTCGTGCAGTGGAAGCTTCAGTCACCATGACAAATTCCTTGTGTGTGTATGCACACTTGGCAATAAAGCTCATTCTGATTCTGATTGAGTACATAATGACATCATTTTCCTTTTTGGGTGAGCTTTTCCATTTGGCTTTCTTTGTGCCATTAAACTTAAAAGGAGATGGTAGGCAGAATGTTAGCCTCAGTCAGCATTCACTTTCATTGCATTTTTATTTCTCCCAAACCACAAAAGTGAATGGTGACTTAGGCTATCAGTACCCACTTTGTGCTTAACATCTTGTTCCACGAAATAGTGAAAGTCAGATGGGTTTGAAATTACATGAAGTAAGTAAATTATATCTGGGTGAACTATCCCTTTCAATTTGAAACTTAGGGGTCTGTAATTTTATTAATTTCAAAAGATTTTTCTGAAAGAAGCCTCTATTGTAGTGTACTCAAATTGTCATTGCCGACAATATGTTGATTGTTAGCCCAAAAAAAGATTTTGAATACTATTTCTGGAACAATTCCTTCTTGATAAATGAACATTTCCAAACGGCAAACCAAAACATAACAGAACAGTTACTAATTTGGCTGGGAATTTTCTGAGAGAAAATGTAAACTTGGTTCCCTGAGGGGAATGAGATGCTGCGTATGAATGCCATGGGACACTGTTTGAGTATCACGTGGTCTGAAGCCCTTTGTTATGTATACCCTGTCTTGTTCCACCGTTGCCCTTTTGTTTACCATTTTTGTCACTTTTGTACTCCTTAGTTTTCACTTTTGGCCCTTTTGTAGCTCCACTGTCTCCTTGTTAGCTTTCGTTCATTGTTTGCACCTGCCCTCATTTGTTTGCCTTTGGTTTCTGTCGATCACCTTGTTATCTTGTTTGAGTCCTGTTTGTTCATTGGCCCCTTTGTCCCACATTCTTGTATTTAAACCCTGTCTGTTTGTTCAGTCTCTGTCAGTCGTTGTTTGTATGTTCATGAATGTTGTTAGCCTGGTGTGTGTTTCCCTGCCCGAAGTTCTCTGTTCAAGTTTATTTCCCCATTGTGGGTTTTCCTTTGTGTTTGTAATAATAATAAAAGTACTGCATTTGGATCCTCAACCTTCGTCTGCCTTCGTTGCCTGCATTTCGTGACAGAACGACTGACCCACACACATGGATCCAGCAGCTATTCGGGCCAAATGCTGGCTGCTTAACTTGCAGCAAGATGACCACCCATTAGAAGACCACGCTCTCTACTTTCTCCTCCTGGCGAGCTTTACTGACTTCCCGGACTCAGCTCTGGTGGTCTTTTTCAAGAACAGCTTGAACCCCTCGCTGAGGGAGCGGGTGCCACAGGCAGTGCCCGGCTGTACCCTTCGCGACTACCTGGAGACTACTCTACTAGTGTGCAGCTCACCGCTCCCCGTAACACCAGCCCAACCTGTCAGCGGAACGACCCTCATGCCAGTCACCTTCCACGAGCCAGCGTGGCCCACTTCGTCTGCCCGGAGGAGGGAGAGAAGACGGGCTTCCGCCTTCCGGCACACACCTGCTCCGATCTGCAAGCCAGAGCCCACGCCTGCCCCGGTCTGCGAGCCAGAGCCCTCGTCAGCCACAGTCAGCGAGCCAGAGCCCTCGTCAGCCACGGTCAGCGAGCCAGAGTCCTCGCCTGCCCCGGCCTGCCCTCACCTGCCCCGGCTCCGCCCCTCAAGCCTCTCGAGCCTTCCAGGGCTCTGCCCCTCAAGCCTCTCGAGCCTGCCAGGGCTCCACCTCCCAGGCCACCAAAACCGGCCTCTGTCCTGTGGCCTCCTCCCAGGCCCCCTGAACCGGCCCGTGCCTTATGGCCAGCCCCCGGGCCATCTAAACCTGTCCCTGCCCGGTCAACACCTCCCAGACCACCTAAACCTGTCCCTGCCCGGTCGATACCACCCCGGCCGTGACACCCTTATACAATCATGGCAATTTATTGGCTGACTGTGCTTAAGCGATGCCCCCTAGGCAGCTATGTCATGGGCTATACAAAGGCACTTGGTTTCGCACCATCTAGTCAGATCTTCTTTTTGCCTTTTTGCAAAAGGCACAAGCCTATGCAACTGCTAGAGAGTATGGCCAGCTACGCAGCATCTCGTTCCCCTCAGGCAACCAAGGTTACATACCTTGCTGAGACGTTCCCTTTCAAGGAACTTGAGCTGCGTATGAACACAATGGGAATGATATACATTTAAATCATGTGAACAGTAGCTGCCAAATGTCTAAGCCCATATGGCAAGTATATAGTGGTGCACAAGCGAGCTAAAGCATCTTGATAAAAGAAATTTGACAGAAATTAAATAAACAAGATTTGATTTTGAAGAGATCTCTTACCACACGCTGTTTGATGTTGGGTTTCTGAAGGAGCCATTCAATGTCCAGCGTCTGCCCGTTCGACTGCCAGAACTGGTGATGGCAAGGCAACGTGGCATTGTCCCCAACAACCTGCTTCATCTCGGTCTGAGCCCTGGCCGAGAGCAAGCTCAACAGCACTGTAGAGAAAGATGAAAACAGAACATAACTATAACATGTAATTGAATGGTGGGTTCTTGGGCACCCTAAATCATGATCTAAATAATAAAATGACAAATGGGGCATCTGAGAATAGAGAGAATGTGCTTCATGTTAACTTGTTGTTTAGTGCCATGTTTATTTAAAAGTCTAAAAAAAAACACACAGCACACACACACACACTAAATAAATTATAAGTTGGATTGTAAGTCTGTTCATCTTTACAGTTTGAATGTATGCTCCTTTCTGCCACTGGGGTAATGGGTTGTTTACAGCAAGCTATTGGACATCGCCAGAGGCTTGAGTGGTATTACAGACAGGCGTCGTGAGGATTTGTTGACTAGTTAGGTCCCAGGGGGAGTAAGAATAGGATAAGATTAAAATTCTCTCCACCTGATGAAACGACCTTGCACTACAAACAATGCCACATATCTCAAAGCACCACCATTAGAGCACTGGCATTAGATTAACATTGCACATAATCTGCTGTTGATTTTCTCAAATAGTTGGGGACATTTCACCCATACAACAGAAGCTAAAATTAGGCCAGAATGGCGATACGTCCGGCTGGTGTAAATATTATGACATTTCCTCCTTTTAGCATTGCGACCCTTGGGAATGGACAGTGTATACTGGGCTGTATTGCTAAGATCTGGCTTAGGCTTGACAAATGTGTCGGAGAAGCACTCGTGTGTGTTTTAAGTGTGTTTTGTGTGGCTGTACTCATTTGGCAAGCAGCACTTAATGTTGAGAATATGTGCGCCACGTGTTGTGAAGAAAGCATGGCTCATCATTTGCTGACTGAGTGACTTTCTGTTGCCCATGATGCCACCTGTGTCATGTCAACTCTCAGAATTATTTAATAAATGCTTATTAATGGTTATGACATGTAAATGTATTTGGTCTTGGCGGACTAGATCTGCTTACGCTGCTGCTAATAATGTACCAGACTTGCTATTGTAAAAGATATATAGGCATAAGTCCTAGTATTCAACGATACTGCTCCTGCTGATGCTGCACAGTGGACAAAATAATGTAAAATCCCCTGAAACTGATCTAGACATCTGCAGCTGGGGAGGAGGTGGGAAAGTAGATTGCATTCCCAATGCGCACTGCAAAGAAACCAGACAGCTACCATAGATGAAGCATGACTATATTTGACTATAATATTTGAGATAATAAATCCTACAATTTGGTTGGCTGGAGATAACTGCACTGCTGGAACCTTTCAGTTTAAACCCTGAAGAGTTTCCTGACTGAACTTAGATCATTCATTTCATGATTCCATGCTAAATGTATAGCATTGCAACGAATGCTGGTGACTCTTCAGAATTTTGACAGGGATTTTAAACCTACAAACAAATGATTTTGGAGTCATGATGTAAAGCCACATATGCTCCAAAAATATATTATTTGTTAAAGCAGTAGCCTAGCTGATAGCACATGAGCTCCAGTATTGATGCTAATGCAGCCGACTTGAGTTTGACACTTTTCACATTTCCAAACAAATGTTTTTTGAATTTGTTAAGATGAAAAGCCACATACGCTTGAGTCTGACACTTAGGAGTTTTAAGGGTTGCCACAGGATCGTCCTAGAAAGTTAAATATACAGGGCATATTTTTACAATGCATCCAGACATATGAACCCTTTGACTTTTTAGGATATAAAAGTAAAACGTTTTTTTATTACATTATTTGGTTAAAGAATACTCAATTCAGTTTGATGAAAATTTTTAATGAAATTGAAATGCATAAATCTTGAAATGCATATTGTTAATCTTGAAAATATTATTTGATTGAATGTGTATGTACTGTACATTTATCTGATTTCCTTTGGTTTAAATGTACAAATATATATATATATTAACTTTCAATTTCAATTTCATAACAATATCCCATTAAATGAAATTGAGCACTCTTAAACAAAATAAAATAAAAATCTAAATATTTCAAGTTAATTATAAACTGTATAAAGTGTATCTTAAAAATAGGCTAAATATATAGTTTTCACTGTATTGATGTTATTGTTTGATTGAATCAAGTGATTATTTCCATATCAAAGAATGAGTAAACAATCATAAATAATATGTTTTATTTATTGTACGATGGCAGCTATATGATTTTCAGTCACTGAGAAGGTGTCCAGGAACTTTCCAGGGCCAAACTGGCAACACTAGGAGTTTCACATCTTCAGCTTGGAGCTTGTTGTAAAGATACAAAGCCATATATTTTACACTCTAATACTTAAGCATATGGATTGCCTAAATAGAAGTTAGAACATGTACTCAACACATTGAGTATTGATGATAATATGGACAATTTGAGTTTCTAATTTGAAAAGTTTATGGTTCATCTATCAAAAGTAATATTTCATCTAATCACATTGTTCTCCAGTGCAACAGTGCAAGCTCTTTTGCAGAATTAATGTAATGTGGTAATGTTAATATATACATACAGTAGTCAATTCAAATGCTCAGAGATGTGTGGCATGGTGGAACCATTCAACAGTAGAACCCAAATGCCATCTGCATTTCTCTCTTAAGGGTATATCCAGGAGTCATTATCATTAATGGTGAGTTTATTATTCAGCTCTATGCTTTCAAAGGCTCCAGGCAGTGAGAAGAATTAGAGAAATTTCTATGGCTTTCCTTCTCTTTCTGTAAAACTGTCAAACTAAAACCATGAGTCAGCCAAAAAAGAAGCAGCATGGAGCTCCCCTGCAGCCAGCACTGCTCATGGTTTTTTAATGTGTATCTTGCACCCTCCATCATCTGGTGTGATCTCCATTGAGTCAGAATCACAAGGAGAGATAGGAGGGAGTGAGAGAAGACTAGAGATTGTGAGTCTTTATAATAAATTTTTTTGTCACTGCAAAAAATGGCATAAGGCATGAGTCTATTTTTTTGTTCGACCAATGGCAGACAGGAGGCATATTCATGGAAGCTGTTTAAAATATCCATTTATCTATCCACTGCAACCACATCATGTGCACAAGGTCAGGGGCTGGAGTTTATCTTGCTAATGTTCGACCAATGGCAGGGGACACCCTGGACAGGTCGCCAGTCCATCGCAGAGCTGTTTAAAATATATTTATTAGTTTATTTTGTTTGGTGGAACTAGGGGGGACAAAAATTACAAGCATCGTTATTGAAAAGCCTTCAAACTAGCCACAAACTTGTCACAAATGCCACTCAATATTTTCACACGCATGAGCTTTGGGGTAAACTCTTCATTATTGTAAAGGTTTGCTGGAGGTTCACCACTACCAGTGAAGTGTTGCAATCTCATTTGCATGTTTAATTAATGGTAGTCAAATTTACAGCAAGTTTGCAGCACTCTACATTTTTTGTAAGGGCCATGTTGGTCAACCACTATTTGTGATTTGTCCTAATTGTCTGTGATGAGAATAGGCAGAGACAAAATGGTTCTTTTGGAGTCTGCCGGGTCACACAGTATCATATGGGACATTCTCTTTGGTTTGACTTTTTGCTGCTAGGAGCCAAATCCCCCCTTTCTCTCTCACTCACGTCTGAACTGAGCTAAGTTATTATGCCTAAATATCAGTCCCTTCCTCTTTGCACTCCCAAACAGCATATTTCCATTCACACAATGTGTCTTAGCTTGCTGGGTCACTTCTTACCTGTTACCAGTTATGGAATGCACATCACAATAATACTAGAACAAGCTGGCAAGATATCAAATTAAAAGATCAAAAGCTGTTTTAATTTCATCCTCCTTCAAGGTTGGTAAGGGTCAGCAGCAAAAATATCTATTATACTACCAGCAAGGTGGTTTCATCCCTGCTGAAAAGTCTGGCTTAAACAAACCTGTTGATCTTAGCTAGTTTCTGCTGGTTTGGCCGGTCCAAGCCTGCCGAAGCGTGTATTATCTAGTTAAGCTGGTATCACAGCCTGGCAAAGCTGGGATTCAGTAGGTTTAATTGGTCTGGAAGCTGGCTTACTAGCTTGACAAGCTTACATGTGCCCCAAACCACTTTAAAACAACCAAACTAGATCAGCTAAGACCTAGAACCCACCTTATTCAATCGGTTTAAAATCTGTTTTCAGCAGGGATAGCACTGTTTCAGATTGATGTACATCTTTGGATTTCCAGCTAGACTGAAGGGCAGTGTGATGTTGAATTTGGGAATCATGATTTCTGTGCCCTTTTTACTCGTATAGACAGCATGAGGTAAAACAAATTGACACTGGCATGCTGGCATTGGAATATTGGCGCATTATTGGTTTATTGAAGTTAAACTGGTAGAGCATGGCACAGCAACACCAAGGTCATGAATTTGATTTACAGGAAAGAAACATACTGTGTTGATTAAATGTATTCCTTGATTGCACTTTAAGTCATATTGGAAATAGCAGCTGCCATACTATTAAATGTAAATGTAATGCAAACATGGACCCCTTATCAAAGCTTCTCCAGCTTTTATATTACAAGATCCCCAAGGAGCTAAAGGTCTTCAAGAAAAGGACAGTATCCCTATTCCTTTGATTCTTTTTGCACATCTGCAGCATGTTATTTTATGTTTGATTTCTTTTGCTTGTGTTCATGTGGTTATTTTGACTGCATTTGGTCTTTTTTGGCTCCATGAAATCACCTTAAAAAAATTAAAATAAAAGGAAAAACTGAAAATGTAAATTACAAATACATATTAGAGTGAGGGAGGGAGAGAAAGAGAGAGTTCTGTAAAAAATGCCCTATAGGGGGAGTTGTGCTCCAGTAAATTCAACCACTCTCTCACAAGTCTCCTGTTCTAGTCACCCTGTTCACCAACCAATACCTCAAAATCCACCTTAAACCTTTCACCCGCAGGCATGCAGATCTAATGTACAGCCTCACTGTTCCCTGGCTTTCCTTTAAAACAAACGTAGGCACAAGATGATTCCAAACAAGTCTAAACAATGACTGCTAATTAGTATTAATATCATAACTGAATTAACAGTGCTGGCCAACACACCAGCTTAGAGGCTGGTAGCGTCAGAATCTAAACTAAATGTAATACTACAAAACAATCCCTCTTCAACCCACATGTGGATAAGACATGCTTACCTGGTAACCGACACTAAAGAATTTCAAAATCAACTAATTCAATTCAGTGTTTGACTTTTCTTTTGTCAAAAATTAGCCGCTCTGCATCAGCTATCTGCTAATCTGAGAACCTCTAAGACAATTGCTCTAAAGAGCCTTACTTTAAGAACAGATCAAGAGGGGCTTATTTGACTTAATGCTGCTTGTCTTGTTAGCCATGATCTCTCGTGGGCTCTCTGTCTGTCAAAGCTCAGGGACAGTTGCAGGCATGTAAAGAAATACAATGGAACTGATTTCCTCTTGAATTAAACACAGTAATCAATAAGTGCTCTTAACAGGCTGCTAAGTGAAGTTTTGTTTAGCGTGATGTACCTTTAATGCATGTACTTAACATGACAGAGACCATACATTTTGGCCTTCCATCCACTCTGAGACAGCATTTCTGACAGCAAAAATAGAGCTTTTCTCTGCGTCATCCACGCACAACACACCATGTGCCCCGCCAAGAGCGAGAACCACATTATAGCGACCACAAGGAGGTTAACCTAACGTGACTCTACACACCCTAGCAATCGGGCCAATTGGTTGCTGAAGAAGCCTGACTTGAATCACTCAGCACACCCTGGATTCTATTCTAGTTGAGCTACCCAGGCCCCTGTTAAACACTGTTTTTAAATGTATCTGGATTAATGTGAACGAAGCCTTTGTTGTGTCTCATAAAATTCCTTCGAAGAACAAAGAAGAATATGGACCCTTTTCACAGACGTTGATAATGCATTTACACCTTATTTGGCAGTGTAATATTGCAGGGTAAACTTCTAAAGCAGTGTAAAAAAGTACATTCTCGACATAAACAAGAGTATAGACCTATATTGTTAATGTGGTTGGCATAGCTTCAAGAATCTGATATTTAAAGAATTTGATGAAAAATATTTGTTCATGTTAAATTCAAAAGTTTGTGACTTTGTTGAGATCTCTTCTGAAACAAAAAAGGAGACACGTATGGGATTATTGTTGTCTTTGTCAAAATTCTCCATTTGTTCTCCATTTAATCCCACTGCTTTCAAGGAGAAAATAAAATCTTATGTCATTTATTTCTTTTCTACAAGTGGTATCTTTAGGTAAAAGAGCCTTCTTGTTCTTCTTTTTTAAATGAACCTTTAGAATGGATTGAATTCCACCTTTAAGACTTTAAAACAATTGGCTAAACCCCTGTACCAGCTTTATTCACACTGTTGTTCATCAGGATATTACATGTATGTTCTAAATACAGACAGTTATGTTTGAAAAAGTATCAAGATAACTGATTATAATGCTCGTAACTGTGGGCGGTCATCTGTTCTGACATCATAACCATAACCATCTTGACCTGCTTTTGCAGCAAAATTCCATGAATGTTCTCTGTGGACTAGGTAGGAAGCATTGCTTGTGCATGTTTTATGTACATTGAGCTCTTTATTTAAAAAAAAAAAAAAAAAAACATCTAACCCTTCACTTCAGTTCAGGACTCCTAGCTTGATTCTTCAGGACTGTGATGTTGCTTTGCCTGTGTCTTACATCTTAACTCAGTTCAATTAATTTATGGAAATGAATTAATTGGCACTGCTAAAATATAGCACGCATCATCTGATTCTCTCTGACACATGATAAAGTGCTATCGCAGATGAGAAAACACGGAAACTTTCAGGCCTCTGGGACGACAGAGTGCTTTAGCTGTTCCAGACAGGTGGTAGAATTAACAGATAAAACAGCATTTATTTTTTGTCTTCAGCTGCTTGGCTGGATATGTGTAAGAGGTTCTGACAAATCCAGGTGAGCAAAAGTGCTGCAAAGCAACAAAAATTGTAGTATAATTGTACAGTACATGTTAGTGTGCATCTTCATGACAAAGATTTTACTTTGGACATTAAGTGGTGACCCATCCACTCCTTTTTATCATATAAAAGTAAACACAATAGGTCATGAAATTAAAACATTCAGCTGGATATTCCAATCAATACTCCAAATTATTAACATGACATAGGCTTAATACGGAAATTGACAATTTTTGCTCATGAATGTCCTTTGAATTTTTATGGTTTCGTGGTCTTGGCAGCCAATCACTGTAAAACACTTTGAAACCCATTAAGACATGTTTATCTTTCCTACAACACAGTCTGGGTTGTATTTCCTTTACCTTGTGTAGTTTGTTCAGTATTTTGTCATGATGGCATGTTATGCAATCTTTCCAAGTGGGCATCTGTGTAATTTGACTACCCTCATGAATCATATGATTTTGAGTAGTGCACGAATGTTAGATCGAATATGTATGTGCTGAAAATAAAAAGTTGCATGCACATATGCAAAAATGCATCAACTCACACAAACAGACTTTCCATCTGCTGTTTTGAAGCTCAGAACTTGTTCCTCACACTGAGTTCATCTGTAGTCTTCATCTGTTAAAAGCTCTCCAACATCTTTCATTCAGTTTCTAAAATACACATTATAAGTGCTCTCCAGACTTTACCAGCAGGCACACCCTTATTCAAAAACATTTTGTCACCCCAATCATCTGCTATGCTACACACATACTCATTATCTCCTACATGAAAACACACACACACACACACACACACACACACACACACACACACACACACACACACACACACACACACACACACACACAGACTAGTTCTCACACACACACACACAGATTACTTCTCCTTCTGACTGGACTACTATTCCTCCAGACTGGAGACAGTTTTGCAATTACGGGGGTCTCGGGAGGTCTCAGACCCCTGGATGAAACCAGATCTGAGCAGATCCCCTCCTGTTCGGTGTAACTCCGCCTCGGCACACGCTTCAAGCACCGTCACTTCGTGTTTCAAGCCCTTACCAAAACGATATTGTTTATAACACTATATACATATATATCCTCTTAAGATCCTTGCCATTTTTGGGGATTTCCGCCTGGATTTGGCCTACCCAAATTAAAAAGCTTCCCATTCCCACATACTTTGGCCTAAATACACAGTTTTGGTGTCATTTTACAGGAAACCCTTTGAAGTTGCATAAAACACTGCTAAAAATTAAAAAAAAAATTAAATATATGTTGTCTGAACAGTAATAACCCTCCTAAAAAAAGAGGCTTTTTGATTTTTTTTATATAAATTCATTTTTGAAAGTGTATAACTCAAGCCCTGTAAACCCTAGCAGCAAGCAGACAGTTTTGGCTGTTTCCACTAGATGTCAGCAAATACCTGAAAAAGGAATTTTGTCTGTATCATGTTTTTGTTTAATATCTATTTCAATTTATTTGAAGGGAGGAATATTACCTTTTTGGTGTACTTTCCTACCAAATCTAAAGTCTCCCCATACCCATATACAGTGCTATAAATGCAAAATCCCAGTGTAATTTTACAGAAAACCCTTTGTCATTACATAAAACACTGTTGAAAGTGGTAAATATGCGCTCTGGTGTCTGGTGAGACAGCGTCTGTGTGTTTTGTGCACGTAACCTACCTAGTGATCACTTCACAGTCTGGATGCAATATCACAGCCCCTGATTGGTCTATTTGATCTTGAGAGACATTGCCGGAAAGCAGAGGGTCTAAGCTTTACGGCAATATATGCTTTATCCGGATCGGATGTTTACATATTTTCCTGGATTGTTGAATATCATATAACATTACTTTGTGGTGTTTCTGCACTCGAGGGATTACTTGGGCACACAACCACAGAAAACACTGAAAAATGGCTCATTTTGCAGAGAATAACCTAAGGTAAAGGATTATGTAGCATTTGTGGCTAACTGTGCTGTCTAGTGTGAGTAGCATGGCAAATATTCAATAATTTCACTTGTATGTTTACAAATGTTGATTGTATACTTCATGATTCATTCGAAGTGTATTAGATATGTGATTATACCTCAATAAAAAGACTTATTGGAACTTCTTACTGGCAATGAGAGCTTTCATTTGATACATGGTTTGTACATGTGCGTCATATTTGAGCGATATGAGAAATATGCGTATTCAAAAGCACACATAATTATGACCACGACTTTTGATGGGTGGAACTATGTAATTTATTGTAAATAAGTTACTTAGTGTAAAACAAATGCCAAAGTGATGCATATCTCAAGAAAGTAGACATTCTAAGCTTTCAAATGGTACCAGATATGAGCTCATAACTCCTCCGCATACATTTAAAATTGGAAGTACATTATTACTGATGTAATTTTAAATCCCGGATCCGGGATCGTGGATTTTAAGATGATATATATATGTAAACAAAATCTCAAAACATTAAAGTTAGTCTCATCAATTGAGTTACCACAAATAAATTCAGTTCTGTAACAACTTGGAATATATATATATATATATATATATATATATATATACTATATATATATATATATATATATATATATATATAATAATGTAATATAAAATTATTTCTTTATTTATTATTATATTTATTTATTGTTTGCAGGAAATTCAAGGAAAATGGTTAATATATTAAATAACCATCTTGTAATGCCTATATTTGGATAATCCAGTGAATTAAATACATAAATTTGATTATTTTATCTTTTTACTATTATTATTATTTTACTTGATGGACATAAACAGATTGATACAACAATGATGGACACAAACAAAGTTATGTTATATTAAATAAAATAAAAAAGTTAAATAAAAAGTAAACGTAATGATTATCATACCAAATTAAATGATTAGTCCGACCTCTGTGCAAAAAAATCTTTACATTATGCAACATGATTTAAAAACAAAATCTCAAAAGCTTAAAATGAATCTTATAAAACTGGTCAAATAATTTCAGTTCTGTATTAACTGAACAACTTGAAATTTTGCTTGGTATCCATAAACTGCTAAACTCATACTACATTGTGCATTGTATCTGACAACTCTCAATAACAAGTTTTTTCTCATCTTGACATTTTTGGGACATGTCCCTCTCTGTATTTTCATTTCATCTTTGTTGTTTTCACATCTAAATACCGTAAAGCAGTCATACCCACTAATAGATGTGTTACCACAGTATAATAATATACCAATTATTTTTATATTTCTACCATAACATTGTATTTACACTGTCATACAAACCAACCTAGGTGGAGGGTGTGAGTAATTGTGGCACTTGTTTCTGATGTCTGCATGACAAACACACTCAAACAGCTAAAAGAGCAGACAGTTTTCCCCACTGGAACTTTCAAAACCCTCATCTGCTTCTCATTAAAGCACCAAATAACTACACAACACTTTTTCCAACACATGTTAAGCTCAGGCATATAGACAAAACTTACATTCAGTCATACATATTGATTATGGACTGAAATGACAACAGATTCTAACTAATCTAAGACTGTGCTTAATCTGGGTTTAATATGTATCTAAGAATCCTGTACTTGTTTTCACTACAATGAAACCAAAGGTCTCTGTCCTGGGTGATGGAAAACCAGGATTTGTGGTCAAAATTGAATGTCTCATTGAGGAGAGAGCAAGAGTTGGAACTCAATATAAAATATTCCCAAAGTCTGCTTCCTTCACACAGTCTCTGTAAACCAAAGACACGCTCAGACACGCTGACTAAATGGAAAAGGGGTAGAGGACATTTGAAGCTCAGTCCTCACGCCTACACCAGGATACCAGCACCCTGCACACAGGCGTTAGGCTGATGTACTGCCAGTTAGACGTTTTGGAATGGATGTTCGGCATTTACATTTTAATTATGCCTTTGCATCATTGAATATTCTGTCAGTCTCAGAGACTAATCGGTAGATGCTTTAGGCTGAGAAATCCTTGAAACAACTGGCCGCCAAATAATGGGTGTTGTATAGAATTTAAAGTTGCCGTGTGTAATTTCTACTCCACTAATAGTTTTCAAACAGGTCTCCCAAACATGCCATTGGGGAAGCTAAAGACTGTTAAAACAAATAAAGCAATGTTGTTCTGGGAAATCCATGGTTAGCTTACTTGTAACAAACTTGTTCTGCACTCAAGTTTGAATAGGAAAACTTATTTAAACATTGAAATAATGTGATTGTGTGCGAAATCCAACTTGCTTAAAAGTCTAGATGTGTGGCACATGCCCAGGCCACATTTTGAATTATGAATTTTATTAAAAATATTTAAATTTGTCTTAAATCATTATTTAAATATATTTTAAATATAGTTAATTAATAATTAATTATTTTCAGTTATGGTAAATAATGTAATAATATATATAATGCACCAAAATATTCCCCGTAATCCAACCTCAAAATCCACAATGTACAGAAGGCTTAAACCATTTCTTTGTATGAAGTGACTATTTGCACCTTGGTGTAAATATCATCTGCCACACAGGGCAGCAATTTATTTATGACAAAATATACAATAGGTGTTTCTTCAGTGACGTGAGGTGTAAAGTCGGTGTGTATGTGTAGTGTTATCCCAGAGACCCTGGTTCGATTCTGCCTTTCCCCATCCGATTTCCTGTTTCCACTGTTAATATTTCCTCTGATACTACATAAAGTAATAGATACAAATAAATATAAATGTTGATGTCATCACAGTGATTGGTTACGTTGAATATCGGGGAGTTCAGAGAAGGGTTTGATCCATTGTCCCTTCCTCTTAAGTCTCATGGCTCAGCATAGGTTGTGTGTAGATTGCATCACTGTAATACTATAGTGTGGGTGAGGCCGGGCCGTGATTGTGCACACCTGGTGCTGTGTGGCTCAATCAGCTTGGATGTGGAGCAGCCGCTGACGTCTGCCGAGAGGCGGTGGAGCTCACTGCTGTCCGCCAGGAGGCGAGGTCCAGTGCCAATGCCCAGCATCGCAGAGGACCGCTGCCCAGCTGGCCGAGGACTGAATGGCGGCGTGGTCGGGAACCATAGTTTTTCTTTTCTCTCTCCCTCCCTCTCTCTCTCTCTCCTTCCGTATAGTCCCCTCCCCTCCCCTCCCCATGTCCTACCCAGGTACCCAGGAGGCGGGGAGAATCAGCCAGTGAGGACATGGCTGAAGGGGCAACTCCTCCCCTCCAGAGCTTTTCCGGGCGGTGGGGGTATGTGACGAGGAGGAGAGCATGACACACCTGGTGCTGAGTGGCTCTAGCAGCGGGAGAGATATAATAGGAGGAGTCAGAAATGCCAGTGAGAGAGAGAGACACACGGAGCTGTGTGTGTGTGTGTGTGTGTGTGTGTGTGTGTGTGTGTGTGTGTGTGTGTGTGTGTGTCGTTGACGTGTGTTGTTATGTTCCAGTTCAGTTTGATGTTAAGTTACAATTAAAGTCTTGTTGAATGTTGATCTGTTTCCGCCTCCTCCTTTCCCGAACCCCGCTTCATATAGTAATATTGTAGTAACCAAGTTTTTTGGCAGAAACCGTAGTTTTAATTTACTTATATATATATATATATATATATATTTATACTGTATGTCCCAACAAAGTTCAGGTTTATTTCAAACTATGTCATCCAAACAGATGGCCTGGACTCAGAAGTATAATGAGTCGTGAAAAGAGAGAGATAATTAGTGATACTCTCTCTTGCTCATCAGGACTTTACTTGCCAGCCAAAAATATTGCAGGTTTTTATGATGGAAAAAAATCCACATAAATCCACAAATGCATATGTGCAACACAAGCCTGCCCATAGGAAAGAAAAATCCCATAGATATCTCTTTAATATCTTAATTGCTTCTTCTACACAGAAGTGAGATTAAATTGAGAGAAAATAGAGAATTAAACAAAAGGAGAGCAAAAAAAAACAAAACATATTTGCAACATACATTTTCAAACCTGGATGCAATATCATACAGTTTAGCTATCAAGAAAGATGGAAAGTTGCCTCTCAGTTGTCTAAGAAGACTAAGAATGAACCAAAACCAAAAACAACAACAACAAAATAAAAAATTACTTCTGAATGTCTCTGAACTTTTTCATGACTTCAGGAGAATCGTCACAAAACCGATTAAAAACCCAGCACAAACATACATACACTCAAACTACTGAAACAGGCAAATCTGATTCCATCCTCTGCCTGATGTTAAAAGCCACAATGGGCACCATTCCACCTGAGCTGAGACACATAAAAGGAAGGCCACATCCTTCTTTTTATTGATGCCGTCTCATCTCCATTTTTAGCTGGCAGCGTCTGAACTTCTGTCACATTGTCGCAGCTATATTTCAGCAATGACCTTCCTGGATTGATACTTAATAAACTTTTGTGCAGTCAGGCCCAATTGGCTGCAATCTGTAATTTTTACTATGGGAAATCCAGCTGACTAGATATACATCACACGAGGTGAAGTTGCAGAATGCAGAATGTCTCACAGCTATTGGCTGGATTGGCCAATACAAACGTGAAATACTATCCGTCTTACTCCCATGCCTCATGCTCTTGCCTGGTATTAGGAGTAATTTAAAAATGCACCTCTGGCACAACGTTCATGCTCATAAAGTACTGAAATAAAAAGATGTGTAAATACAGAAAATAGTTGTACATAAAAACTTATACGCAATAAGTCTCGGTATTCATTAGGGATGGGTCACAATGGTGGATTAATCAAGCAGTCGTTCACCAACTGACTAGTAGTGAGGTCAATTAGTTTTAGAATCTCTCTTTTAGTTTTAATATTATAGCTGTATAGTGGTGCTTTAATCAGGGTGTTGACCGTGTGCTGTTCTGTTAGCTGTTTGACTGTTTTAAGTAGGGCTGTTGATTTAACATGTTCATTCAGTGCGATAAATTATATTATAAAGTGTCAAATAAATTAATGCAATAATTCAGACCTCCTGACTCATATGTAAATTCTGTAATAAATGGGTTGATAATGTTGTATATAGTGATGTTATATTTAGTGTTATAATATATTGTTATTGAATTGCAAATGCAGTTATCAATAATAATACTGCATAATCGGACTGGGATGCAGATGTACATTTACTGAAATGAATAAAATCTGTAAACAGTAATCTATGTTAGGCTATGACTGTAGGACCTCTTAACTAATATTTCTCTTTCATCAGGATCTTAAGTATTGAACTAACTTTTCCCGTTAAAGTTAATTAGAACTGAACATATTTACAGAGGAAAAACTCATTTTCATCCATAATTCACTGGGGTCCAGGCTTTAAAGCTCTTGTTAAATTATCCTTTGTACTTGCCCTTATGAACATTCATCATACTGTAGTTCTTGCATAGTATCCATGGTATTAGCAAGAGCATGGAGATCACAGGTACAACCATGCTCCTTATTACCAGACATAATTATAGTTTCTAAAAAACAGTTTCCATGTAGAGACTATAAAACAACATGCCATAAAAAATAACATATTCCCCTAAAATACTCTTCAATATTGAATATATTTATAATTAAAGTGACATATTTCAATTGTATACAATATTTCTGCCAAAACACCAAAGTTAGTTACTTCTGCAAGACAATAAGAAAGGTGATGTGTGGACTGAAAAGTATACAATTACCACTGAAATGACACAATGTGTTGTTTACCTTGTCACTGATGTAGAGAATGTCGGAGCTGTTTAATCTGGTTTCAAAGAGCTTTGCATGGGGCCTTTAAGGTTTTCTTATCTCACGCTGTGTTTACAAAGGGACAGAACTGCTCATCTCTCGTGCTGCAGCCAGTGCATGCATTGGTGTTTTCTATGCACAGCAGTAAATGACAGTGCTTAATAAATAAGAGTGGGGTGATTAACCAGCCCAATGCTCGACCGGCCCTCTGGGAAAATGCCCGGTGTGCCAGATGGCCAGTCCATCACTGAGGACAGAGGAAGCTTCTCGAGAATGCTTGAGTGAGGAAGCACAGGAGCATCCTATGCAGAAGACGTTTTGGTCGAAGCACCTGATGCACACTTAAATTATCTTCCCCCTCACGTCTGACACAACAGTTTTAATTAATGTTTCACCTTTGTGGTTTAAATTAACCAGAATTGTCACATACGTCAACAGTGCATCTTAGATAATAAGGGTTTAATCTAATGTGGCGGCTATGGCTCAGGTGGTAGAACGGGTCGGCTGCTAATCTCAGAGTTGGTGGTTCGATTCCCAGCCCACATGACTCCACATGCCGAAGTGTCCTTGGGCAAGACACTGAACCCCAAGTTGCTCCCAATGGCAGGCTAGCGCCTTGCATGGCAGGTCTGCCACCATTGGTGTGTGTGTGTGTGAATGGGTGATTGTGACACAGTGTAAAGTGCTTTGGTAACCTCTAAGGTTAAAAAAGCGCTATATAAGTGCAGACCATTTACCATTTAATCGAATGTCCTCGTTCCTTTCTATGGACCCTTTCCTCATTTTCTAAGATGGAGGATCTAGGAAATGAGGAAGGGAAGCATTGAAAGGAAACAAGGACGAACAATTTCAGAAATGAGAAGCACCCTTTGAGTATTTTAGATTTACAGACTGTCCCAGTTTACTTTGATTTTAAGTTCCTTTCTGTAGCACATTTGTTTTATCAACATTATGCCACAAATGCTGTTGATTCAGCTTAACTTGTATTGACTGCTCCATATACCCCTTTTTAAACACAAGTGAAGACCTCCAAACAAACACTGTTTATTGAGGGTCAGGTGAAACCCAAACCTGCCTAATTTTAAAAGGCTTACTTAAGAAGACTAGTTGGCAACTAGTCAATGAGGCAACCCATTGACTAATCTGTTATGAAAATATTTTTTGAACATCCTTTGTATTCATCTCTGGCTGATTGTATAGCAGACAGTTACATAACATGAATGGCCCTTACTAAAAATAAGCGTCACTGTCTGTACGTGTGGCCAGAGTATCATTCCAACCAATGCTTATAAGTAAGCTCTTTGCCAGAAAAAAAATGCAAACTGCTCTCCAGGGTTTTCCAAAGTGCTCAGTTCAATTCTTTTGAGGAGACAGACTCTGAACAGGAGTGCTGGGCTTTGGCAGGACAGGAGAATGAGACACATGACAACACGCCAGGGCAGTTTCCATGTTGCACATCTCATTGGCTAATTAGCAACAGACGGAAACCAACATTTCCATTTGCTGGCACAAGGTGAGATGCAGCATTGAAATATTGAAGCTGTCCAGTTATCTGTGGATCATTTTGACATAAGAGATTGTCACCTGCAACAGGAGCTGGATGCAGGAAGTAGTATTGGGAGGAGAAAAGGAAACAAGACTGATGAGGCGTGTTCAGTCAGAAGCTTCACTGGAATAAGCTGTTCCCCTGGAGTTGAGCCAGTGTCAAGTCTTTATGTGTTAAAAATATGAGCATGCCTTTGATGTGAAGCAGTGTGACAGTGACAAACTGCCACCTGTCCTGTCGACGCAAAGCAAGGCTTATATGAAGGTCCCATTAAAGCATAAATGATCGCTAATAGAGCAGGTTACCATATGTCCTGTCAACTACACACAGAACAAAAACAGCCACTTTCTTTCTATTTTTCACATGAGATGAAGACTCCAGTCATGTCTGAAACCTTACAAAAGCTGTTTTATTTTACATGCAGGGGGTCTCCTTTGGGGGCTACCATGTTAGGATCACATGACCTGACAAATACTTAGAATTTTCATTTTTGGTTAAACTATCCCTTTATAGGCTAAACGTAATCCAAGATTCCAGTGGTTAATTCCATATCTTCTAAAGGGATATGATATGGGTGGTTGAGAAACAGATTCATATTTATGTCCTTTTTT
Source organism: Xyrauchen texanus (assembly GCF_025860055.1). NCBI lineage: Eukaryota > Metazoa > Chordata > Actinopteri > Cypriniformes > Catostomidae > Xyrauchen > Xyrauchen texanus. Next base: position 33,087,965 of record NC_068304.1, on the reverse strand, counting down.
AACTGTAAATCTACAATTTCACTTTTACCTTCTGGTCTGAAAGTGACTTTCCCTTTCAACAACCTACTGGTTGGGGCTGGTCAAAGGTGCAGATTGATAGTAAAAAAGACTTAAATATTGATCTGTTTCTCACCCACACCTATCATTTTGCTTCAGAAGATATAGATTTAACAAACTGAGAGAAATTGATTACTTTATGCCTCCTTTATATAATTTTTGGACCTTCTGAGTTCTGGTCATCATTCCTTTGCATTGTGAGGACCAACAGAGCTAAATATACTTCTAAAAATCTTAATTTCTGTTCTGCAGAAGAAATAAAGTAATACACTTCTGCAATGGCATGAGGGTGAGTAAATGATAACATAATTTACATTTTTGGGTGAACTATCCCTTTAATCTTTGTTATTGTTAATGGACACTTTCATTCATGGATTAAATTATTTATGGCTGACTGTGAATAGTGATTTTCAAAAATGGCAGTGTAAGTACTACGGTACTTTTGGGTTTTTAGCTAATAATTCACTAAGATCAATAGGGTTCAGGTTTAATTGCATTTAATAACATTTTTCAATGGATTACAAAAATAAAGAGTATGCTGCTAGCAGTACCAGGGTCATGAGACACAGTGCAACAAATAGATTAGAATTCAATGTCACGAAATGTGTTTTTAAAAATTGTTTTTTCTAAACTGATATGACCTTTAAAAATGACCATGAGAAAACAGTGAGACAGCACAATAGTCAAAGACAACTGTCTAGTGCATATTTAAATAGAAGCACTATTAAAACATATACACAAAACATAGATTCGTGTTTGGTGTGAATGGCCCCTGTCAATTAAGCATTTCTGTAAGATGACTTTCAATTAAGATACTCTGCTAAATTATAACTGATATTAGCAGTTTTGCCATTCTACTCCATACATGACTGGCCCATTCTGTGTCACTGTTCATTGACATTCATGATATTTAATATAACATTCTTTAAGTCAGGCTGTCTTTCGTCTGTCCCACACCTCACTCCCACCAGGCAGTGTGATGCTCCCTCCCCCTCTGTCTCTGATAAGAATGCCCATGCGGCCACATACAGGGAGAAAAGGAGAGAATATGGAAAGCAGTTGAACAAGGCGCTGGAGTGGCATGTGTGGCAGCCTCATATTTCACTCCCTAAATGCTGCTTAAAAGGCCAGGCCGAGAGACTCCAACTCTTTGGGCAGACTTCTGCTTTCTGACTGATAGCCCTGCTGCTTTGATTCTTCAATGAGCCAGGAGGCCTCGCTCACTCTCATTCACATTCTCTGCCTCTCTTTGATTGGCCCCTTTGACCTCCTATATAAATCTGGATGGATTATAAAGACTAAGAGATAGAGAGAGAGAGAGAGAGAGAGAGAGAGAGAGAGAGAGAGAGAGAGAGAGAGAAATAACTCTAAATTGAAAACAATGCTTCTGCACTCCAAGAAAACCTTTTCCTTAATAAGTATTTGTGTCTTGTTCTTGCGAATATACTGTACCTAAACATCCTTGAAGCAAAGTAAATTTAAAAGAGAAGAAAAATTGTGTTAGATAATTGTTAGGGGCGCTGCATCTAGATTTTTAAACAGAAGAATGCATTCTGTCTAAATGGAGATTTTCTTGTTCTCAAAGAATATATCTTAACATACTTGGAAAAATATACATTTACTTGAGAGGCATATATGTGTAAGATAATTGTTTTCATATACCTATAATTTAGTTTAATTTTCTTATGATGCATTAGCAGTATGATGTTGTTGTTGTTTTATGCATAAATGTCACAAATGTTTTTATATAAAAAAAAGATATAAATAACTAAATAGCCAATTGGGTAAAAATTGACACACACACACACACACACACACACACACATGTTGTGTTTCCATGTTTTATGGGGACTTTCCATAGACATAATGGTTTTTATACTGTACAAACTTTATATTCTATCCCCTAAACCTAACCCTACCCCTAAACCTAACCCTCACAGAAAACTTTCTGCATTTTTACATTTTCAAAAAACATTATTTAGTATGATTTATAAGCTGTTTTCCTCATGGGGACCGACAAAATGTCCCCACAAGGTCAAAAATTTCGGGTTTTACTATCCTTATGGGGACATTTGGTCCCCACAAAGTGATAAATACACGCTCACACATACACACACACACACACACACACACACACACACTGTTGGTGCAGTTATCATTATGAGGACTCTCCATAGACACAATGATTTTTATACTGTACGAACTATAAATTATATCCCCACACCCTAACCCTACCCCTAAACCTAACCCTCAAAAATGCATTTTTACATTTTCAATAAAACATCGTTTAGTATGATTTTGGGGGACACTAGAAATGTCCTCATAAACCACATTTACAGCATAATACCCTTGTAATTAGTTTGTAACCTAAAAAAAAATTCCTCGTAAACCACCTAAATCTGCCCCCCCCCCCCCCACACACACACACACATACACACACTGCAGCCGCATGTGACTCTCATGTAACTCTCGAGAGTCCTCGAGGCCCGGCCCCGCCCTCCTCCTCGCCACAACATGTAATTTTGTTTCGTAGTTTAATGTATCTTTTAAAAATCATCATCAGAAAAAATTGAAAGATTGCATTGTGTTTTGCTGAAAATGCATTGATCCCACCCCCCACACACACACACGCACACACTGCGTGACACATGTTTTCCAGCCTTGTGGCACAACTTTCGACAAGCAGATGTTCTGCAATCCACAATTGCAATGGATTGAGCAACTTGGCCCATTTACTTCTGGCCTGTACATTCCCTAAAGGACAGAAGAAAACAAATAAAGAGTGGAGGTCTTGTTTTTCCAGTGCTGGGCCGAGCAACGGCTGCCACGTGTCCCTGTATGGAGCCTGGCATTGTGCCTGTGCTCTTTGCACAAAGAGTAGCAGAGCTGGGGCTGGGTGTGGGTGGCTTAACGTCTTGTTTGAAATGCTGTTCCACAGCTGACTGCCTCTCTAGGGAGGCACTGCTGCCCCCTTCCAGCTCTGGATCCAGTACTCTTTCCCTCATTTACTTACACAGCTGGTCTGAGCAGCAACACTGTGCAGCTCACAGTATAGACACACCAGCCAGCCATGCACATTCCCATGACATTGCAGCAATGTCACCATGCAGCAGCTGCAGCACAGCAACAAAAATCTACTTTATCTAACGCTCATGGAAAACTGGTTAATTTGAAATATGCTATAATTTTATTTGTGTGTGTGTATATATATATATATATATATATATATATATATATATATATATATATATATATATATATATATATAAATATATATAAAATATTGTGTGACAAGGAGGAGGGCGTGGCCGGGCCGAGAAGATTCATGCCTGGCACTGAGTTGCCCAATCATCTGGAGAGACATAAAAGGAGGAGCCGGGGAAACCAGAGAGAGAGAGAGATGCACGCAGCAGTGTTTTGTGTGTGCACTTTTCTAATGTTTCAGTTCAGTGTTTTATGTTGAATTAAAATCTTTTTTATTGTTAATCCGGTTCCTGCTTCCTCATTTCCTGATGAATGAGTGGCTTGTTTGCCACAATTATGTACATCAACGTTGAGTTCATTTAATTTAAAGGAATAGTTTACCCAGAAATTCACTTATCCTTTAGTCACCCTTATGCCAGATGTGTATGACTTTCTTTTATCTGCTGAACTCAAATGAAGATTTTAGAATAATATCTCAGCTCATTTTGACTCCAGTGGTTAAATCAATGTCTTCAGAAACAGATCAATATTTAAATCCTTTTTTACTATAAATTATTCTCCCTGCTCAACCAATCACATTCAATCACAATCATTCTTTCACATTCTTCTTGTGTTTTTGGTGATTCACATTCTTGATGCATATTGCTCCCTGCTGGGCAGAGAGAATAATTTATAGCAATAAATGACTTAAATATTGATCTGTTTCTTAACCACACCTACAATAATGGATTGACAGCTTTATTAATCCAAGTGGGGGAAGCTAATTTGCCACCAGTTCAACTCATACATATACAAACAGCAAAATATATAGACAATGCATTCACAGATTAATTGTGAATTAATTAAAAGCCATCAAATGCCAATTGAGACATGATTATCAGATCTATACCATATCTACAAGTATTCATTGAAAAATCTGACCGCTGCTGGGACAAAAGACCTTCTAAGTCATTCAGTAGAACACTGAGGCATCACTAGTAACTCACTAAATGAGCTTCTTAGTCCATTAAACACTGTGTAATGGATGACCTTCAAAATACAAAACCATTTTTAATTTGGCCCTCTTTTCTACAGTGACCTCAAGTGAGTTTGGGATAAGGCCAATCATCGAGCCAGCCTTCCTAATCATCTTATTGATCCTGCATTTATCATCCGCAGTGATGCTGCCTCCCCAAAAGAGTACAGCATAGAAGAGGACACTAGCTAAGACTGAAGAAGCTTCTTGCTAATATCAAAAGGATCTAAGCTTTCTCAAGAAGAAGAATTTTGATTGCACCTACCTGAATATAACCTTGCTGTTCTTTTTCCAGTTTAATTTACTGTCCAGATAGTCACCAAGATATCTGCTGACCCTTAATTATAACCTCTTTCTTCCTTCTAAAATCAATAATCAACCCATTGGTCTTCCCAACATTCAATTAAAAATAAAATTGCATCAAACCAGCTAACAAATAAGTCAACCTCTCTTTTGTAGGCCAGGTCCTTGCCTTGATTGAGTAGACACTAGGGCATCATTGTCTGAAAACTTTTGGATTTGACAAGACACCTGACTATGCCTATAATAAACCGTACCCTGTGGGGCTCCTGTTTTAGTTAAGTTTAGTTCATGTCAGACAGTTTATTATCAAGTCTGACAAACTGAGGTCGAGATTAGAGATAATCTAGGACCCAAGCAATAGTTGTGTTGTACAGTTTAAAATTCAGTAATTTAGTAGCTAAAAGCTGTGGTTGAATTGTATAAAAATATTAAAACAAATGAAAAAAAAAAAAAACTTAATCCTAAATGAGCTGGCTATTGTTTCCAGGTGGCTGTAAATGCTGTGAATGCTGTGAAGCAAAAAAAGTAGTGCCTCATCTACTCCCACACCCTTCCTGTATGCAAATTGCAAGGGGTCTTGAAATCTATATACCTGTCCACTCATATGACCAAGGATAATCCTTTCAAAACATTTAATTATGTGTGATGTCAGGGCTATGGGTCTAAGATTATTAATATTACTATTCAAATTACTATATTACTAATATTATCATATTACATCTGAAGATATACATTAAAACACTGGAGTCATATGGATTACTTTTATGTTGCCTTCATGTGCTTTTTGGTGCATCACAATTTTGGCATTCATTCACTTGCATTTTATGAACCTACAGAGCTGAAATATTTTTCAAAAAATCTTAATTTATGTCCTGCAGAAGAAAGAAAGTCATACACCTCTGGGATGGCATGAGTGTGAGTAAAGGATAAGATATTTAAATTTTTTGTGTGAACTATCCCTTTAAGAAATATTGTCTCATTCTCAAGAGTCTTGTCTCAGACTCAATATAATATATTGCATTGGAAAAAAAAAATCTCATAATCTTCTTCTGACTTGGATAATTTATTTCCTTGTTTCATTTTTATAAATCCCCTTTCTGAGGACTTTGCTCACCAACCACTCTTTGGCAATAAGTTTTATTGTTACTATTTATTCATTATTATGTGTGCAATATTTGCTTTGTAAATGGAAAGTTAATCACTTTAGCATCCAGAGAAAACCCCAGGCATGCTTTTTCATGAGGCTCACAGTGTGCAAAACAAACTGTTGTATTATATGTGTGCTACAAGTCACAACCCCTTTAGTGAGCCTTCACATCAGTTCCATGGGCACTTGATCCAATAAAGATCAGAGCTGTCCATGCCACTGAGCCATAGAGAGATTCACTGAGCCTAATGACTCATTACAAAAGTGCAGTAGAGAGAGAAAGCGTTTTCCTGAAGAAGTGAGTGGGAGAGTGGTGCATGTGTTTCCCATCAGGCTGAGCTAAAAGGAAGCCCTCCTAATATTCTACCTGCTGGTAAAAACTGTTTTACGGGAAACTTGTTCCCACAAAGTGTAGGCCAATTAGTCTCCTAATCAACTTAACAGGAATAAAGGGCTGTTTCTCATCCACCTTCCCAATCCCTTTCTTCTCCCTTCCCTCCTGCTATGAATCTCAGACAAGCCATGAAGGCCCTATGGAATACAATTGGGAGTATTGAGGCTTTTAGTCCATGTTCATTGAATTTGTGGTCATCTATATACTAGTGGAGATCTAAAAGCTGACAAAAGAAACATTCAGCAGACATCCACATTTAAAGTTTACGTTCTCTAGGTGGAAAAATGTGATTACTCATCTCAGCTTCAGCAGTTATATTTTGATCCATTCAAATTGAGATGCTCTTTATTGCTCTCCGAACTCAAAGTATAAAGACATTCCATTGCACGTTACTCTGAAAATCACATAATAATAATAATTCAAAAAAGCCTATTGAATATCAGGAATGTATCACATGTAAACCGTGATACTACACCGCATCAATAAGAATTTAATAGCTGTGCACACAGCATATACACATCGATTGATGGTCCTTATACTAAGTCCAAAAGTTTCCCCCACTACAGGGCCATGGCGATTCACTTTCGGGTCGGAACCGGTGGCATCCTGTGATAGGCGCAACATCAGGATCAATATCATAATCAATAATAACAGCTCCCTTTTCATTGCAATTCCATCTTTCGATTGCATTTATTGTGAAATTAAACGGACAGTAATCTGTCTTATTTCAATGAATTGTCTCAATACTCTCCCCATTTTACCAAAAATTTGGAGGAAAAAAAATTGGGGACATCTGGGAGGCAAAAGGTAGGCTTCACAGTTAGCGATAACACACATTTCTGTATGGAAATGGCTTAAGGGCAGAATTATTTTGCGATAAACCAAAACTTATGAGACAAAGTGTTTTTTTAGGCATGATGTCATCACGCACACCATTTGTATACCAAAAAGCTTTTCCTTTGCTTAAGTGAAAAGCAAAGGTTTATGCCTCCCCATCTCTGTGAATTCAGAATCTAACTCGAAAGTCCAATTACAAAAAACGTTCCAATGAACTTTTCCAAGGAGAACAAGTTTTAGTCGAATACTACAACCAGATTACTCGTAAATTAAATTGCACTTTGAAAAACATGTTAATAAGAAGATTCAAAATGAGATAACTTCAACAAACTATGCTTTTCTTTTGGGAAAAATATAAAATAAAGGATATGCATTATTTAAAAATGGAATACAAAAAAATATTTTAAAATAACAGTAATAATGACAATGACAGCATGAAGATAATGCAAATGCATTATCTTTTTCTTCCTGGAAAGAAAGTGCCCTTTTTTCTGGGGTGCTTATATATATATATATATATATATATATATATATATATATATATATATATATATATATATATATATATATTCCTGTTTGTACAACAGCTTCCCTGACAAACAAATATATTAATTAAATATAAAATTAAAATATCAGGTTGGGAGACGAGACTTTGTTTCTCTCTCTTTCTCTCTCCCTCCCTCCCTCTCTCTCTCTCTCTCTCTCTCTCTCTCTCCGAGTCTCCACGCAGCAGTGCAGCACACATCGGCACATCAGACACACAGCAGCCCCTCCCAGCTCTTATCCCATTTGTGTTTTTCTTGGCTTGTGTGGAGGTACCTCAACTTTACAGCTAATTAGCCAAAAGCCAAAAGACAATATAGTTAATATAGTTAACATATAGTTAACTTGTGTCTTGCTAACATGCATGACTCACAAGCTACTAGCTAATGTAATAAGTTAGCTAATGTTTAGCTAAGGCAATATATCATGGTCACACAGGCTAATGTACAGTACTTAATGGAGATACTACAGGTGATTACAGTCAAATTTGTGTCTAATAACGTCATCACAATCGCCACATTGAAATGCAAATGATGCGTTAACTAATTAAAATGCTCTAATTTGCATACATTTGACAAAGCACTGCAGGTGAATAGGATAAACAAAATAACTAAAGCATATCACCACAGAACTTCCCCAGTTATTGACTTACATCAAGAATCTTTTCCCCTGAAATGTTATGTTTAAATATGCAGATTAGCTTGTTTTGGTTAATTTAGAAGAAATCTACATATGAAAACAGATGGAGGGTGGTAGGCTTAAAACAAACACCATCTAAATGTGTGTTTTGGAAGTTTTCTTTCCATTAGAGTAAAAGAAGACATGGAAGCAAAATAGACCAAAATCTCAAAATTGACCACTACCCTCTTCTTGGTGCAGTCCTTTATTCTAAATATATACTTGAAACTAGTAGCATAGAAAACATGCACATTGGGGCATACTTTCCTTTGCTGTTGCCTGCTCTTCTGATAAAACTAATGAATACTGATTATTTTGTAGAAATCTGTTGAGTATGAAACAGTAGCGTGAGTGTGAGGGAATTAAAATAAATTGGTAAGGAAGTCAGAGTTGTGTTAATATATTTAAGGTTTTGTTTAAGAACTTATGAGAAGTGCCCTTTTTTTCCACTTGAGCCAAAATGTCTGTGCACGTCATTGGTGGTGATTTAAGGTTTTGGGCTTTAAAATAACTGCAATTCAGAACTCACATTTAAATCATTTGTATTTGTGTTTGGAATAACCCTTTAGTTTAAGTCATTATTGCTCTCCCTTCGGAGTGCCCTGTGGAGGCAGTACTTACATACATTACTTAATAGTTGATATTTGAGCGTATGATATTCACATTCCATTAGGCCTGTTGTTTGGGAAAACATGCTACATATATGTAGAGTTTTTGTAGCATTTTTTAAATATACTGCATTTTGAATTGTATTAAAATCATACATTTTCAGATTATTATTTTTTTTGTGCATATGCCATATATCAGATTTATGTATGTATACAGAAATTAGTCATTGTATCTTCTCACTCTTTACATATTTCCAAGATACAGTTTTCACAAAATTAGGCCCCGGCCATCTCGTCTTATCTCTCATAAATGCAATAGCCTACAGAGCATTCAGGTGTGGGAATGCATATAAGAGAGCACACGTTTTGCAAGAGAATGCAAAATAATTTGCGAGAATGCAAAGTTTCTCGGGGGAATGCAAAGGTTTGCGCAACGTTTTCCCACGCCACACATTTTTTTCCCCACAACCATGGCCCTTTAGGGGCTCCGTAGATAAGCTTCAAAATTCAATTAACATTTTTTCAACTAGACCCTATGCAAATGAGCTTTGCGGCAAACTTGAGGCAAATTGTCCATTGTTGCCAAAGGTTTGCTGGAGGTTCACCACTACCTGCAAAGAGCTGCAAACTTATGGCAAACATTTGCGGCAAATCAAAAGCACTTTTGCATGTGAAAGTAACGAGTGGCGTAGTTGCGGCTAGTTTAGATTTTTTGTGAGGGGAACCTAATACAAACGGAGTAGAATTCAATAAGAACTAAACATATTACAAGTATTGCCTTGTAGCATAACTTGGCTTTGCTTTAGAATCATAGACGCCATTACACATCTTTTTCTCTCATCTAACACCTCAACACCACATGTGTCCACAGCACCCCCCAGTAGACTCAATGTTAACTGCGAAATTTGGTGAGAGATTCAGTGGGAAAATTCAGTGCCGCTCACGGCAGGCAAATGTGAAAAGGAAAATTAATTTTCAATATTTGAGTAGTGTTTTTAATACTTTAGTAGCTGGTGCAGAACAAGTACTCTATTACTTGATAACTTGTGCATATCCCTAGTGCAGTCTGAACACGTTCTTGCGTTACAAAAATCTTTACGTCATGCAATGAATGGAACTGAATGCAGGTGTCTCTTGATACATTTTTAAAAGTTGAGTATCTTTTAACTTGACACGCAGTCTTAAAAAAGGCAGCCCTCTTGCGCAAGACACTGAAAAACACAGAGACATGGTATATTGGTTAAAGATATCTAGCGCATGTTTACACAGAATATGATTATTTTTGCATGAATCATTCTGTGTGAATGGCTCTTTAGACATCATTCACTCACCTGGAGCAAGGAGCTGTAATATATCGCTAACAAAGAGCTTGGGACTATACGCGTTCTCATGATGCCATCTGGAAATCAGCATTTTGTGATTAGTCACATTGCATTTATGGCTCAGGTAATTAGTTCAAAACAAATGTCTCTGGAAGTATAGTTACCATTAAGCAAAGTTGACAGCACCAAGGTCGCAACTTCCAGGGATGCATGCGTCAGCCAAGCAACTTCCCATAAGATGAATGGGAATCCCCAAAAATATTTTTCTAGATATTTTATATTACTCCTTGATACCACCTGCCTCCAGCTAGCAAAGGCAAGTACTGTAGCAAATCATGGTTCATGAAATTATTTTCTGGCTATATAAGAACAGGGATGAGCCCATCGAAATTTCCTGCCCCAGTTCTTGTTTCAAAAGCAAATAATAAATACGTACACAGGACAGAAAACGTCTCGGGTTACATGTGTAACCCTTGTTCCCTGAAAAAAGCGGAACAAGATGCTGCGCTTTTGCTAAGCGCTACGGGGAACAGCTCTAGCTGTGAACCAAGCTGAATAATGTGTGAAACACGTCAATGAACATTGACCGGAATTTATAGCCTCGGCTGATGTAATCATTAGATGCACATGCGGCCAGGCTATAAATGGATACGTCACCAGGTGTCGTCAGATACTTCTTTTTGAAGAGCAGTCCTGGGACGTCCCAGTGCGGCAAAGAAGCGCAGCATCTCGTTCCGCTTTTTTCAGGGAACAAGGGTTACACATGTAACCCGAGACGTTCCCTTTACAAAAAGCTTCACTTTGATGCTGCGCTTTTGCTAAGCGCTACGGGGAACGCAATACCCACGCCGTCGCACTGGGGCTGTCCAGACCCCTACGGTTGTGGTGTGCTCACAAGAACGCGAGAGGTCTCAGACATGAGCTTGAGATGTCGACTCAAGGGCGTAAGAGCCCGGAGTAGCATAAACATTTAAACCATAAAATTTGATTAATGTGTGCGGAGAGTACCAACCTGCCGCACCACAAACTTGTTCGGTGTCAACTCAAGGGCGTAAGAGCCCAGAGTGGCAAGAACATCCAAACTATAAAAGTTTAATGAATGTGCGCGGAAAGGACCAACCTGCCGCACCACAAACTTGCTGCAGAGGGAGACCTCTAGCCAAGGCTTTAGAGGAGGAGAGCCCTCTGGTAGAGTGCGCCCTAAAACCTACTGGCGAAGCTTGACCGCGCGCCTCGTAGGCCCGGGCAGTAAGGTCCCTCACCCAAAGTGACAACCCGGTCACAGCTTCAAAGTGAAGAACTGCTGCCCTGACTTTACGCCACTAGCAAATGCGGTGGACATAATTCTGAAGGGCACAGACTGGACAAAGTCTGAGTAGTCTTTAGCAGAAGGCTTAGAGAATGACTGGCCAAGGGTCGCGAAAGGCACCTTGGGCAAGTAGTAAGGGTGAGGGTGCAAAGAATGCTTTTGGTCCTACCTGGGTCAACTCAAAACAGGCCGGCAAAAGAGACAGAGCCTGTAGGTACCCAAGTCTCCTTAGAGACGTAATTGCCATATGAAAAACCATCTTGAGAGTCAGAAGTCTACCAAACGCTGACTCAAGAGGTTTTAAAAAGGGGGGTCTTACGCTATGAAGAGGTCCTAGCAAGGATGCCCACCCACCCACCGAGGCATGGCAAACCGAAGTGGAGGCCACATAGAACCTGGCAGTGGTGAGGCAAGTGCCCGCTGACAGTTCTATCTACAGAGACTCCAAAACTGAAGCAAACTGGCAGTTAGCTGGTTCTGTAATAGGAACTTATTAGAAGGAAATGCATGCAGGCACATTAGTGCCATGTATGCACCACCATGATCAGCCCCCCCATGGGGGGGGGGGGGGTTTGACTCAGGGAGAAGTAGAGGAGACATTGCGCTATCAACATAGGCGAAGAGGTCCTCTTCTGCCCTGTAAAATCAACCCAGATCAGTTCCAAGTGGAGGGAGCCCTAGCACTTGAAATGGTCTCGATAACCTCAGGAGAAAGCCCTGCGAACCACAGTTGGTACCCTACAGGGGCCAAGCATGAAAGCTTTCACAATTTGGGCCGGGGATGAATATGTCCCCTGAGCCTGAGAAAGAAGGTCCTCCCTGTTCGGAATCGACCAAGGTGAACCGTAGAGGAGAGATAATAATTCTGAGAACCATATCCTGTTCGGCCAGCGCAGCGCCATAAGTAGGAGGCAAGACCCTTGCTGGTGAACATTGGCCAAGACTCCTGGGAGCCGAGAAACTGGGGAAAGAAATGCATACAGACGCACTCTGGGTCATGTATGTGTCTTAACGTCCAGACCCAAGGGGGCTGGGTGATTTCAGGGAGAAGTAGAGGAGACATTGCGCTATTCATAGAGGCGAAGAGGTCCTCTTCTGCCCTAAGATCTCACCCAAACTTGTTCCAAGTGGAAAAAGCCCGGCATTTAAAAAAGGTCTCGATAACCTCAGGAGAAAGCCCTGTGTCCCTCAGTTGGTACCCTTAGGGGCCAAACATGAAAGATTCCACAATTCGGGGCAGGGATGAAATATTGCCCTGTGCCTGAGATAGAAGATCCTTCCTGTTCGGAATCGCCCAAGGCGAGCCATCGAGGGAAGAGATTAGCTCCGAGAACCAAGCCCTGTTCGGCCAGCGCAGTGCTATCAGTAAGAGGCAAAAACCCTTGCTGGCGAACTCTGGGCAACTACTACCTTAGGGTGGAGTTCTTAACTCCCCCGTTGGTATTTTCTGCCTGGAACGTAAATCTGCTCCCGTATACGGGCATCCAGGGATATAACTGACCTGAGTGACAGGAGCTTACCCTGGGCCCTAAGGAGAATCCGACATGTCAGAAATACAGCTGACAAGAACGTGGGTCTCCTTGATGATTTATGTAAGAGGCTACCGCTGTATTGTCCACCCACACCAAGACATGGCAGCCTCAGGAGGAGGTATTTCAGGGCCAGAAATACAGCCATTAACCCGAGACAGTGACTGTGACAACTGAGCTGATGACCCTCCTATCCCCTTAAGCTGGACGACCACTTAAGGCCGCTACCCCGCCCGTCAGGGAGGCATCTGTCGTTAGCAGTCTGCGACAACAAGACATGTTTGGACCCAAGGCAGAAAACCGGGGTCTGAACCACATAGAAAGGGAACGAAGCCTGAAGCGCGTAACCCTTTTTAGCCTAGGGGTTTTGGCCCTTGGAAGAAATCCCCTGGCTTTTGGCCACACCAAAAATGGTCTCATGAGCAGAAGGTCAGAGGGATCACCGTGGACGCGGTCGCCCTGAGACCTGGAAGTCGTTGATACTGATAACAGTACAACCTTGACCTAGCCTGACTTTGCTCAGGGTGATCTGAATGGACTCAATCCTAGCGGGAGACAGTTGTGCCCGCATTGTGATTGAACTCCATACAATTCCCCATTAGACAGTGTTCTGAGTGGGAGAGAGGACGCTTTTCTTGGCGTTGAGCCTCAACCCCAGAGAAACAGATGAGCTAAGACGATGTACCTGTGCTGAACTGCCAGTTCCTGGAACTGCGCTAGGATCAGCCAGTCATCTACATAATTCAGAATGCAGATGCCCTGGAGTCACAAGGAGCCAGCGCTACATCGTGCATTGTGAATGTGCGGGTAAAAAGGGCTAGGCTGAGTGAAAGAACCTGACCCTGGAAGACTTCGCCCCCGGAAGTGAACCTCAGGAACTTTCCATGTTGTGGTAAAACTTCTAAATGAAGTATAGAAGTGCGTCATAAGATCGATGGTGACCAGCCAAACGAGTTGTAGGGCTTGAGACACGACCGTCTTGACAGGCATCATCTTGGACTTGAACACCCACGGGTAGTTCAAGCTTTAAGATCTAAGCCAGACGCCACCCCTCACCCTCCATGGGAAACGGGAAGTATTTAGTGTAATAACCTAACTCTCTCTCTGGAAGGGGAAGACATACCATGGCCCCTTTAACCAGGAGATTGAGGTTTTTTTTTTTTTACATAAAAAGAAATCCGGTTCACGGTAGTGAGAACACGCCATTGAAACACGGAAAAGCGGCGAGTGAATTAAATCCTGACGCCCTTATAAGACCCACAGAAAAGAATATATCCGGCAGAAGTTTCCACGCTGCCAGGATCTCTGAAATGGGTATTATATTTTAACACTTCCTGTTGAGGGGTTGTCGAGTGTTTCGAGTCCTGAATAAAATGCAGGTACAGCGAAAACACCCAATTTTGATGGAAGCCTCTGCAACCCGAAACACCAAGAGGTGGCGGGAATGGAGGGGCTTCGGGGGGATACCGGGAGGGGTGAAGTGAAGCACGCGCCCTGTACCGAGGGGAGCTACCCCCTAATCTAGGCGCAAGACCGTCAGGGTTTTCTCTTACTAGAATTTATAGTCCTGAGGTCTTGCTTCGGGGGCTGGCGAGGGTGGCGAGACTGTCCCCAATCCCTGGGAGGAGCAGCATAGTGTGCAGAGCAGCATAGTTTGCAGAGCAGCACCAGCCTGACCTGCTGCTTGATAAGCCCTTCCCACTAAAGTGGAGGTTGTCCTACAAGGCTTTGAGGGGAGAGAGGGCTTCTTAAGTGACGATGCTGAGCCCGGCGAGAGATAGCCCGCAAGCGTCTCTTCGACCGGCGGCATCACTGAATACCGCCGTGCCTCAGCACCCACGATAGTCGAATATAATGACGTCGAGGGTATGTGAACACGGGAAGAAAATATATATATATATATATTTTTTTTTTTTTTAGGGGTTCTCCATGAGCGAAAAAGCTCTTCATGGAGGTTATCAAAGAAGGGAAGGAACCCATGAGGCGTTCCCTTTCTTAGACTGGAAGATAAAATCTATCCCCTAATTTGGAGCGTTTGGGGGTCTCTTTTTCGCGTGGCCAGACCAATCTGGCAACCACACGAGTAACAACATCGAGCAATTTCTCCGTAGATTTTATATCGCGCACGGAAAGCTCGGAGGCTGGAAGAGAATCGCGATCCACCTCATGATCCGAGGAAGCGTCGAGATCATGTGAAGAAACAGCTGGGTTTGGGGAGAGAGTGAGAGAAAGGGATCAACCCGTCTCTTGCTCCTCAGCCAAATCCATGCAAGAGCCCCACAAACGATCTTTTTTTTTTTTTTTCGAGAGTGCTGACTCCCGGAAGCAAGCGAGGCGAGCACGACGCACTCTGCCTGTTAAAGCAAATTGCAGTGCTCGCACCCACCCTGCTGCAACGCGAGAGCAGCGTGCTCTTACCCCCAAACAAACAGCAAAAACTGATGTGTGTCGTCTTCAGCTATAGAGCGAGAAGAGGAGAACACGCACCGCTTGCTGCTTTCAGTCATTCTCTCTTTTTTTTAGAAATATATATATATATAATATTTTCTAAAGAGAAGAGAAAAAAGAACAACGTTCACTGCACACTGCCTAACTGATTCTAACTCCTAACAGAGGAAAGAAAGTTTTGACAGGGTTTGTGAAACACACAGAAACAGAATCGCTCTGAAAAAAGAGTTTCTGACGACACCTGGTGACGTATCAATTTATAGCCTGGCCGCAGGTGCATCTAATGATTACATCAGCCGAGGCTATAAATCCCGGTCAGTGTTCATTGACGTGTTTCACACATTATTCAGCTTGGTTCACAGCTAGAGCTGTTCCCCGTAGCGCTTAGCAAACGCGCAGCATCAAAGTGAAGCTTTTTGTAAAGGGAACTGCATATGTTAAGCCATTTGATATATATATATATATATATATATATATATATATATATATATATATATATATATAGGCAGGCTGATTTTTTGCCGAGTATCTCCTTTTGTGTTTTTGTGAAGAAAGAAAGTCAAACAGGTTTGGAAAAATTTTTGGGTGAACTATCCCTTAAAGACTAGAAACCTGTTTCCCTGTGACACCACAGAAGAAAGATCAGTGAACAAAACTAACATCTCCCACCAAATGAAACCCTTGATTATTAATGAACACAGCTTATGTGGGGTGGGGGCGTGTGGCAGGAATGAAAAAGAATAAATTTAGAGATGATTGCATTTGAGACGCATTCATAATGTTGGCTTATGAGAGATAAAGGAAAACATAATTATCTCTTCCTATCAGACTCTATCTTTTTCTTCCCTCATTTATGTCATCCCTTCACTTAGTTCTACTTTTTCTATGTTTATTGTCTCTCATTTGACAAATTATACATTTTACCTTCAATCCCATCATTTTAATATGGCTCCCTTGCCTTAGGAAGACAGAATCGAGAAAGAAAAGTGGATAAAAGACAGACCAAGAGAAAGAGAGAGAGAGAGAGAGAGAGAGAGAGAGAGAGAGAGAGAGAGTCATGTTAATCAGAGCAAGCCCCCTCTCAGCCACAAGAAAGCATGCCCTGGAGTCCTACATAAATGAGGTTTATTTTTGGCATCAGAATAAATAATCTTATTTAAGGCTATACATGTTAAATGCCTTGTCTCTTATTTGTCAGCCCAAGGGTAATATTTTGGGCTGAATTGTAAAATAAATAAGGTGCAGTGGCTTGCAGATGAAAAAAAAACCTAAATGCATCTTTGGACACAGTCCCCTCTTCCTCCTCAGCTCAGATTCTGCCGATGCAAGAGCTTTTATCCAGAGATTACTGAAAGGCATTTGGCTCCCTGAATCCAACACAGAGGTTAATAAATAAATAAAAACATTCTAGAAGAGCTCCACACCCTGCTTTACACCCCATTGACAAAAAATCAATCACTCCCTCTCCACCATTTTATATCTATTTAGAATAAACGGCACTGGACCAGGTCTGCTTTAGAGAAGAGATGTCTGTTTGAGGCAGGAAATCTGATTTGGACCCCATAGAAATAGCAATGACAGTTAGATCCAATTATGTTGGGATGCTTGGGGACTTTCCTTATAACTCCATCATCTATATGATATCAGTGGACATATGCAGTGTTCTATCCAAAGATGGATGTGGGGTATTCTTACTTGATATCTCAGACTTCCAACCATAAAGGTGTTCTGTCATCCAATGCACAGAAAATTATGAATAAAGAAACAAATTTGTTGCTGAAAATAATAGCAAACTGGTTATGCATATGTCACATTTTGGATGCCCAAGTAAAGGGATGCCTTTGCTAATAGGGGGCTTCATGGCATGACATTCTTAGTTAAATAGAATATTTCAGCTCTGTAGGTCCATACAATGCAAGTGAATTGGTGGCAAAAATTTGAAGCTCCAAAATCCACATAAAGGGAGCATAAAAGTAATCCATATGACTCCAGTGGTTAAATCCATGTGTTCAAACACAATATGATAGGTGTGGGTGAGAAACAGATTTAAGATTTAAGTTATTTTTGGTCATAAATGATCCTCCCTGCTCAGTAGCGGGCGATATGCATGATGAATGTGAATCAACAAAAACAGAAGAAGGAGAAAATTAAGGAAAAATGACTTAAATATTGATCTGTTTCTCACCCACACCTATCATATCACATCTGAACACATGGATTTAAACACTGGAATCATATGGATTACTTGGCACCCATTGATTTGAATTGTATGGACCTACAGAGCTGAGATAGTCTTAACATTTTTTTTTTATTTTAATTCAGCAGATGAAAGAAAGTCATACACATCTGGCATGGCATGAGGGTGAGAAAATAATGAGATAATTTATTTTTTGGGTGAACTAACCCTTTAACCAGCATCCCCAAAAATCATGCTTATTTCCCAGCTAAGTTTTGTTGGTTAGCAGAATGTCTATTTTGATCCACCAGCCAAACAAGCATCAAACCAACACTAAGTAAAATGGTAAATGGTCTGCACATATATAGCGCTTTTTTTAACATTAGAGGTTCCCAAAGCACTTTACACTGTGTCTCATTCACCCATTCACACACACATTCTCACACCAATGATGGCAGAGCTGCCATTGGGAGCAGCTTGGGGTTCAGTGTCTTGACCAAGGACACTTCAGCATGTGGAGTCATGTGGGCTGGGAATCGAATTATATTTTATTTTAATGTGATGTAGGAACTTTGATACATTGATGCATTTGATTTCCTTTTAAAGTGTTTACCATTAACTGTTTAACTCCCTCTGTGTGATAAATTTTTCATTTGACATAATACACCCACATCTCTGTGAAATCTGAGTTGTTGATTTCCACACTGATTTTCTAGTTGGAAGTTTTATTGTACTTTTTCAAATATAACAATAGAAATTCTAAGTGTTTGATTTGAATAGAACACAGCATAAGTATTTGAAGCAACTACTTGAAGCAATACTATGGTCAGGGATGGACTGGTAATCTGGCATACCGGGCATTTTCCCAGTGGGCTGACACAGTTTGGGGCCGATTAGGGGCGGACTGACCATCGGGAGAGCAGGCTAGTGGGTCAGCCACAATAAGCTAAAATGAGCCACCGCGTTATGCAGAACGGACCACAAAACAAACCCACTCACCCCCCCTCCGCGCTTTGTGCCAGTTGCTATGTAAAATCCCTGGCCAAGTTCTCTTCCCAGTCCAATCCTGACTGTGGTATATTTATTTCCTTCTCAGAGGGAGGTAGAGTCATACACATCAGTCTCAAAGGATATTTATTAATTCATCACATAAGTGCAATGCAGAGATGGGGGAGAAGGAAAATGAAAGCTCTGATCCTTACGCCATCATATAACTGAACCCTGGAGACTCTTGATGCTGTGTCCTTCATGTATCAAGTGCATCCTGACTCAGCAATATATGTGTGTACTTCTCTTAAACTCTCAGATCTATTTCTCATATTAGAAACAGAGACTTTCATGGATTGTTGTGCTAGGAGAGGGTAAAAAAATTCCCTAGACTTACAGAGGAGGGACCTAAGCTATATCTTAGTACCAAAATACCAAAGATATATGGTGGCTCTTTTAACTTGGACCAGTAAGCAAAAGGCCTTAGCAACTGCACAGAACATCCTAGCAACTGAATAGCAACACACTGAAAAACACCCAGATCACCTTAAGGTGCGGTCACATTTACTTTTGCTTGGTGAAAATCAGCAAGCAATGAAGGCGTGGGCGAATGTTGAGTGTGTGTGAAACCAGCACAAAACTAATTGCCAAGAAGCCTCTTTTTAATGCTGCACTCTATGCTCTGTGAGAGTAAAGTTGAATAGAAACTCACTGCTAAAATGATATCCTTGTTCATTGTCAACATTAACATTACTTTGGCTGAACATGCATGGCTTAGTCTATAAAGACCAGCATATAGTTGACGCTGGTCCATTGAAAATATTCACAGCAGGTGATTAAAGATCCCAAGTAAACAAACATTTTTGTGACTTTAAGTCCATGTCTACAGAGTGCAACATTGTCCAGCTACTTTTTCCCCATAATTTCTTTCCATAGGGATTTCATAAAATCATTAATAAAAGAGTTCTAAGCCATGAACCAAACCAGCCAGCTTTGAAAAGAATCACAACATTACACATTTTTATTTGAAACAAAAAGTATTTGAAAATCAGACGAAAAGACAAAGGTACAAGTCAGCGTACTTAACAAGGCAATGAAGTACAATCCCA
The DNA here is from genome assembly GCF_025860055.1 of Xyrauchen texanus. Classification (NCBI taxonomy): domain Eukaryota; kingdom Metazoa; phylum Chordata; class Actinopteri; order Cypriniformes; family Catostomidae; genus Xyrauchen; species Xyrauchen texanus. The sequence continues at coordinate 33,068,299 of NC_068304.1, read as the reverse complement.
TGAAGGATTGCAAATTATGTAATTGAATTCAAAATGTTGGAAAAAACTATTGACTTAAAGTTGCTGATAAGTTTAGAAGCAATATATTAAAATTGTATTGCAAAACATTCAGATATAAGCATATATATAAGTAGTGTGAGAGAGTAGGGCGTGTGACTTGATTCAATGTGCATCATGGTATGGGTGGTTGCTACATGGCTTGTTTGGAGCTCTTTAGTTGCAACAGTTCTTTGATTGGATGATCTATTCTCTTCTGGATCATGTACACTGTAGTTTTCCACCAGGAATTCTGCTATTAATAAGATGAAATAACAAAAAATTATGGCTTCAACAAAGATACCAGTATAGCATCGATTAGAAACCTCAGAGCTCTGTCTTTAAAGGTTTACAAGTTATAGTAGATCTATTGCCCTATGGAGAAAATTAATAGTTGTACTTCCGAAACCAGTCTATTGCAATCCGTTAACTTTCAGGCCATTGATCTGCTATTGTTTTCCTAAAAGTTGACTTATTAAACATTATGCAGATATGCATATTTCAAATGTATGTTCTTTTTGATCTAGGAAAGCAGACAAAAAATACTGATGATGCATCCTGCACAGGTGAATCCAGATTTTTGTGTAATACATTTTTGGATTGTCTAATAAAATGCTCCCTAGAATGTGAATGCCCCGCTAATACCACCTGCCTCCAGCTTGCAATAGCAGTTGCAAGTTGTGGTTCATGGCTGTAATGTGATCCTTTCGATATACTGTACAGTATCTTGTCAAACTGTGATTTCTCTGACTCTCTCATGAATGGAATCAGTGGGTGTATCAAAATGCACTGTACCAGTCCCTGTTCATATTAATCACATGGCTCCCTTGGCACAATTTAGATTACCCCTATTCTCTGTGGATTCTCTGTGTGCCGGGGCCTAATCTGCTCCATCGCCAAACCATCGCTCCTGTATTTGTGTTTTCATCAGGCCAGGATTACAGTACATCACAAGTCACCTCGCGCAGGGGCGGTCTGGGAAAAGCAATCGGCCCTGGATTTTACATAGAAACTAGCCCAAAAGTTATTTGGGGGTGGGAGGGGTTTCGTAGTCTTGTTCTGCACATCACGGCACCATTTGGCATATTGCGGTGCCGTTTTGCAGCCCTCTTCAGCCTGTCGCATCCCTTTCAGCATAACACAGTGGCCTGTTTCAGTCCTGTTTGGCCCTGTTTCGTGGCCAGCCTACCTGTAAAATTCCTGGTTCTCCTTATGGCCTGTCCGCCCCTGACCTCGCATGGAGGGGTCTGCTAATGGGGGCATGAGAAGAGAAGCTATACGTTACAAGAGACTCAATTTTCTCATTTGTCGTTATCTCGCTGCCTTTTTTATTAGCTGTCTTTCTTTTGGGTCGATTTCTGTCATTCCCGGGGTCTCGCTTACAATCGATCTAATTTGTAAACATGACTACAGTCCATTAATTCTTTTTCTCTCCTACTTTCTCTTACCCTCAAATGTAGCTGACTTTGCGAATGTGGCTTGAGAAACATGACTCCTTAATTCATGCTCACACTCAAACTGAGATTACCAAGAATCACCTTGTGAGGATTAGGGAGATGCAGCAGGCATGATTTAATGAGCAATGGAGGCTTCCCTAGAGCTAACACACAAACAACTATGTTTACACATGTGCACACATATACACACACACACACACACACACACACACACACACACACACACACACACACACACACATCGGCCAGAGCTGTGCTGAAGCCCCTGAGCAAAGAGCAACAGAATTCATGATATGACCTTCAAGCCCCACTGTCTCTCCTGAACCAGATAGTGGTGGGATACTTGTAACCTGCCAGTCAAACACAAAGGCAGGGATATTTGCATAAGCGTGAAGGGCAGGGCGATCTTGACTTCCTGTCATACCATGAAAATCAAACTATCAGGCACTGCAGATAAAGACAATAAGAATCATGGAACACTGCCAAACAAATATGAGTGCCCCAGAGGGATATTTTATTCAGAGGTTGCTCTTCCTTATACTTAATGGAGTTCTAGCTGTTTAACTTAGGTATCAAATATATCCAAGATATTCACATACATTTTTTTACTCCACAATCAAAAGCATCAAATGGAAAAATATACATAGTGTAGTTAGGACTGTGTGATATGGCAAAAAAAAAAACAAAATGTTTTATTTTCAATTTATTCAACTTTTAAATGTACTCCAACACAATTCAAATTGTATGTTCTTTATTGGAATGCAAGGCATTTTGGTTAGCAAAATCCAAGTTATTTTCATCATAGGAAACAAAGGTGTGCAAGAAAAATTACAAATGCACCAAATGCACCTCAGTGGGAAGTTGCCAAGTGTAAATGTAAAATAAATTAAAATCTAATAAACCCAGATGTTCAGAAATAATAGAATAATACAACTGCAAAATAATGATCAACCAGTGTAGCTATCTATTTGATCTAAACCAAGTCTATCTAGAAAGTTATCTAGAAATCAATATCTATAAATGATCAAGTTTATCTTGAAATTGTATATCAAACAATTTGTGTGTATATTCATAAACCCTTGCAGATAGAGATGCGCCCTCTAGCAGTTCAAGCTTGAATTGTATCATTACAATTCAACTAGCAAAGTTTGTTAAAATGATCGCTTGCGAAATGCTGGCTATAGATGCAGTACACATTAAACACGTCACAGAACAGAATCATCATAGATGTTTGATTCTCCCATATATAGCCTCTCCATGACTTTAAATGAAGTGCCCATAACTGTCACTTAACGAACACTTTTTTATGGGACAATCATTTGGAGCTTGCCACACATGCAGCTTAACAGATCGGGAGCGGCATTAAGACAAGCGCTATGAATTATTTTTCTCTTTAACTATAGCGTTTGTAATATTTTTGCTAAATCTCAAATTTCTCGATAAAAAAAGAAAATAAATAAATTGTGTCAACATCTTTATTCAAATTAATGCGCTGACTCAAAATGAACAGACTCAGAACACATACAAATTGTCTTTTCTCACCACGTGCTCGCTTATATCTTGAATGTTACAGAGAAAAATAGAAGACACACAAAGCTCTTTTACACATCTGTGCAGCTCTTCCAAAGTTTAGTTTAGAAAGCCACGAACACAAGCCAAGTGAAACAAACAGTGAAGCGTCTGAGTAGTGATGGTGTGAGACATCAGTACTCATGAAACATCTCTCGTCTAATACGATTTAAGGACATAACTATGTCTATAAGGACTAAATGTGGTATAAACTTCCATTTACATTTAAATACAATTTACAAGAACGTTATGTAGAAGACAAAAGGCTCCAGATAAACTCTAGATCAGGCATGATGTCACCCGGGGAGGGATGGTGGTAAAGGTGTGTGTGCGCTCTCAGCGAGTGATCAGTGCCATAATGTCACTGGCTTTTATAAGAAATTAATCTTAATGTCACTCTAACCGCATACTCTGAATGTCAGTGGAGTTTAATTGGCTGCTGAAATGGCACTGTTGTTTGTGTCCAAAGGCAACAGATGAAATGTGGAAAAATAAGGAATCTTTAAAAAAAAAAAAAAAAACTCTATATTGGGCTTTCTGGCATAGAGTCATGTTGTGAATGTTTCGCTGACAAAACCAAAGGAAAGTGACACTGTTCTGCTATGATTAAAACAAGGGTCATGTGTGGTTTAAAAGAGCCCTACAGGGCCTGACAACCATTGATTTGTATGAGTGAACTACATTATTACTGAAATATCAAAGTTAATATTACCACAAAATAAATAAAATATGTTTTATATAATTCCAACCATTTAAGGTGTTCTTAGGCACAACTCAAAGCCAATACAATGTTACATTTATTAAAAAGAAGAGCAATATTTAGGTCAAATAATTCTTCTAACATTTTTTTTTTTATTCATTAGCCTAACTGAACTTAATTTACAGTTGCCAAGCAATATTACAACTAAATATAGAATTGCATGCATTAATCTATAATTCAGTTGCTGTGCGGTCCAAGCTGCACATAGCAGCTATTTTACAAATACAGAACTTTCTGATCTGTATGCAAAAATATGCATAATAAAGTACTGATATGCATGAAGTGCTGATAATAAAAGCAAATCATGTTAAATATGGCCTGGAGGGGTATTTACCAGTCAAATACTGTAATGATCTATTCACCGTACACTCTTTTAATTCTTGTACATCAAATGGCTCCTCACCTCCTCTCAAAGTCTTTGTTTGATATGTGCTCAAGGGTCCTCCTCACTGCACACATTTAATGTATTCATAATGCATTCTTTTGTTATTAATGTGTTCTGCTACCTCCCATGAAAGCTCCTTCCGTGTGTGAAAATGGAATAGAAAGAAGACTGATTCTGTTATTCATATAAAATGCAACATGGGAGATCTGCTATGACAAATTAACTCCATTAACCCCCACAACATCCCCGAAATCCAAAAGAGTCAGGTGTTAAGGGCCAAGCAAAACAAATATGGCAGCCTTGTCAGTGCAAATCTGTCAGATTTGTTAAAATTCACACGTTGAAATATGTACGCTTACAATGCAATACAATCATGACAAGGCCTTTAAAAATAGGAAAAGCAACAGACATGAACTGCCCAATCCGTTAGAAGAAATACTCCACTAGGCAGTTCTACCATTGTAAAACAATTTCAAGTTCCCACAGCAGAGGGTTAATTGCACCCAAAATAGTCACTTGAAGATGTGCAAACTATCTTAGGCTGGCTTAAGCAGTTTTTCCCTCCAGCAGGGAAGAGCTTTGACAGAAGACTGAGTCAGTCATTTGAACACAACACATTCTACATGTGAAAATCATAAAATGGTTCAATGGCTTCCAAGATCCATACAGAACGACACAGCATGCTGAAAACACACACATTCCATTTGAAAGCTGTTGCTGTTGCATTAAACAAAGCAGACCTGAACATGTCAAGGGGAATCGTGTGGCTGTGAGTACCACACATTTCCTGTTAAGTTTCAAAGACAAACACACTTGTCATCCAGCAGAACAGCTCCTCTCTATTCGAACCTTATACAGGCATGATGGGAAGCCCTTGCCTTTCATGGAAGAAAGAGAGTGAGAAGAGAGAGAGAGAGCAGCCTATTCATCCAGACCTTTGCCATGTGTTATTTTCCATGCTCATATCAGTCACGTCAAGGAAAAGTAAGAGTAAGTAAAATAGAGAGGATTTAAAGAAACATACTCCTGCCTTTCTTTCATAACCTCCAGTGATCCCTTACCCTGATTAAAAGTTAACTATGGTTAATCAATCTATGAATACTGATATTCAAACCACTACCCCCAGTGGATAAAGCAGGAAGTGTTGTTGAAAGTGTGGGACCATGTGGACTCCAGTTTCCATGTGAAAAGTCCACAGAGTGATGCCAAAAGTGAGTTGTTTAGAAGAAAATAGTAGAAAATGATATATTACCGTCAATATGAATGCATATTTTATTAACCATACACCTTAAACCAAACCACAACCCTAAACCTATTTGTCAGTGGAGTAGAAGTGTAACATAAGAGTCTGAATCATGCTCATAATTGATTAGGTGAACTCATTTAATTCCTGGTTTCCATGGGACCAGAACCCGTGTCTCAAAGGCTGCTTGTGCAACACCCTATCATTCTCACTACAGGCAAAGTTATGTTTTGAATGCTATGTAAAAATGACATGGAGCAGATTCCTAAGTCATATAGGTGGATCTGCCTGACTACAACTTTTGCACTCAAGATTATAAATGGATGAAAATAATAGCTGCAACACACACACATTAGAGTTGACATACCTTAATGCAGGCACTTAAAAAGCCACAACGTTTTAAACAAGTTATGGGAATTACAACTGCCTTATTTATTTTTTGCTCACTTGTTACTGCAATGATAAGACATGATCACATATATGTAGATAAGGCATATGCAGTGCCCTTGACAAACAACGGCATGATAAAAATAACAAACAAAAAAACGCAGAGGAAGAAAACGTATGTGCATATGAATTTCGGATCGGAATCGGAATTGACCACTGTCTCGTAATGGGTGCTTTACTCTCTCCCTGCATTTGGTGTTGCTGCCGTGATCTGTTGCATGTTTGTTAGTAGTATGTCATAAGGGTCCAAAAGGGAAAGAGGTGTGAGATGTATTCCCAGCCAAGAACACAACACAATGTGAAAACCCAAGCAGTGACCCATAGTGACTCAAAATGATGTGGCAATTGAATGAGAAAAACTTTTGCGTAAACCCAAAGTCCCCATTCTCATCCAAAGAACTTCCAGGAGGCAATCACCTTCCCACTTGCCTCCTCACTTCACTCAAAATGAAAATTTTGTCATCATTTACTCACCCTCATATTATTGCAATCCAGTATGACTTAGAGAACAAATCATTATTTTGATTCAAACCTTTTCAAAGAACCAGTTGATTCGGTTCACAATACCGTTTTGAACAATTTGTTCACAAATCGGACATCACTTCTGCTCTCATTAGCTATTGCGGTCAAATTCTCATTCAAAGTTATTATATGACTTCAGAACATTTGGAAAATTCAGCACAAGTCGTGTGGACCACCTTCAGTTAAGATGCTTTTTTTGTGTTTTTATGTCTTTCGTGAAGCTTGAAAGCTCAAGTCCCCATACATTGCATGCAAAAGCACATTCTTCAGAATGTCTCACTTTGTTCTTAATATAAGAAAGAAAGTCATGCTGGTTTGGAACAACATGTAACAAATTGTTGGGTGAACTATTCCTTTGAAACGTCCCTGCAGTTCATATAGACCAGGGGTCGACAACCTATGCTATGCATGTCAATGCATCACTGGCACGCCATCAACGACGAGAGAGAAGTAGACTATTTTATTTATATAAATTCCAGTCCTGCAATTCCAAACTACATCTTGATGTAATCCTTCCTCATGATCGTGTTTTTATGAGCTGAACGGGAGGCTAAACAAAAAGTTGTAATGTGATGAGACTGCAACAGACTCGAGCAGAGCGTGCAAGCCATTCGCGCGTCACGACCCGGCAGCGCTTCACTTTCGGTGACTCACGTGAGTAAATGCTCCCGCTTTGCTTTGGTCTGGCTGTGTGGATGACAGCCTACATTCCATGTTTCATTTGATTATTTTTACTTTCAGAACAACACGTGATGTAATAAGGAAAACACAACTATTAATCCTTGAGATTTCCAAACCAGCATACAGGTACACCGTCCTTAAACCATGGTCACACTCAAAATTACATTAAATGATTAAAAGAGAAAACATTAACACATCGAGGGTTCAAAAATCTGAGTCTATTTAAAATATAAATTAAACCTGGAAATAAAGTTTTTGGATTTTGCAGGTGCGATTCATCAAAAAGGGCTAAATAGTTGATCGGTTTGTGATGCGCGAATGGCACAGCCATCGACCAGGAAACTCTTAAACACTTAAACAATCAAATTAGTCTAATATAGAAAGCACAACCCCATTTACTAAAAAGCACCACCAAATAAACATGATTTTATGAAATGTTTTTTGACATGTATTAGGTTAATACCATGTTTTTGGCCAAGAACTGTCCTATGATAATACCATGATATTCTGTTAACTACACAGAGTCCCATGAAATACCATGCTATATCATTATGGTAATCATGTTGTATCATGATATTGCCAGCTGATACCAATCACTGCATCATGATGGTGCCACAGTACACAGTTCATTAGTTGCATGGGCTGTTTCACCTACCATAGTAACTATGTAGTCTACATTTCCGCTTGCAGTCCTGTTGAGAAAATAATATACCTTCTCATCAGTCATATGTATCTGAGTTTCCCTGCTGCCCTTCCCTAGATTCAAAACCATCCATCTCTTTAGCTGCTGCTTGGTGAGCCACAGCAAGACACAAGTCTCTATCTTCCCCCTTAGTGTCTCCCTCTGCCTCTCTTTTCCTCAGTGTGTAGTGAACTGATGAAGAGCTGGCATCAGCAGTCTGTCTAGAGCCACAAACAGGTCAACAGGGACCACAAGGAGGCTGACTTCACACAGTCAAAACTGCTTTGCCCTTATGTCTAGCGTGGGTGTAAGGGATATTTTTACTTTTAAGACTGAGACCCATATGGCTGAGATGTATCGGGCTGTAATTTAGTTTGAATGATTAAATTAGCCCTGAGATTAGAATCAATATTTTTTCCTCTACACCAGTGTTGTGCCTTGTTTCAGGATAGGTTAATCTGATAACAAAAAAGATTATAAAAAATTGCAGTACATGTAGAGAGATAATAATAATAATAATAATAATAATAATAATAATAATAATAATAATAAAGTTTGAGGGTCTGGGGTAGCTTGATAATTTTCAGGCATGTATAACAACACTTCACACCATTTAGCCAGCTGACAACTGTTTAGTTGGGCAGCCATCTGGTATCCCAGCCTAAACAGTTTACAGGTGCCCAAAACCATAACCAATGTCTGCTTTATTTATTTATGTGTAATATAATATAACATTATTATTATTTCAGAAGAGCACCAGGCTTCTTAACTTTCATTTGTTCAGTTATCTCTTTTCACCCACAGCATTCCTCTCGTTATTTCATTCTTTCATAAGCTGTCACACAGAGGTTTTCCCCTGAGAGCTGCAAATAAAAGCTAGTGAGCATGCACGTTGCAGTGACCCCCCCGTAACCATGTGGACCATTATCAGTGACAAGCTTTCATCCTCAAACCGGCTCTCACCTCGCCTGGGGCCCAAGGGTCTCATTCCCACCATAAATACTATACTGCTTAACCCTGCTAGCTTCAGTAAGGCCACAGCTAATGGAGTATGGCCATGTGTTTTTCCTTTGTTCTAATCTAGTGGTGGAAAAAGTACTACTTTTTTATTACTTAAGTAAATGTACTGCTACTGAAAAAAGTACTGAGAAATATTATGACTCAAGAGTAAATAAGTAGTTTGCCAAAAAACTACTCAAGTAATTACATTACAAGTTACTTTATGATTTGGTACTCAAGAAAAAACTCCTTTTAGAACAATTGAAAATTGTTGCTCTACCATGCAGAAATCACAATACAGTGGGTTTTTTCCCATTTGCTGAGGTATTGAGTTCTTACAAGTTGCTTTACACTTGCAAGTCAAATTTAGCTTTTAAAAATAGGCAAAAAGAAACACATTTCTCCTGACATTATATTTTCACCTAAAGTCTATTGTTTTAGAGAGATGAAGGCTACTTCATGCATTACTGTTTTGAAACAAATAATCTCTAACCAGGATAGAGAGGGAAGTTGACGGACAGATGGACAACAAAAAGACAAATAAATCACAGTCTCTAGTTTGAGAAACAGACTCCTCACAGGTCCTAAATCAATTTTACTTGAGTACAGTTATTGGCTACTCTACACACATCTGCTTATAACTTGCCAATTTATTCCCAGAAATTCAGAAATATTATGTTTTTTTTTTTGTAATTGTGGTGAAATCTCTAAAGAGTGTAGTTGTAATTCAATACTTCCACCACTGCTCTTATCAAAAAGTGACTAAAGCTGCAGATGAGCACTGTACGATTTTGGCCATGTTTCACCCACAAACGCATTTGCAATAAGTCTTAGTCTTCAACGAAGTTCTAGCAGTTTCAGAAATTTTGCATCAGTTTGCCTGCAGTGTGTCTGTATATATTAGTTATATTTGTTTCTATATGTTATTCAATATAAGTATCTTGTTATTTAGTGTTCTTTTCACAATATAATCACAATCAAAATGAACTTGCTTTCACTTAAGTACAATAAGAATAAGTACAAATTTGCACTTTAGCAAAGCCAAAAAAGACTCCAGACACTCAAATGTTTTACAGCTTTTTAGGAGTGAAATTCAAGCACTTTTTTCAGCACTGACCTAAATCAACTTTTTCCAACAGAAAAAAATAAATAAAAAATGCTTTCAAATTAAACATAAAATTCCAAAAGACTGGAATCCTTACTGTGATTAAAGCCAAAGTCTTAAATGAACACATAGATACAGTTGGTAATGCATTATTTACTGGGGGCATGCACAGGGCCATTTCTAAGCATATGGGGCCCTAAGCGAAATCATACTTTAACAAAACTTTAACAAAACAAAACAAAACGGCAAAAAATTAAATACATTTTTTTGCAATAAATGAACAAAAAGTTAACTATGAATGAACAATAAATAATTACACAAATAAAAAATAAATGACTATAAATAATAATAAAAAAGTATACACACAAAAATACTACAACTGCTATTGGATCACAAGCCATTTAAATGAAAGATAAAAGCTACTCAAGATTTGTTTTTCACTCAATAGTTTTCGTCCATAAACTAAATGAGTTTATGGAAGAATAAGATGAATAAATATGTTTTAATGATATTAAAATTGAGATTTATTTTGTGATAGGGAACAATTGTCAGTCTTTGATGGATTAGTATGAATTGCTTGTCATTCAGTGACATTTTGTTTATATTATTGTCTATAAGATTATATCTATAAGACCAAAATTATAATAATCAAAATTAACTTGCATATGCTCAAAAGAATGAACACAAATTCTCTCTTTCTTTCTTTGCTTCTGCAGCTAAATCAATGCTAACATTTCTTAAGTTATTTTACCATTTCAATTTCATGACACAAATAATTGTCAGTCAACGTGACCAAAGTTTTGAGATGTACTGCTCTTCTTACAGTCTCACATTAAAGGGGTAGTTCAAACAAACATTTAAATGCTCTCATTATTTACTCACACTCATGATATCCCAGGTGTGTATGACTTTCTTCATCAGAATACATTTAAAGAAAAATAGAAAAATATCATAGCTCAGTAGGTCGTTAAAATGCAAGTGAATGGAGATATCTCTTTTGAAGCTTCAAAATCTGCATAATTGCATTGTTATGCCCTTAAACAAAATGAATGACAGAAATAATCACACAGTGTGCACCCAGCTGTAGTGTGGCAGTCAAATGGGAGTTGGGTGTATTGTGGCATAAGTCCTTGAGCTTTGGTAATAAATGCAAGGCTATACATTGTGTTCTAATCAGCTGCTAGGACTAATGGCCCCACGCTGTCACATATATGGTTATCGTTTATCACACAGGCAGTGAGGGTTTTCACATTTATTAAGCACACTTAAGAGACACTTGTGACCCCAAAGGTCAGCTTTGACCCTCAGGACCTACAGTGCAGGTCCAATAGCCAGGCAACAAAGATAAAATCTTGGGTTGCCTAAGGTGACTCTGGCTAACAATCATTTCATCAGCTACTTCATCACATTTCATGCAGTCTGAGGTGCTTAGCTATTAGGGCAAAGAGGTCTGTGAGGGTGAGTCTTCATTTCTGATTAATTCAGTTGCTGCACCAGGGCTTGATGGGACTTGAATCAGTTTAATCACACAGACCAGAGAGCTAGCCACCCAATTACTGCATTTAAGGGCACCTGGATCAGCAATCAGAACCTCAGACCCACAATGTGGTGATTAAAGGGAGCGTTCACCCCAAAATGAAAACTCTGTCATGCTTTACTAACCCTCAAGTTGTCCCAAAGCTTTATATTATAATTTTTCAGCAGAGGGGCACATTTTCAGTGAATTATAACTTCCAGAAGACTTGAATCAGAACTTGAAGACATGGAATATAGGGCATAATTCATTTGTCATAATTAACATAAACATAAATGTATATGTCTGAAAAGGCAAGCAATAAAACGGTAGTTAGATTTAGAATAATGAATCAAACCATCATTAATTATTGAAAATGTACTCTCGTCCACCATGTTACATTTTTACAGCTTCTCCCAATTTGGAAACTTGGGTATCTACATTTTCTCAGAGTTTCCCAATCGTAAATTCAATTTAAGGGGCATTCATGTGCAACTTCTGAGTAGGACACTCATCTTTATGATAATTCTGATAGCATGTGAAGGCAGCATACGTAGCAGCAAATAGGTCCAGAACAAAATTAAAGAAAGTAAGTAATGGCAGAATTTTCATTTTTTGGTGAATTTGGTATTCAATAGTTGAGGTGAGCCTGATCTACTACAGGAGGGGACTTTAATAGAATTTGCTTTTAGGTCTGTAATTGTGGTAAAGAAGAAAATCTCAGTCAGATGACGAAAGGATGAAAACAGAGGGAATGATTTGGCATCTTAACTGCACTGCTTAGACAGAGAGAAGGCCTTGCACTGCCAAGCAGTGTGCTGTGCCAAAATTTCTAACACCTGGGACAGAGAGTGATCGGTCTGCACGCAAACTTCCCCTCCCATTTACGCACAGACTCCTCCATCCCTCCTCACACCATAAACATCTGGTGTCCCAACCACAGAACTAAAACCCAATCCCCAAACTGGGCCTCCAAGCCAAACCGAGTCATTTTATTGGCTGAGAGCGGGCCTGGGCATTCCAATAATTCACTCCTACCAATAAAACATGATGGTTCTAAAGGGCCCAATTGGAAGGCTTTTTTTTTTTTGTTTTGTTTTTTTCAAAATGGTCTAGGCATGAAGAACTCATATTCAGAGAAGCAATGAACCAATGAAACATTTTATCCAAGGACAAATGCTATTTAAAAATAAATAAATAAAAGAAAATGAGCAATGAATCCAAGCATGCCTCATTTTAGTTAGACACTCTCACACTCAAATGACTGTCAATTTACAGATGTAATTTTCTAATTTCATCAACTTTATTTCATTCTGCACTGACAGTGATGGTAAATACCTTGTGGGTTGAATGGCTTCAACAGTTATTTCTATGGTATTTCAGTTCATTACTGTTACTTCCAAATAGACGAAGCAATAGGAACAATGTTTGTTCAAACTGCAATTGGAATTAATGGTGAAAGCATCTGGAGACAGACTGTTCTTTGTCAATCATTCCCAGTTTTTCAATGATTAGCACATTCATTGTGCTGCTGATGAGGCACAGCACTGGTGTCATGATTATTTGCCTGACGTCGGTGCACAAATTGAAGGAAATAAGACTGGTTTACTCTGATGACATGAAACAACAGTCATCAAGAGGCAAAATATCAAAGTTGTTCCATTTAATCTATTTTTATCTGAGTTCAGACTAAAATATTTGCTAATCAAGGTCTGAGTGCTGACTACAGCTGATTAATTTATGATAGGTCCCTCTTAAAAAACAACATTTTATAATTTGATTAAAACAAGAAGTCTGGGAGAAAACAGGGCATCTGATTCTCACACTGAACCATTCAAACTGAGGTCATCAAGATGAGATTTGTATTTTATTATAAAAAAAATCTGATTTAAAGGAATAGTTCACCCAAATGTGAAAAATGTGTCCACATTTAAACGATGCCCAATTGGCACTAAGGGGCCTAAAGTGTGCCAAGAAAACATCCCCCACACCATTACACCACCACCACCAGCCTGCACAGTGGTAACAAGGCATGATGGATCCATGTTCTCATTCTGTTTACGCCAAATTCTGACTCTACCATCTGAATGTCTCAACAGAAAACGAGACTCATCAGACCAGGCAACATTTTTCCAGTCTTCAACTGTCCAATTTTGGTGAGCTCTTGCAAATTGTAGCCTCATTTTCCTATTTGTAGTGGAGATGAGTGGTACTTGTTGGGGTCTTCTGCTGTTGTAGCCCATCCGCCTCAAGGTTGTGTGTGTTTTGGCTTCACAAATGCTTTGCTGCATACCTCGGTTGTAACGAGTGGTTATTTCAGGCAAAGTTGCTCTTCTATCAGCTTGAATCAGTCAGCCCATTCTCCTCTGACCTCTAGCATCAACAAGGCATTTTCGCCCACAGGACTGCCACATACTGGATGTTTTTCCCTTTTCACAACATTCTTTGTAAACCCTAGAAATGGTTGTGCGTGAAAATCCCAGTAACTGAGCAGATTGTGAAATACTCAGACCGGCCTGTCTGGCACCAACAACCATGCCACGCTCAAAATTGCTTAAATCACCTTTCTTTCCCATTCTGACATTCAGTTTGGGAGATTGTCTTGACCAGGACCACACCCCTAAATGCATTGAAGCAACTGCCATGTGATTGGTTGATTAGACAATTGCATTAATGAGAAATTGAACAGGTGTTCCTAATAATCCTTTAGGTGAGTGTATTTTGTCTTCCACTGAAATAATAAGAACATACAGGTTTGAAATAATAAACAAATACATATAGAAGCACGTGAAACAAACACTAATAGGTAGATTCACTTTAATAAAGACACCGCACTGATTTACAAACCTGAACACTAATACAGTGATTGTAGACTTAAGCAGAGAGACAGAGACATAATGACATATTTCTTAGGTTACAGTCCATGTTGTATTGTGTTAATCTTTTCATCACCACTCACTGTACAATTTCATTATCAGCCTTTTCAGTTATAATCCTCAAATCACCTTCACAGTTAAATTAGCAGCTGGGGTTGTGTGATCTGCTGAACACACACCCAGACACACATTCCTGTAGATTGGTCCGAGGCAAATACTGTGAGATTGATTGGGAGGTTGGTGAAATAGAGGTGTACCGATGTACTTGTTTAGGCTGGATTACTGCTGTTTGCACTCCATTTAGTGAGTCTGAGGAGAAAGGTGACCTCCCACACCCCTCACAATACCAAAGAACAGTGATGGAGCTTTACAGTTTACGTTGAGTGGGACAGAGTTATGTCAAACAAAAAATAATATATTGAGTAAACACTTAATTTGATGATATAAGAGATAATTGTAACTATGAAAACATATGGTAACTTTCAGAACTTAAAACTTCCACCCTAGTCCAAATAGATAATCTAAAATCTTCACTGTTCATGGTTATGTGTGCATCATTATTCCTACTGAAGAATCCTATAGAACACAATAGAAATGGCCTTTTAACAATGTCCCTGATCATTGCAGTCTGATCAGTCTGATTCAGGGTTGGGGAGTAATGGAATACATGTAACGGGATAACATATTTAGAATAAAAAATATTCTATAACTGTATTCCACTACAGTTACAATTTAAATAATTGGTAATTAGAATACAGTTACATTCAAAAAGTATTTTGATTACTGAAGAGATTACTTTGTATTTTATTGTAATTTGTTTAATTGAATATTTAGTCCTTTCAGATGGAAGTGTGATGTGATCCAAAGTGCATTTGAACAGCAGTGAAACACTTTCTTATGATGCGTTACATTCGTATGAGCAGACAGAGAAGTAAGTTTGAAGTAAGTTTGGAGCAGAGGAAATAGAAATAAACCTTGTGTAAATTGTCAGCTTAATGCTAAGATAAAATGTTATTTCTAGCCAATTTACATGCTTGTTACCAGGCAAGATAATATTCTTTTATCAAGAAAATTCACGGTGGATCATAATTAATTTTTTTCTAATAAGATCTTTGAAATTAGGGCAAAAATCATATTATTGATAATAATTTTTGTATTGTTATCCTGTAAAAATATCTAAAAATCCTTAAAACAAGATCAGTTTGATTAATCTTGTTTTAGAAACATCAATGCATAAGATATTTTAGGTTTTTCAGAGAATGTGTTTTTAACAAATGAATTTTTTCTTACTGTACTGGCAGAATTTTTATTGTCAAAATAAGTAAAAAAATTTACCAGTGCCAAAGTAATCCACAGTGTTAAGAATATGTTACTGACCTTGAGTAATCTAATGGAATATGTTACAAATTACAGCATCTATTCTGTAATCTGTAGTGGAAAACGTTTAAAAAAATAACATAAATTAGCCTATATGCACATCCATTTTTTACACAAGTGTTTTTAAAATACTACCCAAAAAGAGTTTATTGAATTTTGTAAAAGTAATTCATTTAGCTTCTGGTTCATTTAATATAACTTCTTATATCTTCTAAAATTACTTCAGAAATTTCTCCTGAAAAACTGAAAACATTGTTATTTTAAAGTGTGTGTGTGTAAGTGTGTGTGTGTGGTGTCCTTTTAAGAATTATGA
The DNA here is from genome assembly GCF_025860055.1 of Xyrauchen texanus. Taxonomy (NCBI): domain Eukaryota; kingdom Metazoa; phylum Chordata; class Actinopteri; order Cypriniformes; family Catostomidae; genus Xyrauchen; species Xyrauchen texanus. Next base: position 33,052,334 of record NC_068304.1, on the reverse strand, counting down.
AATGAGTGAACAAACAATCTTAAACAAAACATTCCAGAGTTTGGCGCTTAATTCATTAAGAGCTAAATTGCACAGTTATGAATGAATCCCCCGGGGCGACTCTCCATGAAGCTAATTGAGCACTTGAGGAACTCAAACTTGCAGCTACTCTTGATTAATGTACCTGCGACCATTTGTACGAAGCAAAGATCTGAAGGAATATGAATGAGTCAGAGTGCCGTAGGAAAAGGGGTCATTCAGACTGTTAAGAGACAAATTAGCATTCCTGCTAATCGCACAATGAAGCAGACAGGGAGAAAGAGCTTTCTCGAAGGCGCTATCATTAACAACTGCTAAATAGCTTTTCATTAGCATGTTTAGTGCCATGTGTAAGTCCATGTGTATCTGCATACACGGCCGACTGCAAATCTCTGTGACCTAAGAAGGTTCTGAAGTGCCCTGAGAACCGAGTGATATGATCACTTTCCCACTGTGAGACATTTTGTTATCACACCATCACAATACATGGCTCGCTGCAACACAGCAAAGCCAGGAACAAGCACATAAAACAGGCTTTATTCTCTTTTCCCGCTGCCTCAATAATTTGACTATTTACTTTGTTTAATGATGTTACTTTTAAGATGTAATTACACACTTCTCGCACACTATATTTGACATCAAATAAGGAAGCGGCTTAATCTGTTCATTGCACAGGCCACCTGATTTTGTGCTCAGAGACAGCATGGATGTGGACAAAATAATACAAATGGTAAAATGATGACATCTTACATTTAAAGTAAATGTAAAATAGCCAATATATGCACACATGTGATTGCATATCAGTGGAATTCTATATCAAAATAATGCACAACATGAATACACGGGAAGCTGACACGTAGTTAGCAAATGTTACAGAATCCTGACGTTGGCCCCATTCTGCCAAGTGTCTGCAAACTGCCATCTCCCACAAGACATCTTTGCATGAATTAAAATGTGTTTACCTTTTCCTGTGGTGTTTCTGCAACCTCATAGACTCGGGAATTGGTCCTGTCGAAATCAATAAGAAATTCCTTTCACATAATCAATGTTAAGTGCAATTCAGAGGTTGCCATTTTCGCTCTTAGTTTATATTTTTACTCCACTGACGGTTAGGATTAGGGTTGGGGTTGGGGTATGGGTATATGGTTAATAAAATATGCATTCCTGTTGACTTCATTACAGCAGATACAACTTAAAACAACTTGCGTTTGGCGCCACTCTGTAGACATCCCTAAAACTGGAGGTCACATGTGCCCTAACATTACACCACACATCTAGCTTTGGCCACTGTGGGCAGTGCTTCGAATTTCAGTAGCATCGACTGATTTCAGTAGCAACACTTTTGACCTAGCATTACTGACTTGACTTGTCTAAAACCCATGTTCTCAAAAGACCCCCAGAGACAGACAGAAAGAACAGAGTGCTGTGACTGCAATATGTGGTAGTTAGGTGAACAGAGAGGGAAAAAGCATACACACATTCAGGCAGAGGCTCAGACATGGCTCAGCTCTTTTTACCGGTCTCAGCTCTTTGTCCTCTAATGGAACTCAGTAAGTTCCAACACCCCATAAAACACCATGGCTGTTTTTGTTTAAGATAGAGCATACTTCTATAACTGTGTATTTGTTGTGTGTTGTGAATTGCTCAGCATGAGGTAGCAGGTGCACCAGTTCCGTTCATTATAACTGACTGACTGAGCTGACATCTCCCTCTTAACTGATTTTGATTTTTCATGCTTACTAGTATTCACTCTTTGTTCTCTCTGTCTGTGAATGAAACTGCACACAGTATGAAACATACAAGCAGGTTTTCCAAGTGTGCTACTTGCATAAATATTTGAACGAATTGTTTGCACTGAATATTTTGCTCTACCCAATTTATATACCACCAGTTTGAAAGGCAACCAGTCTTCAGGTATAATCATTTAACTTTTTATGGAAACAGATAATACCGTGAACTACAACAGTGTATAGAGAAATAATACTTAGATTTCAAATTTCATTGCTTGTAAAAATCATGAAAAAAACATTGAAAAGATAGGAGATTTTGCCTCAAGATCAGCAGCCTTTTTACTTTTAGATAAAGATTGCAAGTTGATGCCGTACTTTACATACAAATTTGCATGTCTTATGTATTTGCAGGTACGCAGCCTTTTAAATATGTTTCTCCGCTAGGATACAAAAGTCTTTTTAGGGTTACTTAGAGTAGAGGTACATTTTGAGTTTTGGTCTTGGGTTTGTTTTAACTAGTCACTTGGCTGCCTTTGTTACACAGACCTGGCAATCCTGTTGCAGACTATTTTCTGTATGCTATTTCTGCCATAAAAGGTATGTAAACTGTGCACAATGTGCACTTTTTTGTTTGAATGGCATATCCTGATTGCCTACTACATAATTTGCAAAAACAAAATGCAGAGCATACAGTGCAAAATGTTGTATACCACATTGCAATGCACTGGACAGTCCATTTACAATGTTACGAGTGCCAATTTACACAGAGTTGCATTTGAATGGAACCATGATTACTGTATATGCACTTTTTCCCATATCATTAAAAAACAAAATAGTAGCATGCAGCATACAGAAAACTAGTAATCCTTTCTAAACATTGTTAATATTTTACTGCACAACAAGCCATGTGGATACATAATTCACTCTTTGCTGTTGTCCAAGAGACGGCCATGTTTTCCTTACATTTCTATACCTGTTACATTTTCAGTGGAGAGAGATGGCTAATAGAGATGGAGGATGTAAGCACTGATGCTTTAGCTTGTATCATAACCTTCATTTTTTAAGTGCATTGTGGATTATCGAATGAAGTGACATATGCCACCCAATAAAATAAGGTTAGCGTTCCTCAGTAAGTCAATGGCATGTGCTTTGTTACATATGAATGAAACATGTAACCTCTTACTTCTGAAGTGGAAACTCATAGCTCAAATATGTGTGTGAATTATTTATTCTAGAAGCTGATTCACTGTGTAAGAAATATTCTGATATATTAGCGCTTCGATTTTGATGGGAAATTCATAGATTCTCAAGTCCTGGCGAAGATGAGTAATGGCGATCTGTTATTGATTCACGGGCAGGAAGGAAGTCTTTTGAAATGACTCCCCTGATGAACCAAACACAACATTGCAATTTAATCCAGATCAATTCAAACAACGAAATAATTTTCTGTAGTAAAAGGGTGGGCAAGGGAAAATTAATTCAGTGTCTATGTGTTAAAACAGGTAGGCTAAACTTGACTGAGATGTCGCATTCTGAGCAGATGTAATACAATCGGTGAAGGCCAGGATGGTTGGCAATTTAAACAGTCAGGTCACGCAAGCATCTTTTACCCCTTACATGGAAAATGATATGGTTATTGAGACAGAGAGAGAAGACACAGACAAGGCATGACAGAGAAAGACAAGGAAAAGAAAGGACTTCATAAAAAAGGCAAGGAGACAAGGTCTATCTATCTATCTATCATGGTACTAGCCATAAATGTGTACACCCCCTCTGAAACCTAGCACGATCAGCTCTTTATCTTTACAAATAAGACATATTTGGTGTTCTAGTATAATGTAATTGTGGTGATGGGGGCGTGGCTGAGCTACATCTGTGGAGAGCGAGGCCGAGAGAGTGAGTACGGTAAGGATTGACACCTGTTACCCATTAGTGACAGCATAGTGTCGAGGCTGTGGTTAGTCTCGCCTCACCCATGCACTAATCTTGGGTACATATTGGCTGTCATTTACTGATGGAAATGATTTATTGAAGGCAATTTGTGTGGATATGTCCTGTTATAAAGTGTCCCGGTGTGTGGTTAGCGATTCACTGGCTGGGGAGGCTGAGCCGGGACCATCTGTCAGCTCCGTGTCAGAATGACACAAGGGAGGTGGAAGTTTCGGCTTCCCCAGCCCTTAGAGATTCCTGCAGGGCAAATACCTCTGTAGCAGACACAAGACGAGACCCTTAAGCACGCGAAAGTGATTGATGGTCAACACCTCCAGCCAGAAGATACACTCACATATCCGTATTTTTCAATTCTCAAGGATCAGTGGTATTGAACTTAGGGCAGGAAAAAACACAAGTCTAATAGCCCATTTCTCTTGACCAGGCATTAACGGGGATGTCTGCAGGTTGTGTGCGGCATGCTGTGAATGTCAGTTGGTGAATCCGGCGGCCACCCCAAGAGTGCCATTGCGCCTCCTTCCATTAATCAAGGTCCCCTTTGAACGAATTGGTATAGACCTCATCAGGCCATTAGAGAGTTTTGTGTTGGTTCTGGTGGACTATGCAATGCAATATCCAGAAGCAGTACCTCTGCGCAACATCTTCAGAATAATCTCCAGAGTGGGTATTCCGAAATAAATCCTCACTGATCAGGCACTACGTTTATGTCACACACACTACGTGAACTGTATGCGTTATTTGGGATTTACCAAGAATGAATTACCAAGTTGCAAGGCCCTTTGAGATCACACTGCAAGTCGGGGAAATCGATTATGAGGTTAAACGAATGGATAGAGGTGGAGACCATCAGATTCACCAACTCACTCTCCTTAAAGCATGGAGAGAGGAAGACCTTGTGACTTTGGCGATGGTGGTTCCGGAGAGGGAGGAGCTCGGACCAGAGGTGAACTTAAAAGCCACCGATAGAGTCACCCCATCACTTGCGGAGACCTGACCATCACAAGTCACAGAGGTTGTCAGGTTGCAAGGAGAATTCTCCAACATGTTCTCACCTCTTCCCGGTCGTACAAATCTCATAGAGCAACATATCTAAACAACCCCAGGGGTAGTGGTATCCAGTTGTCCCTACCAATTACCTGAACACAAAAAAGTGTTTTAGGAAGAATTAAAGACCATGCTGGATATAGGGGTAATAGAAGAATCCCACAGTGACTGGACCAGTGGGGTTACGAAGAGTGATGGCTCGGTCTGGTTCTGTGTGGATTATAGAAAAGTAAATGCAGTGTCTAAGATTGATGTATACCCGATGCCTCAAATTGATGAACTGCTCGATTGGTTAGGCACCGCTCGCTTTTATTCGACACTTGATTTGACAAAGGGATTTTGGCAGATCCCCTTAACACCCATGTCCCATGAAAAAAATGCATTTTCCACACTGTTTGGCTTAAAAAAAATTGTCACCCTTCCTTTCGGTTTGTTCGGGACCCGGGCTACATTTCAGTGGCTCATGGAAAGAATCGTCAGTCCACTCACCACTCATGCAGCATCTGAGGTCATTGAGATGGGCGGAACTCACGGAAAACACTAAGAAGTGTGCAGTTGGATGGGTGGAATTTGTATGATTTGAATGGGTATCTGGGCTTCCACAAGATCCGGTCCAGTGGATGTAGCCATGTCAGCAGGCGTTCACGCAAGTGAAAGCTACACTTTGCGGTGGGCCATTATTTCACTCTCTTGACTTCTCTCTCCCTTTTATCTTGCCGACGGACACATCAGATAGGGGGTTGGGAGCAGTAATGTCCCAGAGAGTGGAGGGGGAGGAACACCCTGTGCTGTAAATTAGTCACAAGTTCTTGATGAGAGAGAATAAGTACAGCAAAATTGAGAAGGAATGTTTGGCCATCAAATGGGTGGTCTTCACCCTCCAGTGCTATCTGTTGGGATGTGCTTTCACCCGCTGTTCGGACCATGCCCCGCTCCAGTGGCTCCATCACATAATGGATGCCTACGTGCAGATCACCCATTGGTATCTAACTCTCCAGCCATTAAGGCCGTAGATGGCTGTTGCGGATTGTGGCCTAATAACTCCTCGGCCTGAGTCAGGCGATGGGGGTATTTGGTGATGGGGGCTTGGCCGAGCGCCATCTGTGGAGACCAAGGGCGAGAGTGTGAATACGCTAAGGATTGACATCTGTGGGAAATCACTTCTAACAGCTGTTTTGTGTTTGCAGTGAGAGCGGAGAGGGATTTAAAGGGCAATCCAGACTGCCAGTGGGGAGAAAGTGAGCATAGCTTAGCCTGGGCATGTGTGAATTTTGTGTGTGCAGAAAACAATTAATTTGGTTTAAAGCTGAAAAGCAATGAGAATAAAGAAATAAGTGGACTGTTCACCTTCTTCACAAGAGTGCAAAAAAACTTTTCACAGTAATACTTAAGCAACTACTGTAAATGAAACAAAATTAACTTAATAGGCCATGTTGCAAAAATGAGTACACCCTCCTGAAAGTTACAATATATAACAGAAAACAAAATGTTTTCTGGTGCTAGTTGAGGGACATTGATCAGCAGATTATACTTTAGAACATCACACTCAAATAGACACAGTTGGCTTAAGTGTAATATTTTTAGTTATCCCACTGAATCACTCTCAGACTCAATGCTGACAACAAATGGAACACATGGGAGAGAATTGTCAAGTAAATGTAGAAAGAAAATAATTTAATTGCACAAAAGGGGACAATGGTACAAAATGATTAGCAAGTCACTGTCATTGAGTTAAAACACAGTAGCAAAAGTGATACAGAAATTCAAAAAGGATGGTCTTGTGACAAGATTCCTGAAATGTTCAGACTTTCACTGCAAGCTTTCACTTCACAATGAGCGATTTTTGCTAAGAATCGCCAAGTACATGCCTCAGAGCTGGCAAAAGCTGTTGGAAGCCAGACTGGAGTGACTGTTCCATCTCACACAGTAAGACACACTCTGCAAATAAGTAGAATGCATGGTGTCATCCACACAGGAAGGCACTGTTGAAGCCAAAGCATAAAAAAGCTTGTTTAGCCTTTGCCAAGGCCCATACTGATAAAGGTGCATACCTTTGTGAATCTATACACTGGTCTCATAATTTCTTTTTATTTTCTTTATTTTTTTGTGTGTGGATCTGATGAAATTCAAAATGCATTGCATCACAGTGGGTAGTGCATGGTACCCACAGTGAGGTACAGTGATGGTAAAGTTCTTATACAGGGATTTATGAGTGCTGAAGTTGTGGGGGAATTGTACTTCATCAATGGCATCATGAATTCACAAATGTTCTTCAAAATCTTAAAAGAAAAGATGCAATCCTCTCTCCCCACCCTGGGCTGTCGGGCACTTTTTACCATGACAATGACCCTAAACATGCTGTAAAAATGTAAACAACCTGTAAGTTTTGAAGTTAAAACTTGTTTTTTTGCTATTTTATGGTGCAGTACCGTCATTTATATTAATAAATGACAATTTAATAAATTTTAATAATTCTTTATATGGGAAAATCATACTTTTTACATACAATTTTAAAACTACATATATTGTCTTTTTAAATATATATATATAAAAAACATTACGTATATATATTATTTTAACTACTCATTAACCAATTTATGCTTTTTTTACTGTAGCATTTTTACAGTATTTTACCATTATAATTATGGATATTTTTTTACAGTGTATGGATAAACAAGATCGTATGTCACCCAACCTCGATCTTCTTTGAGCACCTGTGGGGTGCAATTCGAGCATCACTCCCAGTTAAACATCAGATTACTCAAAGAGGTCATCTTCCAGGAGTGGAAGAGGATAGATGTGACAATATGCCATGAACTTGTACACTTGATGTCAACAAGAGTCAGAGCAGTATTTAAAAGTTATGGATGAGAATTTATTCAAGGGTGTACTCATTTTTGAAAATCCTTTACTTAAGATAAGCTGCATAATTTAATTATATTACAGATATTGATAACATATCTTTCAATTTTGTTATTAAGTATAAGTTTAATACATTTCAATTGTGTCATCTTCACATTAATTTTAATAGTAATAATGTAGAAATAGAAAAATATCTTTGCGTTCAGAGGGGGTGTACTCATTTATGCTGCATTCTATCTATCTATCTATCTATCTATCTATCTATCTATCTATCTATCTATCTATCTATCTATCTATCTATCTATCTATCTATCTATCTATCTATCTATCTTTATTTTTTTCATATCACCACCCTAATCTGAACCAATACAGCGCTATGAAGACAAGAGCGATGACAGAGACAGGTGTGATGTTTAAAAAATATATACTTTACATTTCATGAATATCTGTTGATAGTTAGTACTGACATTTTATGCATGGTATTCCAAAAAAAAGAAAAAGTAATGCTTACATAACATTTATCTGTCAAATAAAAACATTAAGAAAACTCATGAGTGGTGATGGCATAGTGGGCTAAGTGCATAACTTGTAATCAGAAGGTTGCTGGTTTGATCCCCACAGCCACCACCATTGTGTCCTTGAGCAAGGCACTTAACTCCAGGTTGCTCTGGGGAGATTGTCCCTATAATAAGGGCTCTGTAAGTTGCTTTGGATAAAAGTGCCAAATGTGTAAATGTAAAACATTCAGTATCATACATTTAGAAGCTGAACACTTCACAGTCTATTACTGTCCTATACCTGAGACTCCAATAGGTCTGATTTTAACAATTTCTCTCATCATTCCTTTGTTCATTTACACTTGTCTGTCCTCACTTCCTCTCTCCCACCCACATACTGTCTCCTCTGGACAGTGTGAAGAGGAAGGACATTGAGCATTGAGAAACCAGTGCTGACCTTGGGCAACCCATCTAATATAGAAAAGAAGGTGAATATCATATCAGGCACCTGCACACACACACACACACACACACACACACACACACACACACACACACACACACACACACACACACAGGCTTACAGATTCAAACTTTGGTTTGAGTAGGGAACATGACCTGCCAAGGTTAGGTCTGTCTGTCTGTCTGTCTGTCTGTCTGTCTGTCTATCTATCTATCTGTCTGTCTGTCTGTCTGTCTGTCTGTCTGTCTGTCTGTCTGTCTGTCTGTCTGTCTGTCTGTCTATCTATCTATCTATCTATCTATCTATCTATCTATCTATCTATCTATCTATCTATCTATCTATCTCTGTTCCAAATCACCTATCCTAATCAGAACCAGTACATCATCATGAAGAGAAGAGTGTCTGTGTGTGTATTTGTGTGTTTATAGAGTTTCTCTGAAGAGATCTCAGGCAGGCCAAGATGCCAGGTGATGGATGAGGTTACATGCCACTCTCTCTGTCTCTCTCTCTCTCTAAATCACATCCAGGTATCCACACACATCCTTGACTCTGCGGTGTCTGTTTTCGTCCCCATCAGAGCGACACATGAGCAGTTCTGGTTGGCAGGACTCAAAGCGAATATGAGGATCCATCATTTTCCTCCCCCTGCACCTTACAGCATTGCGTATCAAACATAGGGAAGGCATCAGAGAGGGGGCTTTGAGCTCAGAAAAATGGGGTGATGAAAACATTTCCTTATACAGGCAGATGTCAAAGGGAACAATACCAATTCAGAGAGTGAATAAGGCTGTCCCAGCAGATTGATTGGGTGAGTTGTGTGATGGAATGGTCTGTGAGTGTTTGTGAGGGTCACAAGAGTGTTAATGTGGACATACTGAAGCATGGCACCTTTGCAGATCCATGCCTCAGGCAGACATTCTAAATACATAAGGATCAGGTCAGAACAGATACCCTGCTGCCATTGAGGATAGCTACTTGAAAAAGGACAAAATACAACGGCCCTCATTTATCTGTGTCCTTCACGTGAAAACACACATGTAGGCTACGCTTGGGACTTCTCAAGGTGAGTTTTTCTTTTCGACCAATATTTTCATTTTTAGGCAATCATTTATTGTCAATCTATAAATTACCTCCAAGAGTACCTATGATAAGCTGAAACTAGCTTTAAATGGAAAAGAAAGGGAAATTGAGAAAAAAGGTTACGGCTGAAACAATGGGGTCTTTGAAATCCCAATGTATCTTGCCACAGGGTCAGTGGGTACTAATGCATTCATATGATAATGTGTGGATTGATAAATGAAAATGTCCACCTGCCGGATGGTGATGGGTTAAATGCTTTTCTCTATGGCGCACAAATGTCCTGCAAAATCAATAGTAGGAATTGATTAAGTATATGAAGGACAAAATGCCAGGGAAGAGAAAAAAAGAGGGAATAACACTGAAGAGAGGGTATTTGGGTCAATGTAAATATGAAATGCATATACAAGCCATTTTACTTCCATATTCAGTCATATTTGCATGTAAAACTGGATATTCAACAGGGAAAAGATGTATAGGGTGGAACTTAATTTTAACCACCTGGCATTGACTGGATTGTGAAAAGTGGGTATTCCATACCAGAATGGAGCATAAAGTTTTCTCTAAAAAGCTCTTTGGCTAATGGTTAGCATAAACCAGTAGCCTGCGCAGCTTTGCTAACGTCAGTGAAAAGTTGTTTCAGAGGCAGAACAATTGTAAAACGATATAAAAATGTTGACCTCAAAAAGACACGGTTAGCAACATTACCATTCCTTTATCTCTGCATTGAGGATGCTTTTGTTGGAATGAGTTCGATTCCTCCATGTAGAAACCTAGAACTGTAACCAGCTGGTCAATATTCATGTCCCCTTCACACCGCGATGTGCCTGCTACTGATACAGCAGTTAAAATGGCACCATATCCATCAACCAGTCGATTGCTAGATCTTGCTATCAAGAATCTGTCAATCACTCATTACAGCTAACAGAGACTCCAAAGTTTGGCCTGGACATACCCAAAGAGTATGTAATGTATTACAATGTTAAAGCATCTATCCATTGCTATAAAGATACTGTGAAACCAAAATTGGGGTTTATAGCTTTTAGTCCATGTGCATTAGCATTTAGGTCATTTGTATGCTGGTGTAACTCCCAAAAAAGTTTTGTGAACCTCTTTTAAATGTTGAAGTCTTTCTTTTCCGAGAAAACGGACCAAAAAATGTTGATGACTCATCATTTTTTGTCCAATAAAATGTTTACTAAAAGAGAATATCCCTTCCATTAATACCACCTGCCTCTGAGTAGCAATAGCATGTAGCAAATTATGGTTCATGTATTTGGTATAATATGAACAATGTTGTTAAATTAATGAACAATTCCTGTTTCAAAAAGAAATATGTAAACAGCAAGAAAACTGCACTTGTCAAGAGATTTCATGCTGTCTTCAAAACTCAGTCTTTTCCTTAATATGAAGTAAAAAGGTCAAAACAGCTATGTTCCAACACAAAGCAGAACCTTGTTCAGCAGTCAGAAATCTCTGTAAAATTCTGGAGGGAATAACTTCCCGGCATGCCCTACAGAGCCATAAATACATCTATGCTTGACCAATGTCCTTCCTCATAGGATGATAAAATGTATGTGCTCAGTCGTTGCAAACCAGAGCACTTTCAAAGTCCCGTCCTTGCACCTAACAGGCAACCTTTATAAAGACCTTCACCACCAAACCCAAATGCCTTTCCATCCCCTCTTTGTCACTGAATAGAGGGCAGTGATTTCTGGGTATTGATCCAGGTCACATGATCCAAAAATCAATACTCTCTATACATCATTCTATAGGGCATTCGTTAGCCATGCTAAAGGTAACCAATAATGAGTTCCTCTTGAGACAAGAAGAAAAAACTGATATTTCAGTTTAATGCTGATTCAATTAAAGGACACTTTTTATTTTATTTTATTGAACCTAAAAAAATGTGCATAAAGACACATACAGAACAAGCCTGTTAGAGATAATCACACATACAAATTAGTAAAATCTTTAAAATGTGCTTTATGGAAACAGGTGCACACACGCATACAGTAACATGTGCTTTATGGAACAGGAGCACACACGCATACAGTACTTACAAAGGAACATATAGATCAAGAGTATGTAAGCAAGGGGAATGCAGAGACTTGAGCAGATTTTGTGGAGCAGCGTTTTTGATATAGATATGGCATAATATACATATTAATGGATGAAAATCTTAATTCCTGCTAGAATTCACCACATCTTAAACTGTTCTATAGCCTTTTTGCTTTCAGAATGAAACAAAAATGAAATTGTGAAATATTATCAGAAAGACAACCATTGAAAATATTTTTTTTAGTTAAAGGTTAATGACAGTTTGCAGATGCAGATCAATCTTTTCAGTATTGATAATTCTGATACTTATGTTTGATTGGTACTTGCTTAAAAAATATTGATACTAAAGGTTTTCACAAAATGTGTCATTTTATGTTTTTATGTACTATGAAATAAGTATAAACATATAGTTGCATTGGATGTATTTCACCTTCTGCTCATCCTAACACACAGAATTGCTGAAAAACACAAGCTGTCGAAGGCAGTGTTCAGTCACAGTACTCATTTATTATGAATGTATTTAAAATTAGAATTTGTAAAAATATTGAAACTGTTCTTTGTTTGTAAAATAATAAAAACATATAATAATAATATATTTATTTCTAATAATAAATAAAAAGATAAAACAATAATAGATGTCTCATTTAAATGTTTTAATATAATGTCAAATGGCTAAAATTAGCCATTTGTGCTCAGAAATTAAAAAATAACATATATATATATATATATATATATATATATATATATATATATATTTATATTTTATATTTTTTTTTATTTATTTTTTTTAATCAATTTAATAGAGGTATCGTATTGGTATTATTATCAGCGAAATTGGCCTTGACAGTACTTGGTATCGGATCAAAGAGATACTAAGAGGTATCACTCATTTCTCATGACAGAGAGAGTGAACACATGTAGATATATAGGTGATCAAATTTTGCAACTGGAACTGTTTTATCAGCAACGTTGGAGACCTGGGTTCAGATCCCGTGTTGAAACCAGCAAAGTTTCCAATCAGTGATGAGTCTAACCGACATGTTGCATTTTCCACTCTAACATTATATTCTTTTACTTCACTGATGGATAGATTTAGGTTTGGAGTATGGGTTGGGGGGGACAGTTATAGATTTCTCCTCATTGTATAGACAGCACAGCAGTGACATCTTTGATTTTTAACAGGAATGACAATGAGGCTTTGGATTGTTCTGTGGACAAAACATTGAAAAAATATATATTTTTAAGAACAAAAAAGACAACATGAGTTGAGGAAAATCAGATGGGATAAATGAGCTTTACACAGCTTTTTACAGTAGGTTCCATTGAAGACATGGTAAGTCAATCCCTCGCATCCTCATTTCCATTACCGTTAAATCAAGGCACTACTTTAATTAAGGTATATTACAGCCTGTACAGCAACAACACTTACCACTTTGGCCATTGGGGGCAGTGTTTCACATTTTGGTAAGCAAAGACCAATTTTAAAGAAAAATCAACCCACTGTTTCCGATTTCACTCTGTGATCAGTTTGTCCAAATGAATAGCCAATTCAAAATTTCAAGGAATTACATAATTATACTAATGCAGCTATATAGAAGTTGACATTCATGATGAAAGAAAATATATAATAATAAACAAAAAAATATTATAATAATAATATATATATATATACAAATACATTTTAATTGGAGCAGTACTAGAATACATGTAAGGAGTGAACTCCGAGCAGACTTTCTTCTCATCGTGAGCAGGGAGAGAATGAGGAGCAGAAATTGGATAACTCAGAATGAAGCTGGAGCGGATGGATAGAATGCTTTTAGCAGGGAGGAAATTAATGTTGCCTCAATCCGCTCACATATTCTGAAACAGATATACTGTAAGAAAAACTACAGATATGGATAAAAGATAATCTTGTGACAGAATCTTATGAGATAGACAGCAACCCCATCTGTTTCTGCCAGCTTCTCCAGTTCTCTACTCTTCATACTGTACTATACTGTACTGTCTGCCTGTGTGACCATAATTAGCCCTGCTCTGCATCTCAGTGTGAGACGTTGCCTTTCATACTCTCTGCCTAAAGATATGCAACATCAGCCATTCATTACCACCAGCAAAAGAGAGGGAATCTGCCGGATAAGCCACACATTATGAGACAGCTATACTCCATAATTCCTTTAGAGTAGCTGTAAGCCTGTCGTTATCAGGTGGAGCGTTCATTTTAATTGTGTATGCTTTAAATACATTAGTCTGGTACACTAATGCGAACCCCTTCATGGTGTAACATTACAGTGTACCACACTACTAGCAGCTAATTGATGTCACTCTAATTTAATTGGACAAACCAGGCACTTTATTTTCACAATTCTCAACTTCTGTGCTGTGTAAACAACGAGATTAATAAATAATTCCAACCCCCTGGGAATACAACATGCTGCGCTCCCTATCTCTCAACTGCTGCTCTTTGTGTCACCTGAAGTTTGTTTGTCTGCAAAGTGCAGCAGAGATGAGAAAGAGGTGGGTAACAGAAGAGATGAAATAGAAGAAACTTGTTTCCCCTGAACATTGAGGTGCAGTCGTTGCTGTTTACATGGGCACCATTTGTCTCTGAAGTGTTGCAGCCCTCTTTGTGCTATGAATAAGTCATGGGAGGAAGTGTAATGGAAGGTAAACACTACTTGAGGAGCGGAGAGCTCGGTGATCACTTTGAGATTCCTCAGCAGTGTTTGCTTGGGTCAAACGTTCATAAATAGCCAAGTACACAGAGACAAGGGCAGCAATCAGACACTAAAAGCACTGTGCAAAACACTAACTGTGATGCTCAACAATTAAGTGATGGATGCCCCATTTAAAAGTCACCTGCAACAATCTTAGGGTGTAATAAGTGGTTGTCATTATGTTGCTATGTTAAAATGTTCTGAATTAATTTTAAATGTTGCTATGTTGCTGTAGTGCAAAAAGAATCATTAGAGAGGTAGTCAGTTCAGTCCTACCAATGAGAAATACCAACAGAAATGAATGGGCTCCACTTGTAACAGTAGAAAGGCTCTATTCTGGTGATCAACTTTAGAATCTCTTCTTCTCTTCTCTCTAATCAATAATCAGTCACTGGGTGGCTCACCATCTCGGTTCTTGAAGGGTTTGTTTCAATCACAAAACAAAACCTGACCTGTTTATACAAACATGTGATCATGTGCAATTTAGCATTTAAGTGGAATATTACTTTAAACTGTGCACACTTTATGCACATAAATAATACATAAAAATACATAAATGTAACATTCAGTTCCAATGAAATGAAATCAATATTATTTTGAAACTCACCAAATCCGGGGAATTTTATATGCATTCACCATCCACATTAGATTTTACAGGTTCACAATCAGCAACCATCAGCATCAAAATCAACAAAACACCACTCTAAAATTTACCCAATATGTTTGATTAATTGTTTACAAAATATACCATATTATTTGGGTATATTAAAGGATGATTTTAATATTTGCCTTAGATTTGTCTCTCTCTCTACTTCCGTGTCTCATCTTTATGACATCACATACAGTTTTTTCGTTCTCAACCTAATCTCATTACACTTTCAATGTTGGATTATTTTTTAAATTACACTATGGCTTTTATTAGACATTATATTGCATCTGTTTAGTATTTCTGTTGAAAATATAGTTATTGCAAACTATATTATTTTTCTAGTCATTCAAATTATGACCTGTGTTACACCCTCCCCCTTTAAATCTATGCAAGTCCCTTTGCATGGCTATAACTTATGTTTTAGAGTTTGGATGTTGTTCTGCAAGTGAATCAACAAAAGTTGTGTTCAAACCCTGAAGCAAGGATTGAACAATGGATATCATTGGGTTTGACAACTCTGGGTAAGTCAGCCTTTTTGACTTCTGCTTCACTCTCTTAGACCTTCGTAGATAACTTTCATTTCCACTTTCATCTTGATCCGTTTCTTCCTCTGATTCATTAGATTCAACTGACTCCAGTCTGCTTCTCTGCAGTGGAATATCAGGTATGGTTTCCTTAATTTGCACTGTATGTGTTTCAATGTATTTTCCTTTTTGTTTCCATCTGGTGCATCCAGTGTTTGCTGCTCTACTTGAGGTAATTGATTTCTTTCTTTCAGGTTTTCTTTTACAGGTTCCACATTACTGGATGCAGATTCAGATTTAGGTAAGTACTGTGCATCAGGTGTGTATTCGGAAATAGGTGAGTAATCAGTTTCAAGTTGGTCTTTCCTTAACACATTTCCTACATTTACATCCTCAGCAGTATCATTTGAGACAGGTGATAAGTCAGGTGAGGTTTGGTTTGCAGGAATAGAGTTAAGAGGAATCTCTCTAGGCTTTCTTATGACATTGTACTCTCGGATTAATCTTTCTGAGGTAATAGCTGGCACATTCTCAAAGACTTGAGGTACATAGTCATCCTCATCAGAACTTCCCTGGGCATTCCTCATTTTCCACCTTTCGGCTATGTCTGGTTACTCGTTTCTCCTGAGGTTTTGTCACATCATTTTCTTCTTCCGGTGAAGGCAAGAACCCACAGGGTAACAATAAGTCCCTACGCAATGTTCTTAGGGGACTCTCAGGTTTGACTGTGTAAACAGGTAGTTCACCTTCACAGCTCACAACAATGTGTACTACAGGGTCCCACCTGTCAGCCAGTTTGTGTTTTCCTCATACCCGCATATTTCTGACCAGTACACGGTCACCTTCTTCAAGAGATGACTCAGTCACTCTCCAGTCGAAACAGGTTTTGTTTCTATCTGCTGTTTTAGCCGCATTCTTTTGGGCTAGCTTATTGCTCTCCTGAAGATGAGTTTTTAACGACTGCACATACTGCGATTGGAACTTTGGATTGTTGCATTTTACTGCAACATTAAAAACCAGGTCTACTGGCAACCTTGGTTGTTGTCCGAACATGAGCTTGTATGGTGTGAATCCTCTAGTCTCGTGCTTTGTGCAATTATTAGCATGTACGAGTGGTTTGACGAAGTCTTTCCAATGTACTTTCTCCTGAGCTTTCAAAGTACTCAGCATTCAAGTTTCTTCCACTTTATTAACAGGAAGGGAAGTTCCGGAAGTTCACGCCTAAGTGCAAGTAGGACTACGTCTCCTGATTCTAACTGAAAAATCACTTCTTGCATTGCTAGGTCATTTCTCTGCCTTTCTTTCAGCTCCTGTTCTGACATACAGGGAACAACTGTAGATCCCTCCATTTTCTCATAGTCATTGGGAATTGCTTCTGGACACATAGAGAGATTAAATGAGAGGAATACAACTGCTGTCAGTGGCTTGGCAAAAATGCTTGATTCACAGATTGCTTGTATTACATAAGCAGAAACCAAAGTGGTGTTAGTTGCTTCAGGTGAGTGATACAAGGTAAATTGACGTATACGGTCTTGCTCTTTTTGAGATGTTAGATCATCTGCCAGATCACCATGAGGCCGTCTTGAAAGTCTGTCCGTGTCGAGATTGCTCTTTCCAGGACGATATTGGAGAGTGAAAGAGAAAGGCAAAGTAGACAACCAGCTATAGCTAGTTGCATCCAACTTAGCCGAAGTTAGAACATACGTTATTGGGTTGCTGTCTGTAATCACTTTGAAACTACTCTCATAGAGGTAGTCACAAAACTTCTCGGTAACAGCCCACTTCAAGGCTAGAAACTCAAGTTTGTGGGCAGGGTACAGGGCACAGTAGGCAGTTACTCGTAGAGCTCCTTCTTGGTGCTGATAGAATGCTGCACCTAATGCAGTTGTGCTTGCGTCTGAGTGCAGAACGTATGGTAGCTCAGGGTCTGCAAACCCTAGTACTGGTGCTGTTTTAAGCTTCACAATGAGCATTTTGAATGCCTGCGGACAGTCAGATTTCCATCCTCCTCCAAAAGGCTCTTTGGGGTTTAAGTAGGTTTTTCCATTGTTTTTTACATTGCAACTTTTCCGAAGGGGAGGATATCCCACAGTTAGTTAATTTAGTGTCTTCACTATCGTTGCATAGTCCTTAATAAATCGTCTACAGTAACCGGAAAAATGCAACTCTTTTAGGTTTCTTGAATTTGGCCAGGTCTTGATGGCTTTTATTTTCTGGGGATCTGTCTCCACACTGTTCTGTGACACGATGTAACCAAGGTATTTGACTGATGTCTGGAAAAATTTACATTTCTCCAGCGAAAGCTTTAACCCATAGTCTTTCAGGAGATTCAGACATGAAGAAGGCATTTTACGTGCTCTTCCAGTGTATAAGAAAAGACAGTTAGATCATCCAAGAATACTATGACTTCCGAAATGTTGATGTCACTCCATCAGCCTTTGGAATGTACTGGGAGCATTGGTAATGCCTTGAGGCATCCTGTTAAACTCCCTAATGGGCACAACAATGCAGTCTTGGGTTTGTCTTTCTCTTCTAGTTTGATTTGGTAATACCCAGATTTGAGGTTAAGCACCGAGAACCACTTTGAACCCTGAAGTGCTGAAAAGGTTTCCTCTAAGTTGGGTAAAGCATATTCATCCTTAATAGTCTGCAGATTCAACTTGCGGTAATCAATGCAAAGTCTTACATCACCATTCTTCTTACTTACCACCACAATAGGGGAAGAGAAAGATGATCCAGATTCACGAATGATACTGGCTTCAAGCAATTCCTCCAGATGCTGGCGGACAGCTTCAAAATCATCCAGGTGTATTGGTCTCACCCTATGCTTGAAAGGGGTTTCATCATGTAATTTGATGCTGTGTTTTACTTTGTCAGTTTGTCCGACATCCATATCGTGCCAAGCAAAAACTTCAGGCATGGCACATATTTTTTGAGTAATTATTCTCTGCCACTCTTCTGGCAGACAAGAATCACCAAAATCAAAGCAGAGTTATTCGGCAGATTTTGCTCGGACACGTGACAATGAGCAATCAGATTGTACAACCTTAGGTGACATCACTTTTTGCGAAGCATGAATGTTTGCAATCACACTCTTTCCTGGAATGATAATGTCATGCACTGTTTCGTTCTTTAACACCACTGGAAACTTCAGTGATGGGTGCTGAGGTAGGTTTAGCAGGCAACTGGCAATTAGCAGCCATCCAGGAACGGGCGAACATGATGGAGGCTCCATCACAGCCCAATTTTCAATTTCCGATTTTCAAGAACGACATTTTGACCTGCAGGAACAACAGCAGGGGTAACATCAGGCAACCTAACGATTCCTATGCTACTGTTTACTTTCTGCTGGTGCCTGTGTTCAATTGCTCTGTAGCTGAATGGAACAGATTGACCAACTGAATCGTTGCAAGTGTTGACACTTCGACGTCGGACCCAAGAAAGTCTCTGGGGAACTTGACTTTTACTTCAACATACCCCAGGTAAGGTACTGCTTGACCATTTGCTGCTTCTATTTCCAGCAGGTTATCCAAGGAAGTTATGCTTAACTCAGGCATATTTTGTTCATAGAAAGACAACTGTTGTAGAAACTGTTGTTACTTGGGACCCTGTGTTGAGTAAACAAGGGTAACATTTTCCATCAATGCACATTTGTGCAGTACACTTTGCTCCGATTAATCCTTTGGGCAGAATAATTGAATGGCATTTGCTGTGAGAATTCAAATTGCTGTCCATTACATTTTTGAGACTAGTTTGACAAGTGACAGCCTTTGTACATCTTATTGCAAAGGCTGGATAAAGTTTAAAGGTTCAGAGGCTTCTGAACCATGCTGTCTATCCCATAGGATTTGACATTCTTTCAGCTGCTTTCTTTTTTCGGTCACCAGGGACATGTTTGAATACATTTCGCAAACTGAGGCAACATGACCATCCTCACCACAATTAAAGCAATAGCCTGGCCTCGGCCTGTAATGCAGCTTGTAAGCAGATGTAGGAAGGTTCTCTCGAGGGAATTTTGCACCTGTTTGCTTAGTTTGGATTGCTCTTTAGATTTGGGTTCTTTTGGACTCTAAGCTTTTTCATCTGATTCTGGAGCTCTGTGACTTATTGCCTGAGCTCAAGAACAGCGTCGGCTGATGGCAACACACTTTGTCCTGTCTGTTTATTCTTTTGTTTAACAAGCTGGCTCTGGAGCTTTGCAACTTGTGATTCAGCAATTTCAGTTTCTTCTCACATTTTGTTTTGTCCAATTTCAGTTTCTTCTGACATTTTGTTTTGTCCTAGATCAAAAGAGTTAGCAGTAATAGTGTGAGAACTGACTCTTTGTCTCTGTGCACCTAGGTGCTGTCTCAGGCGACTTCATTTGGCAAAGTGTTTGTTCTCCTCACTGCGCAACTGCAGGAGTAACTCAGGAAATGGAGGTGGTTTATTTTTTTGTGTTCAAGCTGGAGGTTCGCAGTTAGTGAGTTGTCCCAACAACCTTGACAAAATAGTTTCAGAAGTTGCCGGTCAACTTCATCAGCGGGAATACCAGCTCTTTTCATCACTTTGAGAAGGTTTATGTGCAAACGTTGCAAGTATAAGGAAGGCTTTTCACCTAAATTACAGTAAAGTAATTTACTTTACAAGTTACAACTAACAAACCTCTCCCTAACAATTCACATTACTTGATATATCATTCAAACCAGGGTGAGGGTGCAGGGGGAGTTACACATCACTAATGTGAGGGTGCAGGGGGGGGGGGGGGGTTGTTCTTACTCTTTCATCCTTGTTAGTACTGGTGCAGTGCAAATAACCATGGAAATTTCACGAGAAAGGGAAAAGGTCAATAGAAGGTTTTGAATCTCACCAGCAAGATTCAATTCAAGTATTAAGAGGACATCTGACAGTAGTGTGCGGCACCCAGCAGAGCACCCTTTCTGCATTCAGATGGAATTTAGTGGGCGCTCTGGGCTGTTGTTTGCTGAGACAGCACACTCCTTTTTCTCCCTCTCTCCAGCCCTCTGCATCATGACACCAGGGATTTAATTGCCTCATTGCCTCATCTACCACATTGCTCAATGTCAAAAGAGCATCCAAGAGGAAAGGTTAACCAACTAAGAGATAACATGACCTTTCACATCACATTGTTGGTTTTCTATAATCAAGGCAGGAAGACCAGTTCACATTGATGTAGCAAAACAAAAAACAGAAAAACCATGAGTTAGCAGATGTGTGAACTACTACAATATATTAAATTGGCAATATATCAAAAAATATGAGTTGGAAAGACTGCTTCCTGAAGCTGTAAAGCTTTGTTTAAGGTCTAGTGCAGCCTCGGCTCAGATTTTAATTATGCTAAAAGCCTCATTTTGCAAACGTAGCTATTTTCTCCTCCCCAAGTCTCTCCAGACCTATGACAACAAATCATGCCTTATCTGAGCACTCTACATCCCTCGTCTTTATGAAAATACACAGAACAAAATGCTGCAATATAATGATGGGGTTCAATTGTACTTCAGCTAGTCCTGAAATGTGATTGAAATTTAAGAACCTGTCACAAATCCAACTGCTTGTTTTCTCTAGCAGTGGCTTTTTTCGAGTTTCTCCTTTATTTAAAACAAATCTTACCTTACACTTCACATCAGATGCACCGGAGAACAGATTATATCAGACGAGTTGCACTGAAGGTTTATATGTTTATAATGATTGTTTATGATAGATAAGTTGTGATTATGATCACTCTTGCCTGCTATGTGCACCACTATATTTTTGTTGCAATGCAAGATAGGATTTGGAGTTCGTTTTATCATAGAAACATACAAGGAGGAGCATAGAAGGTTCTAAAAAACTTGCCCTCCACATTCTCAGCCAGAAGTGGTTGTGACTGATGGAATGGGGAAAGACTTGAATGGATTGACTAGTTTGTATTTTCTTTGTTTGATGTCAGACAACATGACCGCATCGCTGAATCAAAACAGTGCGATCCGACGGTAACGGCTTTATATGTTTATTTAGTGATCGCTTTAAAGTTTGTAAAATATAAAAATAAATATACTGTGATGATGCAAAGACTATTTGAGCTGCTGGTTCATTATGACAACTGCTTCAGTCCCTCTTTTGCATATAAACAGCAGCATGAATGCAGACCGCACCAGTTTGATGGTATGCGTCTGTGCCCAGCCTAGTGTAATCATACTGGTTTGATCGTACATGTGAAAGGGTTCATTACAAAGTAATAAATAACTGTAATATAAATAATTTTTTGTACAAAAAGTAGTGTAGAGCAATATATTTCAAATTCTTGAATTAAGTTATATAATTTGTATTGCTTCATCTGGATTACGCAAATTTAAAATCAAATAAAAAAAATATGAAGAATGCATTTAAAACATGAATTACTTTAATGTACATCTGTTCGCATTTTGTGACAGCTGAATGGTGTGTGCCCCTTAACAAATTAATAAACAAGGAGGAAATTTAGACATTATTTTGAATTATTTTAGCAGAAAAACTAAATAAAGTAATTTGTTTAATAAAGTATTTAGTAATGTTATTACTTTTCTTATGAAGTAATCCCTAAATTAAGTAATCTGATTATAAATTTGGAGTAGTGTTTTAGCAATTTGCAATAATTACTTTTTTGAGTTAATTACTAAACACTGATTCAAAGCTATTATAAAGTAATTTTGAGAGCTCTGTCCTCTAAACTAACATACCTACACAAAAAAAATGCATTTTGTTCAGTTTTCTTAATTAAAATGAACTAAAGCAACACAATTCTAGAACATTTTGTCTAGATTTCATGACATTCTATCCAATTAAATTAGTAAAACTGATGTGGGCAGAGGATTTCAATTTCCCAGCATACTTTGCAGGGGACTGGATGAGATGAACAAATGTTGAAACTAAGTTTCAACAAAACTTTTATACGTTTTGAGTAAGATACGAATAGGAAGAGATTTAATGTTTAATGTTGCATGTCTTTGGAGTTACCATTGGAGTCTTTGGAGTTACCATTGTGGTGAAGATTGGTGCTTGTTCTTATATTGAGGATGGACTCTCACTTTGGGTGATGATTGAGTTGAGCACTGATTAGCTCTATAAACAGTTGCTATCAAACTGACAGTACAACAGGTTCACTGTTGTTACATTTGCTCATCTGGCATTTACTAATGGTAAAGTTTTTATACTTTTTGATGTAATAACAACTCGACAAAAGTGTACATGACACTGTAAAAAGAACAGAGGACATTCAAGTGTAACTGGTGCGGTTCCACCTGCTACAAACAGGATTTTTACCAGTGTCACTGGCATTGGAGGCTAAAGGCCATGGCCTCTGGTGTCAGTCGCTAGTGCACCTCTTGAGGCCAAGGTAGTGAGGTTTACACATACAGCACAGCTATCACGTACCAGCTGTCTCCTGTGACACAAGCAAAGGTCAACTACAGTATATAATGAAAGTTGATTTTAGCTGAAAGATTGAACTGTGTTCTCAAGGGTATTTATTATTATTATTATTATTATTATTATTATTATTATTATTATGTTGTGTCGGAGCAAGTTGTCCCAATTTCTCTTGGCCAAAACAATGATTTGATATTTTGTGGATTACCTTTTACATATTTGCGGTTTCATGAATAATTTTTTGCTTCATAATTATTTTTACTTTTTGAATTTAGCTGAAATAACTTTAAATAGTCTTTTAAATGCTATGTAAGGGCGTGTCAAACTACCCCATATAATTTAGTCAATGTGTTAAAATACCTTTATTTTTCTGGGCAATAACCTTGAAAATCATCACTGAAGATTTTTAAATTTTTGTTTTACTTTATTTTGGAGGTACCCAAGACTTTAAGGTACATTTAATGTGCCTAAACAGAAATTAACTTTAAAAATGTGGAATTAAAAGTGTGACAGTCATGCTCCCCTATTTCTTAGGTCTTTAATGTCTCCTTTGATGGTCCAGTTAATTGATGCAAATATGAACTAAACTTTCTGACAAGCAACATGCCAAAGCTTATTTCCCCCCTTTCAAATCATACTTTTCTCTGAACTTTTACTTTTTCCTTGTTTGATGGACCGTGGAGACATCTTTCCTGCATGGAAATCATAGATAATCAGCAGGAAAGAGACACAAGGGAGGGCAAGAATGACTGAACAGTTAAGCATGTACAGAGGGATATGGCTGCAGGCTTGGGCTCAGGAAGAGATTGACTTTAATGTTCTTCTCCCTGAGGTGCAGTAAGCTTGTTATGCCATACACAGACCTACTCTCAATGTCTCAATGTGCGAGTGTGTATGTTTCAGTCAGAGTAAAAACCAAAGGCTTTGGCTGCAACTCTGTGTAAATCTGCTGTGTTTCAGCCATTCCAGATGCTAACAGTGATGGCTTTCTGATAATACTTCCGTAATATACCATGTTAGGTAAACAAACAATGTGCAGATGTGCTGCTGGCCGTATAGCAACTTCTGCACCTGGTACGCAAGGACATCTTCATTAGCAGGGCAATGGAAGGTTTCCATTTCATCAACAAGTAATCTAACAACTCATACAAAAAAAAAAAACTGAGGTGGGTATGCCATCTGGAACGTTTTCTGTGGAATAAATGACGGAAAATGAGAGGGAAGCTTTTTACATTAGGGCAGTTTACAATACTGTTTGTTTCAAGGTGAAAGCACCTGAACCAGGGGCTTGATCTTGAGTGCAAACATAAACATCTTCCAATGAGTGTGTGCAGTGGCGGGTGTTTAAAAGGTTGAGTCACTTAGTTAAACTGCCATGCTGGGGTCAGAGTAATCAGGCACATTAGGGAGTTAATGGCAGGCAGCCTTGCGACTGATCAGCGATACTCCTTTATGGAATGATTTGCTCTACTATGAGGAGAACAATGTTTGACAATGAGGCCTTATAATTAAGTCATTCATCACCTATGCCTATTGCTCCCTAAAAATAGTACAGTACCACTGCTTAAGTTGGAGCTCTGCATACACATGTCAGAAAAAAAAGAAAATAAAATTGAAATAAAAGCGACCACACAGGGTGACCTTATCCAGAATTATAGTCAATGATACATAAAATATACACAATTTGTATTGACACTGAAACGTATTTATATGGAAACTTTGCTGAGAAAAATACCTTTTTGATTGCAAATTCATTTAGAAAGGTCTATAATTTATCAAATCTAATTATATACAATTTATTTTTATTTTATTTAATCCAGATGAGACTAATGAAAGTTGTTTGCATCATTTGGATGGTGTAATTTAATTATCATTAAATCTCAACATGTATGAAATATAAGTGAAACTCAGATTCCAATGTAACATTAATGTGGGTTTCACTCATTCACTCCTTTATTTGATCAAAAAGGTCCATTAAGGGAACAGCAAATATACAACAGTCATTATGTGCACATCATTCTCAAAGTATAAACAACTTGAGTCAGACAACAGCCATTGATGTGCAGTATCATATAATCCTCAACCCTAGCTTGCATCACATCAGTCAATTCGATAAACAATCAATGTAATCATATTTCGCTTATGCAGCTCTCCAGCACTAATGAATTACCTTTCAGTGGTAAAACAATGCATTTGTCAACAACAAATTCTTCATTTCACCAAATCATGACTTTGATCTGTCTGGTCCAGACTGGAACGTGACGAGTGAAAGCACGGTGGGGGTGATTTTGGCTAGAGAGAGTGAAATGAAGTGAGACGATGGAGCAAGCCAGTTCAAAACAGCAAATGGGGTGGCCTGCTAGCAGAGCTAATAGACTGTTTCAAATTAAAATAAACAACGGGTGTCTAAACAGAGCGACGTGGAACATTTCCCCTCCACATTCTGGCTCGAGCTCATCCCAGAACAGAGAGAAAAAGATACAGAAAACAAATAGAGTCTAAAGGCCGATCTCTGTGTGGAGAGACATGCGCCTGTGGAGGGAATGATATTTATCTATCTACAGTATAATCAATTCAATTCAATTACAGCTGCCTGTCAAACGGGTGGAAACAAAGCTCGGGTCTTGAGCTAATGAATTCCTGCTGGGAGACAGAAGATGCTTTCCTGCCTGAGGATGTAACATCCTTTCCTGTGTAATAACATATCAGCATTTGAGGTGTTCTATGCAATAGCAATGAAAACATTAAACAATCAAAACACAAGAAGCCTTTTCAGATTGTGTCTGAATCTCTTGATATACAAATTACATGCACATGTAGATCTGAAAGGAAATAGAATTATCTTATAGTAGCTTTGTTTGGACTAAAACACCAGTTTGGAATAAATTGTATTATCGAAATAGACACCACTGCACTGGTTTGTGCAATATCAGGCAATAAATACAAAAGCACAATTAAGGTGGTAAGCAACAGATACAACAAAGAGAAATTCCAAACTTGGCAAGTAAACTGGTTAATAAGATCAGCAAACAAATCAGCCTGGTCTCATGAACATTGCTTGATGTGGCATCATTTTTGCAAAACAGAATTTCATACCTTAATACTTGTTTGGCTGTAGTTTCTGATATATTTTCAGTGGTTGAGGCTCAGGGTTACTGACCAGAAGGTCAGTGGTTCAAGCCCCGGCACCTCCAAGATGCCACTGTTGGGCCTTTGAGCATGGCCCTTAACCCTATCTTCTCCAGGGGTGCCGTATCATGGTTGACCCTACACTCTGACTCCAGCTTAGTTTAGGATTATATGGAAGTTTTAATAAGTTAAATGTACCACCCTAACCTAAAACTTTAACATAAACCTAATCAATAGGGATCTAAAATTAAATGAGCAGTAGACACAAAACAGACATCCTTATGCTTGACCAACGCTTAAACTTAAACGATAGTTTCCGAAAACAAAATTCAAAACGATAAGCACATTTTCTGAAGCAACAAAGTCATCTTATGTCGCTTCTATGACACTCTCGTCTCACGTGTCAGCTTGCGTGTTCGACTGGTCTCGAACCGTGCATTTCAGAGACCAAAGTACTGAGGTGACCTACCACAGAAGCTAATCGCACTGGAATACGTGTGTATATGTTGTTGGGTCTGTAAGACAAGCGTTAATATGTATTGTTTTTTCAAAATCAACTGTTGTAGTCGTGATTTATGCGAAAGTTCATAAAATGCAAAGTTGTTGTAGTGCCTCTAGAGTTAATTTCACCATGTAACTGTGATGAAATTGTAGTCAAATTCAGTTTGCACATTTTTTTTTTAAGTAAAGTTTATTCTATGAGACCAAGTTGAAACAATTTGATGACTCTTTACAATAAGGTTACATTCAGTAACATTGGTTAACTAGTTTACATGAACCAAATTGTATTAAAAAATTTTACCTATTAGCCTAATCTTGATAAACAGTCATTTCAACATATATTAGTAGCCTACGTTTTTACCATTAAAAGTTGTATGTGTTAATATTAGTTAATGCGTTGTGTACTAACATGAACTAACAATGAACAAGAATAAAGAAGTGGAGTATTACACACTAGTGTTGCGGATTAGTTTTATGATACTTTATCTTATTTATATTTATTTATTTTTT
The DNA here is from genome assembly GCF_025860055.1 of Xyrauchen texanus. Classification (NCBI taxonomy): domain Eukaryota; kingdom Metazoa; phylum Chordata; class Actinopteri; order Cypriniformes; family Catostomidae; genus Xyrauchen; species Xyrauchen texanus. The sequence continues at coordinate 33,025,219 of NC_068304.1, read as the reverse complement.
TTGGAGCTTGACAAAGAAGCAGCCTGGACATTCTATGAAATATTTTATTTCCAGTTCCACAGACGAATAAAAAGTCATACAGGTTTGAAAGAACTGAGGGAGAGTACAAGATAACATAACTTTCATTTTTGGGTGAACTATAGTTTTAATGGCTGAAAATATATTGATAAATTGTCAAACTACTCTTTTCTAGTGTTAATGAGTGAATGAATCAACACTAGTTATCATGGTACAACAACAAAGAACACTTGCTATTACAGCTGTCTCTAGCTTCAATTATCAGACAAACCCATCTACATCTCTCTGTCCCCATGCTCTAAGCTCCAACAAAACAGCCTTGGTGGATCATCAACAAAGCTGTATCTCTCAAAGTAGATCAGGTTATCTCCTGTGTATTCTTTCCTTTTATATCCATGATCATTATGAACTATTCAAAATTTGATAAAACAGTTTTTTTTCCTACAGCAGATTTTATGTTATCTTTTTAGGCAACCGGATTATATATTTATTTATGTGTCTCTCTGAATAGACAGATCACTGCTTCTCATTGAAAACAGAAATATACCTGCTTCCCTCTCAGTAAAGTATAGATCAAACCCTGCTTGAGCTCAAAATAGACAAGCATGCCAGCCTCATCCATGCCTGCATGGTTTCTGCTTCCTTTCTTGAGAGGACATCAGCAAAGCCCCAGGCTCACATTGAACAAATTCAAGTATACACCCATGATGAAATCCCTCCAAACAAAATGATGCAAAAGCTGAAACACTATTCTCATTTGGTCTTTTGGGATGTTTTAAGAAAGTGAATCTACTGTAAACAATCAGTTTGACAGTTGTGTTTTGTATCACCGTAAGGCTGAGTAAAATGAAAAAAGATAATAACATTTTAGACACACAGGAGAGATTTCTCTAAGATGGTATTGCACTCACCAATAGCATCATTTACAGTATTTGGAGACTCTTTCTGCATTGTTTTAGCACCCAGTTCACTGAACTTGCAAGCCAGCTCTTTGTGCCCAGTTGTGGAGGATGCAACAGAGTCCTACGATTAGGCATTCTGGGACTATATAACATCACTTCACCAATGAAATCCAGAATCAGCTCTTTAAAATGCTAAAAATGTGCTTGTGAACACTGTGTCTGATTATGTGCCTCATTATATCGTTCTTCTTCATCATTTGGTAATCATTTATATAATTATTGCTGCCATGATTGCTACAAAATGTACACAAACACGTATTTAATCAAATTCCATTAACCACCTTTTTCTGCAGGTAGTAATAGCACATCATTAATTGTGAAGTTTATAAATGAGCCACAATCTATTAAGAACCTATACAGATGTGTTTATGATAAAAAAGAATGGGTAATGATTTAATTTAAATAATGTGCAGTGCTTTTTCTGCATATTTTTAATGGCTGATTAAACTGGATTCTGATTGATTAGTGAATATGATGTAGAGTTTTGCACTGAAATACTATGTTCAAAAGTAGAACATCTGTTTATTAACCTTGTCCCTCACAATTCGTTTGTGGGTTCAATTGGTAATTCTTGTGGTTTTATTGTTTATCATCTTGCTAATCTCAGTTCCTCAATGAGGACCCTCATCAAACTGTTTACATTCAGTACAAGCAAAGTACTTCCAGGAATAAAGAAAAAAGTAATTGCCCATGCACCATTTACTTTCATAGTTATTTACCGTAGCAAATAATACTATTCTTTCTCTCGCAAAGAGTCTCTGAGTTGGTGATTAGCTAAATCATGGGAGTCAATTCATAAACCTGCATATGAGGGCTTAGTGAAAGGTGGGGGCCTCGTATGACCAATAACTTATGTAAGCAAGCTGGTCTTTGCTACGCCAAGATGCATCTGGATTGAATTATTGTCAGCCTAGACCATTCATAAATATCTGTCAAAGGTTAGCAGTAAAGGAAAATAGGCAGTTCCTACTGAGCTGGCTCCAAAGTAATCTGGGAGTAATTTAGCCAAGGGAGTCAAAAGAGTCTGAGATTTATAGGCTGGAGAATGACTCAAATGTGGTGTTTATTGTGGCTTCCTTTGACTTTTTTTTTTTTTTTTTTTAGTCAAGGAGTGGATGTTATCCTTGTTCACTGTTCTTTTTGTGCAAAATGTTCTTCATATTTAGGGATTTCTTTTAATAAGTAATAAAAAAAAAAAGAAAACTGAAGCCTAAACACTGAAATATTCTAAAAGCCCAAACATTAAACATAATTAAATAAAACCATTTTTTTATTAAAAAATAATAATAATAAGATTATATATTATATAATCCATTGAATTAAGTAATTTTTAATAAAATTAATAAAATTAAAATTATTATTATTCAATGTAATTATTATTATTATTATTCTTAATGAAAATAATAACAATAATAATTTGTATTTATTTAATTAAATTTAAAATTACACAGTTCAATTTGATGGAATTTTGTTATTTTTTAATGTAAAAAGCCTGCACGCTAACAAACTCTAAAAGCCCAAACAATTAAAGCCCAAACATAAAATGAAACATGATTCTTTTTTAAGCAAACCCTAAAACATTCTAAAAGCACAAACAGTAAACTATTCTAAAAGTTTGAACATTAAACGATTCTAAAGGTCCAAACAAAAAGATTTATTGGAGAAAAAAAAAAAAAATCAACCTCTTGCATTCTGGCTGTTTTCAAACAGATTTTCCAAACACTTTCAATCTGTCAAACAGATAGTACCACCACAAACTCAAATCATTGGTTGAGCCAGTGTTGCTATGTCAGGCTGGTTGGCATATTCAAACAAGCAGAGCAGTGTTTAGATACCACCACAGTGTTTACTTTTAAATCAACCTGCAATGGCTTATTCTATTTTAATATGTATTATTATATATGTCTCTGCCTTTCTTTTAATGTCTAAAAAAATTATACACATTACTGTTAAAACATTTCAAGCCAAAACAACAAAAAAAAAACTCCACAGATTTAGTCAAGGCATATTTACAAAAAGAAACAGCACCACATGTTTCTCAAGGCCAGTGAGCAGAATGACACATCTGGAAAACACTTCAAGCTGTTTATCTGCACTGTAACTGTGGGGTGACAGCACAGGACAAATATTACATTTCAGTGCAGAGTTTAAACTGAGACAATGTCAGATGGATGCAACAGGATACATGCACAACACTGCACCATCTACAGACTAAGAGTCCATAATTTAGAGGCCAGTCGTATCATCCAATGTCAAAGACAATCATCTTCTCAAAGATTAATGGATAGTTCTTGGATTAGATGAGAAGAAAATATAGTGTAGACTCTAAATAATGTTTTTGCAAGCCATACACAGTACATACTGTATATAATTGATCTGCATACTGACTTGATGTAAAACCTCAGGAATGTTCATGTCACTATGGAACCAGACACACACACCAATTCTGGAAAAGGGTTGTTACATATTTTCCCTAACCAAACATATGAGCTTCAGTAAACAAAACAAATAAAACTCCAAATGTCTAGATAAAAATTAAGCCCATTAAAATCATTCTGCAAATATCAATTTCAAAACGGTTTCTCATAAATATTTATTGGAAAACATAATCCTCTTAAAATGTAGTGTATAACATAAGCCATACAGTTTACAAGGAAAATGTATTAAAATGCCAATGTTGGTATAAAACCGATTTATTTTTATCCGCTTTCTTCCTTAAACAAAAACAAATGACAAGCGTTATAAATAACATGTGTGCACTGAATACGTGTGTTTGTGTTGATGTGTGTTTGTGTGTGTGTGTGTGTATGTGCGTGCGTGCGTGCGTGCGTGCGTGTAAAAGTTTGGAAGTGTTTTGCATGCATATTCATCCTGCACACACCTCCTTTGATTCAGGGATGAAACACACTGAGATGACGTTTTACATTGTAACCACTGGGTCTGCAGTGCCCTTCTTTCAGCCAGTGGTTATCAGCTAAATATAGCACAGAAGGAGAAAATGTGTTTCTTTAAGGCAAGTATTTGCTGTTTCTGTAACTAATGGCAACCTGCAATGGATCTCCTCAACTGTAGGCCTACCAGATTGGATTCAGGCACTGTAGATTGATTGAAAAGCCAAATATCTACTGGTCAAAGTGACTTTGTGGGAGCCTGCGCTGGATTGGGAGAGTAAACTGCGTAATCATGTGACACAAGTTTTTTATTATGGTTTCATTACAATTCTGACAAGTAAATAACAATCTGTTATTACTGCCCAGAATTCCCATTTAACATTTTCCATTCAAATCTGTCTCTGTGACGGGTTAGACAAGAGATTTATAATCCATATGGGTGTGATTTCTGCACAGACTGACTTTGGTTGTTTGCCCATTGTTAGCTCATTTTCTTATAGCAGTTCACAGCAGCTAATTTTTATGGTAAGACTGTTAACTATATATTGTAATCCTCTGCAATGCTCAACCTAAATAATGTTAGATCTTCAAAAGCATCACATGAAATTAAATGGAAATTACTCCATTACATACTATTGATTCATCATTGAGGATGCTCGATGGACTCTACACAACAAACATACCAGTTCAAATCTTGCTTCTATTCATAGAGTACTGCATCCTCAAAGCACTATATTTTTAATGACAATGCAAGGCTATTTAATTTAACTAATTTTGTAGAAAAGCCAGTTGTACCTTCTGAGATCTCAACAGTCATCTCACAAAGACTAAGCAAACAATCATTTACAACCAAACAACATGTTGAAATGGTCTAATGTTATGTCTGAGAATAATTTAGGCTTGTGGTAAAGACAAAAATAACAGAACGACAACAACAACAAATAAGCCTGACCTTTAATATCCGGTGATCTTATATTGATAACATGATTAACTGAGGCTTAGTTGTTTACAATCATAATCTACCTATAACTGAAAACCAATTTAAATAGACAAATATGATTGGAAATATCATTACTGTGAATCAAAAGTTGTAATTTTTCTTAACATATCACCTGAAGCAAATGCAAAGATATCTGAAGGTTCTACTTAATTCTTAGAAGCATAGGTTGAAACTTTTCAGTAGGTGGGCCAAGAAAAATATAACAATTGCATGAGATCTGTAAACTTTTTATTTTTTTTATTTATAATGTTTGGCATATTTAGGACATTCAGCAAATAAAGGATGTTCACTTTAATAATATTAAAAAATCAATCAACATTATTCCGAGTTTGAGTACATTCCGACATTTTATTTTTATTTGTATCTTATCTTACATGTGTAACATATGGATTGTTATGTGGCCTTGTGGCTTAGAACGGATATTAATTATTAGGCTATATGGGTATTGGTGGATATAGCCTAACTTAAAAAAAACAAATTAAACATAATGGACATTTTAACCATTGAATGGACCAATCTTTGTAATTTTTTCTAGCACATTTTGCTGGTGTGTATTTGGACAGATGAAAATGATGGATAAAAATATTGCTGTCTCCACTATGGTTTACTGTCCATAAAATAACTTTTTTTCTCTGATTGAGTCACTGCATCACAACTCTACTCTCATTAAAATGGGGCAGAGCTGCTGCGATGGCGAGGTATGAGAAAAAAGCATAAAGGAATCAGTTTCCAAGGTAGAGATAATTTTTTACCTGAACTAAGTTATGACAAAAATGTTTTTATTAAATAATAAAAAAAAATAATCCATAGCAATAAATTCACGCATATGAAATTTGGAAATAACAATTTACTGAAGTCATATTGGAAAAAAAAAAAAAGAGTTTAAATTTAGAAACCATATTTTATCATCCAAAATACTTTATTTTAATATCTTAATTTTGCTGACACGAGCTGCTTTTGATGCAACAAATTTCATAATACATATGCTATTTGTAATTAACAATATTTTATCTTAAAAACAAATAAGTGGATGGAGTTTAGAGGTTTAGGAGTTTTGATAACATTTTAACATCCAAATTTATTTAATTCAGCATCTTATGTCAACTTGATCTGGCTTTGATGAACAGGTTAGAAGATATTTCAAAATATTCTGTTGAATATATTATATATATCTAATTAATGCAATTCATAGCAATCAATTAACATGTATGAAATTTGATACAAATGTTTTAATTTGATTTGAGTGGTTGGAGCCGCTGCACGATATGGGATGCCCGTCGAATGAAGGCACGTCTCATTGCAACATAGGGTATTTACAGTTACATAGCTTAGTTAAAATTAGAGCAATCTAGTTATGTTTTTTGAGCTGCTGTTGTTTTAAAAGCTTTGATGTTGACATTATCCAGCCCAACAGCCTCTGACTTTAGCGGTAAGAGGCCAGCAAGCTGTTGGCTGTCTGTGGAATAGAGGCACAAGACAATGATTGGATGGGCCTGAATGCCAATGGGTGGCACAAGCCCACCCAGGCCCACCTGTGGCTATGCCAGTGTCCATTCTATCTACCAATGTACAACAATTCCTATGAATTTGTAAGGGCACATTTACACATGCTAATGAGTTTACGTCAACTAGCAGCATCCCATACATGTGTGGGTTACAATTTCACCACTGTAAGCAAAAGCATGGGTCACTCTTTATATTGCAGTGTCTGCATTACATTTAGCACATACATAAAAAATCAATACATATTTTACATATTAAGTACACATTATTCATGTGTATTACTCAGTAGTTACTTGTGTTATTAGCTACTGTAAGATAAGCAATAATGTAAAGTGTGACCAATGATTTTAAATTCATAGGGGTCTTATGAAATGAAAACACTAATATACCAGACTGGTCAAATAAGAGTCCTCTTGGTAAGCTTACGGATGGGGGGGATTCACAATACCCAGGTACTGCACTAAACACACATCGATTTCTTAATGCATCTACATACTCGCAGAGGACACAAAAGATGGATGTGGGAACAAAGTTTGGCGCAGTGATTATAATAAACGATGGGACAGCCACGCGCGTGCGAATGTCCCGTTACAAGCACGCGTGCATAGCAGACTGTCGGACAATAGGGCTCTGAATGTGACCGATGGGGGCATGCATGCTTTTACGCGTCCTCCCAAGGTTTGACTCCAGCACATACTGACATGCGAGACCCCGTGCCCACCGGACACCAGAGCGGCTCGCGCCACCGGCTCATCTCTGGATGTTTAACATGAGGATCTATTTTTGCCATCCGATGTCACAACAAATTACGCGATCTGGATTGGGCGACGTGCCCTCTCTTTGTTCCGTTCTGGAAAGAACGTTTGATTGTGTGATGTTACAGTTAAATTGCCAAACGCAACCATTTGTTTTCCCCAATAGAATATTGGATGATGCAAACATCATCCTTTACATACAAAATTCATACATTAATATGCTACCTATAATATGTCCATAAATGCTTATTTAGAGGGGCGCACACCTCTCTTTCCCTCCACCACTGGGGTCTCAGATACAAAAAGAAGGTATGAAACCAGTCCATAATAATTCACAACATTTAAAGGGTGTAGCTCATCTTAACCCCCAAACCAATACCATCTGGATTTGATTTACTAAACAGTCTCAGATGGGTGGGGGTTTTGTTATAAACTCTACTTCTGTCTGTTCTGCCACCCTTGGATTTAAATGTGTTATTAAGGAAGACTGCTCGTATTGTAAGCTGAAAACTTATCGAGTATGAAGCAAAGTGAACAATTGATACAATCCACATGTTACAATTTATATGGCACGTGAAGGTAGAACTTGTGGTTAGATGTCCAAAAAAATGAAACATCAAGTCATACTCCACATACTGTCATTTTGACTCACGCTAAAATGAATAGAAAAGTCATTTTACTTACATATGAATAATATGTACGTGTCAGACATCGCGGATCCTGTATGATCTGGAAGTCCTTTAAAATAATGTGAATGGAAACAATGCGCCCTGGTTCCTTCGCTGTTGATCAGACGGATCCAAGTGTTCAATCACAAACAGCTGTAGTAGAGCAGAAGTACTTGAGAAGAAATTAGGATCGGATCTATAAGGAGACGAGCACAAGGACAGCATAGCTGAATATGTTGGAAGACGAATCCATCACCAAGGACAGGGACATCATCTCCAGGACCTTTCCATCTGTTTCACCGTCAACAATCTAAGTTTCCGTTCGTTGTGACGGAGGACGCGTGTGTCAGGTTGCCGTTGCGCGGTGTTCTCTCTCTCTCTCTCTCTCTCTCTCTCTCTCTCTCTCTCTCTCTCTCTCTCTCTCTCTCTCTCTCTCTCTCTCTCTCTCTCTGTTGCAGATGCAGAAGAATGTACAGAGCGCTGTGTGTGGATGCGGAAGGATGGAGGTCTCTAGAGTCTGAAGTACACTCGCGCTGTCTGGAAGAAGAGCGTGTGTACGCAGCGCTGAAATGTGTCCCGATGGCACGGGATACGAGCCACAATGTAAAATTAGTTAACAATAGTGTTACAATATACGGTATATAAAACATACAGTATAACACATATAATACACATAGTCTATATTTAGCTATAGCCTGGTTTAAAACAGGTTTAGCTACATCTTAGTTTTGATTTTTTTTTTTTTTTATAGTTTTAAATAATAAATGCATTTATTTGGATTTTTTTCACTTCATAAATAACAACTTTTGCTACTATAATTTTGTCAACTCTGTCAGACTAACTGAAAAGCAAGCTATTGTAATTTGATCCATCCGACAAGAGTGTAAAGTATTGAATTATTTAATAATGGTGTTCAGTAAAAGAGTTAAGTGCAAAAATACATTCTTTATTTATTAATATATTTTCATCAATTCTGATGGAATTGACTAAATGTCATATTTTTCCATTTTAAATATGTACAGTATGCTGGAGCCATTTAGTTAATGTAAAATGATAGGTAGCCTATGTGCCACCTATGAAGGTGAATGGCCTATTTAATTTATGAGGCATTGTTCTAAAATTACTGAATAATGTTAATATCATATGTATGTATGATATAGCATTATAGGCTATATACCTTACAGGTAAGCTATGAGCAAAATTGTTTAACATAAATAGACATATTAAACGTGTTAAATAATAAATACAAATTTAGAATATCTCAGTGTTTCCATAAACTATTCAGACTACATTTTATATAAAATAGGTTATAAAATAATACAGTAGGTATATATTGCGTGTAGGCCTACATTAAATGTTGGTTCTGCTCAAATGCACATTTTGTTTGCCAAAAATATATGTTCTTTTTTTTTCAGTTATGCCTGGGTAAATATTGCTGAAATGATACTCTTTGTTGAACTGAAGCATGCTTGTAAGTTTAAAAATAATAATGTAATTCTAATACTATTTATAAATATCAAAAGACTCAAATGTGCTAATTATGTTCAAATTATTCATGAAGGTTCCAAAAATAATGGAACAGAATGTTTGGACTGAATTTAATATGTCAAAAAAACATTGGTATATGAAGCATCATTAGATAAATAAGATCTCAACTTATATTAGCGTTAGGACACACACAAACCACACGGTGAGCAACCCCTGCTGGACTCCCTAACACCTCTTCCAGTATCAAACTTAGTTTGCCCTGGAGGTCTCCCATCCATGTACTGGCCGTACTCGACTCTGCTTAGCTTCAGTGGGCAACCGATCTTGAGTTAAAGGGTGATATGGCTACATTTTGTCCAAAACATTGCTCTCTAGATTTAGAATGTTGCTTCCCCTAATACAACCTGCTTTGGGCTATCAAACACATACATTATGGCTCATGGCTGTGACATGAACTAAATACTATTGACAGGTCTGGGTGTAATCTAATTACAAAGTAGGCTAATATTTTAATTTAATCTAATTACTTTTTAGTCAAAAAGTAGGTTAACACATTACATTTTAAATTCCTGAAATCAGATTACTGAATTTCAATTAGTTTAATTATTATTAGGGCTACACACATTTAAAAAATTACTCACGTTTTAAACATGAGTTATGTTCACATGTATGTATATATATATATATATATATATATATATATATATATATATATATATACACAGGTGAAACTCGAAAAATTAGAATATCGTGCAAAAGTTCATTAATTTCAGTAATTCAACTTAAAAGGTGAAACTAATATATTATATAGACTCATTACAAGCAAATTAAGATATTTCAAGCCTTTATTTGATATAATTTTGATGATTATGGCTTACAGCTTATGAAAACCCCAAATTCAGAATCTCAGAAAATTAGAATTTTGTGAAAAGGTTCAGTATTGTAGGCTCAAAGTGTCACACTCTAATCAGCTAAACACCTGCAAAGGGTTCCTGAGCCTTTAAATGGTCTCTCAGTCTGGTTCAGTTGAATTCACAATCATGGGGAAGACTGCTGACCTGACAGTTGTGCAGAAAACCATCATTGACACCCTCCACAAGGAGGGAAAGCCTCAAAAGGTAATTGCAAAAGAAGTTGGATGTTCTCAAAGTGCTGTATCAAAGCACATTAATAGAAAGTTAAGTGGAAGGGAAAAGTGTGGAAGAAAAAGGTGCACAAGCAGCAGGGATGACCGTAGCCTGGAGAGGATTGTCAGGAAAAGGCCATTCAAATGTGTGGGGAGCTTCACAAGGAGTGGACTGAGGCTGGAGTTACTGCATCAAGAGCCACCACACACAGACGGGTCCTGGACATGGGCTTCAAATGTCAAACGTCTTACCTGGGCTAAAGAAAAAAAGAACTGGTCTGTTGCTCAGTGGTCCAAAGTCCTCTTTTCTGATGAGACAAATTTTGCATCTCATTTGGAAACCAAGGTCCCAGAGTCTGGAGGAAGAATGGAGAGGCACACAATCCAAGATGCTTGAAGTCCAGTGTGAAGTTTCCACAGTCTGTGTTGGTTTGGGGAGCCATGTCATCGGCTGGTGTTGGTCCACTGTGCTTTATTAAGTCCAGAGTCAACGCAGCCGTCTACCGGGACATTTTAGAGCACTTCATGCTTCCTTCAGCGGACAAGCTTTATGGAGATGCTGACTTCATTTTCCAGCAGGACTTGGCACCTGCCCACACTGCCAAAAGTACCAAAACCTGGTTCAATGACCATGGTATTACTGTGCTTGATTGGTCAGCAAACTCGCCTGACCTGAACCCCATAGAGAATCTATGGGGCATTGCCAAGAGAAAGATGAGAGACATGAGACCAAACAATGCAGAAGAGCTGAAGGCCGCTATTGAAGCATCTTGGTCTTCCATAACACCTCAGCAGTGCCACAGGCTGATAGCATCCATGCCACGCCGCATTGAGGCAGTAACTAATGCGAAAGGGGCCCAAACCAAGTACTGAGTACATATGCATGATTATACTTTTCAGAGGGCCGACATTTCTGTATTGAAAATCCTTTTTTTTTATTGATTTCATGTAATATTCTAATTTTCTGAGATTCTGAATTTGGGGTTTTCATAAGCTGTAAGCCATAATCATCAAAATTATATCAAATAAAGGCTTGAAATATCTTACTTTGCTTGTAATGAGTCTATATAATATATTAGTTTTACCTTTTAAGTTGAATTACTGAAATTAATGAACTTTTGCACGATATTCTAATTTTTCGAGTTTCACCTGTATATAGATATAGATATATTTACATTTCTGTGACATCTGAAGGGCATCCGCCCCTACAAGTCAATGTACTGGAGAAATGTGTGGTGCTGATTGTATGACTGATGTGCAACAATGAACAAGAAGGAAATTGACATTATATTGAATTCGTTGAACGCAAAAGTGTTCTAGAAAGTAACTGAAAGGTAAAGTAATAATGGGTAATGCTCATGTTTTCAATAAAGTAATCATAAGGTATTCATTTTTATAGAAATAATTAATCATTTGTAGTGGCTTACTTTTTGAGTCAAATACTCAACGCTGGCTATTGGCTATTTAAAAAGGGGTGAGCCTTTTGGTATGTCTTGCCGTAACTTCTTGTTTCAAGAGGAAATACAGCAACACAAAAGAGAACTGCTCTCAAGTCATTTCATGGTGTCTTTAACTACTGTGGCACACGTCTAATATCAGAAAACTACACTGATGAGAGGCATGACTTCAGCCCCCTCCCTTTGCAGGGTTTTTGTATTGTCTGTCACAGTGCATGTAGCCCACAATAAAAAAAAAATGACAGCAAATTGAATCCTGCTTTGATCTGTATTCAACCTGATCCTAAGAGAGCCAACTTCCCGCACTATCACACTGCCTTTAAGGCAGTTCAGGCTTGTGATTTATTTATTCTGTTTCTAAGAGATGTGAGATAGAGGGTTTGAGCAAGAACAGGCTGAGTTAAGCAAACAAGTTGAATGAGGAGAAGAACACAGCAGTGTGCATGTCTCAGGACACATAAAAACAACATTGCCATCTTAAAACAACCCTCTGCCTCTGCAAGAGGCCTGAGCCTCCTTATGCTTACATATACACATATTGTAAATGCATGCATACATACATGCACTCACATGCACACATGTGCATTGTGCACACACACGTATGAACATACACAAAAGTTTCAACCTTGTGTCATAGATCTGCTGAGGATTGCCTTTCATGTGGCCATTATAAGCAGAAAATCGCTAGGAGGATCATCACATATCAGAAGGATCTATTTCGGCATCTGCATCCTTATGTAACATAAATTGAACACTGGTGGCTATTTTTAAGCTTTTGTCTGGGGGTACTTGTTTTTGGAAAGGATCTATTATGCTATTTATAGGAAATTGTTTCTGTCTTCCATCACTAATCACATAGCTTCTAAAGACGAAAGCACTCTGTGTGATGCGCATAAGTTATCTTTTGTTATTGATTAAGCATTATGGAAGAAGAAGCCCAGTCTTTCTATTTCTGTTCTCTCCATCCTTCCATAAAGAACTCCAGACATTTTGCTCTTATGACACAACCAAGAATACACTTTCATTAAATAAAGACATATTTGTTCTTAAGTAACTTTAAAGCCTTCATTTAGGCACACGTAGATATTTTTGACTGTATAGGGGTCATACCTTTAAATTTAATAATTTAAATGGTACCGTTCCAAATGCTTGCCCACTTTTTTTTTTTGCAAGAAAAGTCCATCCTCTCTCTAACCCTGAGAACTAAACCATCTTTAAGGCGTCTACGGAAATGACTGATTCGCATGTAACATGAATAACAGAGCTTTGCTGCGCTCACACACACAATACATGCTTGCTGCAGAGTCCAACAGTTTTGAACCTCACCATCCATTAATAACAACCTATTTGTAAATCCTGCATTGCATTGTGATGGGGTAATCTGAGTTGAAATGTGTCACAAAAACTGTTAATGTCAGACTGAAATCAATAGAAAGCGATTAAAAGGAAATAATGCAAAATATAGATGTTATATAATTTTATACTTGCCTTTTAAATATGACTTTCTGAGTGTGGAATTAACTATCAACTTGAATCTGATGACTTTGCATTAACAGTAAGTTGTATCTTCAGAATTTATGTTTTACCCTATTTTTCAATTTCTTCTTATTATTTTGTTTCTTTGAGTAATAAAATCAAGTTTCAGAAATGATAAATGATACATTATGTGGTCAAAATCGGTTGCATTATCACTTGACATAAAGTTGGTGCTTAATACCTGGCATATTATTATGTCATAAAGCCCAGCTGGTTTCAAATCATTACTCTAGAACACATATGAACAACTCAAGGACTGCTAGAAACCAATAACTCTTGGATCATTACTCTTAAGCCCAGAGGAAAATTCAGCCAAGTCCAAAGAAGAAACAGAAAAACAATCAAAATAGTGCCGGTCACCTGTCTGAAAATGGAGGGCATCTAAAATGGTAGCTGATTTGAGGGCTTTGAAGGTGTTGGCGGCTTGGCTTTTGGACTTGATGTAGCATATTAATGCAGATGTTCACACAGATGGTTGATCATTTTATTGCAGATCTTGAAAACTCATTGGGATGGAGAAAGCTCTGAACAACTGATTGGTTTGCATTACAATGTGCCACATTTTAGTTCTGAACAGTGATTGTAGCCTTCTGTCCAACAACCCCAATTCCCCAAAAGTTGGGACAGTATGAAAAATGCTAATAAAAACAAAAAAGAGTGATTTTTAAATTATATTCAGCCTTTGGTATATTGAAAGCACTACGACTACACATTATATGTATTACGATCCCCTATTGTCTGCCCCGCATTTCACATGTCACTGTCATGCACTACATTTCCCATAGTTCCCTGCCCTCATCACTGCCATCATTGTGTCATTGTTCGCACCTGTTTATCGTTTGCAATCATCCTGTCCTTGTGTATATAAACCCTGTTTGCTTTCCACTCCTTGTCGTTCGTTGAATGTTCATGTTCCCACCGTTCCGATGTTTGTTGATGACCGGATCCTGTTGTCTTTGCCTGCCCTACCTGTCTTGTCGTGTTCATCCAGTTTCCGTGTACCTTCGATGTTCTTCTGTCTTAATTTTGTTTTGCCCATCATGGTTTTTTCCTTTGTTCCTGTTTTCTCCGTTGTCCAATAAAAACCGCACATAGATCCAAACTCCTTGTATGCCTTCTCCTGCATTCGTAACAATATGTTGTTTTACCTTGATATTACAGTAATTTCAAATCAGTATAATAGATAATAACAATTGGGGGCCTGGGTAGCACAGCAATTAAAGACACATCTTGAGTCATAAGTTCGAATCTAGGGCATGCTGAGTGACTCCAGTCAGGATTCCAAAGCAACCAATTGGCCTGGTTGCTAGGATTAACCTCCTCGTGGTTGCTATAATGTGGTTCTTGCCCTCAGTGGGGCACATGGTGTGTTGTGTGGGGACACCACGGAGAATAGCGTGAAGCCTCCATACGTGCTATGTCTCTCTCTCAACATGCCACGTGATATGATGTGTGGATTGACGGTCTCAGACTTGGAAATTGCGGAGAAAGCCCTGGAAGGCTCGAGAGGCTCGAGGGGCGGAGCCCTGGGAGGCTCGAGAGGCGGAGCCCTAGGTGGCTCGAGAGGCGGAGCCCTGGGAGGCTCGAGAGACTTGAGAGGCGGAGCCCTGGGAGGCTCGAGAGGTGGAGCCTAGGGGGATTGCACCATAGGAGGCTCGAGAGGCTCAGGGTGCTCGGGAGGCGGAGCCCTAGGAGACTCGGGAGGCGGAGCCGTAGGAGGCTCGGGAGGCGGAGCCGTAAGTGGCTAGGGAGGCGGAGCCATAGGAGGCTCGAGAGGCGGAGCCCTGGGAGGCTGAGAGGCTCAAGGGGCGGAGCCCTGGGAGGATCGAGAGGCGGAGCCCTAGGAGGCTCGAGAGACTCGAGAGGTGGAGCCCTGGGAGGCTTGAGAGGCGGAGCCCTGGGAGGCTTGAGAGGCGGAGCCCTGGGAGGCTCGGGAGGCGGAGCCCAGGGAGGCTCGGGAGACTTGAGAGGCGGAGCCATGGAAGACTCGGGAGGCGGAGCCCTGGGAGGCTCGAGAGACTTGAGAGAGGCGGAGCCATGGGAGGCTCGAGAGGCGGAGCCCTAGGAGACTCGAGAGACTTGAGAGGCAGAGCCCTGGGAGGCTCGAGAGACTTGAGAGGCGGACCTGGAAGGCTCTGGAGGCGGAGTCATAGGAGGCTCTGGAGGCGGAGCCGAGCGAGATGGCGCCATAGGAGGCTCTGGAGGAGGAGCCTAGGGGGATTGCGCCATAGGAGGCTCGAGAGGCTCAGGGTGCTCAGGAGGCGGAGCCGTAGGAGGCTCGGGAGGCGGAGCCATAGGTGGCTCGGGAGGCGGAGCCCTAGGAGGCTCGAGAGACTCGGGAGGCGGAGCCCTGGAAGGCTCGAGAGGCGGAGCCCTGGGAGGCTCGAGAGACTTGAGAGGCGGAGCCCTGGGAGGCTCGAGAGACTTGAGAGGCGGAGCCCTGGGAGGCTCGAGAGACTTGAGAGGCGGAGCCCTGGGAGGCTCGAGAGACTTGAGAGGCGGAGCCCTGGGAGGCTCGAGAGACTCAGGAGGTGGAGCCCTGTGAGGCTCTAGAGGCGGAGCCCTGGAAGGCTCAAGAGGAGGAGCCCTGGAAGGCTCGAGATGCGCTGGCTCTTGGATGGTCATGGCTACAGGTGCTGGCTCTGGGACGGTCGAGGCTACATTCTCTGGCTCACTGTCGTTCGAGGCTACAGGCGCTGGCTCACTGACGTTCGAGGCTACAGGTGCTGGCTCACTGATGTTCGAGGCTACAGGCGCTGGCTCACTGACATTCAGGGCTGCAGGCACTGGCTGGTTGACCGTGATTGGCGGAGGCTGGAGAGCAGAGGCCTTTCCTCTTCTCCTCCTCCTCCTCCTCCGGGCGGATGAAGTCGGCAGCACGGGTTCGTTGACCATGGCAGGTGTGGGAGTTGGGTCACTCACTGTGGCTGGAGAGGAAAGCCCAGAGGCGGGAGCCGGGATCAGGAGAGGTGGCTCCCCGGCAGCGAATTCCTCTACGATGAGACCCACATACTTTTGCCAAGTGTAGTCTCGGGGAGTTCCCACCATCTGTGTTTGGGTACACCGAACCAGTACGCCACCTTCAAAGTGTGGTCATCCCAGCCGATGTAACTGGCCACGCTGGTGAAGAAGTGGGAGAACTCCCGGACAGACAAGTCCGCCTGTGTCAGCTCCGTGAGGAACCCTGCTAGATCCATTGTTGGTCGATTGTTCTGTTATGATGAGCAGGAAGGCAGACGAGGGGTGAGGATCTAAGTGCAGGGTTAGCTTTATTGGAATGTTGAAAACTAAACAAACAAAACCAAAACAAAGGAAACACCCGCAATGGGGAAACACAACAAAAACACGGAAAACATACAACGGTTAAACTGGCAGGCTAAACATAAAGAAACACGAAAACAAGCATCCATATACATCGACAATCGACAGGGGAATGGAGAAACAGCAGGGTTTAAATACACAGGAGACATGATGATGACAAACGACGATCAGGTGAGCACAATGACACAGGGCTGGCAGTGATGAGGGCCGGGAATAATGGGAAGTGTAGTTCTTTTACAAAGGGAATAGGAATTTGAGACAAAGATTACTGAAACACAGGGCAGACAACAAGGGAATCGTGACAATAACACGTCAGCAATATAAAAGCATAATTCTCTGAAATAAATAAATACAGACCTTAGGCTACAAAATTAAAATAAATAAATTATTGCATTTTCTTGTAATTTTTCTTTACATTCATCATGCATTTTCTTTACAACATTATTTTAATTACAGTCTTACTTTTAATAGATTTACTTTATACGTCTGTAAACTTATTTAGTTAAGCTTCACCCCACTCCAATTTTATTTATGAAGATATAAAATAAAATAGAAAGATAGAACAATTTATACTGGTAAGTATTTATGGGATGTTTTAATCAAAATCATCAAATACAGTAAATTAAATCTAAACCCACCTTTTTTGTTTTATCCAATGTGAACAGATAAGTTTGTAATTTTTCGGGCCACAAGACTTTTTATTTTCACAATGAATATTTGCTTGTGGTTGCTTATTATTACTGTGGGCTACCTCCCACACTCACGTTCATTCTCAACATCTTGTAAGGTATGGCGGAGGATCAGTGGCCTTAACAGATTCACGAACAAACTAGAACTTACTGTTAAAAACCCCCCTAATTACTGAAATAGCGCCAACCAGTCTCCACAAGCACAATAAATGTATTGACAAAGAGACAATGAACTATTGACAGAGAACCGCATGTGACATCCGCATGCTCACCACGTGCTTATCGTGTGGACAGGAAGGGGGAAACTTTGAACGTAAAAATGTGTGTGTGTGTGTGTGTGTGTTTTTCAGTTAAACACAGAACTGCATATTGCTAATGAAATACGTGTAATCCCTGTATGTTGTGTATTTCTGAGGTATATCAAACTCAGTTAGAACTGTTTCAGTTGTGTGTTTTAAACTCTGAGGCCTCATATTTAATAGCCTCAGTGTATATTCCCTTATTAAGTGTACTAAATATACCTTTCTTGGTATCAAATTAAACCTTACGATTTGTCCGAGCTGAATTCGAATATAAGATCTCTGTAGAATGATATTACGCGATGTTTTACTATCTTTTGAGTCATTCAGCCCAAAATCTCTTACTGTCATAAACATGCAAATGAGCTTTGACAAAGGAACTCTCTCATGCCCAGAGTAAGGGAGACTTTTACGACCTCCAAAGGAATGTTCAGAGAAGTGCTGACCCTCCCTTCATTCTCTTACTGAGAAAGAGAAATGAACCCTGTTAATCCTATATATATATTCTATATATCCATGTGATAAATATTGACATGTATCTAATGTGCCATCTCACATTTTCCCTTAAATGTGCTTGATCTATGTTTTCTTGCAAACTAATGGGTTAATGTTTCAGACTTTGCATACTGTGGTTAACCAAAATCATATGTGTGGCATATTTGGTCTCTATAACTTGGTATTTTGAAGATTGAAATGACTGTGTACATGATATGTCGATAACAACAACATATTAGTATTACCAGTATGTTTCCTATTTTCTTTCTTGCACATGCAATGGGCAATTTTACAACAAAGAGCAATAAACCAAATTCCGCCTAGAACTCAAACCCTTCTTATTGGTCGAGCCAATGAGAGGTGGGACCTGTTTCCCGAGGGTATAAAATTGCTGCGCCCACTTCCTCTCTCTCTCTTATCTCTTCGCTCTGTTATGCTCCTCTGGCTTCCTGCCTTTCTGGTTCTCTGAGCCTTGTGCTCTCTCACTCTCTCGCTGAATGATGCCAACTTAGAAGGCCCCAAGGACTCCCAAGCGTGTGCCAGGCTACGGCCTCGACTGCCCATTCACCAAGATCCTCTGACTTTCACTGGTTCTCTCTCATCAAGACAACATCATAAAAGATCAACTGGAGCCTCAACAAATTGCATCAGGACAGTTTAATTCAAATGGGACATGCAAGTATCAAACTTAGTCTCATTATTTGATACATTAAGTATCCTTAACCCCTTTCTGAAAAGGGCGTGTCAGAACTAATATGATGGTTTGCTCAGGCTGTTGATCTGCTGAACTTCAAACAATGCTATAACTTCTTGCCTTCCTGTATTCTGCTTCAGCCCTCTTTCCCTTGGTAAACTGTATGAATGTATGTATATGTATGTTAGAGTAGTTTAAATGTTTAGTCTAGTTAATAAAGTCTTGTTCATGTCACACGTAAAGTTGTCTGTGTCTCAAGCTCATATCTAAAGTCACTAATCATAGATTTTGACTACTTGCTCTTAATACTTAGTAAGAAAGACATTTCCCTTGCCCGGAAATGTACATTTCTATTAATTAATTAATTAATTAATAACCAAAATTGAGTGTTCACGGGATGAACCGAGTATTTGGTTGTAATGTTAATGTAGCTACATCAAGTTAACCCGATTAACTGATCCAAATATTCATAATTGATTATAACAAGTTATGATTGATTATTAATATTTCATAGAGCTGATTCAGCTACCTAATGGTGGAAGAATATAGAGCTGATTCAGCTACATAATGGTGGAGAATGCGGGCATGATTAAACAAAGGTTATGAGCTTTAACCACTGTCAACTTAAAAGTGTGCATTGAATAATTCGGTCAGAATAGGACATGACATGCGAAACGGCATTTGCTTCACTAGTTGCTGGCTTGTTTGGATGCGGATAAAGTGATGGCTTGAATTGACATCTCTACTGTAATTGAAAGAGTCTTAACACATTTAAGCATATTTTCAAAAGGTATCAGTGTACGAGTAATGTGATTTTAGCGAAGAAACCCTAATTTCAGTATTAAAGTGTAAGTCTGTTTTGATGAAGGAATTTCAGCTCAGCGGCATGTAAACTGTACCAGAATTGATTGCTTAACCTGTTTCTGATGAAGAAATCTCAGTACAGTGTTATATAAATGTAGATTTGGGCGATGCTCCCCTTTTCACAGTATAAAGGCCTTACAAATTATAGTTAGATTGATGTCCTTCATCTAAACCTTATGTGTGCGTCTAAAAGGCTTAGCTTCCTGGTGATCAAAACTGTGTTTCACTCACTGAAACTCTGAAGTGCATTGGTTCCCATGACAACGACTTGTCACAGGAAGTGCTCACTCCAGATAGCACATGTGTTTCCTTCCGACGCCATTTTGTAAACAAACCAGCCTAGGTGGCTAAGCTAACCCAACTTAGCAGCCCCTTAGCTTAGGCTAAGCTAACTAATAGCTTCAACAGTTAGCTGCTAGCATAATTTACATGAAGCCTTTATCTACAACTTGTGTGCATGCAGAGTGAAGTGATCTAAACCATTTTCCTTTAACCCCATTTCTGGTTTCTGAATTCTCACTTTCTCTTTCCTTAACTTTAATTCTTCTCATCTAACTTCACCTGCACCTTTCAGGTGCATCCCTTACTGAACGCTGTTCAGCTAAATTTGCAGTTACTTTGTTAATTAAATCTAAAAACTTAATTACATGTAAACTGTTTAGATAGAGAATAATTTTTATAGTTATTGGGAACTTTCAATGGCACGTTGACTAAACTTTATAGAGGGACAAACACATTGTGTGATCTTGAACACGTAACAGCTGTGACCAACTATAGAATGATGCCCAAAGCAAATCTAATTGTTGATCATAAGTGCTATTGATTATTCCCAATACAAGGTTATTCTGCTATTTTAATCACTTCTTCAAGTCTTTTTATTATTTTTACTAATAATAGAAGTCAGCTATTCATTTTCCCATTTAACCCTCTTGGTCTAGTGTGGTTTTATTTCCCCATAAGACTGCAAAAGTAACTAGACATACTTTTCTTCTCGATTTTGTGTTTATTTGCAACAAGTTGTTTAAATTTTATGAGCCAGCTACACTAGTAATCTAGACGATTTCTATAGCATAATTTTGAGCACCACTAATAGACTCAATCTAATAGGAAAGCTCTTTTCTTCCTCTTTCTTTCTCCTCTTCGTGTGTTCAAAGATCAAGCCTGTTGTATGCTATCAGTAAGTGCTGATAAATAATTTGACCCAAAGAAACATTAAATCTAGGCTTACGCTCTTTTAGCAAAGCCACTCAGATCCACACAAATCTGAGCATCCTGCTATTTGCAGCTAAGATAGTAATAATCAGCAACACATTTCAATTGTTAACCACACCTAGCAAAACCTAGCTGTACATTATACACCTTGCTGTCTCACTTTGCCTTTAGCTCCAAATTCTGTTTGATCTTGCATTAGTCTCTTGCCCTTACTCTCACCAGAAGTGTGCCAAAATGTTGCAGATGCTCAGCATAACTGCCCAGATGGCAGGCCAAAAGGACTGGCTAGGTGTTTTGAGGAACACCCTTTTATCCATGACTGCTGACGACCTTCAGCAACAGAACAAAAAGCAACTGGAAAATGAGGGAAAAGAACTAATGACAGACGACTCAAACCAGAGGTATGAGCACAAATATCTGACTGAGGTTATCGTCCTGGCCCACAACCTCACAGGTTTGAAACAGGAGGTAAACAACCTCAAATGCCAGATCACTGAGTCCCAAACGGAGCTGACACATTCTAAAAACCGCATAGACCAGCTAGAGATGGAGGCTCAGGACAGACACAAGGACCCTGCCAGAAGGGAGTCACAGGAGGTAATCCACAGACTTCAAACGGCTCTGACAGCTGCTAAACAACAAGAGCAGTTGGAAAAGACAGGCAGAGAGCACCTGGAAAAGGTACTTTTTCACAAGGATTCACTGTTAAAAACAGCAAATTCTGAACTCTTGGACAAAGATGCCAGAATCATGGCCTGTGAAGGTCAACTGAATGTGTCCAGAGCTGAAGTTAAAGTGCTGACTCAGCAGCTGGACAACACCAAAGATGAACTTGACATGGTCCAACGAGAACTGAGACACTCTTACCTGCTGCAAAAGGAACCACAGCAGGAGAGACATCTCACTCCCCCCACGTGCAATCAGCAGAGAAACCTCCCCCAGCCAAGCACAGATTTACAAAGGGGGGAGACAAACCCCACTGCTTAACACGTCATCGGACAGTTTCCTTAAAGCTTCTGCAGCCGCGGAAGGAAAAGGATTGATTCAGACGAATCTTGAAACGACACGTGTAGCGACACTCAAAGACCTCAACCGAATGGCCAGACATGTCCCTGCATTTACACCAGAGCTTGCAGCAGAACACGACGTCCACACTTACCTGCGAGACATTGACTTTCACCTGCAGTCTTTGATGAGTGTGAACCATCAAGATAGACTCCATCTGATCTGGATCACATCCAGCCCAGAGTTGCGACGCTTTCTGGCTCGACAGCCAGAAAACATCCAGTCTAACTACCAGCAGCTGAAACAAGCCATCATAAGGGAATTCTCAGAGTCTAAAAACGGACTGATCGCTGCCCTAGACACCAAACAGGGTCGGCATGAAACTCCCTATGTTTACTACCACAGACTCAGACGAGCTTACTTCAGAGCTGCATAACAAACCTGGGATGGAGGAGGACATCAGCTTCAAGAGCCTTTTCCTCCGAAACCTCCATCCTATGGTAAGTCACCATTTAGGCATTATGGCCTGCCCCCACACAATGCCTATCCAACAACTGCGTGACCTGACACAGAAGGCCTTTAACAAACACAAGGCCTCACCCAGCAAACACCACAGGACGTCCCACAGCAGTCTACAACAACATCCTCCTGTACACCTTTCAAACAGGTGCCAAACAGAGGCTGCACAAAGACAGCTAGAAACGCCTGTTTCTGAGTTACAAGAGCTGCTAGCACTAGCAAAAGAGCTCCTGGAACAGAACTCCCCTGAGGAGTACTGGGAAGAACAAACCTCTGACTCTTGCCCAACACCACTCAGGCAAGCTCAAGTCAGCACTGCTGCCAGAGCAGAGTAACACTGCAGACTTCAGACACCTGGTGACTAGGTGCCGAACCAAGGGTGAACGGCCACCTGCTGCCCTTTTGCTACCAGTACTAGGTCAGTCTGAAACTCTCTCCACACTACACAATGCCCATAACCACTCCCTGCAGCCACAAACAAGCACCTGCCTCAAACGAACTGACTTCATAATGACAGGTGACACACTGTCAAGGCACCTGCTGCCTCTGCACCTGCTGCAGAGACCTGGATGTGGCTACTGTCTACATCACCCACCGTGGAACAACCACCTCTAGTCTTCTCTCTTGGCTCTCAACGAAGGCGGTCGCATTTTCTCACCCTCTCCCTACCCTTATCTTCCCTGCTTTGCTCCTCTCGTCATATCTAGTCTACTGTCTTGTACTTGAGAGACTCTCTCAGCACTGCTCTTCAAACTAAGTCATCATGGATTTGATCAACTGGTCTCTCAACGCAATTGACACCATCTTCTCGACGAGAAGTTTGGGTTCGGGGGAACCTGTCTGCCCTGACGGAACGTTCGCAGCTGGCTACACGATGGACGCGTGGGAGAGGTGGCGGGTCGTGTGTCTGGCGGCTCTTTCCGTGGAGGACGTTGAAGATATCTACCTATTCGGTACCATGATAACAGGTCTTCTGCTGATTGGATTAGGCATTGCCCTGGTTTATCGAGGAGTTAAGAAGACGGTGACAGCTGTCCAAAGCCTCACAAGGCTGCCCGTCATGATTGAAACAGTGGGCAGAGCTGTCTGCACTCAGACTGGGTCTATGAACCAAAATACGGATAACATCATGGAGAAGCTCACAGCTTTGCAAAGGCAAATGGATCGTTTCAGAGACCAAAATGGACCAGGAGAATAGCCGTGTAAATTAGAATGCGGCTACTCTCCTTAAGACCAAACAATCCCAATCTTATCTGTTTCGCCGCCCTCAACCAGCACTGGCCTTGGCCAAGGCCGCTGTTGGAACAACAACTCCCCGGAAGAGCACTGCAGTGAGCCACTCTCGCGTTCCTTCCCGACTCCCCAGACACCTGGTGATTGTTGACTATGTCTGGGACCTGATCAAGGTTGTCTCCATGGCAACTTGCTGTGTATCGCTATGACAACCCTGCGGACTGAGGCACCTAGATTAGATGCTGGCATAGCGACTCTCCAGGCCTACACACACATGAACTCTTACACATATATACAGATATGCAATCATCCGCCCGATACCCTATCCCTCGCCTTGCAGCTTTGTACCCCCAGTCTGACAGGCGGGTCTGTGACCAGCGCCGAACATGGCTGCAGGTCCGGATGGCTGCTTGCCTGTGCTGGGCCACCTCCACCCCCAATCCCTCCCCTGTTGCAAGTCTTGTTCATGTTGTAGAGTGTACTGATTATGTGCTAATGTTGCTGAGGTGTTTTTTTCCCTGTTCCCACACTGTACTTCTTAAGGAGCATAGTCTGGGTGCTGCCTTTTTTTTTCTCCTCTCCTCTCCTCATGTCATGCTGTATTTCTTCTAATTCCCTGTCTTCCTGTCCTGTCTCCCCTTGTCATATGTATGTTTGTATGGACAGGTCGATGGCCAATTTCACTGGTTTACTATGTGACAATAAAGGACTACTACTACTACTACTACTACTACTACCTGCTACAAAACCCTCATGATTCACCTGCCATCCGCCATCGTGATGATTGTCGTCCGATGATGTCTCCAACAGGGACATCACCTGACGAAAAAGGGGGACTGTAAGGTATGGCGGAGGATCAGTGGCCTTAACAGATTCACGAACAAACAAGAACTTACTGTTAAAAACCCCCCTAATTACTGAAATAGCGCCAACCAGTCTCCACAAGCACAATAAATGTATTGACAAAGAGACAATGAACTATTGACAGAGAACCGCATGTGACATCCGCATGCTCACCACGTGCTTATCGTGTGGACAGGAAGGGGGAAACTTTGAACGTAAAAATGTGTGTGTGTGTGTGTGTGTGTGTTTTTCAGTTAAACACAGAACTGCATATTGCTAATGAAATACGTGTAATCCCTGTATGTTGTGTATTTCTGAGGTATATCAAACTCGTTAGAACTGTTTCGTTGTGTGTTTTAAACTCTGAGGCCTCATATTTAATAGCCTCAGTGTATATTCCCTTATTAAGTGTACTAAATATACCTTTCTTGGTATCAAATTAAACCTTACGATTTGTCCGAGCTGAATTCGAATATAAGATCTCTGTAGAATGATATTACGCGATGTTTTACTATCTTTTGAGTCATTCAGCCCAAAATCTCTTACTGTCATAAACATGCAAATGAGCTTTGACAAAGGAACTCTCTCATGCCCAGAGTAAGGGAGACTTTTACGACCTCCAAAGGAATGTTCAGAGAAGTGCTGACCCTCCCTTCATTCTCTTACTGAGAAAGAGAAATGAACCCTGTTAATCCTATATATATATTCTATATATCCATGTGATAAATATTGACATGTATCTAATGTGCCATCTCACATTTTCCCTTAAATGTGCTTGATCTATGTTTTCTTGCAAACTAATGGGTTAATGTTTCAGACTTTGCATACTGTGGTTAACCAAAATCATATGTGTGGCATATTTGGTCTCTATAACTTGGTATTTTGAAGATTGAAATGACTGTGTACATGATATGTCGATAACAACAACATATTAGTATTACCAGTATGTTTCCTATTTTCTTTCTTGCACATGCAATGGGCAATTTTACAACAAAGAGCAATAAACCAAATTCCCGCCTAGAACTCAAACCCTTCTTATTGGTCGAGCCAATGAGAGGTGGGACCTGTTTCCCGAGGGTATAAAATTGCTGCGCCCACTTCCTCTCTCTCTCTTATCTCTTCGCTCTGTTATGCTCCTCTGGCTTCCTGCCTTTCTGGTTCTCTGAGCCTTGTGCTCTCTCACTCTCTCGCTGAATGATGCCAACTTAGAAGGCCCCAAGGACTCCCAAGCGTGTGCCAGGCTACGGCCTCGACTGCCCATTCACCAAGATCCTCTGACTTTCACTGGTTCTCTCTCATCAAGACAACATCATCAAAGATCAACTGGAGCCTCAACAAATTGCATCAGGACAGTTTAATTCAAATGGGACATGCAAGTATCAAACTTAGTCTCATTATTTGATACATTAAGTATCCTTAACCCCTTTCTAAAAAGGGCGTGTCAGAACTAATATGATGGTTTGCTCAGGCTGTTGATCTGCTGAACTTCAAACAATGCTATAACTTCTTGCCTTCCTGTATTCTGCTTCAGCCCTCTTTCCCTTGGTAAACTGTATGAATGTATGTATATGTATGTTAGAGAAGTTTAAATGTTTAGTCTAGTTAATAAAGTCTTGTTCATGTCACACGTAAAGTTGTCTGTGTCTCAAGCTCATATCTAAAGTCACTAATCATAGATTTTGACTACTTGCTCTTAATACTTAGTAAGAAAGACATTTCCTTGCCCCGAAATGTACATTTCTATTAATTAATTAATTAATAACCAAAATTGAGTGTTCACGGGATGAACCGAGTATTTGGTTGTAATGTTAATGTAGCTACATCAAGTTAACCCGATTAACTGATCCAAATATTCATAATTGATTATAACAAGTTATGATTGATTATTAATATTTCATAGAGCTGATTCGCTACCTAATGGTGGAAGAATATAGAGCTGATTCGCTACAATCTGTACTTTTCTGTTTTAAAGGCCTGTTTGACAAAATCCATCTTTCTTGTAAATGTTAGCCTATGCTCGTTATGGAGTGGTATTGGAGCAACGGAAATGCTGGGGTCCCCACTTCCAGAGAGAGAAACAACATGGTCCTCCATTCGTTTCTACTCCGCAACACTCCCGTAACGTGAGTCACGTTCACTGATCGGGGAGGACTGGAACCACAGTTGGCTAATATGTATATTGTGCAGTCTGAATAATGTCGCACAGTGTGTCATGGCGATATCAATGCATTCAGTGCGTTCAAGCAACAATTATAAAGGACTATTACAAATCGTATAGTGTGCCTTTAGTCAACACAACTCGCTGCTGCATCCACACATGCAAGTTAAGACTTTACTATGCAAAGCAGAAGCCCTAAATCAACACTGTCCAGAAGCGCTGATGACTTCTCTGTTCTCTGTCTTATCTTAGATGGAAAGTAGTGTAACTGTGTTTTTTGGTCTGAAGACACAGCTGTAGTGTTATTCAGCCTAAAGAGGAAAAGGACCATCCTAGCTATTATTATCATCAGGTCCAAAAGCCAGTATGTGCCAGTTGTCTGTCAGTGCCCATGAAATGGGTAACTCGCACATCTGTAAAAACACCATGAATGCAGACAGATATGTAAAAATTTTGGAGCAACATATACTGCCATCCAGCACCATCTTTTCCAGGGATGTCCCTGCATTTTCCAGCAGGACAACTTCAAACCACATACTGCCCGGATTACAAGAGCATGGCTGTGTGAGCAGAGAGTGTGGGTGATAAATTGGCCTGCCTGCAGTCCTGACCTGTCTCCAATTGAGAATGCATGGTGCATTATGAAGTGCACCATACTGTATGGGAACAAACAGGGTTGGGGAGTAACAGAATACATGTAACGGGATTATGTATTTAAAAAACAAAATATAAGAAACTGTATTCCACTTCAGTTACAATTTCAAAAATTGGTAATTATAATACAGTTACATTCAAAAAGTATTTTGATTACTGAAGAGATTACTTTGCATTTTATTGTCATTTGTTTCATGTAATATTTAGTCCTTTCAGATGGAAAGTATAAATACATATAAATGATGCGATCCAAAGTGAATTTGAACAGCGGTGAAACAATTTCTTATGATGTGTTCTATTCATACGATCAGACAAATAAGTATGTTTGAAGTAAGTTTGAAGCAGAAGAAATATAAATTAACCTTGTGTAAACTGATAGCATTTAAAAATAGCAAAGGATGATATAATTTACAAATCACTAATTTTTGTATTACTCATTAGCATTTTTCATACTATCCCAAATTTTTCGGAACTTTGGTTGTATAAGCAGAGTGAGTTTTATGTTCTCTGTTTTAGCACTGGTCTACACACAATCTCAGAGATAATTACTTTTGAGTGAGTATGTTTTTGTGTTAATGTTTGAAAGAAGACCTCTTTAAGTCAACAATGCTTGAGAAATCTTTCCCTGCATGAAAATATAATCTCCCCTAAGTGCAAAGGCAATCATTTTTTAAAACCCCCTTGCATCTATTTTAGTTTAGAACATGTTTTCCTTTAATGCCATTAGCTGCTTCACAATGCTAATTATGATATATAAACATTCTATATTTAACCTTAAAGCGTTCTATCTCTCACTTTATATTTAGAACCATATATAACTATTAATAAAGGATCAATCAATGTAAGCCTACAGGGTTCTTTATAGCCAAGTGAAAAGTAGAAGTGGTTCTTTGGAGTTGAGTTAAGAACTCTAGGTTTCTACATAGAATATAAGAACCCTTTTTTTCTAAAAGTTAACTATTGATATTGTGACACTAAAAATACTTCCTGTGTCTTCCAGCATGTGCACACTCTCTTTGTTACATCTTTCATGGACATGTAAGCATTTCTCTGACAAGAAAACGAAAAGAGACACATTTGCACTAAGGCGAACACTTGTCTGTGGTGACCTCTGTGACTGAGACAAAGTTCATGAACAATACGAATGAAAAAGTCTCTTTGTAGAACTCTATTTTTAGGCGCCACTCTGATCTTTCAGCTGTAGAGTTTCATGGCTCATGGATCTTATATAATTTAATGAACGGGTGGCCTTCGGAGATTTATAGTCAGGGACTCAAGTCCTCAGCAGCCACATGGCTATTGATCCACATCATTTTATTTGTTTATGGATCAGCAAATCACATTCCCATCCATTGTAATATAGAAGAGTATGGGTCACTGCATATTTGCATCCAGCACCTTCAAATTAAAATTAAACCATCCTTCTTTCCAAGTTACCCGAATCATGTTCCATATAAGCACACGTATTAAGGCTTTGATGCTACTCCCATCCCCCGACATACTGGCAGCAGCTGTACACTATCTTTATTAAACACTCAGAACAAGAAGATGTGAACTTCTTTGTTTTATTCATGTTTTCATCGATTTGGTTTTATTACCAAAACTTTGCATGCACATAGTGTGACTTGCATTTGAAGGAAATAATGTGAACTGCTCTTTAAAGGCAATTTATTCAAAGACAATAAAAGATATTCATAGACAAGGCATCAAAACCTGTGAAAACCTAGTGTGAAAGCACCCTTAGTAAAGGAGGAAGATTTGCTTTCTCACCCATCTCAGATCTGTAGGTAATGTCAGGTAGTGATAAGGATATGGGAAGCAAATGGGTTACTGTTGTTCTGATCATCGACTTAAGCTCTGACTTCAACGAAGAGGGAGTGGAGATGTCAGATGCATTTCATGAAAGAACTACTGACATCAAAGGTCCACATTGTACTTCCATTTGCTTTCATTCAGGGCTGATTCCCATATGACAAATAGAGGGGGGGGGGTGGAATTCATGATGATCACAGATTTGGAAGGACAGACGCCCAAGCAAATGAAGCAGGAGAAACAGGCCAAAACTCTCAAAAACAAATGTAATTGGCATTTCAAATTTAGATGTTGTGTTCACAGAGAAGGTTTAGTCATGCTGCCAGACTTTATATGTCTGTCTGATGTACTTGAAGCTACTTCACTAAGAAAGATGGAGAGCAGCTTAATAAGAGGCTCTGATCATGTGCTTTTAGAAGATGGAAGGAATCCACAGATTGTACTCACTTCTACAGTATATTTAATCTAAATCCAAATTCTTCTGCTGCTTTATCTGAATTTCTGCACAACTCAGGGTTTGTTAAAAATTAGCAAAGCCTCAGAAGGCACACCCACCCGACTGATCTCACTCTGATGTTCCTCTCAATCAAAAGGCTGCAGCCTAGTTATGCTGGATATCTCAGTTTCCACAGTCAAAGGCCATCTCAGTTGTGAGGACCCATTGAAGGCAGCCTCATTTTGCAGCCTTCATTCACCATTTTTTAGGATGCATAAAGTGCATCCTTTGCCACCTTTGACCACCCACAATCCATTGCATGTCACAAAATATAGCTGTAAATGAGTCCTCCAGTGTGATATTGCATGACTGTGCACTGTCCAGGTTTCTTCCTCCGTATCGACAAAGAAATTGTAGAGTATCAGCACAATTTTGTCATCTTCGATGCCCTTTGTTCTCTCTTTAAAGTTTTCACCCTGTGACGTGGAAACGTTTATGACGTTACTAGACCGTCTCATTCTAACCACATGCTGAGGAGCCTACAGCCTCAGAAGGACTGTTCTAGGATGGGCACATCTTAAATAGGCTGCAGTCTTCCAATTGAGAAGCACCCTGTATTTGGGTACGGAAGGTCAAAAGTTGTTATGCTGAAATCAGTCTAACCAAAATCTGAAACAGTGTCCCCAGTGGCCTAAGCTGGAAGTGTTGTTGAACATATGGGCACATATGAGCTCCAGTTTCAGGGTGAAATGTCCACAGAATTCTGCCAAAAGCAAGCTGTAAAGCAAATTGGTTTTAATGTTAAATTATGTAATATTTCTCAACCCTAAACCTAACCGTCAATGGAGTAAAAATGCAATCTTAGAGGGACAATGCAACCTCTAAATTGTGCTCACCATTATTTGAATAAATTGGATTACTTCTTCGTTTCCATGCTACCAGAACCCATGTACTGGGGCATTCAGAATCAACAGTTTTTGTGTGATAATTTTGAGCCAACAGATAACCCACAAATTACTCACTATCTGTCTGATGCATGTTGCACACAACATGTTTTAGCTCCATTCACCACGCCTGACTGCAACAAAATTTCCAGGAGTTGGTATACACAGGCCAATCTGTCAGGGAATACAATTATTTTTGAAAAGCCTGAATTAAGTACTTATGAGGACGAACCAATCACTGGATGTGCTAAATTGTACCAGGTCCATGGCCTATTTATTTAAAGCACTTAGTAACAAGTAAATGAGATCCATAAGCAGAACTGAATATTCACCTTTTTTTCTGTCAGTGAAATAATCAGTACCCATTACATTTTGACAACCTGTAATTAATCTGAAGTCTACACACATTTTTGCTAATTAATTATTTGTTTTCTGTACAAATGTTTGCGGGGACTACTGCACTGTGTTTTAATTGAGTTCAGTCCATGACAGTCTATTATTGTGATATCATCTATTTAAAATGTAACCAACACAAACAGCACTCTAAACACAATCTCTGGTTTGTTGCTTTAAACATGAAAAGACTGGCTGACCAACAATTATAGGCATTTTCAGACCCTGAGTATGTTTGCTTTATTTTTCAAAGGAAAACAGATTATTATTATTTTTTTTAAATAAATGTCACAAACAGGATGTTTGTGCGATGTTCTGGGATTAAGCTCATAGTAGCCAAGGTTGGAATGGTTCTGAAATGTTTTCCACTACAGATTACAGAATACATGATGTACAATTTAATTTGTAATGTATTTCGTTAGATTACTCAAGGTCAATAACGTATTCTAAATACTTTGAATTACTTCTTAAGCACTGGTAGATTTTTTCATTTCTTATGACTATGAAAACTGCCAGTACAGTGAGACAAAATACACATGGTAAAAAAAAACCTTCTCTGAAAAACCTTAATATATTATGCAGTGTTGTTTCTAAAACAAGATCAATCAGTTGTATCTTGTTTTAAGGATTTTTAGATACGTTTACAGGAAAACAATACCAAAATTATTATCAAGAATATGATTTTGCCCTAATATCAAAGGTCTTACTAGAAAAAAAAATATAATCTAACTTGAATTTTCTTGAAAAATATGATTGTGCCCTGTAACGTGCATGTAAAATGTTTAGAAATAGCATTTTAGCTTAGCATAAATCTGACAACTTACCCAAGGTTTATTTCTTTTTATTCTGCTTCAAACTTACTTCTTTGTCTGCTCGTATTAATGTTACACATCATAAGAATTTTTTTCACCGCTGTTCAAATGCACTTTGAATCGCATCATTTATATGTTTAAATTTTTTCTATGTGAAAGGACTAAATATTAAATGAAACAAATGACAATAAATTGCAAAGTGACCTCTTCAGTAATCAAAATTAATTTTGAATGTAACTGTATTCTAATTACTAATCATTTAAATTGTAACTGTAGTGGAATACAGTTATTTATATTTTGTACTTTAAATACTTAATCCTGTTACATTTATTCCGTTACTCCCCAGCCCTGATAGCAGCATATGGGTGGGTGATCTACCATTTAAAACAATATTATGTTAGCAACCAGAACAGATTTGAGGTTTGCCTATATTATGTCACATGCTAAATTTATTATAGGGACATTGGTTGGTTCTTTCATTGACTGGGTCGAATTGTATTCTCACCTCAAGCAGATTTTGCTTGCTTTGTTCATATATGCCAAAAAAAGGTATGATGGGAACCAGACTTTATGCTGCAATAACTATTAAAACCTTTTTTATTAAAATTTACAACATGGGATACCATGTCTGAAAAATGCATCCTTTACTTATTTTTGCAGGCTATATTTAGATTATGCCACTATATCTAATTCAGTTCATTCAATGTGATTGTAGCCTTTGTATTATCAATGAAGTGATATCCAGATCTTATTTTTAATAGAATTAGATCAATATTCTTGTCGGTTCCACAAAAGTATCTTCTCTTCCACCTCGTTATTCTCTCTCTCTCTCTCTCTCTCTCTCTCTCTCTCTCTCTCTCTCTCTCTACATTCCTTATCCAGACCCTGATGGTGAACAGACTGCCTGAGCTGAAAGGACAGAGAAACAAATACAATTAGATCAACTGAGAGTGTGGCCAAATTGAATTACAGCTTTAGTGGAAGACCCCCAACACCAACCCCGAACTCCCAACTACATCCCTGACCAGCAGATGCAAACCAAATCTCTTATATTCTCACCTGCTTCCCGTATCCTCTCTACTTGCCTCTATTGATCTCCTTAGTCTTGAGTTTTATAATTTTGCGAAACCTGAGTTCTGTTGTTGGCAGGAGGGAGTTTAGCCCCAAGTAAAATAATCACAGCCAATAATATTCATATTGCTGAACTCAAAACCCCACTCTCTTAAGATGAGTAACTGGTTCCTGTAGCTCAACTGATAGAGCATAGTGCCAACAGTTCCAATAGATTGGGTTTGATTCCCAGGAAAAACAAAAACGTATGAGATGTATACCTTGAATGAAACATAAGTCAACAAGCTGAATAAGGCTAATTGCGAAAAAGAAAATATCTTTTTAAATCTATCAAGTCTTTTGAGAAGGAGCACCGACTGACTGCACAGCTTAAGCTACTTGATTGAACAAAATGAAAAACTAAATTAATTATCTGATTAGCCTTGGATTTAGATGCAAATTGAACACATGAATTCCTTAGCTGGTCTATTGATAATGACTTGGCTAAGCCAATGGGAAAGGTTTAAAGAGAATTGCAGCCAAAATCCTCTTTTCAAAGCCTCAATTACAGCGAGTCTTGTATGGGTATATGTTTCCTGATGAGAACGACACTGCTAATGCGAATTACAATTATTTAATATATGAATCTCAGATGGCAGTTGATGAACAGAATTATTTCTCATTAAAAACTATTGTGTTTGTAATACTAGTGGTGGAATTGCAGAAGGACAAGTGGCGCTTAGGAAAATGGACGATCCAAAAGTCTTTAAATCAACAAATTGGCATCAGAGGTTAAGCAATGACACAACCAATTTATTTGGTTTGTCAGTCATGTCATGAATCAAATGGCTAAATGAACCAACCAGCCTTGACCACAGAATAAGGTGCCTCTGATTTACACACTAACCAGGAAGTTCAGTATAGTCAACAAAACCTCAGAAGCCCTCTCATAATTTATGGCTTTAAATAAGAAAATCTGACCTAGCCAAATCAACTGACTGAAACTGAAGAAAGCTAGCACAGCTATAGCTGTTATTTCAGGCTGCAAGGGTTTCCTCATGTAATTTACTCAAGGAAGAACAGTGCATACTGTCAGTTGCCTCTGCCCTGTAGTCTCTGGGGTCATTGAAAATTACCTGTGTATGTCTTCTTCATCTTGCTTAAACTGGTGCAGGCAGCATTTTTCTCTACCACTGTCTCTTAACCATCTGAGTCATAGAGTTTAAAGGTGAGATTGCATTTCTGAGAGGACTGACCCCATGCGCAATTACAATGTGACAAGGCTGGCAAAAGGGTCGGCTTTCAAATTATGGGAACAAAGAGGCTCATATCTCTGTGTGTAGATGTTTAGAGTCACTGAGAACTTAAAGAAAACTGTAAGGTTAACCTTTGATCACCTCAAAGTGATGCGGTGGTGGTGTAGTGGTCTAAACCACACAACTGGTAAACTGGTAATCAGACGGTCACTGGTACAATCCCCACAGCCACCACCATTTTGTCCTTGAGCAAGGCACTTAACTCCAGGTTGCTCCAGGGGGATTGTCCCTGTAATAAGGGCTCTGTAAGTGGATAAAAGTGTCTGCCAAATGCATAAATGTAAATGTCATAAAAGTAATGATTTTGTATAGACAGAAGTT
The DNA here is from genome assembly GCF_025860055.1 of Xyrauchen texanus. Lineage (NCBI taxonomy): Eukaryota > Metazoa > Chordata > Actinopteri > Cypriniformes > Catostomidae > Xyrauchen > Xyrauchen texanus. The sequence goes on along the minus strand of NC_068304.1, from coordinate 32,990,745 downwards.
GGGAATGGATTGAGTTAAAAGAGTAGTTCAGTGTATAATTATCATTCAAAAAATTTTGAGACTTCCATCGATCATAAAAGGTCAACATTTTATTCACTAAGCACATTTAAAAACAACAAAGGTTGATCCAAAGAGCTGTACAATTACACTCACCTAAAGGATTATTAGGAACACCTGTTCAATTTCTCATTAATGCAATTATCTAATCAACCAATCACATGGCAGTTGCTTCAATGCATTTAGGGGTGTGGTCCTGGTCAAGACAATCTCCTGAACTCCAAACTGAATGTCAGAATGGGAAAGAAAGGGGATTTAAGCAATTTTGAGCGTGGCATGGTTGTTGGTGCCAGACGGGCCGGTCTGAGTATTTCACAGTCTGCTCAGTTACTGGGATTTTCACGCACAACCATTTCTAGGGTTTACAAAGAATGGTGTGAAAAGGGAAAAACATCCAGTATGCAGCAGTCCTGTGGGCGAAAATGCCTTGTTGATGCTAGAGGTCAGAGGAGATTGGGCCGACTGATTCAAGCTGATAGAAGAGCAACTTTGCCTGAAATAACCCCTCGTTACAACCGAGGTATGCAGCAAAGCATTTGTGAAGCCACAACACGCACAACCTTGAGGCGGATGGGCTACAACAGCAGAAGACCCCACCGGGTACCACTCATCTCCACTACAAATAGGAAAAAGAGGCTACAATTTGCAAGAGCTCACCAAAATTGGACAGTTGAAGACTGGAAAAATGTTGCCTGGTCTGATGAGTCTCGATTTCTGTTGAGACATTCAGATGGTAGAGTCAGAATTTGGCGTAAACAGAATGAGAACATGGATCCATCATGCCTTGTTACCACTGTACAGGCTGGTGGTGGTGGTGTAATGGCACACTTTAGGCCACTTAGTGCCATTTGGGCATCGATTAAATTCCACGGCCTACCTGAGCATTGTTCCTGACCATGTCCATCCCTTTATGGCCACCATGTACCCATCCTCTGATGGCTACTTCCAGCAGGACAATGCACCATGTCACAAAGCTCGAATCATTACAAATTGGTTTCTTGAACATGACAATGAATTCACTGTACTAAAATGGCCCCCACATTCACCAGATCTCAACCCAATAGAGCATCTTTGGGATGTGGTGGAACGGGAGCTTCGTGCCCTGGATGTGCATCCCACAAATCTCCATCAACTGCAAGATGCTATCCTATCAATATGGGCCAACATTTCTAAAGAATTCTTTCAGCACCTTGTTGAATCAATGCCACATAGAATTAAGGCAGTTCTGAAGGTGAAAGGGGGTCAAACACAGTATTAGTATGGTGTTCCTAATAATCCTTTAGGTGAGTGTATATCCGACAGGTCAACAGAAAAACAGGCATACATAAAATATCAAAAAAATTAAGTGATATAAAATCAAACAAAAGAAGACAACAACAAGCCAAGTTTACCCTTGACCTTAAATAGTGTCAAACGTTTTAGAATAAAGACAAGATTTAAGAGAAGATTTAAAAATGGACAGAGATAGGGCGAACCTCACATAAGAAGGGATAATGTTCCAGAGTTTGGGAGTGACAACAGAAAAGGCTCGATCACCCTTTAACTTGCAACAACATCGGGGAACAGATAACAGAAGTTTATTACTGGATCTAAGCATTCTAAGAGACAAATATGGGTGCAGAAGGTCACTAATGTATTGAGAGGCAAGAACAGACAAGGTCTTATAGAGATAAAGAATAATTTTTTATTAAATTCAACACTTGACAGGAAGCTAGTGAAGAGAAGCTAAAACATGTAATATGATCCCCCTTCTTGGTCCTGGTTAAAAAACTGGCTGCAGCATTTTGAACCAACTGCAAACTAAATAGAGCAGACTGTGGCAAACCCACGTACAGATAATCACAATAATCCAGCTGTAAAGTAATAAGAGTGTGGAGCAGTTTTAAGGTCTTTCCTGGAGAGAAAGTGTTTCAATTTAACAATAGACCTTAAATGAAAGAAGCTTCCCTTTATAACGGCACTAATTTGTTTATTGAATAGTAAATATAGCTGCAAGCAGTGATGATGGGCCCAAGCACCATGGGTCCATTTCCACCCGGTGGCTTTCAGAAAACAATGCAAGGTGGACATATGCATGTGGCATTTGACATTATTCAACATTTTTTGAAGGAATTTGGGTAAATATAAGAGCCACACTGTTGTAAGAGCCACACTTCTTGCTGCCAGGTGGTGGCGCTATGACCGTGACCCAACATTATCCATCCATCCATCTATCCATGTGAATAGCCCCCAAGACTAAACATATTTCTAAATTTTTAGCTAAATCACACATTGCACACAGAAGATATATGACACTTCCTGTTTCCATTTTTTTGCCATTCATTTAATGCCTCTCCATGGCAACACCATTTAATATCTCAGAAATATGTTTACATTTTAGCCTTTTCAATATCTTGGAATAATATTGTCTGAATGTGGTGACAGTCTCACGAATCCCCTATGAGGAGTATTTAAAAGTTCAGAGACTGCAATATTAAAAAAATCTAAAATGGCTGACTGCCTGTTGGGTGGAGCTAATAACTATAATTATGCGAACCAGAGTTCCACAACATGGCCGGCGCTGAACCAGAGTTCCTCATCATGGCCGCCTCCGAACCAGAGTTCCACGACGTGGCCGCTATGCCAGAGTTCCACATCATGGCTGCCAAGCCAGAGTTCCACGTCATGGCCGACAAGCCAGAGCATCACGTCATGGCTGCCAAGCCAGCATCCCACATCATTGCCAATGAGCCCATGTCTGCCACAGCCATGAGCCAACGTTGCCAGCCTCATCTGTCCCAGAGCCTGCACCACCAACTTCGGCCTCACGGAGGAAGAGGGGGAGGAGGAGAAGGGATTTTGTCTCTAAGTCTCAGCCTGTGTTCATGACCACAGAGGTTGTTCCCGAGACTCTGTGCATGCCCACGAACACAGAGGTCGCTCCCGAGTCTCTGTTCACACCCACGACCACAGAGGTCGCTCCCAAGACTCCGCTCATGTTCACGACCACAGAGGTTGTTTCCAAGTCTCTACCCATGTACATGACCACAGAGGTTGTTTACAAGTCTCTTCCCATGTTCATGACCACAGAGGTTGTTTCTGAGTTTCAGTCCTTGCCCTCGACCACAGAGGTCATTCCAGAGTCAAGACATGTCAAGTCAAGTTTAGTCTAGTTCATGTTTATGTTTTGTTCACGTTTAAAGTTAGGGTTCTTGGATATCACTTTTGTAAATAAACTGCCCTTGGGTTTGTCATCACATTATCCCAAGAACGTTACAATCAGGATTAATGCACCATTTTATCCGCAATCTGGGCAGGGGACAGTGAGATGATGACCAAAATTCCGGAATGTGAGAACCATCAGAAACATCAGATTCTAAAAGTTTTGTTGTTTGTTTGTTTTTTCACCATATTAATGAAAGTGAATAGGGACTGTCAAGCTCCAAAATTACAAAAAGTCACAATAAAAGTATCATAGAAGTGGTCCATATATTTCAAGGGCTCTATTTTCATGACTACACTAAATGCAGCAAAACACGGAACACCGTGCAAATCTAATTCTCGTGAGAGCGCTAAACTTAAGCACACCAGCCATTGTATCTTAATGAAGTGGCGCAAAGCACAATTTGCTAATTGCCAGTGAAATAGGTCTTTGCGCTAAAATGATTCAGATTCATGTCTGTTTTCAGCATAAAGTCTAAACTCAGTCCCTTCATTTGCAGTTTGGAGATTCAAACTCTGAAAATATAGTGGAACATCAAATGGAACATCAAATTACTGACAATCTCTGTTGTACACGTTTTTTTAAACAAAACATTATGCAGTGGTAGTTCTGGCTTACTTGGTGCCTTAAGCGAGATCCGACGTGCCCCCCAACTTCCCAACCCCTTAAATGGAGATTTAGAGTAACAAGGTATTATTGATCAATTTCTCACCAACACATGGGGTCTTGTGGATTACTTTTGTGCTGGCTTTATGTGCTTTTTAGAGCTTCAAGGTTCCTGCCAACATTCACTTGCATTGTATGGACCTACAGAGCTGAAATATTCTTCTAAAAATCTTAATTTGCATTCTGCAAAAGAAAGAAAGCCATGTTTCTGGAATGGCATGAGGGTGAGTAAATGATGAGAGAATTTTCATGTTTGGGTATAACTAGACAATTAATATAGAAATTAAGTAACTATATATGCATTTGGCAAATTATATTAACGTACATTATAAATACAGAACTTAAATTTCACAATTCAATTACAGAGTCAATAAATAAAGAAAATGGCAGAATACATACAGATTCCTGCTTGTGCTATTACACATAATTCCTAATGATAATTCCAATGAACCCCCTCCTAGTTTTCATTGATGCAAAACGTCTCGGGTTACATGTGTAACCCTTGTTCCCTGAAAAAGGTGGAACGAGATGTTGCGCTGCTAAGCGCTACGGGGAGACACGTCTTAGTGTGACCAGCTGAATATGTATGCAACACGTCAATGAACATTGACTGGAATTTATAACCTCTGCCGATGTAATCATTGGACGCACCTGGCGCAGTGGCTATAAATAGATGCGTCACCGGTGCATCATCAGATATTTCGTCTGAAGAGCAGTCCTGGGACGTCCCAGTGCGGCAAAGCAGCGCAACATCTCGTTCCGCCTTTTTCAGGGAACAAGGGTTACACATGTAAACCAAGACGTTCCCTTTACAAAAGGCTTCACTACAATGTTGCGCTGCTAAGCGCTACGGGGAACGCAATACCCACGCCGCCGCACTTGGGGCTGTCCGGACCCCTACGGTTGTGGTGTGCTCACAAAAACGCGAGAGGTCTCAGACATGAGCTTGAGATGTCGACTCAAGGGTGTAAGAGCCCGGAGTAGCATAAACATCTAAACCAAGAGAATTTGATTAATGTGTGCAGAGAGGACCAGCCTTCCGCATCACAGACTTGTTCAGTGTCAACTCAAGGGCGTAAGAACCTAGAGTGGCAAGAACATCCAGACCATAAAAGTTTAATGAATGTGCGCAGAGAGGACCAACCTGCCGCACCACAAACTTTCTGCAGAGGGAGCCCTCTAGCAAAGGCTTTATAGGAGGAGAGCCCTCTGGTAGAGTGCGCCCTAAAACCTACTGGCGAAGCTTGACTGCGCGCCTAGTAGGCCTGGGCAGTAAGGTCCCTCACCCAAAGTGACAACCCGGTCACGGCTTCAAAGTGAAGAACTGCTGCCCTGACTTTACGCCACTAGCAAGTGCGGTGGACATAATTCTGAAGGGCACAGACTGGACAAAGTCTTAGTAGTCTTTAGCTGCTCCGGCATTTATAAATGGCAGGGAGCAGAAGGCTTAGAGAATGACTGGCTAAGGGTCGAGAAAGGCACCTTGGGCAGGCAGTCAGGGTGAGGGTGCAAAGAATGCTCTTGGTCCTACCTGGGACAACTCAAAACAGGCCGGCAAAAGAGACAGAGCCTGTAGTTACCCAAGTCTCCTTAGAGACGTAATTGCCATATGAAAAACCATCTTGAGAGTCAGAAGTCTACCAAACGCTGACTCTAGAGGTTTTAAAAAAGGGGGGTCTTACCCTATGAAGAGGTCCTAGCAAGGATGCCTCTTAGGCACCCCGCCCACCAAGGTGTGGCAAGCCGAAGTGGAGGCCACATAGAACCTGGCAGTGGCGAGGCAAGTGCCCGCTGACAGTTCTTTCCACAGAAAATCCAGAACTGAAGCAAACTGGCAGTTAGCTGGTTCTGTAATTTGAACTTATTAGAAGGAAACGCATGCAGGAGCATTTGTGCCATGTATGCGGCACCACGAACAGCACCCCCGAGGGGGGGGGGGGCTGGGTGACTCAGGGAGGAGTAGAGGAGACATTGCGCTATCAACAGAGGCGAAGAGGTCCTCTTCTGCCCTGTAAAATCTACCCAGATCAGTTCCAAGGGAGGGAGCCCTAGCACTTGCAATGGTCTCGATAACTTCAGGAGAAAGCCCTGTGAACCTCAGTTGGTACCCTACAGGGGCCAAGCATGAAAGGTTTCACAATTCGGGCCGGGGATGAATATGCCCCCTGAGCCTGAGAAAGAAGGTCCTACCTGATCGGAATCACCAAAGGTTAACTCCGAGAACCATATCCTGTTCAGCCAGCGCAGCGCCATTAATAGGAGGCAAGACCCTTGCTGGTGAACATTGCCAAGACTCCCGGGAGCAGAGAAACCGGGGAAAGAAACGCATACAGAGGCATTCTGGGTCATGTATGTGTTTTATCATCCAGACCCAAGGGGGCTGGGTGATTTCAGGGAGAAGTCAAGGAGACATTGCGCTATTCATAGAGGCGAAGAGGTCCTCTTCTGCCCTAAGATCTCACCCAAACTTGTTCCAAGTGGAAAAAGCCCAGCATTTAAAAAGGTCTTGATAACCTCAGGAGAGAGCCCTGTGTCCCTCGGTTGGTACCCTTAGGGGCCAAATATGAAAGACTCCACAATTTGGGGCAGGGATGAAACATTGCCCTGTGCCTGAGACAGAAGATCCTTCCTGTTCGGCACCGCCAAAGACGAGCTGTCGAGGGAAGAGATTAGCTCCGAGAACCAAGCTCTGTTCAGCCGGCGCGGTGCTATCAGTAAGAGGCAAAAACCCTTGCTGGTGAACTCTGGGCAACTACTACCTTAGGGTGGAGTTCTTAACTCCCCCGTTGGTATTTTCTGTCTGGACCGTAAATCTGCTCCCATATACGGGCATCCAGGGATATAACTGCCTGAGTGACAGGAGCTTGCCCTGGGCCCTAAGGAGAACCCAACATGTCATAAATACAGCTGACAAGAACGTGGGACTCCTTGATGATTTATGTAAGAGGCTACCGCTGCATTGTCCACCCGCACCAAGACATGGCAGCCTCAGGAGGAGGTATTTCAGGGCCAGAAATACAGCCATCAACCCGAGACAGTGACTGTGACAACCGAGCTGACGACCCTCCTATCCCCTTAAGCTGGACGACCACTTAAGGTTGCTACCCCGCCCATCAGGGAGGCGTCTGTCGTTAGCAGCTTGCGACAACAAGACGCACCTAGAGTGGGACCCAAGGCAGAAAACCGGGGTCTGAACCACATAGAAAGGGAACGAAGCCTGAGGCGCGTAACCCTATTTAGCCTAGGGGTCTTGGCCCTTGGAAGAAATCCCCTGGCTTTTGGCCACAACAAAAAGGTCTCATGAGCAGAAGGTCCAGAGGGATCACTGTGGACGCCTTCGCTCTGAGACCTGGAAATCATTGATACTGATAACAGTGCAACCTTGACCTAGCCTGACTTTGCTCAGGGTGATCTAAATGGACTCAATACTAGCGGGAGACAGTTGTGCCCGCATTGAGATTGAACTCCATGCGATGCCCCGATAGACAGTGTTCTGAGTGGGAGAGAGGACGCTCTTCTTGGCATTGAGCCTCAACCCCAGAGAAACAGATGAGCTGAGACGATGTCCCTGTGCTGAACTGCCAGTTCCTGTAACTGCGCTAGGATCAGCCAGTCGTCTACATAATTCAGAATGCAGATGCCCCGGAGTCGCAAGGAGCCAGCGCTACATCATGCATTGTGAATGTGCGGGTAAAAAGGGCTAGGCTGAGAGAAAGAACCTGACCCTGGAAGACTTTGGCCCCCGAAAGTGAACCTCAGGAACTTTCCATGTTGTGGCAGAACTTCTAAATGAAGTATAGAAGTGCGTCATAAGATCGATGGTGACCAGCCGAACGAGTTGTAGGGCTTGAGACACGACCGTCTTAACAGGCATCATCTTGGACTTGAACACCCACAGGTAGTTCAAGCTTTAAGATCTAAGCTAGACGCCACCCTTCACCCTCCATGGGAAACGGGAAGTATGTAGTGTAATAGCCTAACTTTCTCTCTGGAAGGGGAACACATACTGTGGCCCCTTTAACCAGGAGATTGATTTTTCTTTTTACATAAGAAGAAATCCGGTTCACAGTAGTGGGAACATACTGTTGAAGCACGGAAAAAACGGCGAGTGAATTAAATCCTGACGCCCTTATAAGACCCACAGAAAAGAATACATCTGGCAGAAGTTTCCACGCTGCCGGGATCTATGAGGTGGGTATTATATTTGAACACTTCCTGTTGAGGGGGTGTCAGGTGTTCCGCGTCCTGAAATAAGGCAGGAACAGCGGTACACCCAACTTTTAGTTAGAAACCTCTGCTTCCTAAACGCCAAAGGCGGCGGGAAGGAGAGGATTCGTGAGGGTACCGGGAGGGGCGTAGTGAATAGAACACACGCCCCGTCCCGAGGGGAGCTACCCCCACTGGGTTAAGTGCAAGACACTCAGGGTTTTTTCCTCCTTGAGATAAAAGCCCTGAGATCTTGCTTTGGAGGCTGTCGGGGGTGATGAGCCTTTCCCCAGTCCTGACGAGGGGGAGCACGGCCCGCCACGCTCTGTATTTGAGCCTCTCTTCTAAGAGCACCGGGGTGGGACTGGGTGGCCGATGGCCCCGCCCCTGAGTGCAGCGAGGGAAGAATTGCCCAAACGCTCCCTCATGGCTTTTTGCCTTCTGGAACCTGGAGATAACCGTCATCATAGCGTCTCCGAAAAGCCCAGACGGCGAAATTGGGGCATCAAGGAGAAAAGTTTTATCTTTGTCCTTGATGCCTGATAGGTTGAGCCATAAATGTCTCTCCGTGCTGACCAATGCGGACATAGACCGGCCAATAGCACGGGCTGTCTGCTTGGTCGCACGAAGAGACAGGTCCGTAGCTCGACGAAGCTCAGAAAATGCTTCCTCGTCGGGCGCGGAACCTGCACTCAGGTCCTTAAGCAGATCGGCCTGGTATGCCTGCAAGACCGCCATGGTGTGCAGGGCAGCACCAGCCTGACCCACCACTTGATATGCCTTCCCCACTAGCGTGGAGGTGGTCCTGCACGGCTTCGTGGGGAGTGAGGGTCTTTTCATTGATGCCGAGCCTGGTGAGAGATAGCCCGCAAGTGTCTCTTCAACCTGCGGCATCATCGAATAACCCTGTGCCTCAGCACCCACGATAGTCGAATATATAGACGTCGAGGGCACGTGAACACGGGAAGTATAAGGTATCTTCCATGAACGAGAAAGCTCGTCATGGAGATCATTAAAGAAGGGAAGGGACTGATGAGGCGTTCCCTTCCCCGGCCACCAGACAAAAATCTATCTGCCAATTTGGAATGTTTGGGGGTCTCTTGTTGTCGTGGCCAGTCTAATTTAAGCTTGGCCACAGCATGAGAAACCACGTCGAGCAATTCCTCTGCTGGTTTATCAAGCACGGAATGCCCGGCGTGGGTAGCTCCGCTGAACCAAGTGAGTCGCGGTCTTCCTCATGAACTGAAGAGGCGTCGAGGCGCTTCAAGATCACTGGAAGGACCGGCTGGATCTGTGGAGAGAGCGGCGAAAGGGAAAACCCATCTCCGCTCCTCCGCCAGATCCATGCGAGAGCCCTACGAGTGAAGTGTGGGCGCTGACTCCCGAAGTGAGCGAGGCGAGCGCGAAGCACTCTGCCCGAAAGCAGATCACAATGCTCGCACCCGCCCTGCCACAACGCGAGACCAGCATGCTCTTCCCCCAAACAAATTAAACAAAACTGATGCGTGTCCGTCTCGGGCAAAAAGCGGAGACAGGGAGACACTGATACGTTTGCCCTGATTCTCAGTCATTTCTCTCTTTTTTTTTTTTTTTAAATGACCGATATATATATATATATATATATATATATATATATATATATATATATATATATATTTGTATTTTCTTTTCTTTTCAGAGGAAACAGAAAGGAGAAAAGGTGTCAACTGCACACTGCCTAACGGAATCTAACTCCTAACAGAGGAAAGAAAGTTTGACAGATTTGTGAAAGCACACATAACAGAATGGCTCTGAAGACGAAATGTGTGATGATGCACCGGTGACGCATCTATTTATAGCCACTGCGCCAGGTGCGTCCAATGATTACATCGGCAGAGGTTATAAATTCCAGTCAATGTTCATTGACGTGTTGCATACATATTCAGCTGGTCACACTAAGACGTGTCTCCCCGTAGCGCTTAGCAGCGCAACATCGTAGTTAAGCCTTTTGTAAAGGGAACCGTCACTTGTCAAATCTGCCCAGCAATCACATGGTTGATACAAATTACGATCCTGTTTCACTGTGTACCTGTACTGTTAACTATGGTTATCTTATGTTTGTTCAGAATGTAAGAATGCATTATGAAAATCTACAATCCTAACCATTTTGAGCCTTTTTAGGCTAAGTAGCCTGTCAGGAACAACTCAGGGCACATTTCCGGGGCGGGGTGGCATGATTTGGGGCACCTTTCACCCATTGCAAGTCACGGGCGGGGTGGCACAATTCAGGGCATCTTTCCCCATCGTGACTTGCAAGCTCTGTGCAGGGGCAATTGAACAGGTACCCTGTTGTACAACCCCAGAGAGTGTTGCCGCCAAGATGCCTGCCTATATTGCCTAAGCCAGGATCTGTTACTTACTTTATGAGGGATATTTGTGTTATCCCTTCTAGTGCTCATGGTATATTTTTTTAGCATGTTTATATTTGCTGTTCTATTTATTATCTAATTTGTATTCATATTTTTTTTTTTTTCAACTGTTGTCATAGATAATTTCTAAATCCCTGCAAAAGAATCCAGTGAAAGTTGGAGAGGGTAACATGTTTGGATTTAACAGGAGGTGGTTATATAGGATTTTTTTTGACCACTTTATATTTCTGTTTTGTTTAAAGTGTAATTTGAATTTAGAAAAAAAAAAAATATGTATATATATATATATTTGTTTCAATATATAAATGTAATTTCTATAGTAAAATCAAATAGTAGAATCAAGTGTATACAAACATCCACACCCTCACCTAAAATGTTGATACAATACTAGAGGGAGAGCGCATGCTTGCACAAAAATACAAAAATTAATGTCCATGCCCATTGATTTTGCACATATGAATTAGCACATAATGCGGCATTAGCACTCTTAAAATAGACCTTAAAAAGACGTATGATGCCATTTGTGTGAAGAACTGACTAAAATATATAAAAAGTCATTATTTACTGACATTCTTTCCTCCACCAAAGCTCTGGAAAAAAATAAAAAAATAAATAAAATGTGTGAACTATGAACAAATGATTGTCAACTGACTCAAACAGTTTTGCTTTTTGATGTGACCAATTCATTGAACAGAACTGATGTAAAAGATTGATTCATTTGTTAATTTGAAAAACTCTAGATCTGATTCAAAACTGCCAACAGTTGCACCGTTTGTCAATGCTGCACCATTACTTAATCAGTAAAATACCTTTGCAACTGAAGTAGCTAACTTGATTTAAAAACTAAGAGATGTAATTAATATAATAGCTTCACTACTTGTCATGACATTACTAGTCATCACTGAAAGTAATTCATGCAAAAAAAAATATGTTTTGATGCCACTGATGCCAAACGCCATTGATTATTTCATGTCTTCTGACCAAATGTCATTGATGTCAATAAGATGAAGAACTTTTCAGACTATCCATTACTCAAAGCAACCATATGACTTCAGAAGATTTGGAAATGATTGCATCATATGGACTACTTTTTTGGTGCTTTTTCTCTTCTTCTTCTTCTTCTTTTGGACCTTAATAGACCCAGTCCTCTTTTCTTCTATTATATAAAAAAATAAGTGGCCAAGATGTTGACCTTTTGTGTTCCACAGAAGAAAGAAAGTCATACGGATTTGAAATGAGAGTGAACAAATAAAGACAGAATTGTCGTATTTGGGTGAATTATTATTTTAAGCCAAGCAAGATTTCTTTGACAGGGAGAATAGCAACACATAAAACTCAACAGGTTTAAAAGATACAGTATCTCCAAACACTTCACACAACGGCAAGCTCTCATTAGACAGGCCTGCATGATGTGATACAGAAGATTATACGATTTACATTCACCACTAATGAACGTACAGCAGAGCTGCTGTTTTACAATCCCTCTGCATGCTGAGCTTTTTCTTGTGAAGTAAAAGCCAATGCTGAGCTAAAAATAGATTTCCTCTTGTCTGGGGTTCAAGGAGCCATGAATTCATTCTCACAGTCTCTGAAAATGCAGTGAACGGACAATTAACGAGGGAAGATTGGCTTTTTTGTGGAAATACCAAAGGTGGCTGGGTTTGGTCTTTCCAGGCGTAGGAGATTTTCAAGATTTGCTATTTAACATTCTCAGCAGCCGTGTGTAGATCATGCAAGGAGTCCACAGAATCCCCAACGGCTTCCAGCACTCACACATTAAAAAAATCTATAAATCCACGCACACTCACAGACTCTCCTGGAGACCGCATACAGATTATTTCCTAAGATAAGGGGGCATATGAACAATTTGTGACACTTGAATGTGAATCAGTTGACAGATAATGTGCATGTAATTGGTTGTTTCAAAGGCTTTGTGCTAGAAAATAGCACAGACGGGATCATTTGATGTCAGTAGAATAATAATGACAGTCTTTGCTCTTTCTGCCTAAACCACCATATGAGTGCCACCTTAAAAGTGTCAGATATATACAAATTATACAACAGTTATGGTTCTCTAATCTGATCGGACAGTCTGGGTGGACTCTTAAAGTGGTTTGAGTTTACATCTTCTGTCGCCTTCCTCGTTCATCCTTTAATGTGTGAAGGACCATGATATTTTTCTTTCTTTATTTATTTATTATTCATTTGGAGCTGTCCAAGGGTGCGTTTCATTCCGAAGGGCTATTCCCTGTACCCTAATCCCTTCAAAGGATTTGCACTCCCGAGGGATGAAAGGTGTAGGGCTAAAAAACATTGGACATTTGGAACATACTTTAACATCATCTTTCCATGCTAAAGGAGCCACTGTAACATTTACATCTATGTATTTGGCAGACACTTTTATCCAAAGCGACTTACAGTGCACTTATTACAGGGACAATCCCCCCAGAGCAACCTGGAGTTAAGTGCCTTGCTCAAGGGCCCAACAGTGACATCTTGGTGGTGCTGGGGCTTGAACCCCCGCCCTTCTGGTCAGTAACCCTGAGCCTCAACCACTGAGCCACCACTGCCCCTTCAAAGGATTCAGCACTCCAGAGGCTAAAAAACATTGGACATTCGGAACATACTTTAACGTCATCTTTCCATGCTAAAGGAGCCGCTGTAACCATCGCACAAGGCTGACGTTAATGAACAGAACTTGCACCTTATCAGTAAACTTTATACATTATTTTGCCTCTCTATTAATTGCATTCATGATGCAAACCGAAAAAAAAAGTTCTGCAAAACGTTTAAATTTTGTAAAGAATGTACGCTTCCTTATAAGGTATTTGTGTTTTATTTAATAATAATTAAAAAAATATCCAGTAAAAAAATGTACAGTATCTGTTCAATTATTAAATAAATAAAATGCCACTGTGTATACTTAAGATGGTTATTTATATCTTCAGCTTTAGTGTGTCAATGGGAAATATAAATATTAGACTCCAAAACATTTCTTTTGCAAATTGAATATAATAGAAGAAAAGGGAGGCTTGTTGGCAGATGGCATGGTCCCCACAGAGCCCCCCCCCTTCTCCAAGAAGCTTGGAACATCAAACTGCCAACAACCAAGAGAAACTGTGTCCAGGTGTACATATAGGAGTCTTGGTGCTGTTTTGAAGGCTAAGGTGGTCACACCGAATATTGATTTAGCTTTTTTTATGTTTACTGGACTTTGTATAACGTTAACTGATAAATAAATAAAAATATTTATGGCATTATTTTGCAGCGGTTAGCACTGTCGCCTCACAGCAAGAAGGTCGTGTGTTCAAACCCTGGTTGCCCCTGCCTTTCTGTGTGGAGTTTGCATGTTCTCCCCGTGTCTGCGTGGGTTCTCTCCGGGTACTCCGGCTTCCTCCCACCATCCAAAAGACATGCAGGCTAGGTTAATTGGTGTCTCCAAAAAAAATTGCCCTAGGTGTGGATGTGGATGTGGAGGTGAGTGTGAGTGTATGTCTGTCTATGTGTGGCCCTGCGATGGACTGGCGACCTGTCCAGGGTGTCCCCCGCCTTTCGCCCAATGTTAGCTGGGATAGGCTCCAGCCCCCCGTGACCCTGTACACAGGATAAGCGGTTGACGATGGATGGATGGATGGATGGCATTATTTTTAAAGACATCATCACTATGTAAAATGTTTCCAAGTGCCTAAAACTTTTGCACAGTACTATATAGTGAATTAATATTTGAGGGCCTTTCAATTATTATTTAGCATATCATGTAATTAATTTGAATAGACTTTTAAATTAATTGATAGACCTAGTCCTGATTTACAGTACATGTACATGTACATGATATCCCAATATCATGTGATATTGCTTAAATATTTGACATCACTTGGTAAATATAGAACATAAGATATCAGATAGAAGAAAAATAATAATTTATTATTAATCCTATTTGAGACTATGACCACTTTGATTTACAATCTCAATTCTCACACACCAATTTGTCTCTCTTTTCAGTTGGACCTTTGGTTTTTGAACCAGTTTCATTTATCACCAAAGTAAATATAGAAATCTCTATTGATTTTCTCCCTCTACCATAAAATCAGAATGTTTAACAGCAGTATCTTGGTGAAAGGTAGAATGGAGAGGTAAATCAAATCCATTCACTTCTTCAAGCCCTTCCCAACGTCAGCTCAAATACCCTCCTGATTTCATTCATCCATCTTTTACCTTTTAGTTGTCTTACTGCATCAGTCTTTTACACTAGTTCTCTCTCTAATCCTGCATTTCAAGCGTAAGCACTACTAATGTCCATGATCTCTAATATTTTTTCATCTAGATAGAGTTAAATGAATTTCACCACTCTCATAGATGTCCCTTTTTATTAAACTGAAATCCGGCAGTTGTGACAGTCATTGCAGTCATTTGGCTCTAGAGAAAAAGTCAAACAGGTAACAAATATGACAATAGCGGCTTTGCTCATGAGTGAGGGAGTGAGGGCATGCTAGAGAGGGGGTCATTTGAATGGGCAACATACAGTAAATTGAGTCAGCAGCCTCATACATTAAGACATGAGATGGAGAGACAGGGCCTTCCAGGCTAAAATCCCAAACTCATTTAGGTGGAGCTCACCTGCTGGGGTCTGAAAACACACTTTGAGAAGCTATGAGGTTTGAGGTATTGTACTTGAAAATAACAGCCCAATACAAACCAGCCCTGGTAACTCGCAAAGTCCTCCATTGTAGTTTTAAAAATCTCAAAAATTATTATTTTATACAAAGGGACCGAGTGCTGTTTATAGTGTGATTTCAAGTCAACTTTATTTTTTGTTTCCTGGAAATCAAACCAATGACCATGGCATTGCTAGCATTATGGCTTATGGGCTAAAGCTTTTGAATACAAACAGGGCTGGACTGGTAATCTGGCATACCGGGCATTTTCCCGGTGGGCCGACACACTTTTGGGGAGAACGGAGAGCCCCCCACTCAACAAGTTTGGGCTGGTTGCCATGTAAACTCCTGGGCTGATTTATCTTCCCAGTCCAGCCCTGAATACAAATGTATATAATATATAATAACTAATAATAATAATAATATTAAATATATAATGCAATATTTATATTTTTAATTAGAAATAAAATGTATTTAATGTTCACAATATAATATGACAAATTATATTATTTAATTATACAACTACATTATTATGAGAAATATATGCTTAAATTATGGACACCTGTGATAAAGGTCAAAGTGGAATTAAAGCATGTATTACAATATTTAATCAAAACAATCATTTTGATGTGACATAGATCTAGGGGTGGTTATTATATGATTGTTTTCTGAGTAAGTATTAATTAAAGGCTAAATAAAACCATTTACATTGTAATTACATGTTAACATACAGAAATGCTAATCATATCAGGCAAATCAGCACATATTATATATTCTGTGTGAGTAATTAGCTTCACATCAAATCGTGATTACATTTCTCCTCGTATTGAGTCCTGCCAATGCAACCTAATGACTGAATTTTCCTCACACACTGCTTGCATATAGGAGCATCAGTCAGAACTAGAATAAAGCTTTAGAGCTGGGAGCACTCAGTAGAACCCCACATGGCAGAGGACTTCATCGGCCTCTCTCACACGTAATGCACTTATGTTTTATAAAATAAAAATGACATCACCACATGCCAGCAGATACAGAGCATTAAGATAACAGAACACTCTTATTAAATGCTTGTCGTATCTTTGCTCATAATTCACATTTGAGGAAAGCATGGCAGTATCTATCAGTCTACTTATTATGTTTTATCATAGTTTTTATCAAGTTTTATAAAACTTGGGATAAACAAAGAAAACTTTCATAGTAAGTAATTTCATTTTTGGGTATTTTGAGTCAACATTAGAATTTGTTTTTTTTTTAAATAGTTGTTTTATAACATCGTAAATGGATATATGTTATTAATATATAGGTGATAGCCAGGGTTGGGAAGGTTACTTTTAAAAAGTATTCCGCTTCAGATTACAGAATGCATGCTGTAAAATGTCATTTGAAACGTATTCTGTTAGATTACGTTACTGACTTTGAGTAATCTAGGTATTTTTGATTATTTCTTCAGTACTGGCAAATTTTTTGCTTGTTTTGATTATAAACAACTAAATCAAGTAAGAAAATTTGCTTAAATGTATTTGCTTTACGGATTTTTTTATATTTTTACAGAAAAACAATATTTCAATTCTCATTAAGAATAAGATTTTTGTAGTACATCTTTGCTCTAATATCAAAGGTCTTACTAGAGAAAAAAGTTATGCTCCAATGAGCATTTTCATAGATATATTGTTTGTATCTTTCTATACAATGTTAAAGGCTAGACTGGTTATCATTTCTTGTAAAAATAACTTTAGCAAATAAAAAACATTGATAGGCATGTAATCGTGTATATATTGGATTTATGTTTCATCTGTCAAAGTGTTTCAAACTGTTTTCTTGTTAAGCTGTAGAAACATGATGTAGCTCCTCTATTAAGCTCCCAAGGGACAGGACAACTCCTCTATGACATCATATCCACCTTTTCACTCACAACAGTATGAACTTGTAGAAATGGCTTGTTCTGAGACAGTGCTTATGATTAATGGGATTAAAAATAAAGCACTGGGTGGATTTTTATCATCATAGGGTGGTTGTGTACACACACTGCCAACACACATTTATGTTCAAACACCATGTAAAAGTGAATTTAGCATAATAGGTGTTCCGCTGCTGTTCGAAATCTCCTCAGACTGCATCGTTTATATGGATAAATGTTTAAATAAATGGTTAAACTGAATAGTCTAAACATTAAATGAAACAAATAGACAGAGCATCTTTATTGTGCACATGTTTAAATAATGCAAGGAATGCCAAAACATGCTAAATAAGCAGGATCACTTGGCACTTTATGTCCTACACAATAGAGGAGGTAGAGTAGCCATGGGAAACGTTATTTTATTACAGGCCCTACATCATGCTTAAAAAGGAATAATTCACCCAAAAATGAAAATTCTCTCATCATTTACTCACCCTCATGCCATCCTGGATTTGTATAACTTTTTTTTTTCTGCAGAACACAAATAAAGATTTTTAGAAGAATATCTCAGCTCTTTTGGTCCATACAATGAAAGTGAATCAGTGCTGACATATTGAAGCTACACAAATCACATAAATCACTGTAAATATGATAGATGTGTTCAGAAACAGATCAATATTTAATTTTCATTATTAATTATTATCCTTTTTGGTGATTCTCATTATTCATGCATATTGCCACCTAATGGGTAGAGAGAAGAATTTATATAAAAAATGGACATAAATATTGATCTGTTTCTCACCCACACCTGTCAAATAAATTCTGATGTCATGGATTAAACCACTGGAGTTGTATGTATTACTTTCATGAGATTTTTGGAGCATCAACATTTTGGCACCCATTCACTTGCATTGTATGGACCTTCAGAGCTGAAATATTCTTCTAAAAAATTGTATTTGTGTTCTGAAGAAAGAAAGTCACAGACATATGGCATGAGGGTGAGTAAATGATAAGATAATTTTCACATTTGAGTGAACAATTTCTTTAAGTAGCACATGAGGGGCCACATTTTACTCCTTTTGAGTTCATGCATCTTTTAAGCCCAGAAATAGTTGTGTTCTCATTCTAATGCATGACGCACAATTTTCTGAAGATTGTGACTGGTGGAATATTCTGCTGAATTTTTGCTCTACAAATGTTGATACTTTTCTATGTTTATAAAGGCTAAGCATAATTATAAATAATTTTATCATCTCTACTTTCCTGGTAATTTATTATACCAATTAACACATTCTCTACATCAGGGGTCAGTATTATTAAAAAACTAACAATAATTTGTAAAAAGATTATTATTAAAAACATCACTGTTTCATTCTATTACATTAATACTTTTAAAGCTTAAATTATTCAGCCAAAAGTAGTGAGTGGTTTTCTCGTTTCCTTGTTATTGTTGTTTGATTAATATGGCCTTTATATGACATAGCCTACTAGACAGTGCTCAATTTGGTTAAATGTACATTTCCAGTCTGACATTTTGATGCAAATAAGCTTTTTGTTCCACTGTTTAAATTAATTTTAGACATAAACGAATGCATTTACATTAAATCCTCACCAAGACAGGCATTTGCGGAATTATAAAGTGTATTTGATCATTTAGTACAAATTAGCTTACAAACATTAGCCGCCTGTCAATCAAAAAATATGCGGCTACTGAAAAGTCAATCTTTTATATTTAATTTAGATCAACCAACAGTGGTGCTCTTGCTATCACGATTGATGTAATGAAAACCCATGTTCTAGATGTAGAATATAGGCTAAATATAGAAAACTACTAACATTTTTTATCGTGGACATCTCTCTTTTTTCCGATAAAAATCTAGATAATTTTATTGCCCAGCCCTTATGATTATATTACATTAATCTCACACAGTAGCCCAATAATCTCAGTGATAGACACGTTATAGACACACAGAATCGAATAAACATGAATATGAAATTTACCTTGATATGTTTCTTCAAATTAGAGGCAGGATTAATGCTGATATATGGCTTGAGCAAGTTAAACTCACATGACACGATGAAACAATTAGCCTTTTTCACTGCGAAAATCCCTTTCAGGTACGGCCGGTTATGTTCAGCTGTAAACTGTGCTTGAGGCATTCTCCACAGTTGACACCAGATCTGCAGCTGCCGTTCAAGTTTTTTACATGTGATTTGATTTGATGAGAGTCATGAGACTCTCCCTAGCCAATCATGTTGATAGATAAAATTTAAATCAGGACAGGGAAGTTGCGACAGGACAGTGGGAAAATAGCGCAGTAAAAGTAGAGTTACAGCACTCAAAATTAAAAGTATAGAATTTGTAAACTACTTGAAAAAGTACAATTCTTGGGAAAAAGTAGTTAATTACAGTAATGTGAGTATTTGTAATTCGTTACTTTACATCTCGTAAATGCATAAAATACTTTTTAAGCATGTATTAAGGTGAAGTACGCTGAAACATATGGGTAGGCCAATGAACTGTTTGTATTTTAATTTAACATTATCCTCTTCCATATTTAATTTTATTTATTTTATAATAAAAAAGTTTGGTAAAAACTTTTTTAGCAATAAGTGTTGATCCAAGAAATAGTCTGCAATTTTTCAGCGATCAAAGCAATAGTCTGCAATTTATCTGAATCATCATAGTAAAAGAATGAATAGTGGATGTTAAATTCTCTAATTGATTTCCATTTGATTTGATATGATGCATCCGTAACACATTATAATGGGTTTTTAAAGTAAAAAAGGGTGACCGTTTATTCAGCATACTTAAGTAAGCTTTGTACAGAAAGTATCAACTTATTTGAATGTATATTGTTTGAGAGAACCAAAGTTATTTTGTAGCCAAGTAATTTCACTCGGTGGCCATCTTTTGAACGCTTCCCAGGCAGACTGGGCAGCTATTAAAGTAATGCGCATGCATGTTCTCAAGTTGATTGACAGGAGATTTATTTAATTGATTGGCTTGTTTACTTGTAAGACAGGACTTCCTTCTCTACATCCATTTTTGTGCATTCCGATTTATAAAATTAATTTCAATAGAAGTGGATAAAATAGTATCTGCTAAACTGTCTCAGTATAAACTTAATGTCTAAACATTACAGACATGTTATAGCACTGGAATGCAGTTACCTTATAAATCTGGCTCCAATAATTTCAAAATGAAGTGTTAGCATGACAAAGTAAGTGTGTATCTTTCTTAGTCATCTTCTTGTCCTTCTAGAAAATGAGTATTGTTAATATAAATTGAAAATAAATTATGTTATCCCTCTTTTTGCAACAATGAAATATAAATGTTTGAAAATGTTGTTTTAAAAATGGTTCACCCCTCATATGATGTGGAAAACAATAATAAAAAAAAAGAATATTCATTATAGCACTATAACACACATATAGACACGAATGAACAATTTTAGAGGGGTTTTGTTCCTTTGCATATAAAATTTGTTTTATGTTATGGTTAACATTTTCATGGAACTGCCCATATACAATTTGAAGAGATGGAACGGGATATTCATTCAAATTGAATGTAGTTGTGCAAGTGTATGCAACTATTATTATTATTTTTTTTTTTTTTAGGGTGAACCAAGTTCAGCCACCGCAATCTCTGTATAAATCACATGACACAATATCACCTTTTTAATATAACAATTATATTTACAACTGTTTGTCAATAAATGTGCATCATTATGATTGCATTTGGCTACATTTTATGAGGTGTAGTGTGTGTATGTGTGTGTGTGTGTGTGTGTGTGTGTGTGTGTGTGTGTGTGTGTGTGTGTGTGTGTGTGTGTGTGATATCTTCAGGCGGTTTTGCAATCTTGACACCTTTTTTGTGCAGGCATTTTGCATATGCATATGAGTTGTTTATTACATCATCAACTGAATATTTGTTTTTAGCTGCATATGTGATGGCACGCTGTGAGAACAATAGCTCTGACCTAAACAGTGTATAGTTTAAGTGAAACAGTATTTCTAAAGCTGTCTGAATTTACACAGGTAGATCCTTTTTTGTAGAGTAAAGATCATTTTCATACACAGCCAAAAATTGCTGCAGATTTTGTATTTCAATGCAGGCTCCTGCTTACGTGATACACACACACACACACACACACACACACACACACACACACACACACACACACACACACACACAAACACACTGATTTGTGGGCCTGCTAGGTGGGTACTGGCCCTGTGCCAGCAATGCAGTCTTATTTCAGCCAGGCTGACTACTTCCTTTGCTACAGTTAGTGTGATCATTGGCTGCAGGTGCTCTCTACAGGGGAACAGGCAGGGACTGTGGATGGGAGAGCTGTAGATTTGACTGTGGCAATGAGATGTCTGTCACTGTTTCTCTCTGGTAGATATTGTAAGTGCAGTGTCTTCGAAACAAAAAGGAAAGACTTTGTCAGTATTTCTAAATATATATGTTCACCGGTGTGGAGAATGAGTTTGAATTTACCGTTAATTCTCTGAGAGCTGAGTGACAGGCTTCTGCAGATGATTGTGAGTTTGACAACGGAGTGAAGCAAGAGGTGAGAGTATTAAAAAGTTGGGAAAATTTCCACTTCATGCAAATGAAAAAAACTGCCACATAACAGCAAACCAATCCCAAGGCCGTTCAGATCAAATATGTTTTGCTAAATCACTCGTGTTAATTGAATTAATCAGTGAAATATATGGGAGAGGCTAATCACATAAGGTTATACAGATCGAATGCATTATTGCATAAAGAAGCTTGACTCTGTGCAGAATGCCGATGTTTTGAGATGTATACTTCAAATAATTTTTAAAGCAATGTGCTTCTAGTGAAATCAAAGAAAGGATGAGTGTGACATCATTTTGTAAAATAATTTGGCAAAATAGAAGACATTTTTTAGTTTGTTGCGGTGATTCGAGAAGGAATTTGTCAGGGCAACTTTGCACCATCTGTTGAACATCTTCATACTGCCAGTTGTCCACATAATTAGTAGGTGTGATCCAGTGCTCCACCTGCTTTGATGGTTTATTTCTTATTTTTATGTTGCCTGTTTCATTCACACTTGTGCCCAATGTGAGATATGACTTTAATCATTATTCTTTTGTCTGTATTCTGCCCTTTGACACATCTCTGTCACTCATTTATACACTCATCTTTGCAGTAGTATCAGTGAAATCATAACTAATAATTACAACAGAGTGTAAACGGTGCATTTTATGGCCACGTATAGTTTGTTAGCATTAGCACCATGAATGCTGACTCTAAACATGACAAATTACACAATACCCACTTCAAATATATTACTTTATTAGCAACAGCATACATATTGCTCAACTGTTTTACCTTTCTAGCACAGAGCAAAGAACGTTGAAGAAATTTACCGTGAGTGTCCAGGAACCTTTTTAAAGGAATATGTGACAGGGTGGAGGGTGGTGCCGGGTCGTGATTATACACACCCGGTCCCTTATCAGGCTAATTAAGCCTCTGAGAGGGATAAAGGCCGACTGGGGAAGGTGGTGCAACGAAAGAGATCGTTTACGGTCAGCTGACTGTCATGTGTGTTTGTGTCATTTGTTTGAGTTTTCCATTAAACTATTATTTATATTGTCAAGCCGGTTCTTGCCTCCTCCTTTCCATTGAACTCCTTTACAGAATATTACAGGTTCAATACAACTTAAGCTCAATCGACAGTGTTTGTGGCATAATATTAATTACCACAAAAAATATTTTTGACATGTATAAATATAAAAATTATAATGGAAGTGAATGGAGGCTAAGTTTTAACAATTAAAATATCTAATGTTTCAAAAGTATGGCCACAAGACATAAACAATATGCTTGTTAACATGATGTTAGTGTGATAAAATCACTTACTAACCTTTTCTGTGTGAAGTAATAACCAATTTTACTACTTATTTGCCATGACGATGTAATGTCAACAACCCCTTAAACCCTAAAATAAATAAAAGACAATTTAACAACTTCACATCTCAAATATTACATGGGTTTTAATACATTTACATTTATGCATTTGGCAGACGCTTTTATCCAAAGCAACTTACAGTGCACTTATTACAGGGACAATCCCCCCAGAGCAACCTAGAGTTAAGTGTCTTGCTCAAGGACACAATGGTGGTGGGTGTGGGGCTCAAACTAGCATCCATCTGATTACCAGTTATGTGCTTAGACCACTACACCACCACCACTCTGAGTGGTGTTAATAAAGAATTAATGTGAGTGCTTTTATAAAATTATAAGCTTCACATTTCTGCCTTTAAACCCTCCAAAAATTTAACCACTTTACTTCCATTGTAAGTTTCCTTCTGTACCAGTGGAAACGCAGTGTAGTGTTTACTTATTTGTATAGATGAAAGTAAAATCACATTTTACCACCACCTTTTCAACCACTTGCGCGTCCGTGTACATGCACACACAGGCTCCTGCTTACCTTATAGGCAGCACACACACACACACACACACACACACACACACACACACACACACACACACACACACACACACACACACACACACACACACACACACACACACACACACACACACACACACACACATGGCTAGTTTCAAAATAAGAAAGAGGGAACAGGTTGTTCGGCGCAACAGACTGACACCCTACATGCTGTAGCCTTGACAACACAGCTAACTTTACAGGTGCTCAGATTTGGCAGTGTGACCTCTAACCCTTCATCAAAACCACTCACACACACACACACACACACACACACACACACAAATGACAAATGGGAAATATAATTGTGCTTGTCAAACAACTAAAAATAACTGACTTAGTGAAGAACAATTCTAGTAGGGATCATGGATTGCTAGATAGCTGGTGCTTTAATTGCTGCTGTCACACTGAAAATTAGCATAGTGAATATTTAATGCTAAAATTGTCAGTTACAGTACTGATGAATGG
Source organism: Xyrauchen texanus (assembly GCF_025860055.1). Taxonomy (NCBI): domain Eukaryota; kingdom Metazoa; phylum Chordata; class Actinopteri; order Cypriniformes; family Catostomidae; genus Xyrauchen; species Xyrauchen texanus. The sequence continues at coordinate 32,966,692 of NC_068304.1, read as the reverse complement.
AATTATCATTGGTTAGAGTGAAATTGTTGCCTACCTTCTGTCTCAGCCGTTTGACAGAATGATACCCTGCTGTCAACCTTTTTTTTCTAAACACATAAGTCTCCCCAGATTCATATCAAAGACATGTTGTCTTTAAAAGCCTGTGAGTGTTTTTTACATTCACATTTCTTTACATTGTATAATGTTCTTTACATTGTATAATCTTCTTGTATAAAAGTGCTATTTATATTACAAAAAAGGCAGTTAATTGCATTTTCTCTTCTGCATTGTAAGGGCTGAGCCCAAATGTAGTGTAAAGTATGTTGGCATCATGGTGCAGAATATATAACAGGTCTTTTCTGGAGATGCACTAAACATTGTCAAGTACACACAGGCAAAAATACAGACAAATTCAGCATTTCAATGAAAAAAGTCTTACATTTTCTATATGGTTCATTATTCCAAATAAGCTCAAAACTGTAGTCACAATAAAAAGTACCATTAAAAGGTCATGAAACACAAAAAAAAATTCACACCTCAGACTGAGAAATGAGTCTCGAAATGGATGGTAAAATATGTAAATATCTGGGCTGTTACTGTATGCGGAAAGAGGGAAAATGAGGGGATCGAGATCTACAAACACACACACACACACACACAACAGAGATGGCTGTTGAACCTCACATTATGAGTGGAGATGAAAACAAAAGAGTATGGGGCTGTAAATTAATCGTGGGACAAAAGTGTGAAGACTTAAGGCGACAGAACCATTTGGAAATTTGCAAAAAGATTTGGATATTTTGTTCAAACTATTGAAAATGAAGTGAGAACAGCATTCAGAGCAGACATTACCATCAAACCCAGCACTGCTATAAGACTTTATAATAATTCAGAGATATATATAACAATGAATGTCTTGGATTTAATACAAGTTAAAATCTATTGACAGTGTTTGTGGCATAATGCTGATTGCCAGAGAACGTAATTTAGACTCATCCCTCTTCTTCTAAAGAAACAAATGCAGTAAGTAAGGTAAACAAAACGGGTCCAACACACTGTAAAATATACACACTGTGACAGGGCGGAGGGCGGGGCCAGGTCGTGATTCTACACACCCGGCTCCTTATCAGGCTAATCAAGCCTCAGAGAGGGATAAAGGCAGACTGGAGACTGCAGTGGGACAGAGAGAGTGATTAACAGGCAGCTGTCCTACACCTGTGTGTGTTTGTCTTTTTGTTTAGTTCTACATTAAAATATTATTTATATTGTCAAGCAGGTTCTCGCCTCCTCCTTTCCATTAATACCTTTACACTGGTGCTGAAATCTGGGAAGGAGGAGGGATACACCGTAGTGGAGTTCTCGTCGCTACCATTCACCCCAACTGAGCAGCTGCGGCCATCTGCCGTGGGACGGAGGAGCCCGGCTGCTTGGAAGTGGAGAATTGGCCGCCGACCGCGAGGGGAGAAGGGGCTCCTAGCCGACCGCCTGGAGTGGTCAGGGCTGCTGCCAGGGACGGGGGGAGACCCCTATCAGCTGCTAAACATGGCGGGGTTAAGAGAGGACCACCGACCGAGAGTGGGGAGGGGCTCCCAGCCAGCCGCCTGGCATGGGAGAACCGCTGCCAGCGGTGGGGGAAGACCCCTTCTGTTCCCTGAGAACACGGCGGGGCGTTCCGTCCACCAGGGGCAGGAGGACTGCCTCCGATCCACCCGGGGAGGCGCGGTTGTCATCCGTTAGAGGGTGGAGGAGTAGTGGAGAATATGTGAAGAACCGGCAAATAATATATTTTTTTTTCTCTCTCTCTCTCTCTCTCTCTCTCTCTCTCTCTCTCTCTCTCTCTCTCTCTCTCTCTCTCATTGTTTCCCTCCCCCTGTCCCCTACCAGATTCAGATAGATGCACGATTAAATGCCGCATGAAGCTAAAAGTGGTTAGGTATGTGAAATTTAGTAATAATTCATATAAAGTGCATAAAGTAATGTTTGTTAAATGTATCATGCATTTTTGTATAAATGCTTTGGTTTATTAAAAGTGTTCAGTTAAAGTGCTTGAGTCGAGTTAAAAATCTATTTTGTAGATAGGATTTTATTTTATTTCTCAGTGGTGTTTTGTAACTGGTATCCTAATTTGATTTATATTTCATTTTGTATTGTATAGGGAATTAAAAGTTATTGTTATTCAGTTTATTTATTATAATTTTACGTTTTATTTTTGTAACAATTCAAGAAAGATACACCCGTATTTTGTTTAATGCACTTCATTTTTTATTAGAGCTTCCATAGACTGCTGATTTTTCTTTAAAACACTAGTCAGAAAATAAATCTCAAGAAATAGAGAGTTTGGTGTATGTTGGTTGACATGACTTTGACAAGCTTTTGTTTTTCATTACTGTCTTATTTTTGAACAAGCCATTGTGTTACCCTGTTTATGATCAGACGCACGGTGGGAAGACACGATCCACGCCATCTAAACAGAACAGCCTCCACAAATGCACCTGGAAAACACTGCTGCTTAATGCTTGAAGCGTAACAGCGGCCGGCCAACAAACATGCTCACTTCAGTTCAGTTATGGACTGTGGTCCATTCTGATGTGTAATTTTAATCTTATCATGTTCATTATCCGACACACAGAGAAGAAGCGATGGAATCAGTGCTCATAATAGTCCTCCCTCACAAACAGCATGTTTTAGAGCACGACTAGTACAACAGCAGCCCAGAAATGCCCGCGCTGGTCCGGTGACGGACTTCAGTACGTTTTGAGGAGTGATTTTGATCTGACCATGGTGTTTAATGTAAACGTCCGCGCAGTTGAAGTCTCACATGAGCGGAACAGCTGTTATGTCCGTGAGTTTGATTTCTCTGCTGTAATGCCAGCTCATGCATGAGGCAGCGTTGTGATTGGATGGAAGCATTCCTGCTCATGAATGACAAAACTCTTAAAATCTAGTGAAGTAAATGTGTGCTGCCCTACCAAGTAGGACGAGTTTACGCATTTACCTCATTATTGTGACATTGCTTCAACTTTCGTTTTGAAACCGGAAGAACAAAACACATATGCTCGCACAAACACATATGCTCGCACACATACACTTGCACACACACACATACGATCGCACATACACCTATGCTCGTACACATTCACACACATATGCTCGCACACACTCATATGCTCGCACACACACATACACTCGCACACACACATACAATCGCAAACACACAACATTGTTTTACTTCTATGCCGAAAAGCAACGCATCCTCCGTTTCTAGTTCTAACATGACGTTTTCGAATTAGCAACGAATGATTGAGCTGTATAAGAGCTAGATACACTTGATCAATACAACAGTATCTATATTATCTGAAATATCTGTGGGAAACACCCTTGCGCCACCCCCCTTCACGGTTCCCCCTTTCACCCTGGGTCCCTGGGCGGCTGCCCACCCTGCACTGCCTGTAGTTAAGCCACTTACTGTAATATTGGAGAGAAATGAGAGGAAAGAATAAAGTATAAAATTAAATGAAAGGAAGAGACTGTGTTTAGCTGAGTGTTATATTTTCCCTCACTGACTTCCTGATACTAACTCCTCCAGCCTGCCCAGAGAAGGATAAAATCACACTCCTGCATTACCACTGCAATGTCAATGAGGACTATATATCACTTGCTGTATGAATGGATTTTTTATTTTTTTTTGCATAGGTCTTGCAAGATGCTATTTAAAGGCAGAGCAGCAGCATTCATTGGCTTTGCAAACCTCAGCCCAATTCAAGCACATAAAGCAAAAGTCTTAAAATAGCTTCAGACAAGAGGCACCTTTACAACTTCAGGCTTTGTTTTTTCACACACACACACACACACACACACACACACACACACACACACACACACACACACACACACACACACACACACACACACACACATGTTGTGTTTCCATGTTTTATGGGGACTTTCCATAGACATAATGGTTTTTATACTGTACAAACTTTATATTCTATCCCTTAATCCTAACCCTACCCCTAAACCTAACCCTCACAGAAAACTTTCTGCATTTTTACATTTTCAAAAAACATAATTTAGTATGATTTATAAGATGTTTTCCTCATGGGGACCGACAAAATGTCCCCACAAGGTCAAAAATTTCGGGTTTTACTATCCTTACTGGGACATTTGGTCCCCACAAAGTGATAAATACACGCTCACACATACACACACACACACACACACACACACACACACACACACACATACATCAGCACCGTTTGTACTTACTTTTGCTCAAACTTGAGGTAAGGGATTAAAACAAACCCCTAGCCAAACCCTTAGACTTCGGTTTGTAGAAGTCACTCTGGGATTGTTATTTTATTTTATTTATTTTTTAATTTAGTTTCAATATTTTTAGTTCCACCAAGGTTAATGGGTTAACTGATATAATTTAAATTAGTTTAACTTGGGGCCATTCAATTTCATAGGGCCATATAATGTAATGTTTAAGCAAGGTGGATTGTAAAGTCCTTTATATACTGTGCATAAAATATACTATAACTAAAATAAATTTGAGGTCATTTTAATTTTATGCGACTTAGTATATTTACAACTTTTGAGTCACTTTGAGTCAAGCCCGCACTGAAAAAAATTAAAACAATTAAAAGCATAGTTTGCCCAAAAATCTAAATTCTGTCATAATTTAGTCGCCTTAAAGTTGTTCTGAACCAACATGACATTTTTTCTTATGCACTTTTCAAGCACTTCAAAGCTTAAAAAGCTCCCAAATATATAATAAATGTTGTTATGGAGCTTGTGTGTCATACTCCAAGTCTTCTGAAGACATTATTTTGATGAGAAACCCGAAATTGCAGTCTTTTTTACATGAAAAATTACATATGGGTTTGAAAAAAACACAAGGGTAAATGATGACGTAATTTTCATTTTATGATGAACTAATCCTTTGGCATCTAAATAACGAGTTTGAATCAAGTCAAAGAAATAAAAATATAAAAATTACTGAATCAACCTGAATACATTGATACACCAACAAAACTAATGTTTAAGGTTTATATCAGGTAGAATTAGCTCTTTTTTAAGTATAGGTAGGGGTGGGAGATTCAGCTATAGACAGTCCCTAACTGGCTTTCTCACTGGCAGTAGTCTGAAAAAATTAACAATGTGAAAGCTGTTTTGTGGACCGGAAGCGGACCATGGTATATAACCCAAGACTACCTGGAGCAGGTGGTCTGAGTTTGGTTGCAATGGAACTGTAGTGCAATTTGCACAAGTAAGAAAACAATCTCTACTTGGGTCTGCAATTGTTCAAGTAAACTATAGTAAAATAAATTGCACATGCTTTTTTGCAGATTTAATCATGACGACAACATCAACTGCAAAAAAATACTCACAGATGAGATGTGCACTAAGAGTGACATAGGAACATGAGCAGTGCTGAAAATGCAATGCTCACAACCAGCTGTCTTCTCAAAAAGAACCATTTGTGAGCATCCGATATAGTCCCCTTCTCCAATACATATATGTCTGTTGAATTATGATATGTGACGCATAGAGGCACAAGTGTCGTTCACTCTGGTGTGCATCATGACACCAGCTTAATAAAAAAACAGACACATATAGTGACCCACATTGTGTTTTCCATCATGTGTACGTTTGTGATGCACCGGGGTTTGACAGAATCATCTGTGAGTCTGCGGAGGGCACCAGGAACAATCGCATTCGGATTGAGACACAAAGGAATAGACCTAGAAAATGAGAGAAAGAGGGAGTTTTGCCCTACTTGAATGTGGCACCACTAGGTGAGTGCACACATGGTAAATGGTCTGCACTATAACGCCTTTTTTACCTTAGAGGTTACCAAAGCGCTTTACACTGTGTCTCATTCACCCATTCGCACACACATTCACACACCAATGGTGGCAGAGCTGCCATGCAAGGGGCTATCATGTGGGCCGGGAATCGAACCGCAAACCCTCCAATTACTGGCCAACACGCTCTACCACCTGAGCCACAGCTGCCCCACATGGCAACATGTGGGGAGGGACTGGGCAGGAACAAGCACAGGCCAACTTGTTGCCCTCCCTGACCTCCCTTTCTTCTGCCTCCAGCACTTCCACTAATATTAGTAAATAAACAAAGCTCACGGGCAGAGCAAACACTCCCTAGACTAACTCATGCCTGGGGCTTGACTCACACAGCCAGTGTCTCCTGCTTTTAACAAGGCCTCTGCTGAATCTCCTCACACCATAATAAGCAAAGAAGGACTGCAGAAAAAGTGTTCAGGCAGAGAGGAACTGAGGGAAAGAGAGCTCATACATTTAAGTCTGAGAAAATGAATGATTATACCAAGAATGTATAACCAAATCTGATACGTCCGATGACACAATGCACAAGCCAGTGGTATTATTGGGTATTTCTTCAACTACATGTACTTTTATGTACCAGGGGTTGATTAGGTCACATCAAAACTGTCTTGTGTAGTATTTACCATGTCATTAAACATTTTTTTAATTACCACAGCTGCGAGGGGGTTTCTGTTACAGATGCTGAGACAGTGACAGTAAATCTGGCATCTTCTCCCATTTTACTATTTCAATCCACCGATCTCATGTATATATATATATATATGAGAGAGAGAGAGAGAGAGAGAGAGAGAGAGAGATTATTTATTTTATGTTGTTGAATTGAATGGGTTGTTTCAAATGTGGTATGTTTTATCATGTCGAGTTGGAAGGAGCTGTTTATGTAAATGTGATTATAGACCACAACATGTTTTTTATTGTTTTGTGTTTTATGTTACTTTTATTTTCAGCTTTCAAACCCTATAAGTGTTACCAAAAAATTCAAACAAAAAATATTTTAAGCTTAATTCATGCTAGTCAATTCACTATTTAAATATATATATATATATATATATATATATATATATATATATTATATATATATATATATAAAAAAATTAAACAATGATAGCAAGGTGTTTGCTACTTAAATATAAGGGTTAATAGATAGATAGATACATGTATAATCACTATTATACAGTGTTGAAGAATGTAATTTGTTGTATTAGACAAGACCACCTTATGAACAGGCTAGTATAAACAGAAAATGTCAAAAGATTTTTTAAGAAAATATTTGAGAACTTCTCAAGAATTATTTCAATAATTGCACTTAACCCTCCTATTACCTTTGGGGTCAATTTGACCCCATTCAATGTGTTATGTCTCTAAATACATGACTGATATATATATTTTTTATATATATAAATTCTTATTTAATTACTTTCCTAATTTAATGGGAAGAACTGTGTAAAGATAAAAAATAACATGATGATGTGTTTTCAGTGTCCTGTACACAATTTGTAGCATCAGTGTTATCAGGTTATCAAGCTGTTTTAGCTATTCTAAACATATAAGAATTATCACAATTTTACACACATTTGTTTTGGTTGTTATGGATGATATTGAGGTCACTATAACATGCAATTTTATAATCTTCTAAAAGCTTCCCTCTACTTTACGGCCATAACATAACATAACCATACCTGTAGTATTGCGAGAACCATTGATAGTTTACCCAATGTAGGGGAGGACCAAACATATAAAAGCTTGCACAGCAGCCTTCTAAACCATTTAAAAGGCTGCTGTTGGTGCTCTTTGGGTATTCTCTTTATGCTCTCTCTCAATTGAAAATCACCTTAAGCAAAGTTTTTCTGTCAATGAGGTTTTGTCACAGTTCTTTGACAGTGAAAGTGACATAGAGGAGAATGTGTCTGAGACAGAGGATAATGTAAAGCCATTAAAACACCAAAAATATCTTTCTTTCCCATTTTAGTTCAATCAGTGAGATATTCTGGTGATTTGTATTTTTTTCCATAGCTGCACAATAGGTATTCTGGATGCACATTTATTTATTTTACAAAGAAATTAATAAAAAAAACAGTCGTCCGGGTCAACATGACCAGAACACAATATAAGGGTTAAAGCAGAATGTTTGTTTGAATTATAAAAGTGGATTTCCGTCAGTAAATATAATGTTTTTAATTAATAATGTGGTTTCTGTACTCATTCATTAGACTTGCAGATGACTCTGAGGGAGAAATTGCTAAAAAAAAATACCTGAATTGATTCCATATTTGGTTCCTAAGCTCAGATATATTTCCATCACATGGGGTTTAAAATATTAGATTGTTAAAGAAACAAGGCTTTTCCTCCCTCTGTAGGAGACATAATGCTCTGTGAACTGAAAGTGAGTGTGAAATTCAATAGAACAAAATCGTATGTAGATTTATATGAACATAAGACTCCCTCAAATTGAATGGTCAAAGAGAGTTGATATTTCAATAAAACTAAGAGACAAGAGGAAACAATGAAATAGCATGTGCAACATCATATCCAAGTTTCTGTAGTCTGTATATAGTGAAAAAGGACAGAGGACAACATGTCTAAGTCACGCACCAAGAATTAATAGCATGAATTCATCCCTAAGAGTGTGGGAAGTTATTAAATCAGAATTCGGTTTCTCTCAACTTTTTTTCTTCAAGCTTTTTATCTCTTAATTTTCAATGTCCAAGTTCTCTCAGTCACCTACTCTTTATACGTTGTCCTCCTCAAATACCCAGAGCGTCTAATCTCACGCATACCATGTGGACAGAATCACTCTGAAAATCCACAGAATGGTCCCATAATCCCATAGGATCATTAATTGGATTTTTTTTTTTTGGTAATCGGTTTCTGGTTTAGATTACTTTTTGATGAAAATGCCAACTTTTGTGTTGAGGAAGTGAACCGGAGGAAGTGAGAGGTCAATAAAGAATGTAATATATCTCTAAATCTCTCTCATTGGAGTGTGTCTCATGCAATGAAACCATGATTCCGCATTCAATAAAGCATGCATACCCCAGATATATTCATATCACATAATATACAGTCTACTTCATCTAAATATCTTCCTGAAGATAGAAAGTCATACGAATTTGAGATGGCATAAGGTGAATATATGATGATAAAATGAAAAATGTTTAGGGGAACTATTTCTTTAACAGTTTTGCATGCATTATGAACTTATATGAACTTACAATAAGCAATGATATATATAAATTAAAAATAACAATGATTAATAAACGCTGTATAATATTATTGTTCATTGTTACTTCATTGTAGCATAGACACATAGAACCTTATTGTAAGTGTTACCAGCATGCTAGTTTTACTCAATTATACAAACTGTTAATATACACCCTATACACTTTGTGTGTCTTATGTGTTCTTACCCAGAACCCCATCTTTTTGAAAACACAGCAGCCTCCCTGTCACTTGGTTACCATGACAGCTTATTCTCTTAGGCCATATTCCTTTAATTAGGGAGAGAACCTAGAGAGGCCGTAAACCATCTCCTTCTGCATATCTTAAGCACATCAAGGGGAATGGCTCAGGGGACCATGTGATTATCTCTGGATGCTATCTAATTGCACATGATTATATTTTTTGCATAATGGCTGTCTTATTCATTGACCTAGAATCAAAGGTGCTAACATTAAAGTGAAGAACCAAGTTATTTCTCAAAGCTGATAGAGAAATCAGACTCTGTTGAGGAAGAATGAAAAAAAAAAAAGAAAAGAAAAGATAAAAGGGACAGTTTTAAGTATGCAATTATGTAAATACTTTCTCAGTTACATTAAGTAAGCCATTGGTTTGCCTTCCCCAAAAGTGTAAACAATGTGACCTCTGACACTACATCAAACAATGATTTTCATAGTCTGCTCGACCCAACATATCACTTTATAGCTTAACCAATGGTGTGAGTTTGAGGCATGGCTACCTAAAATGAGCAGAAAAATAGCACATACTGTGTGTTACAGAGGAAAATACATTACGGGGCTAAAGGCTTCTATGGTTAAAAGGCGGCCAAAAGTTTGGAATAATGTACAAATTTTGCATTTTTTATCAAATCTAGACAAGCCCCATTTCCAGCAGCCATCACTCCAATACCTTATCCTTGAGCAATTATGCTAAATTGCTAATTTGGTACTAAACATATCACTTACCATTATATAAAACACTGCTGAAAGCTATTTGGTTTGTTAAATGAAGCTTAACATTTTCTTTGTGTTTGTTTTTCAGTTGCCACAGTATGCAATAGAATGGCATGTCTAAGAGTTACATTTTAGGTAAAAAAAAACTGCAAAAAATAAACAGCTTTCTCTAGAAACTCGTCATTCAATCATTGTTTTGAAGAATTAATGCTATACAATGCTTGACATTTCATATCACATTTCAAGATTTCATACAAAGGTGTACACTACAGTCTTCAAAGACAAAGGGCAACTGGCTCTAACAAGGACAGAAAGAAATGTGGAAGGTCAGATGTACAACTAAACAAGAAGATAAGTACACAATAGTCTCTAGTTTCTCTCTAGAGAAATAAATGACTCACATGTCTTCAGCTGACAGCTTCTTTGAATTCTACCCGCTAAACACTAGTTTCATGTACAACAGTAAAGAGAAGATTCAGGGGTGCAGGCCTTATGGGAAGAATTGTGAAGAAAAAGCTACTATTGAAGAGTGGGCAAAGAAACACAGACATTGGACAACAGATCATTGGAAAAGAGTGTAATGGATCTTAACCCCATTGAGCTTTTGTGGAATCAGCTAGACTGTAAGGTGTGTGAGAAGTGCCCGACAAGACAGCCACATCTATGGCAAGCGCTACAGGAAGTGTGGGGTGAAATGTCACCTGAGTATCTGGACAAACTGACAGCCAAGGATCTGCAAAGCTGTCAATGCTTTATGTGAAGTGTTTTTTTTGTTGTGAACTCTTTGAAGTAGTGTCAAATCATGTTCTGAACATTTTTTATTTATTTTTTTCAATTAAATACTAAATTTTCCAGTTATTAATGTCCTGACCAGTGGCGAATTCTCAGGGCCAGCAAAGCCTTCGATGTATTTTTAATCGCATTCCACTCTTAATTAATCTACAAACAAATAAATAAAACTAAAAGTTTATCCAGTCAGAATGTATCCTTGATGCTTACAAGCGAAGCATGACAACTGTTTGACAAATCGCATGCCCGAAGCCGAACTCGTTAGCCAAAGCAGTGGGTGAGTCTGATCTCCACCCTCCACGACGCACGGCTGGCCCTGACTGTACATTGTGATCAGTTGAATGCCATTTGGGTGAATAAAACAACCAATTTAATTTCAAACCTTTGGCCCTCTGTGTTTATATATATATTTTTTTATATTATATATAAACACAGAGGGCCAAAGAATAAATAATATATATATTTATTTATATATTAAAAAATACTGTAGTATTTGGGGTTAAAAGCCCTTCTGTTGCAGGGGCTAAAGGCCCATATAAAACACATTGTTTTTCTAAAGTGGATTGAATAGTTTGTTGTTAAAAAAGTGCAAAGTGGGCTCACATTGACTGATCAATTTGTTTGTAGAATACTTTAGAAGTTATGAAATGTCAAATGATGCACCCTTTTCTAGCAATATTTGGAACACTTTATTTTACAGTGTCCTTGTTACAGTGTAATTACACAAGTGATTACTGATTATTACTAATGAACTTACAACATTAAATGTACTTACTACATGTTTAGGTTTAGGGTTAGTTGCTTGTAATTATGCATAATTGATTGTTATTACTATAGCCAATACATGTAATATGTGTAACAAGGTAACTGTAAAATAAAGTGTTTGAATTTGTTACTCAAAAAAGCATCTTGCTGTCTCAACTGTATTTGCATAGCAGTAAGCTATAAACCTCCTGGGGGACTTTTACTCCCAGTGAGAGCCCAAGGTTTGGTGTAAAAGGTGCCCTCACTACCTTTTTAAAAAAAATAAAAAAATGTTTGAAATGTATTCAATACAACATTCTGTTGTTGTTTATTTTCACACAAATTATGTTGCTCCGTCAATGTTCAATAAAATTAATGTTTTTTCTTGAATCTTGATACACTTTGTGACCAGATAAAAACATTTTTTCCTTAAGGTGTGCCTTTATCCCCATTGTACCTTTCACCATCAACAGATAATAGACCCAACATGTTAATCTTGCCATAAGATACAGAGACAGAGCATGGTATAAAACTAGAGTGAACATTTACACAGTAAAGGATTTTGAGGGAATACACCAACAAGATCCTTCTGGACAGGTGGGCTCAATCAAAAAAACGCAAGTGAATTCTTAAGACACTCAGAATATGTATCTTTACACTTACTACCTGAAGCATGGGAATACATTTTTCTCACTTAATTATCTTCATAGAACTCTTGCACTTTCATACAGTTCACTGGTGAAGTGAGTTGTTGGCAGAGGCTTCTGCGGGGTCTTAATGCCGTTGAGTCATGTTACGACCAGTTACATTTCCCTCACACGGCAATCAAACTCTTAAGATATATTGTATACTTTACAAATTTGTATAACTAAAAAAAACATAGTTATAAACTTCTAAAAAGACAACCTTATTTACTCTATACTGGGATATCTAAATTGCCATGTTACTCTATGTAGTGGCCGTGTTAACCACCACACAATTGCGTGGGGCCCTGGACATCGGTGAGAAAGCTGAGCAAAACGTTTTTAGCCATCTCGGATCGGTTCACGTGCATTTGGAAGGCAAAGTGCTGTAGGTGCACCCATTTGAGCAATTCCAAACATTCCTCTTGGCTCTCCATAGCTGTGTAAAACAATTACATGACAGCATAAAGATCTGTATTTTGTAACTTTTAAAGGTGAACCTATTCCTGATATTGCCTTTTAGAAATTACTGAACAGCAAACCCCTTTCCAGAATGTTTTCTTTGCTTCAGAGTGACAAATTCTTGAGGGAAGATGTGGTGGTCTTAAGCATGGAACATCCAAATGGGACTCCTCACGGTGTGAGTTTGAGCCAGTGCTATTCCAGGCCTGCTCCTCTGAAGAGTGCAGGAATGACCTACATATACATGATAATCCTTTCATTCACCTCCTCCTCAATCTCCTCTATCCCTCTATTCTTCAGGGTCTGTGAGGAGCACAGAGGGCACGCATCCCCAGCTCCAATGCAGAGGGCAGATAAACGTGAATAACCCACCACTCTAAGCATGTACACACACAAACACTCAGTCTTTTTTTCTTTTACATGCACAACACACTTCCAATATTTCAAACTCTCTTCGAGATACTTTATCCTTGTCACCTTTTCTCCATGTTTCTCATACTCTCAATTATCTTTGAGAGGGATTAAATTATTCATAATTTTTTTAATATTTCTCTCACTCCATCACCTCAGCCTTATGTTTTTGGAAAACGAATTGGCTCTATTTACATGAAGTTCACCCAGTCCCTTAACATCTGCCGCAAATATGGCTAGATGATGTACAACGACTTGCTGACAAATTTTCGCTTACGACATGTTCCAAACTTGAAAAAGGCAACAAATTCTTCATTGAGCAGTACCTGTTTGATCATAAAGGTAAATGTTTTTTGTCTTTTCTATCCCTTATGTTAGTTGAAGGTGCTAGGATAACAGTAGTTGATATTATCAATCTGTAAGCTTTCTGTTTTGCAAAAAGAAAGTATTTAGGCCCTGCTGTTGATTTGGTTACTGTAGTACAGACCGCAAACTCATGTTGCAACCACGTTTCCATATTACTGCTGTTAGCTACAGTAAGATAAAAGTCAGAAACGTATTCATGGTTAATGTTGCGCCCATTCTCTAAAACATTGTATTGTAACATAGTTTCGAATGTAGTTGTCGATGAGGTGACAGTGAGATGCATGTCATGATCCTGCTCTCCTGGAAAAGCACTATGCATAGAGTTATTTCTGTTTCAAACTGCTCACTACTGTACCATGGGCTTTGTGGGCTATCATGGACCAGCCCACTGCAGACCTGGCATCGGCCTAGGACACAGGTTAGATATTAATGTTTGTTACACTTGATGATGTTGGACTAGCAGTTTTAATGACTTTTGTCAATTAATTGTTCATCATTATCATATTACAGGGAATTGCACCAGAGGCTACCAATGACATAGTGGTCTGTAAACCAGTGGCAAAGACAAAGAATAGTGTCATGACTGGTGTGAAGTGCACACTGTACAGAGCATAAGGTGGTGAGTCTGAATGAGCCCCCACCTGTACAAACATTTTTATTTATTTCTAAAATAACAAACATAACATTGATTAGTATTACTTTTTAGAGGCCTTCAGTTGATATTATTATATTTGTCAGTTTATGATGAATTCTTAATATCAGGGTTGGGAGCAGCTTAATAAACACGTTTAAAGGGAGAGTTACTGTATTCCGGACAGTTTGCATTGCAAGCATGTACAGGAATGTGATAAGTGTGTGTTTATGCTTTAATGTGAAAGCATAATGGAATCTAAATGAAACTTGACATATCTCACTTTTATGTCAGGGCCTCTTCCAGATCCTCACGTTATGGCCAGAGGGGAGAAATTGAAAGACATCAGTCCACAGCCAGAGATATGCAAATTACTGCACAGGCTTGAGGGCCTTAATTTGGTGCTGTGCCATTCGGGTCTGTGCTCTCTTACCAGTGTCCCCCTGAAATATGTAGAAACATTATTAAACACTCTGGTTCCGCTGAGTTTCCTCAGTTGCCTGTTGATGGTTATAACTTTAAATTTGCAACTACAAGCAACAATACCACTTGGAGAGCCTAAATTTGTAATGGGAGATCTCTGCTGCTATTGAGGCGGAAATCCAGCTGCAGTCAAAATGCCAGCTGTGGACCCAGGAACGCAAACCCTGACTTATAGCCAGCAGATTCTGTAAAATATGCCACATTCACAGGGAGTCTTCTGCCAAAGCCTTGGCAGTCCGCATTGTGAAAGGAACTCCTCAGACAGGTGCTATGAAAAGAGGGTTGGATCTGAAACCTAAGATACTGAGGCAATATTACGATTTTTGTGATGTCTCTGTGACACGATGTGAGATCATCATCCACCCTTATGCACCTCACCTTGCAACCAGCACTGATGGTAAAGTCTTCAACCCAAGAGAAACACCACCATTTGGACTGGCTGAGGTAAAGTGTTGCGATGTTGAAAATGTTGCAAATGTTAAACACCTGATCACAGTTAAAGCCCAGGCCTACCTTAAGGAGAGCCACAAGTACTATTTTCAAGTTCAAGGCCAACTGGCCTTAAGCAGACTTCAGTGGTGTGTCTTCATTACAGATACCACACAGTTGAGAGAATCTTTAGGGATGAGGAGATTATCAACTCAATGCTACATAAGCTGTCATATCATAACATCTACATGGATGTCTTATTAAGTTGTAAACTTGAGGCAGAATTTTATAACATGTAAATAGTTTTAGGTACATGTGGAAGGTGAACAAGTGACAACCTATGAAATTGATATAAGGAATTCCTGTTGTAAATAGTTTTTTTTTAATGTATCTATATATATATATATATGTACTGACATACAAATGTATAAAAGGCTTTTGATGTGTATGTTTTTAGCATTTAGCATTTAGCATTTGCTTGCAAACATACATTTAATAATATTGGAGTGGTGGTGGCATAGTGGCTAAAGCACAGGGCTGTTAATCAGAAGGTCACAGGTTCTAACCCCATGGCAACCACCATTGTGTCCTTGAGCAAGGCACTTAATCCAGGTTGCTCCAGGGGTATTGTATCTGTAATAAGTGCACTGTAAGTTGCTTTGGATAAAAGCGTCTGCCAAATGCGTAAATGTAATAAAGCTTCATCAGTGTCATAGTGTATGTGCACATTGGGAGCAATGACAGACAAAAAACTATACATACTTGCAGATATGCAATGCTGAGTGATGAAGCACACACATCTTGAAAAGAGTTTCATATCTACATGTATTTACAGCTTTTTTGTCTGTCATTGTTCCCTATGTAGATGATAGATGCTTATGTAGTGTACCATGGAACTAATGAAGCTTTATTAAATGTTTGTTTTCAAGCAATTTGTACTGTTGATTGCAAGCCTGTGTAAAGTTTGGATGCAAATGTGATAACACCATATGGAGCGATGCCAATCAGACCTTTAAAGGTGGGGTGATTTTTATAGTTGGAAAAAGTTTCCAACTGTAGTGAGAGGGAGGATGCTGTATCTCAGCGGACTCAGTGCAGTCTATTACCACTCTCACCTGAGGGCAGTAGAGCTTGAACTTGTCAGGCATTGTGGCCTGAGCTTGCTCTCTTGTTATCCACAATGGTAGCAAGCTGAGAACCTGGTAAAAATAGCTAGTCCATGTTTAGATGGTGAGATTAACTGTAGACAATCTGACCTCAAATATGGAGGAGGAGGTTTTCTCCTGAAGCCCAGCTGCAACGTGACAGAGAAACACAAAGAATTAATCAATGAGTGGATGTTTTTGCTGGGGGCTTGGTGTCTCTTGTGGTGTTTACTATGCCTTGGACCAGTACACAAGCCTTGAAGCAGAGGATTAAACTGACTCCCAAAACACAGTGAAGACCTCATTTGAGCTGATACTTGTGTGATACAAAACTTGAAAATCAGTGGCTGCTGCTTCTTAACTGTCAGCTGATATTCATAGTCACATGTTGATTTGCTACGGGATGCGTAATTGTATCTTTAAATACAGGACTGTGGAGGTGAGGGCGTGGTCTAGTGCCAGTCTGGGAGAGAGAAACAGGTAAGGACATCACCTGAGATGAATTGTGACTAATTATATATATATATATATATATATATATATATATATATATATATATATATATATATATCCTCTGGGGTAAACTGTTGAATACACAAAGAGGTGCTCCCACAAAGGATTTTTAAACTTGACCCCTCATCTCTATTGATTGCCCTCTCCCAACAGGCACATATTTCTGCGTCCACAAAATCGTGGGACCTCATGTAGGAACACTGCAATAGCATCTTATTGATGACTGTGCTATGCTTGTTGGGTGGGCTGCTGTTGAGAGATGGACAAAGGGAGAAAGGAGAGAGCAAAATGATGAATCACATCAGCATATGGAAAGGTTTAGCTTTGATTAAGAGTATCATATAATAATAATAATAATATAATAATATAATTTATCTATTGTCACACATTATACATCCATTTTTTGCATATATACACTGAAATTATTTTTTTTTCACATATGAAAATCTTAAGTATCTATAAAGCTATTATAAACAACAGTGTATGAATAGGTGAGTGATTATACATTGATATAAAAAGAAATACTTAACATTAAACATTAATTAAAATTGTTACAGCACAGGCCGGCAGCAATGCATATTTTTCCTGTCGCTAAAGTTGCTGCTAGCTAGCCTACTTTCCCAACCATCTAAGGCAGCTACAGAATGGTAAATTGGAAATTATCAATAATGTTACCAAAAGAACCCGACAGTAAATACGTAAACATGATTTGTCTTGACATTACCTTTCATAATTTGAGTTGTTGAGCATTCCTGCATTTTCCTGAGAAGTATCCAGGGTGAAGTTAAAATGGAAGTAAAGACAGACTGCTTTGTGGAAAGGGCCTATTAAGTTTCCTCTTAAATTCGTCTAGTAGCCTAGTATTTCTCTTAAAATATGGATTTGTTCTGAATAGCATGCTTTCATACTACTCTTACTATTCCAGCAGTATAGTATGTATCATACACACAGTATTCAAATGTTATGTCTGCACAGAACACAAAATGTAGTTAATATTGCAAATGGACTTTCTTTTTTTTTCCCAGGATGACAACTTCACATGCATAATGATGAGGTCATGTGACAAAACTGTAGAATACTACTGTTTGCAAAATGTATCTTTACACAATGTCTACTGTTTCACATAAAATAGCAGGCAGTATAAAGCATGTACTGCATAGTATTCATTAAGTAATAAGCTAGCATTTTCCTTTCTAACTTTCCCAGTTTTACTGTCTCTCTCTTTATCAGTCTTCCTTTATCCACATTCATGCTTACTATTGGCTTATTGAATAGCATCTCAGTTGTGCAGCACGCCAGGCTGAGTTGGCCCCTTTTCCATTCATGTTGTCTGAATTCTATAAATAACTTTTCATCGTGCACTAGCTGAGCCAACCACTCAGTGCATAGTGAGATAAAAACTTTATTTCCTGCCCATGGGGAGAGAGGACTTTGACATCACAGTTAACAGTTTTACTTCAGATTTGTATTTTAGTTTTTGTAGAGGACTCTGTGGATGGCGTTCCTTGAAGTCAACATGAATTATGTTACGTCCCAGGGCATATACTTTTTTAATTTGTTTTATATAGCTATTGATGTGTTTGAATTTTGATTCATATCAATACTGTTTATGTATTGGGAAGTAGTTTTGAATTGTTTTCATTTGTTTCTCTCTCTGCTTTCTCTACTTCTATCAACCTAATTAGCAGCAGCTGCGACAATCAACACTGAAGTGTTCAACGGCATGGATTGGTTACTGAGGAGAGAGATGGTGGATATATGCTAGGAGGAAAGCCAGCTTGAAGAGACTCTTGTTTCTCCTGTCCGGACTTTGTTGTTGTGTGCTATCTTGTTTTGGTTGTGATAACTATTGATCAAAACTGTTACATGATAGTTGTTGCTGGGTGTATATTGTTATGCTTTCATTCACTCTTATAAATTATTATTATTATATATTTTTTTTTATTTAGTTATACTTTTATTTACCCCATTCTAAGTGTTTGTTGTTACTCCAATAAAATTGAGAATATTTAAGTAAAAGTTTATTGGAAGTCAAAGGGAGTTGGGTGTCATTTATTTTGTACTTTCCCATTTTCTTCTGTTTATGTGCTAGCAAGGGAGTTGAGGTAAGAACTTTGTTGTTTTTGTGAGGAAATGCATTACTCCTTCCTTAAGCAAGTGGACCTTTTGTTTGTCATTCTGGCCTGGCCCTCTCCTGAAGACTCATATTTGCATCCCTATAACTCTTTGTAAACAGAAACACTTTTTCTAATTTATACCTGGTTGTTTGTGTGCAGTTTTAGGTCAGGGGAAAAGACAGTCTTCACCTTTACCTTGTTACTTATCCCTCAACCCAAGACTGGGGGACAAACGTAACAATTGCCTTCCACAATCCGTTTTATTTCTGTTTTTTCTGACATATTTTCCAGTAACACTGAATATTTAATTGTAAAACATTGATCAACACTTGATTTTATCCACCAGGAATTGTTTTAATCATTAAAAATCAGCGTTACATACCATAATGGAAGTGTCTGTGCAATGACTCACCGGCCCACTCGGAAGATTAAATAAGGAAAAACCAAAGAGTAAAGAAGAGCGAGAGAGCCGGGAGTGATACATCTTGCCTAAAATTCAGAATTAAAGAAGGTGAGGGTTTTTTATTACTGCCAGACATATTTTACCTTTTTTTTATGGAAATGTTTATAGTGGTCATTATAAGATGAGGATGATGGTGGGTGTAATGCTCACAGGAGAAACAAACATGGCTGACAGGGCAAAATTATTGTTATTAGTGTACATTACCAGTTCCCACTTTTTACCAACACCCTGACCTTTGGTAAGCATTGCTCTTTTTCATAATACTGTACCTCCTGTGTGATGTGCACAGTGCATGAAGCAACACCATGAAGAACAGAACTGCTTTTATTCATCTGACTGTTGCCGATCTGGCAGCTTTAGGCTATGATTTTGCTTTGAGGTTATGATGAAAGAGGGATTTCACACCGATTTACTGTAACCACAGGAATGATTGGATCTCATATGATTATATGTGTAATGAGTTTTCATGGTGTAAAAGTGCAGTAAACAAAACCATTTTCTCCATATAACTCTTTATATCACCACTATATAATTGTGTTGGTTCTTTAAAGGAATAGTTCACTCAATGACAATTCTCTCAATATTTACTCAACACATTTTTAAACACATTTTGATGGAGATATGGGGAGTGTTCCAAAATCCAGTTAAGGGCTTTGCTGTCTCTTGCCTAACTACCACTTCCAGTGGCAGCATACTGACTGAAATAAAGCCTCATTAGAGAGCGAATTGGAATGCTTTACATAGGTGGCATCTCCAAGGGTCATGTATGTAGTGGTACTCACAGGCATTGCAAGGAAATCTCATCTCTCGCCACTGAGCGAAAGTTTAGTCGTTTTAAAAATTTTAACCAACAGGGCCCCCAGGCAAGCATTTTCAGGCAAGAAAGTTTGCCAAGGGGTATACAATTCAATCAATTTCAATTCTTGCCCATGTACTACATGATTATTCTTTGGTATACGCATAACAAAACTGAAAATGTGCAAACCCTTTAAGGTATTGTTGCTATTCTTACCCCTTAAAATAAACTGTTTAACAGGTATGGAGTAGCACCGAAGCCTGCCAAAATAGTGGGAAGATGCAGGTGATAATGCACTGGAAAGGACAGTTGTTACATTGTTCTTTCATGTGGAGTGTTCATTCAGTGTCTTTTTTCCTTTGAAACTGGCTTCTATCTTCCCATTATTTCATGTGTTTTTCTAATGTTTTTTTTTTTCTTTTTTTTTTTTTAATAAAGAAAAAAAACTTTGAAGCAGTAGTTTACCCAAAATTACAAATTAAAACAAGCTATTGTGATTTACTCACGCTCATGTGATTAAAAACATCTCATTCACCATTTGTATTTAAGTAAAAGTACTACTACTGAAGAAATAATTAGCTTGAGTACAAATAATGAGAAATATTATGACTCAATTAAGAGTAAATAAGTAGTTTGCTGAAAAACTACTCAATTAATTACTTTACAAGTTAGTTTATGAATTTTCTCCTAAAGTCTATTGTTTTAGAGAGATGAAGGCTACTCCATGCATTACTGATTTAAAAAAAAAATAATCTCAAACCAGGATTGAGAGGGAAGTGGAAGTGGCCAATTGCACAACCAAAAGACAAATAAATCACAGTCTCTAGTTTGAGAAACAGACTCCTCACAGGTCCTAAACTAGCAGCTTCTAAATGCCAAAGACCTGCATTGCTGCAAGAGGTTTCTTGGACAAATATAACAATACAACATTTATTTACATTATGCATACGCTTTTATCCAAAGCCAATATTACAGGAACAATCCCCCCAAAGCAACCTGGAGTTAAGTGCCTTGCTCAAGGAAACAATGGTGGTGGTTGTAGGGATCAAACCAGCAAACTTCTGATTACCAGTTTACCAGTTATGTGCTTTAGACCACTACACCACCACCACTCCAGCATTTAAATAGAAATAGCCATTTGTAACATTTTAAATGTCTCTAAATCATCTGTGCATTGTGACTGAAACACATTCCTACTTCAGGTTTATTGTCATTCACATATGTCCAAATACGTTGGCTAGTAAGATAACATACTGTACAAAACTAATATAATGCAATATCACAGAGAATGAAATTTATCCTCTATGATATTGCAGCAATTATCCAGATATGGAATGAGATTTTTAAGCAAACAGTTATCAACTCCTACATGACAACTGAATAAAATAAGGCAAAAAGATAATAATTCACACAGTGTTTAGTGAGAGATATTATTGATTTGATCACTAAAATTAGTTGTTCTGTATATATATATATATATATATATATATATATATATATATATATATATATATATATATATATATATATATATTATTGTATTACAGTTGTAAAAATAAAGTCTTACTTTAAAAACATTATGGTTATTAAAAATATTGATATATTATTATTATTATTATTAAGTAAATTGTAGCATTTGGTTGCATAATGTTTTGTGATTTCTCATATCTTCTTTATATAACATCTATTCTTTGCATACTTTTGGCCTCTAGCGGGTGAGACTACACAGGGAAGTACTGTACAGCACTGTGAATGAGAGTGTTACCAACTAGTATAGTTTATTTTGAATAAGAGTGGCTAACGTTTATGGTATTTAACGTGGGAGGGAAAATCAATTTGCAATGTATGTAATTGCAACTATCAGATATCAGATACGTGGGCAATTGTTGCCTCCATATTTAGAATTTCGGGGATATTTTTGTTAATTTCTGTGTCTTTTTTGCCCGAGTACTATTATTTATTTATACTTAAAAAAAGTAGAACAATTTGAAAAAATAATCAAGTACTGTAATACTTAAGTATTCGTAATTCGTTACTTTCAACCTCTGCCATATGCATAACTTAACCTGGTTTAGTGCATCAACACACCATTCAGAAAGTGAATACAATTTCAGATATAATCAGTGATTATCACTGAATTCATTTTGCTCCACACACAAATAACAAATATAGAAATGTCACGTGGACTATTTCTTTGGCACTTTTATGATGCTTTTTCAAGCTCCTTTGTAGAGCTTGAAAGACATGGTTACTATGAACTGTTGTTGAATGTAAAAGTGCTGCGTGAACATTCTTTTATGACAGAATATTCCTTTTTGGGCAAACCATTCCCTTAAGGGCAAGTTTTCCACTCTTTGTCTCCCACTGTCTTTCACACATTTTGGAGTGAAGAATCCCTCTAAATGGAGCTGTTTTGTAAAGCAGTATTACAGTATTAAACTACATTAATATTACATTACTTACATTCACAATGTTTTTTGTTTTGCTTGTTTGTTTTGTTTTTCATGTACTCCTGTGCCTCTGTCTTGTGCTTTCTTCTGTGTTTCTCTACTCTGTTGATACTATATACCTGAGACTTCCTGACCACCCTCCCCCTATCTAATATATCTGGCAGTTCTACTGTGCACTTCCTTTCTGCTCATGCTATGTGTGGATTCCATGCAACAATAAAGCACATTGATTTTCTCCTTTCCTCATCCGAGAAGGACAAATAAAGGACTTCTGTTTAGTTAGCAAGCCCATCAATCCAAGCCCACCCTTTCAGCAGGTGTCAATCAGGCTCACCTTATGTGCTTTTTATTTAATGAGTGTGTGTGTGGGGGGGAGGGGTACTTATCAGAAGTGACTAACGAACTTAGGGATGCACAATTTGTTTACCGAGAACTGTTTACATGGAACACAAAATTAGTAAACATCCCTGATTGTGCTTCAGGCAATGTCATTAAAAACAGGTGGGGGGGTTAATAGGAAATACGGAGGATAAACCTAAACTGAGGTAATTTCCTTCCGTAGCTTAGCCGTTATAATCGAATTAATACTAACAAAAGCTAAACTTTTAATAGGGAGCTTAAAGATTGATGCCCTACATAGTCAGATCAACCTGATTATGTTTGTTTAATTTAATATCTCTGATACTTTTGCTGTCAGATGTAGTTTTTGTCTTCCATCATGCTCTACAGAGTGCAACAGTTATGTCCACTTTCCTAGCCGCATTAGTTCTGGAAGTATTTTTTTTTTTTTTTTTAGTCCATAAATCTAAATCATGAACCAAACTGACCTGTTGCAAGATACATCACAACATTGCAAACTTTGATTAGAAAAAAATGTGTAGATAGGTATGTATGTATGTATGTTTGTATGTATCAAAGCCTTGAATTTGATGCTGGCATCTACAGATAGCCAGATGTAGATCTAGGCTTGCAAACTAGATCTGCAGGAGTGGAAAAAGAAGAGGTAGCGATATTATGGGGACTGGGATTTGAAGATTTGTTCCCAGATATAAATAATACAAGTACTTTCAGGCTTCTTTCCTATATAGACAACAACAAAAAACCCTACTGTTCACTTACAGGACATCTCTGTGGTTTTCTGCGGACGTGAGAGGGCAAGAAACCTACACTGAACTGTGTTGAAGCATTGATATGAATCACTGAATCAAATAACCAGGGTTGAGCAAAATTCTGAATTTCAGAATGAACTCCATTTCAATTCACGAGTTAGAATTAGAATTCAATTGGTCACACCCCACAGGAAATTGAATGGGAATTTAATTTGGAATGATAGCAAGTAGAATTTCCTGATTTGCAATTTATAGAAATTCAACACAGTCACACTTCAAAATTTCATTAGTCCAAGACACATTTTGTGACATATAATTGTGTTAATACCAATTATGCATGTTTATTCCCTTATAGGTAGAATATATATATATATATATATTTTTATTTTTTTTTTACTTTTAGACATAACATTACTCTCTCTCTCTCTCTCTCTCTCTCTCTCTCTCTCTCTCTCTCTCTCTCTCTCTGGTTCACCACATTTATTTTCATTAAAAAAACTCATAAAAATAGACAACAAATTTGAATCTTTGATTGTTTAATATGTTTAGCACATTAGAGCATTCCTGGAAATTAAGTGTTCTTCACTGATGGTCGGTATAATAAAAATGAATTAAATATAGTGAAATAAATAGAATTTTGATAGGTGGTTCTTAAACATAATTACATTTTATTATATTTATAATTGATTATTTATAGTGTAAAAAGTTATGTGTTTGTAGAACTAAAATAAAGTTTAATTAATCTACTTCAAATCTACTATTAAGTCAATTAATTAAATAAAAAAGTTACAAATTAAAATGTCAAACTACCATGACTTTTACATATTATCTGTAAATATTACATATTAGTTTGTCATATTTAACAATTACAAATTTAAATTTAGAAACTTTAAGAATATTTCTTAAACTTTGTCAACTTAGTCCTATGACAATTGCTACCTTTTAGAGAAATGTAGATAAACAAACTCTTTCTGACATCAGAAAAAAAAAACAAGTTGCCTACAGTGACAAAAAAATCAACCAGAACAATGATGTAAATAAAACCATACAAGTGGCCAACAAATGCAACCATTTTATTGTCCCAGTGCATGCTGGGAAGATGGTAAATGGGACTGAACCACATTTTGTGGAGGCCTATTAGAACTTAAATAAATAAATAATTCTTGGCTCACTGCTGTGCTTTTTGGTTTGGTTTAAACTTAATCTAAGTATGTTGTAATAGAAAAGCTGCATTACTTGCTATTTGCTGGAAAAACTACAATATTCAAATCTTTCAATGTTTTTTTTTCAGCAATGTTTACTTGATCTAATAACTTTTTTTTTCTTTTTACAGTGTACTGTTTCTGGAAATACCCCATTTGTTTACACTGAAAAATAAAATGTTGTATTAAAGAATAAACATAAAAATAATTATTTTAATTTAATTCAATTTGAATTCTACTTCATTGCATTCAAATTAGAATTAGAAAAGTACATCCTATTTGCAACCTCAATTCCAATTCAATACACATTCAGGAATTGAATTGGAATTGAATTCTGAATGGTCCACAACTCTGCCAATAACCCTCTGAAAACCCAACATATGAGAGAGAAAAAAATGGAGCCCACTAGTGCTGGCAGTGCATTTGCTCTTTACTACATTTGGAGTGCTAAGGCAAGGCAATGCAAGCAAAGTTTATTTATATACCACATTTCATACACAATGGTAATGTCATCACAATGGTCAAAGTGCTTTACATAAAGAAATCGCATAAACGAAGATACATGCAAATCTATTTTAAAACCAATTTAGATTTTATATTTATATATAAATGCATACAGAGATACAATTATAGAGTGCAATCAGTGAGTGCAGTGCATTGCTCAGTCTGTAAATGCACAGTGTTTTCAGTCTGGATTCAAGTGACTACTGTTGGAGGCTTGACCACATCAAACCTCCTCTGGAAGCTCGTTCCAGCTGCTGGTAGCATAATAGCTAAACACTATTTCTAACTGTATGTTAGGTTTAAATTGAACAGGCATATCTACAATGCATTTAGGTCCTAGGTCACTGAGTGATTTATAAACTAGTAATAGTTCCTTAAAATCAATTCTAAATGTGACTTGAAGCTAGTGTAAAGACATGAGGACTGGAGTAATATGCTCAGATGTTTTGGCAGCAGCATTCTGGATTAGCTGCAGCTGTCTAATGGTTTGTTTAGGAAGGCCAGAGAGAAGTACATTGCAGTAGTCCACTCTGCTGGTGATGAATGCATGAACAAGTTTCTCTAAGTCTTATAACATCTAAAAAAAAATCGATTTCTTGCTATATTTTTAGATAATAGGAGTCTGATTTACTTATTGCTTTGACATGACTACAGAAACTAAGGTCTGGATCCAAAATGTCACAGAGATTCCTGACTTCATGTTTTGTATTTAGACCCCTGAAATTAAGATGTGTTCACCTTGGGAATTTTTGCTTTGTTCCCAAATACAATGACATCTGCCTTGTCTTTGTTTAACTGAAGGAAGTTTCAACACACCCAACTGTTAATTTTGTGAATGCACAGACACAGAGTCTATGCCAACACAGGCACAGATAGATGCTAAGAGCCACTCAGGGGGAGAAATTGTGTGTGCTACATCAAGATCTAATAGTCTAATAGCTAGAGGGAACAAATCAAGGTTCACTACCAAATAGCACTAATGAGTGAATGAGCACCACTCCAACAAGACAAACTATCCACTGGCTTCCTCAGATCACTCAACTCAAATAGTAAGAACCAAAAGGAGCCAGTGAATTGCCTTGCACAATGACAGAGTCAGGAAAAAGGGAAAATTTTACATCTTCCTGATAGGAGTGTTTTAATTAGTCCCTAGATCTCCAGATCTTCATATCTACCCACACTTAATTATCTTAGAAAGATTTGGCCACGAGCAAAACACAGGTTCCCAAGGTGAGCGGTCCCATGAGAGGGAACTGTCTGTCATGTGCGTAGGTTGGGTGTGATTTTAAAGTAAGAGTTGAAGAGTAAAATCAATTAAAATGTGATTCTTATTTACTCACCATAATGTGGTTCCAAATCCTTACAATCTTTTTTTTCCATGAACACAAAAGAAGTTTTGAAGAATATTCACATCATGTTTTTCCATGCAACGACAGTTCGTAGTGACCATGCCTGTCAAGCACTGAAAAAAACTAACAAAAAACAAACAAATATTAAAGTATTATACTGTAGTTCATATGAATTTACCAGCAACAGGAACAGACAAAAACAATCACTGATAATTGTATAAAACTTGAATTCAAATCAATCATTGTAACGACATTGATAACATCAAACTTAATTGGTTCTGGCAACATGACATGCATAGACTTAGTCTGTGAACATGATGCATACATGAGTAGTAATAATCGTTTTCACTGTGGTTTTTATAGTATTTAAAACAATTAGACAAAGCAAGAAATCCACGTTAATATGACATTTGAAATAATGATGTTATTCTCTGCTGTTGATGTCAAACTGTAAAGAGGTATGCGCACAACACGTGAACATTGGATAAGCCGGTAAAGTGTTTACATGTAAAACGATATCGGCATAATGAAAAATTTTATGGAAAATTCTACCCGTGTAGATCAGTTTATTCATATGCTGTTTATGACCTTACACCGATAAAGGAACAATTTAATGCATTTTCTGTACATGATCACACATGTTGTCAGCTTATTAAACTGAAGTATGTTATTTCTGCGCCACTAGCACCACCAAATGGAATTGCAAAAACAAACATTGTTTTCAAAACAGCTTTCCGACAATGCCCCCCTCAGAGATAGACCCGCCCTCAACTCATGCCATTGGTCAAGTCAGTGTCATTGTGTTTGTAAAGACAGGTCGCTTAATACAAAACGTGGATTTTCAAAATACTTACATTTTTGAGAAAATTACCCAATGTATGGCTTACTTATAGTTGTTTCTCCATATTAAAGTTGGATAGGAGAACTAGAACAGAATTTAACACAGAAAAGGTTACATACTTCTTCTTCAAGCATAATCTCTGTAAGAACGTGCATGTGTTTCATATTTGGGTGAACTATTCTTTGAAACTAGATTTAAAAATGGTTGTCTTTGACAACAAGTCATATGGACTTCTTGGATGATAATTTTATGGTGTTCTTTTTATTTTTGTCCTTTTTGGAGGTTAACAAACACAGTCATAATTAATTGAATTTGTGTGTAAAAAAGCTATGTGAAGTTTCTTAAAAAGTTCCATTTGTGGTCCACAGATTTCTTTTTTTTTTCATTAACTGCATTCAGGGTTTGGGAATGATTAAGGTTCGTAAATAATTTCGAGAATTTGATCATTTGAGTGATCTCCTGTATTAATTTTACATGTACAATTTGCAGACAACAGAGAAGCTTGGTTGTCACCTGTCACAACGTGTGGATGGCTTGTATGCTCTGGTTGTAGGACCACTGAGTTTGTTTTGTACATGCGTCGAGAACTTGAGAAAGCGACCTTGACATGGTGTACTGCACTGGTCCTCCCTGCAGCACTTTCAACATGGACAGTGGGTGGTAGTCAGTCCACCAGCTCTAATCTGTGATGAAAAATGACACATTCGTTCCGTTTGAAAGGTGAAAGAGAGAAGAATTAACATTGACGTGCACTCACCGCATACACATACACAAAATCGAGTCACAAAATGCTTCCAAGATAAAATCATACTGGGTTACTATGTTGCATATTGATACAGAGTTCCAGGAAGAAAATGTATTTGCAGGTTTACTCACACAAGAAAATTATTTGTAAATTAAATTGAGTGAAACAAAAAGGTTAATGGCAACAGCATATAAATAGATAATTGTTATAGTGGAGAGAAACTTGATTGCAGGCAGTTGGCTCACCACATGTATTCTCATCATCATCTCTGATTACCTTCATGCAGCACCACTCTGTTACTGTGGTAAGACAAATGGAAGACAACATTGCACATGAATAATGTTAGCATGCACTGATCAACAATACAAACAAAACAAAGAAAATATTGAATGCCTGTACTTTGCCTTGCACAAGCTAAATGTAATAAGCACATAATGCTGAGTTACAACTACATTTACATTTATGCATTTGGCAGACGCTTTTATCCAAAGCGACTTACAGTGCCCTTATTACAGGGACAATTCCCTCGGAGCAACCTGAAGTTAAGTGCCTTGCTCAAGGATACAATGGTGGTGGCTGTGGGGCTCGAACCTACAACCTTCTGCTTACCAGTTCAGTGCTTTAGCCCACTATGCCACTACCATTCCAGTAAACATCAAGTTTTAATATCAAACTTATCTTAAAACAAACATAAACACAGACACACATGCAACGTGACCACGTAAGTCTCTCTCTCGCTCTCTCTCTCTCTTGAACTGGCACCTCCAGCTCCCTTTTATCTTGTTCTCCCACTGATCAGCTCATTCAGCGCTGGCCGTGCATCATCACGGCCCGGCCACGCCCTCTTCCTCGTCACACTCCATCTCTGGCGGGGAGACGCTGACCTTCCTGCCGTTCTGTCAACCGGTGTTTCACCCTACCTCCTGTGAACCTGGGGGAGAGATGAGGGAAGCGTGGGGAGAGGGAAAGGGCAATCGGAGACAGAGAGAGAGAGAGAGAGAGAGAGAGAGAGAGAGAGAGAGAGAGAGAGAGAGAGAGAGAAGAACTTGCTCGCCAGCTCATCATCATCATGGCCCGGCCACGCCCTCCTCCTCATCACAATATCATAATATTATTTGAGAAATGGAGTAGATTAGAGTCTAAAACCTACATTCCTTTAAACTGCAGAGAATTAAATATTCCATTAGTGAAACACTCTCATGTTAAAAATCGAAGAGATTCAGGAGGAATTATAATTTGGTTTAAAGAACATCTGTCCCATTACATTCAGCCTGTTAAAAAAGGGAGAAAACACATATTTGAATTAAAATGAAAAAGGAACTCATTTGTACAGATGAGGATACTTACCTGTGTGCCACCTACATCCCCCCACATGAGTCATCCTATTATAGTGAGGACATCAACACATTACAGTCAGAGATGATTAAGTTTCAGTCTTGTGGCTCAGTCCTGATAATTGGGGATCTGAATGCAAGAACTGGGAAAGAACAGGTTTAAATTAGTTATTTTGGTGATAAGTTTATTATTAATAATTCTAGTTCCTATTAAACCACGTTTGAGCTATGACAACATGGTAAACAAAAATGGAAAGCAAATTCTGCAGCTCTGTAAAAACCTGGGTCTCCATGTAGTTATCAGCAGAACAAAGGGTGATTCTCTGGGCCAATTTACCTAGTGCTCTTCTTTAGGCAGCAACAGTGGACTATGCCATCACAGATCTTGACCAAAAGAAAATAAATTGCTTCACAATGATGCCACAAATGGAAGTGCAGCGTAGTTCTAGCGGGAAGACTAGCAGCTGTACATCATCATTTCATTAGCGGGGTAATTCCTAGCCAATCGCATGTAAGCCATTGCTTTATAAGTCTGCTCACAAGCTATCACATTGCTGTTTCAGTGTGCTAAAACACTGGCAACCTCCGCCACCCCACCACCACCAGCTGAGCCCTGTCCCGCATGGGGTAGGCTCCTCGCCCCTGCCTCCTATCTCCGGCAGGATATGACGTTCCGGGCACAACTCCCTCGGCCCGCCGGACGGGGCCAAAGAGAGAGACATTACTTTCTATTTTACATGTATCAAATAAATGGCATCTTAAACTTCACTCAAGCCTGCATGTCTTCCCGATAGAACTACCTCTCTCAGACCACTGGCACATTGCCATTAGAATGAACAAGTCAAAACTGTATCCTGTCCCAACCAACTTCTGCTGGAGACAAGATAGTCCAGCCTTGTGTGAAGCTGAACTCTACAGCAATCATGCTGAGAACATGAAAGATGCATTTCTATTCACCACATTTGGAGAAGATGAGAAGAGCATCATTATGACAACAAAACAATTAAATAAAATCTTTTTCACAATTAGTAGCAAATTTTTTAAAAGAGTAAAGAGCAAAATGAAAGTTTTTAAAACTGACTGGTTTGACCAAGAATTTTGGAATACTATATACGCAAAATGAACAAAAACCCATCCAAACAAAATATGACCTGCGAACTACATCAACTAGAATACACAATTAAGTGTCAATTAAATAATTTGGACACCCCGATATCACTAAATTAACTCTGGGAAACAAATAAAATCCCTCAAAAAAAATTAAATGCTGAAACATGGCCACCGCCCCAAACTGAATGAGGCATTCTCAAATTATTACATTTGCTCTTAAAATGAGGACACTTTCCTGAGATTTGGAAAGAAAAGAATATCACCCCAATCTTCAAACAAGGTGACATATTTAACCCAAACAACTGTAGAGGCATTTCATTGAGCAGCAACCTTGGCAAATTATTCTGTTGTATAATGAATGACAGATTAGTCCACTATCTCCAACTCTCAATTTAGATTTATGCAGAACAACTGATCATATTTACACACTGCACACACTTGTACACAAACATGTCCACCAAACAAAACAAGGAAAAATATTTGGTTGCTTCATTTATTTAAAAAAGTGATTCAGTTTGGCATAACGGACTCTTTCTAAAACTAATTCATTGGGATTATGAGGAAATGTTTATGATTTAATGGACATGTACAAACACAACAAATGCTGCATTAAAATACAAAATAACAGAATATTTCATCCAGAATAAGGGAGATCATCAAGGTTGTGGCCTAAGCCCAACTATATTTAATATTCATGTAAATGAATTGGGCACAATGCTTCAAAACTCTTCTAGCCCTGGACTCACACTAGAGGACAGAGAAATCAAATGTCTTCTATACGAAGATCACATGCTATTTTTGCCACCTACTGAAGAGGGATTACATGAAAACCTCTCAATTCTAGAAAATTACTGTAGTAACTGGGCCTTACCAATATACATGGACAATTAAGACAATTTTCTTTTGAAATATTATGACTATAAAAGACAAAAAAATTTTACATTTAGGGGATGAATTGTTAGCCAATGTCCTAGTTACAATTATATAGGACTGACAATCTCTGCTTCTGAACAATTTGACATGGCTGTAAAGGTCCTAAAATATTTGTCAGTGTAATCATACCTATCATTCTCTATTGCAGTGAAATCTTGGGACCCAAATATAAACAGAAATTAAATTCATTAAATTGAAAGTTTTCACCGCAAATTTTGTGAAAACATCCTGGGGGTTCAAAGACGCGCTTCTAACCTGGGCTGTAGGGCAGAACTGTGCAGATTCCCTCTATTGACTAACATTCAAAAAAGAGCCAGTAAATTCAGGTTCCAACTCTTCCCCAGAAAATCACAATCACGTTTATACATAGAGCAGCACACGCAGAGAGCAACCCTTTACAGTTTTTAGTGGATAAGCACCAGCTAAATGGATACTGGTGGCCAAAAGTTTGGAATAATGTACAGATTTTGCTGTTTCAGAATGAAATTGCTATTTTAATTCACCAAAGTGAAAACCATCACCAACACTAACTTGAAAAAAGTTATTTTTTATAAAATCTAGGCCCCATTTCCAGCAGCCATCACTCAAACATATTATCCTTGAGTAATCATGCTAAATTGCTAAATTGGTACTAGAAATCACTTGCCATTATATCAAACACTCCTGAAAGCTATTTGGTTCATTAAATGAAGCTTAACATTTTCTTTGTGTTTGTTTTTCAGTTGCCACAGTATGCAATAGAATGGTATGTCTTAAGGTCAATAAACAACTAAACAAGATAATAAGTACATCAGAGTCTCTAGTTTGAGAAATAGATGTCTCACATGTCCTCAGCTGACAGCTTCATTGAATTCTACCCGTTCAACACCAGTTTCTTGTACAACAGTAAAGAGAAGACTCAGGAGTGCAGGCCTTATTTGAAGAATCACAAAGAAAAAGCTACTTTTGAAACAGAAAAACATAAAGAAAATATTAGAGTGGGCAAAGAAACACAGACATTGGACAACAGATAATTGGAATAGAGTGTTATGGATCTTAACCCCATTGAGCTTTTGTGGGATCAGCTACAAGTCTAAAGTGCATGAGAAGTGCCCAACAAGACAGCCACATCTATGGCAAGTGCTACAGGAAGTGTGGGGTGAAATGTCACCTGAGTATCTAGACAAACTGACAGCTAGAATGCCATGGATATGCAAAGCTGTTATTGTGCACGTGGATGATTTTTTGATGAGAAATGTTATTTGATAAAAATGTTCAAATGTAAGTAATTTTTCATGTTATTAATGTCCTGACTATACATTGTGTTCAGTTGAATGCCACTTTGGTGAATAAAAGTACCCATTTCTTTCCATAGAACAAAATCTGTACATTATTCCAAACTTTTGGCCGCCAGTGTATCAATTCAATTCAGGCAGGCACAGTTTAAAACAAATACAAATCATGACTCAAGAAGAATATATTCATAATTGGCAATGAAAATTAAAAGAAATAAACAAATTAACATATTCAAAGTTCAAAGTTCAAAGTACCTTTATTGTCCCACAAGGGGAAATTGAATTTGCAGCAATGCTCAACATAAAACACATAACATACAACAACACTCACCAACAAAACCAACCAGCAAAGAAGGAATTCACATTAGCGCCCAATATACATAATGTATAATAAATAAATAAGTAAAATACAGGACACCGTCAAGTGCAAAAATGCAACTTGTGCAAGTTAATATGAAGTGCTAATTGCCATTAAGGTGCCTCACAGCTGCCGAAATGAAAGATATGTGCATCCTCTTTGTTCTGCATCTAGGAACTCGATAGCGCCGCTCAGAGGGCAAAAGCTCAAACTCTGTTTTAAGGGGATGATCCTGTGAATGAGTTATAGCTCTAACTTTCCTCTGTACCTGTTTTATGTATAACTCCCCTGGTTGAGCCTGACTTCCCCTGGAAATCTTGCTCGCCACTTTGACCAGACTACCAAGTCTGTTGTATATCTTAATTATTTCCCAAAAATTAAGATATACATTTATATAGAACAATATATATGCATATAAATTGGCATCATATCTGACCAAAATTAAAGACTACCATCACAGGAAGCTTCGGACTAAGTATTGAGTGAGTGAGCACATTCTGACTGAAGAGATGGTTTGGCACGAGCTGGAGACCCAGAGAGAACAGACTGTGTTCCCTCACTGAGTGCAGTAAATAAGAGACCACCAGACACACATATTTTAAACTCATAGAACAGACAAGCCTACAACCAAAGTGTGAAAAGAGAGAAGATCTTCTTATTTGACACAGGAAACGCAGGTCATCCTGGCACACGCAAGGGAGTTTGGTGTTTATCACCGACATCCTCCTCTCTTCTAAGCACTTAACTTTGGCCCTCATCTTGCTTATTCCATATGCCTGTGTACTGGGTTAGACAGTTTTGACAGGGGCCTGATTCACGAAACATTCTTATGAATACGATACTTCTTAACTACTATTTCCTTCTTATTGTCTTCATTTTTCTTGAACTTTAAATGTTAGGGTTATGGTTAGAGATATCTTAGAAACATTTTTGTTCCTAAAAACTTTCTTAATAGTTATTTTCTTACAGCTGATGTTTGTAACTTTTTCATTGATAAAATACATTATCCTTTCCCAGCCTAATATGCAGAGACAACTTTGTTAGCCATTTGAGGTCTTACAAAGACCTAACCCAATACTAAGCCTAACCATTAAGTGCAACCCCTTACCCAAACCTTAAACCAAATCCATGATTTTAAAAAGTACATAGCATTTGTGTACCATGAAAGAGAGAAAAAAATCTTTTTTTGGAATGATACAAGGGAAGCGTATTGCAGGTTATTGACATTCATCAATCATATATTTTCATCAGCCATACATATGGAATAAGTAACCAAATGTTGTTAGATGTTTCCTTTCTGTTGGACAGGAGGCTAGTTTGTAAATATGATGCAGATGTTGTATTGATTCAAAATTTAGTTTGCTGATTTATTGGTCTTTAAATTAATAGACATTGTACCCTTTTGTAAAAGCCATTTTAAATGTATCATTATGAGTAATCTTGAAATCATGCTGGAATGCTTTGTGAATCTGGCACCATGCGAACATTCAGATTGCTCCTTCAACTCCTTCATCAGTACTGCAAATCATACTACCCTAAGGCTACGGCATAAATACACTCACCTGGGTAGTAACGGATTACATGTAATTTGGATTATATAATCAGATTACAAAATCTAATTGTAATCTAAATGTACTTGTAATAAGATTGAATTACATTTTAATATACTCTTAATCAGACTACAATTACTTTGTATAGATTACATATTAATAAGGCAACAGCAGTTAATTGTTAATAATTTATTGATCATCCTAATCATTATTTTTTTACAGCTTTCATTCTAAATCAGCACACCGCTGATATACGTTCGGTAATATTTGAGAGTTTTTGGATGGGGTTGTTTGTATAGCACTCAGAGCTGAAAATCATTACTAACCAGCCAGGTGAAGAAAGAGTGGTATACCTCAGCATTTAGCCACTGGATCAAAAGAGATAATTTCATTGTTAAGAATTAAATTATACCAATGGTATGCAGCTCACACACTGAACTTAATTGCTTCAAAGGATCTGCATGCCATCTCTAAGGGTCCAGCCTGCAGGGTACACAATAGCTCAATTACAAAATGTGCAGAAATATGAAACAAAGCCCATCGCTCTGACGTTGCTGCTGATGCAGTCGAGACCACTGCATGAAACTTGACATAAAACTTGACACAATTGTTCCTTGTGTGACTTGGTGAAACTCTTTTTTTACTGTTTTAAAAAAGTCTGCTCTTTTAGAATATCATTGCTGCTCAAAAGATAATGTCTTGCTCCCCAGCTTTGGAACAGGTGATGGTTAGGGAGTCGTGTTTAAATGTGTTTTTATTCATGTGTTCATGTCTTTTATTTAGAAAATAGTTCACTTCCTTGTCTAGACATGTGATTATCCTGTGTCCCTCTTGTTCATGTGTCTTGTTCTCATTGGTTTATTGTCTTTTCATTGGTTCATGTTTTTGTAGTCTTGTTATCTTGTTACTAGTTTAGTCTTGATATTGGCTCATATTTCAATGTCTTGTTATAATTTTTTTTTTCATTGGTTGTCTTGTTAACTTGCTTACCCCGTCTGTGTATTTATAGCCCTCATGTTCTCTAGTCAAGTATTATCTTTGTCAAGTATTGTTGGTGTGAAGTTGTTTATGTTTGGTTTGTTTTTGATTTATTGCACTTTCTAAGATAAAACTGCACTTGGGTTCTCACTTCATCATCATCTCATTCTTGCCTGTCCTGCCTGCCTACAACGTTACAAAGTGTTTGTGTTTCTATATGAAATCTTTGACCTAGCAAAGTCATTGCGTTTGATTTTATGGTCATTAATGTTCTTAATGTTGCTATTGTTGTATGCACTTAAAATGAACTTGATGTCTCAGTGTTTAACTGAGAGTTAATCTTTGGCCATGCACTGTCATTGCTGTTAGATTTAATGTTTATTTCATTCATGTAATGTTTAATGTGCTTTTTAAAAGTGTTATAAGGAGCTCTTTTTGTTAGTAATGTTGTTTTCTTCCTCTTCGAACTTATGTTAAAATGATTATCCTACTCAAATGCATGTGACATGAAATCAAATAGAATTAGGTTAAAAGTAATCCCAAATTAATACAAAAGTAATCGGGTTAGATTACCCCAAAAATGTAATCTACGAGATTACATTACTGAATGCATTTTTTTGTCATGTAATAAGTACTGGATTACAATTCACAAATAATCCATTGCCTGTCAGTGACAAAAACTTGACTGATTTGAGCAGTTATCTCTTCTGGTTGCTTGCCAAGAAACTTGGGAAACTTCTCCCAGATGTCAGTCACCTATTCTACAGAGGTCTTTTGCTCAGACCCATTCTCCACCTTGGCGGAGGGCCAAACGAGTGATAACTCCTTCCCAACCGTGTAGCACTAGACCAAGGATGGCCAAGTGGCATAAAATACAACAGGCAGATAGTTGACTCACATCAACTCCCACTGATTAAAACATATCTCATGTTCCTGTTTTGCAATCAAGCTTTGGTTGAATAGCTGGAGAGGAGATGTGCATGCTTTGAAATCCATGTTGGACCTGCCTCTGTATTTGTAATTGATTTGTTGACACCCAATGTGTTTACTATCTGTTATTCAAAAGCCAATTAGTGTCTTATTTCCAACGTTCTGTGCAAGGTCACCATAAATGTGTTGAAGGGAAGATTGTCGGATGTGACAAGTATGGTGTAGCTGCTTTGATCAGTGTTGGAAGCTTTGAATAGTGACATGTTGAAGTGTAAAAGTAGACTTGATGAGTCCATGTCAAATGCCAAATAACCATCAACGCTTGACAGAACTACTTTTATTTTTCAATTTTAGAGTGCCACAGTGTGCAGACAAACAAGGGTCTGCAAATGTTGCAAACACTGTTGATCTATTGTAGATACATACATTGTTCACAGGTATTCAAGAGATTTGCCACATCAATGTAGTCAGAAGGAACAGTTTATTACTATGGATAGAGGTGGCACATACACATGGACAGTGATGAATCTATATCTCACTGTCTGAGAGATGTGTAGAGGTGTAAATAGATTTCACGCTTCGTGTTACACTGATGTCTTTGACACTGCATTGAAAGAGAAGGCTTATTGATACATAAAATCAACCAGCACACAGAGAACGACAAAATGGATCCCAGAAAGCTTTCAGCATAAATGAACATAAATGTTGGCATGGTAGCCATAAACAGAAGCAAGTCCCCATCTACACATGAAGCCAGTCTGGGCCGGGCCAAGTTCCACCCACCTTGGATTACACATCACACGGCTCCACTCATGAAAGTCTCATCTAAATGACTCATACTGACTTGCACACTCAGCAAGGGTCCGTCCCAGCCCTGGCTCCATCCCAAACACAGTAAGAAGAGGAAATTAAAGGGAGGGAGGGAGCCATGCGATCCTGAGCCACTTGACTCTGGATTTTGAAAGCATTTATTTGCTTAATACAACTTTGTTTCCAATTAAACTTCTAATGGCTACTATAAAATGGCTGGAATTGAAGATGGTTGTGCATAAGCAAACTCATTAAGCTAATTGAGGGAAGTACTTTTAAGTGGGTCCACTGATCACAGGGTATTGGGATTTGTGGTTCCTTCTGATCTGATTCCTGCCCTTTTGTATTTAGTCAGGATAGTTACATGTTGCTCTCCACACTGTGACCATCTGTTGTAGGGGCGGCTTCCAATTCTTCTCCGTTCAGATTGTACTAGTACATAAAAAAACTTGAATCCAAGTAATCAACTGAAATCACTGCATGACACATATATTTTGAAATAATTTTAAGTTGTTTTTTGGCAAACTGAAATTCATGAGTTTTAGTTAAAGTTATCTCTTTAATGATGGAACACTTTTCCCCATTTAATTTTCTGACAAAAATATTGTCTATATTGATCTATATGTATACACTTGTAAATCCTACCAACAAAAAGTGGATCTTTTTTGTGCATTCTTTAGAATTTGTTTATTATTGATGTAATTTTCACTGTCACTTCAGTCTAGTGCATCCTCACTGTGGTCAGTTGGAAAAACTAACTAAGAACTAAGTTTACGCTTCTTGCCCTTTCCATAAAACGTCTCGGGTTACATGTGTAACCCTTGTTCCCTGAAAAAAGCGGAACGAGATGCTGCGCTGCTAAGCGCTACGGGGAACAACTCTAGCTGTGAACCGAGCTGAAATAATGTGTGTAACACGTCAATGAAAATTGACTGGAATTTATAGCCTCGGCTGATGTAATAATTAGATGCACCTGCGGCCAGGCTATAAATGGATACGTCACCAGGTGTCGTCAGATACTTCTTTTTGAAGAGCAGTCCTGGGACGTCCCAGTGCAGCAAAGCAGCGCAGCATCTTGTTCCGCTTTTTTCAGGGAACAAGGGTTACACATGTAACCCGAGACGTTCCCTTTGCAAAAAGCTTCACTATGATGCTGCGCTGCTAAGCGCTACGGGGAACACAATACCCACTCCGCCGCACTTGGGGCTGTCCGGACCCCTACGGTTGTGCAGTGTACTCACAAAAACACGAGAGGTCTCAGACATGAGCTTGAGATGTCGACTCAAGGGCATAAGAGCCCGGAGTAGCATAAACATCTAAACCATTCAATTTTGATTAATGTGTGCGGAGAGGACCTCTACTTCTACTACCTTTGGACGTAATGCCTTCCGCTTTGCATCAGTATATGACTGGAATATACTACAAAATACCCTGAAACTTACATCTCTGATCCCAATTTCCACCTTTAAACAAAATCTCGAAAATTACATAGTTGACTCTTGTTCCTGCTGACAATCATGAACTATATTTATACACACATATTTAAGCACTCTATTCCTTTTCTTTTCCCCTTTGTTGTCTATCTTTTTTAATTTAGTTGCTTGTTCTATGTGTTATGTGTTTGACTATGTACAGCTGTACAGTATGTTCTTATTTATTCCTGTAGCCTCTTGGCCAGGTCATGTTTGTAAATGAGAAGTGGTTCTCAAACAGTTTACCTGGATAAATAAAGGTTAAATAAAAATAAAAAATAAAAAGGACCAGCCTGCCGCATCACAAACTTGTTTAGGCATGGGCTGAGATGTTGACTCAAGGACATAAGAGCCCGGAGTAGCAAAGCATCTAACCCATAAAGTTCGATGAATGTGTGCGAAGAGAACCCTATCGCAACACAAACTTGTCATAAAAACTGATGAATGTGAGCAGAGAGGACCAGCCTGCCGCATCACAAACTTGTCCAGAAATGAGCTTGAGATGTCGACTCAAGGGCATAAGAACCCGGAGTGCAGAACATCCAAACTAAAAAAGTCCAATGAATGTGTGCGGAAAGGACAACCTGCTGCATCACAAACTTGCTGCCGAGGGAGACCTCTATCCAAGGTTTTAGAGGAGGAGAGCCCTCTGGTAGAGTGCACCCTGAAACCTACTGGCGAAGCTTGACCGCGCGCCTCGTAGGCCCGGGCAATAATGAGAATGCCTCTTTGAGGGCACCCCGCCCACCAAGCCGTGGCAAACCGCAGTGGCCACATAGAACCTGGCAGTGGCGAGGCAAGTGCCCGATGACAGTTCTTTCTACAGAAAATCCAGAACTGAAGCAAACTAGCAGTTAGCTGGTTCTGTAATAAGAACTTTAGTAGAAGGAAACGCATGCAGGCGCATTTGCGTTACTACGTTCAGCCCCTCCCGAGGTGGGGTGGGGCTGTGCGACTCGGGGAGAAGTAGAGGAGACATTGCGCTATCAACAGAGGCGAAGAGGTCCTCTTCTGCCCTGTAAAACCTACCCAGATCAGTTCCAAGTGGAGGGAGCCCTAGCACTTGAAATGGTCTCGATAACCTCAAGAGAAAACCCTGTGAACCTCATTTGGAACCCTTAGGGGTCAGACATGAAAGGTTTCACAATTCGGGCCAAGGATGAGAAGGTCCTCCCTGTTCGGAATCGGCCAAGGCGAGCCGTCGAGGAGAGGAATTAACTCCGAGAAACATATCCTGTTCGGCCAGCGCAGCGCCATTAATAGGAGGCAAGACCCTTGCTGGTGAACACTGCCAAGACTCCCGTGAGCAGAGAAACCGGGGAAAGAAACACATACAGACGCATTCTGGGTCATGTATGTGTCTTAACGTCCAGACCCAAGGGGGCTGGGTGATTTCAGGGAGAAGTAGAGGAGACATTGCGCTATTCATAGAGGCGAAGAGGTCCTCTTCTGCCCTAAGATCTCACCCAAACTTGTTCCAAGTGGAAAAGCCCGGCATTTAAAAAGGTCTCGATAACCTCAGGAGAGAGCCCTGTGTCCCTCAGTTGGTACCCTTAGGGGCCAAACATGAAAGATTCCACAATTCGGGGCAGGGATGAAATATTGCCCTGTGCCTGAGATAGAAGATCCTTCCTCTTTGGAATCGCCCAAGGCAAGCCGTCGAGACAAGAAATTTGCTCCGAGAACCAAGCCCTGTTCGGCCAGCGCGGTGCTATCAATAAGAGGCAAAAACCCTTGCTGGCGAACTCTGGCCAACTACTACCTTAGGGTGGAGTTCTTAACTCCCCCGTTGGTATTTTCTGTCTGGACAGTAAATCTGCTCCCATATACGGGCATCCAGGGATATAACTGACCCGAGTGACAGGAGCTTGCCCTGGGCCCTAAGGAGAATCTGACGTGTCAGAAATACAGCTGACAGGAACGTGGGTCTCCTTGATGATTTATGTAAGAGGCTACCGCTGTATTGTCCACCCGCACCAAGACATGGCAGCCTCAGGAGAAGGTATTTCAGGGCCAGGTATTTTTACAGCCATCAACCCAAGACAGTGACTGTGACAACCAAGCTGACAACCCTCCTATCCCCTTAAGCTGGACGACCACTTAAGGCCGCTACCCCGCCTGTCAGGGAGGCGTCTGTCATTAGCAGCCTGCGACAACAAGACGCACCTAGAGTGGGACCCAAGGCAGAAAACCGGGGTCTGAACCACATAGGAAGGGAACGAAGCCTGAGGTGCGTAACCCTATTTAGCCTAGGGGTTTTGGCCCTTGGAAGAAATCCCCTGGCTTTTGGCCACAACAAAAACGGTCTCATGAGCAGAAGGTCCAGAGGGATCACCGTGGACGCAGTTGCCCTGAGACCTGGAAATTGTTGATACTGATAGCAGTGCAACCTTGACCTAGCCTGACTTTGCTCAGGGTGATCTGAATGGACTCAATCCTAGCGGGAGACATTTGTGCCCGCATTGTGATTGAACTCCATACGATGCCCCGATAGACAGTGTTCTGAGTGGGAGAGAGGATGCTTTTCTTGGCGTTGAGCCTCAACCCCAGAGAAACAGATGAGCTAAGACGATGTCCCTGTGCTGAACTGCCAGTTCCTGGAACTGCGCTAGGATCAGTCAGTCGTCTACATAATTCAGAATGCAGATGCCCCGGAGTCGCAAGGAGCCAGCGCTACATCATGCATTGTGAATGTGTGGGTAAAAAGGGCTAGGCCGAGTGAAAGAACCTGATCCTGGAAGACTTCGCCCCACGGAAGCGAACCTCAGGAACTTTCCATGTTGTGGAAGAACTTCTAAATGAAGTATAGAAGTGCATCATAAGATCGATGGTGACCAGCCAAACGAGTTGTAGGGCTTGAGACACGACCGTCTTGACAGGCATCATCTTGGACTTGAACACCCACGGGCAGTTCAAGCTTTAAGACCTAAGCCAGACACCACCCCTCACCCTCCATGGGAAACAGGAAGTATTTAGTGTAATAACCTAACTCTCTCTCTGGAAGGGGAACACATATCATGGCCCCTTTAACCAGGAGATTGAGGTTTTTTTTTACATAAAAAAGAAATCCGATTTACGGTAGTGAGAACACCCGTGGAAACACGGAAATGAGGCAAGTGAATTAAATCCTGACACCCTTAAAAGACCCACAGAAAAGAATATATCTGGCAGAAGTTTCCACGCTGCCAGGATCTCTGAGATGGGTATTATATTTGAACACTTCCTGTTGAGGGGTTGTCGAGTGTTTCGCGTCCTGAATAAAATGCAGGAACAGCGAAAACACCCAATTTTGACGGAAGCCTCTGCAACCCGAAACACCAAGAGGTGGCGGGAATGGAGGGGCTTCGAGGGGGTACCGGGAGGGGTGAAGTGAAGCACGCGCCCCGTCCCGAGGGGAGCTACCCCCTAATCTAGGCGCAAGACCGTCAGGGTTTTCTCTTACTAGAAATGATAGCCCTGAGGTCTTGCTTCGGGGGCTGGCGAGGGAGGCGAGACTGTCCCCAATCCCTGGGAGGAGGAGCACGACTCGCCACGCTTTGCTTTTGAGCCTCCATTCAGACAGGACTGAGGCGGGTCTGAGGCTTGCCCGTCAAGCGCAGAACCCACACTCAGGTCGTCCGGGAGGTCATTCTGGTACTCCTGTAAAACAGCATAGTGTGCAGAGCAGCACCAGCCTGACCTGCTGCTTGATAAGCCCTTCCCACTAAAGTGGAGGTTGTCCTACAAGGCTTTGAGGGGAGAGAGGGCTTCTTAAGTGACGATGCCGAGCCTGGCGAGAGATAGCCCGCAAGCATCTCTTCGACCGGCGGCATCACTGAATACCCCCGTGCCTCAGCACCCACGATGGTCGAATATAATGACGTCGATAATTTTTTTTTTTTTTTTTTTTTTTTTTTGGGGGTTCCTCCATGAGCGAAAAAGCTCTTCATGGAGGTTATCAAAGAAGGGAAGGGAGTCATGAGGCGTTCCCTTTAGACTGGAAGATAAAATCTATCCCCTAATTTGGAGGGTTTGGTGTCTCTTTTTCGCGTGGCCAGTCCAATCTGGCAACCGCTTGAGTAACAACATCGAGCAATTCCTCCGTAGATTTTTTTATCGCGGACGGAAAGCTCGGAGGCGGGAAGAGAATCGCGATCCTCCTTATGTTCCGAAGAAGCGTCGGAACGCGCTTCGAGATCGTGTGAAGGACCAACTGGGTTTGGGGAGAGAGCGAGAGAAAGGGATCAACTTGTCTCTTGCTCCTCAGCCAAATCCATGCAAGAGCCCCACGAATGATCTTTATTTTTTTCTTTTTCGTGAGTGCTGACTCCCGGAAGCAAGCAAGGCCAGCACGACGCACTCTGCCTGTTAAAGCAAATCGCAGTGCTCGCACCCGCCCTACTGCAACGCGAGAGCAGCGTGCTCGCACCCCCAAACAAACAGCAAAATCTGATGTGTGCCGTCTTCAGCTATAGAGCAAGAAGAAGGGAACACGCACCGTTTGCGGCTTTCAGTCATTCTCTCTTTTTTTTTCTTTCTTATATATATATATATGTATATATATATATATATATATAATATTTTCTAAACAGAAGAGAAAGAGAACAATGTTCACTGCACACTGCCTAACTGATTCTAACTCCTAACAGAGGAAAGAAAGTTTTGACAGGGTTTGTGAAACACACAGAAACAGAATCGCTCTGAAAAAAGAGTTTCTGACGACACCTAGTGACGTATCCATTTATAGCCTGGCCGCAGGTGCATCTAATGATTACATCAGCCGAGGCTATAAATTCCGGTCAATGTTCATTGACGTGTTACACACACTATTTCAGCTCGGTTCACAGCTAGAGTTGTTCCCCGTAGCGCTTAGCAGCGCAGCATCGTAGTGAAGCATTTTGTAAAGGGTACATTGCTGTGATATTTTTTGTCTTATACAGGGGTTGGGTAGTAACACAATACATGTAACTGGAATACGTATTTAAAATTCAAAATATAAGTAACTGTATTCCACTACAGTTACAATTTAAATAATTGGTATTTATACTACAGTTACGTTCAAAAAGTATTTTCATTACTGAAGAGATTACTTTGAATTTTATTGTCAATTGTTTCATTTCATATTTAGTCCTTTTAGATGGAAAAATGTATACATATAAATGATGTGATCCAAAGTGCATTTGAACAGCAGTGAAACATTTTCTTATGATATGTTACATTCATATGAGCACAGAGAGAGAAGTAAGTCTGAAGTACAAGTGTGGAGCAGAAGAAATAGAAATGAACCTTCTGTAAATCGTCAGCTTTACTCTAAGCTAAAATACTACTTCTAGCCATGTTACATGCACATGTTACCAGACACGATCATATTTTTTTTTATCAAGAAAATTCACGTTGGATTATAATTTCTTTTTTATATTATATTATTTAATATTAGGGAAAAATCATATTCTTGATTATAATTTAAGTATTATTTTCCTGTAAAAATCCTTAAAACAAGATCAGTTTGATTAATCTTGTTTTAGAAACAACACTGCATAAGATGTAATGGTTTTTCAGGGAATGTAGTTTTAACATGTGCATTTTGTCTTACTATACTAACAAAACAAGTGAAAAAATCTACTAGTGCTGCTGAAGTAATCTAGTGTATTTAGAATATGTTTCTGACATTGAGTAATCTAACAGAATATGTTAAAAATGACATTTTACAGCCTGTATTCTGTAATCTGTAGTGGAAAACATTTCAAAAGTAACCCTCCCAACCATGTGTGTGTATATATATATATATATATATTTTATTTTATTTTTTTTTTTATTATTATTTTTTTTTTTCTTCTGATTGTGTTATTTATGCATAAATACAATTACAGTATGGTAAACATTTTCAAATAAAGGCAATAATATAATAGATGCCACTATCTCTAAAAAAAATGTCAATGATAAAATGCATTAGTGAA
Organism: Xyrauchen texanus; assembly: GCF_025860055.1. NCBI lineage: Eukaryota > Metazoa > Chordata > Actinopteri > Cypriniformes > Catostomidae > Xyrauchen > Xyrauchen texanus. The sequence goes on along the minus strand of NC_068304.1, from coordinate 32,921,763 downwards.
ATTCCATTATAAGACAGAGTTGCCATATGGAAAAAAAAAATCTGTTGTGGCAATGTTAATTTTGTCTCAATTTTATGTAAAAATATGTTAGACAACATTAATTAGTTAACATATAATTAATTATCAAAGATGCCTAAATTTATACAAATAAAAATCATGATGTAGATTTATGGGGCTTTTCCACTGCACGGTACAACTCGACTCAATTAGACTCTGATCGCTTATTGGGGTTTTTCCACTGTGGATAGTACCTGGTACCTGATACCTTTTTAGTACCACCTCGGTCGAGGTTCCAAGCGAGCTGATACTAAATGTGACGTCAAAATCCTGCAGATCACTGATTGGTCAGGGAGAATCGTAACATAGACACGCAACATCAACCCGCTAGTTTTAAAGTTAGCAACAGCGATAACAGTATCAATTGTTCACGTGACTTTCGAATTGTGAAAAATAAATGGCTATGCGCGAAACCACGCCGTGGTCAATAAAAGAGGTGCAGACTGTCCACTCGTCAGCAATGAGCGAAATGAAAAAGTCTCTCAGGAAGTGTCTCAGCTGTTGGCTGCACACGGCTACCACCGGACCTACCAACAGTGTATGGAAAAGTAAAAAAAACTTAAGTGACTACAGAACCATCAAGGAAGAGTTTAAGTGGTTTGACCAAAAGGACGCAATCTAAACCGGCGAGGAATGGGAGGGAGAGTGCCCTGGACTGGTTTTGATATACGATGGAAGATGGTATGTTTTGTATGTTAACTCTATACTCTGCTTAAAAGCTTCACTTTATTTAGTTGACCAGCAACTGGAAGCTTGCTTCTAAACCAACCAGGCCAATTTAACCATTACATTTGTGTAAAATCACCATGCAACAACTGCTTTATGCAGCACAATGAGCTAGTAGCTAACAGATAGCGGTTGAGTTAATGTTTTGGTCAGTTTTTGTCGCGTTTAAGATGATGTCACGGCAGTAGAAGCGGCGCAACTATGATGATCATCCTATAATCCCACCCACGTTGATGAGGCACTAAACTGAAGTGGAAAAGCAAGCTCAGAAAAGTAAAGTGAGTAGAGTTGAACCGTAAAGTGCAGTGGAAAATTGCCATTAAATCAAATCTTTAATTGAGCAATTTTGGAGCACTTCAGCAGGTGTCTCACCTCTAAGGGTTACCTCAGGAAAAAGAGTCTTGGAGACAAAATCAAATCTCATGTGGAGCATACTATTGATGACTTTAAACGCAGCCCTTTTATCTCCAGCAAATGCATTATATTTTAGTTTTTTCTAAAAGGTGAGAAAGTGAAAGAAAATAAATTGTTGCCATATGGCTACACGGAACCATACTGGTCATAGAGTTCTGCTTTACTTAGAAGCTTCATTCAGTCTCAGTATCATGGCCCTAAAAATCCTTTCCAACTGATTACCCCTGACTGTTGGTTATTTATTTCACAGTGGTCTCGGGAGAGTAGAGTGCTGGGTGAAGATATGGATGGGGGCTTTTAAAAGTTAAATCACAGCATACTGAGTGATGGAGTGATGGAAAAAACTTTGCCAGGACAAACAGAGACTGCAAGTCTCTATTTGTCAAAAGTGGAGGGGCTGGTATATTCAGCTGAGTGGATATCGAATATGAAAAGCTCTTCCTCCAAAATTTGAACATTCTTTAAGAGTGGCCTGTGCTTGTGCTGTCCAGACAGGTATGAACAACTGCCGTCTTCTGCCACTGGCTGGCACGAGGAGTGTCAGAAAAGCCAGACGGTTCCCTCATCCTTTCTTCTTCTGTCTCCTGAAGAAATGAAAGAGAAAAAAGTCTGGTAACTGACAACCTGTCTTTCTGTGTTTGCTTGCCCTTGAATAATTTATAGGGCCCTGGTTTCCCCGGAGCCATAGACATGTTCAGCTTCTTTAATGCTTCATTTCACACACTGAGGCTTACCAAAGAGAAGCAGAGTATTCTGCTTCCGGAAAATCTGCCATTCCCTGGCAAATCCTTGGAATAAACTGTCGATAACTGCAGCACTGGCTCTGTCTGCTTGTGAAATGCTGTCGAGGTAGGTGTGAGTCAACATCTTTTTTATAGCTGGAATTAACTAACTCGACTGGCCATCTTCTCTTTTCTAGAGATGGCAGACATATCACAAGTAGCCCTATGTTGCTGGAAACATGAATATATAATATTAATATATACTAAATTTATAACAGAGTACAAAAATGAGGTCATTGTGTGAGAAAGAGAAAATGAAGGGTGTATAGCACAGATTATATACAGGAGAGACTGGGGCTAGCTGTCAGACATTTTAGTCCATTGAATATTTCTCAGAGTAGGTTATATTTGAATTAGTCAGTTTCTGCATTGTCACGTACCTTTAAGTCTTGGCAACAAAAAAAGCTGTGAAAATGTTCACTGTTTTTGTCCTGGACAAGAGATACATTTCAATGAACACACGTTGACCTTTTGAGATAACCTGCCCCAGTAGCAGCAACTGTCTTGGACAAGTGTTCAAATTAGAACTTGGCCAGGGCTGGACTGGTAATCTGGCATACCGGGCATTTTCCTGGTGGGCCGACACACTTTGGGGTTAATCAGGGGCTGACTGGCCATCGGGAGAACCAAGCGGGCCAGTGGGTCATCCGCAAAAATGAGCCACCATGTTATGCAGATCGGACCACAAAATGGTGCCGTGACATGCAGAAAAGGACAGCAAACAACCCCACCCCCCCCTTGCCCCCGCAACAGTTGGGCCAGTTGGCATGTACAGTTTTACTGTAATAGGCTTGGTAAAAATAATAAATACTGCTTATAATGTTACAAACTGCTGTGGGCCGAAAAGTCACATTTTAAATAATTGAAATTGTTTTTAATTACTGCACTGATGTCATTTCCTCATGCCACCAGTGCTGCATGTCAAGCATCTAGCTGGGTTTTTAATTTATTCTTATTTTTTAGTCATCACTTCATTTTTTTGCCCATGTTGTGTCATTATACTGTGACCTTTAATTTGAAGATATGATATTAAATTGCATCAAACACCTTAGGTGACATAAGCCATTTAGCAAAATTATTTTTTGTATAAAATCATTTTGTGATGTTAGTTATACGTGGTAAAGCATTACATGTCCAGTGTGTTATGGTAAAATATAGGGAAAATGTATGTAATTTAAAAATGTCAGTATAGTAATTTTTACAGAAATAACATTATCAATATATATTTACAAATATCTTTTCTAGATATCATTCACAGACCATGTAGAGGCTAATGTATCCATTGAATGTCCTCCCTGCTATTGTCCACTTTTATTTTTCACACTGACACTGCCCATTTTATCAGATCGAAATCTGAACTGGTTAAGTTATTTAGCTTGGCCAGTATGACTTATAAAATCTTTACAGAGTGACACAGTGTGGCTATTTGCTATCTAATAGTCTGGTGGAAACAGTAGTGTGTTAAGACGGTGTGGATGTGCTTTTAACAAGCGGATGTCTCGGGTTTGATTTCCCCACTGTCTCCACTCTTAATATGTCCTATAATACTACTTAGTGTTTAAAAATAAATAAAAATGAATATAAAATATGATTGCCTTGCAGTGATTTGGTCATGGTGGCAGTCAAGGAGTTGAGAGAAAGGTTTAATCAGACTAAAATTAACCATGTTTTTACTATAATAATATTGTAGTAACCATGGTTTTGGACAGAAGCCATAGTTTTATGAAACATAAAGATACTTATGTTTTTTTTTTTTTTTTTAAGTTTCAAAGCCAAAAAGGCACTGAATTTTAGGAATGACCTAACTGCCTTAAAAATGAGAGTAAAATGATAGTTTGATAGGAATGTTGCTCAAGCCCCAACCCCGGCCCTGAGCCTAACCTTGACCCTGAACCTAAACTTTGATTAGTGGATTTTAATGTTTATCCAGGAACATATCCTATTTGTTGGAATAACAAGGAAAAACAAGAAAAAACAAGACACTAGCTCAAATGCTTTACAGTCATGGAGTTTTCTCAAGGGTTTCTCTTGCATTCTTGTGTCCCTAAACGTGGCATTATTTAGTGAAACTGGGGTTATCTGGCAGGCATCTTTACATAACACCACTGTGTGAATCACAGAGCACACAAGGGGGAAATGAGGCAAGATGTCAGTTAGCCTTTCACTTCTGAGAGATTGAGAGCCAAAACAAGAGATTTAAGCTCCTCAGCTCCTGATGGGAAACTATAATCACTCCATCATCATTTCTCTGCCTTTTATTATTATCATTTTTGTATTTATATATTTATTTATTTTGCTCTGTCTTTCTCACTGAAACAGAGGCAGATGTAATGGTTCCTGCTGTCACATCCATTATTTCCTTCCCTGTCCTCCTTGTGTCTTACAGTGAAACCTGATCATATGTAAATATGACCAAATGATTGATTAATCACCTCACCTGTGTGGATCCACTTCTAGCCTTAGGACCCAACACCCACTGCATCCATCATGCTAATGGCCAGTAACCGCTATCGAAAATCTAATGGCCACCATGGCTCAGTAAATTAGCTGCTGATGCAGGTGTGTGTGTGTGTGTGTGTGTGTGTGTGTGTGTGTGTGTGTGTGTGTGTGTGTGAGGGGTGTGTATGTGCGGCTCCCTGTTGTAGGCTTCTGAATCCATATTGATTAGGTTTGAAGGAAGAGGACACAAAAGGGCCTACTGGTTTGACAGGTGTCCTTTGAAAAAGCTTGTTTCATTTTGGCCTAGAGAGAGCAGCCGAAGGCTTTGATGGACGTGGCGGTCGATACCAGCAGGGCCGTGGATGGAAGGGGTGAACAGCAGGGACAAGTTATGCAGTGCCCATCAGCCTATCTTCTGCACACATGTAAATTTACTTTAAAGGGATAGCTCATCCACAGTTTAGAATTCTGTCCTCATTAAACCCATATGATTTCCTCTCCTCCATGGAACACAAAAGGAGATGTTACTTCTTTTTTTCATGGAACATGATAGCATGGGGAATTGACATGTCGCTACCGAATGTTCCAGTAACTTGGAATCAACCCTATTATGCTGAATTGCTGGAAAGCACCATCACCTATCAAACATTGATGCATCAATAAAAATTTGTTAACCACTCCCTGTGGTGCTTTTGACAGCATGTTGCAGGAACTGCACCTGGGACACAGGATCTGGTCATGTGGGAATCAGGACTTAATCATGTTCACATAAACAATGAATTCTGAGGTTGTATCTTCCCTCTAAAATAAATGTTTTATTCGACTGATGGTTAGATTTAGAGTTTAGGTTAATAAATTATGCACTCATGTGGACTATATTACATCCTTTGCTACTAAAAATACAAATTACAAATAATTGCAGCAGGTAAGCCAGAACTCTTACTCTTGTAAGGGCATACATTCAACAACACTCCCTGCTTCAGCCACTAGGGACAGTGTTTCAAATTTCATTAAGTGCAGACCGATTTCAGCAGCAGATTTTTCAAACTACTTTCACCAAATTCAAAGTACAATTAGTCATTTGTCATTTTTAAGTGAACCAGTCACACGACAGCTCACTGTGACCGTGGGGAACGGTTGTGGTTGCCCCTCCTGCAGAAAGTTTATTTTGGGTTTGAGCCTTAGCAGCATGGCTGTGGTGAGTTGATTATGATGCATTCCACAATTCTCTTTATTACCGAGATATGCTGCAATGATGCTACCCGGTCTTCCGTGAAATTGAAGAACTGACACACTATGTTTACTCTCTCTATTTTCACCCTGTCTCTCTCTCTCTCTTCTACTCTCAGCCTGCTTTTGAGTTCAATATCAAGCTGGAAGGTAGTTATTGGCATATCTTTTTTTTTTCCTGCTTATCGACTCTTGACTGCCCTTTCTAAGAATCAATCTAACCTTTAAAAAGGCAAGTCTTTATGGCTGGCTAGCTGGAGAGGGGTGTCCTTTGCTGCATGTGTGAGGAAGAAAAACACCTCTCTTGACAAGACAGGGATTCTCTGTGGAAACAGGTAGACAGAGTTTCAGGAAGGACTTGTCACTGGATGTAAACCCAGTGGAAATGGGATGCAAAGCAGTCGAACAATTGGCTCCAAGTGCTAGTCTGTGCCTGCAGAGAATGTCACTTGTTAGCATCAACACGCTCTCTGTGTATACTTCAACGTGACATTATTTGAATATTACTATGATTAATAAACCTGCAGGGACATATTAACCCCAATGTGCAATGTAAAATGTGACAGCAATGCTGTCCATGCCTTATTGGTTTCAAACTCACAACTTACTATGATTGTACAAGGCTCTGACATAAGGAGAGAAAGAAAAATGAAAGAAGAATTTTATATATTTCTTTGGAAAGTACACAAAAAACCAAAAAGGAAATAAGGCACATCTTTTTCATGAGTGTGGTAATTCATTCAGCCTATAGAGAATTGTTATTCTATTAATATTCAAGCCTTAATGTACATTTACATCATTTCAAAATACTGAAAGCTGTTTTTACACTGCAAAAATTACAGAGAATTGAAAAGTTGTATAAATATATCTATAAATATTCTTTTTTTTTTTTTGTTGTTGTTTTTTTAATAACAATCACAAAGTATAGAAACAAAGAAACAAAGTAACAAGCAAGTAAATCACAATATAAAGAGTTGAAGGTGGTTGGTCTCAGAGTTCTATCTTTTGTGTGTGTGTATGTGTGTGTGTGTGTGTGTGTTGTGTGTGTGTATGTGTGTGTGTGTGTGTGTGTGTGTGTGTGTGTGTGTGTGTGTGCATGTTTATGTGGTTTACGAGGACAATTTAGGTTACAAACTGGTAATTACAAGGGTATTATGCTATAAATGTGGATTATGAGGACATTACTAGTGTCCCCATAATTTCAATAGGTAAAAAAACACATTAAACGATGTTTTATTGAAAATGTAAAAATGCAGAAATATAAGTTTTTTTTGTGAGGATTAGGTTTAGGGGTTGTGTTAGGTTTAGGGGATATAATCTATAGTTTGTACAGTATAAAAATCATTATGTCTATGGAAAGTCCTCATAATGATAGGTAGACCATCATGTGTGTGTGTGTGTGTGTGTGTGTGTGTGTGTGTGTGTGTGTGTGTGTGTGTGTGTGTGTGTGTGTGTTTCGTGCATTTTCCTTTCTTACTTGAAAAGGTTTTCTGCCACCTAATGCCCACCCCTAAAGATGGCCCTGGTGTTTTTAAATAGAAAAATCTAAAAGTAAATTCCTCTTTTTACTCTCAACTACAGATTCTCCTTCACAATTCAACATGTTAGCGAAAGAGAAACTTTACAGCACTTTGATTTCTCAACGGTAAGCAAGTGACATAACAAAGCCTTTGTAAAATATTAAAAGTGTTATGTTTAACCATGCCTATCAAAAGAACAGCAAAAAATTATTGCGTGCCAGCAGATTTTGTCTGCAACACACCATTCTTTCCAGACTGATTATTTTCCAGGACCTATTTCTTTGTCTTGTGGATTGAGTCCTTGAGTTCATCCAGCTATTAAATACTGTTGTCTCATCAACAACAACAGCATCACAAAAGACAGTTCTCATTATTTAAACTGCGTCACCACTGCCCAGCCTTAAACCAATGAAGCAAAGCTGACCTTAAAAGATGACCTCAGCCCTTTAACGAACATGTGACACATTCTGACAAAAATCTGCCTTCGGCGTTCTCTGTCCCTGTCTCCTAAGTGATCACTTACATGCTCTTTGTGCAGAGAAGCATTAAGGTGTGACTGACTCTCTTGCCTTTAGCAGATGAGACAAAGGTCTGATGGCTCTCAGCACTGCTGCATTGCCATTGAAGTCCTCTGTTCAGTCTCAGCATGCTTGATATGTCTTTGAAGCTTGCCAATATGGTAAGTAGCACTTAAAACAGACTCATTCCCTCATGTTTTCTCTTTTTCAACTTGTTTTTTTTCTTGTAATTTATTTGTGCACTCTGTCACATCCCATCAGCACAGAGATGAATAGACACTTTATCAGGGGTGGGTGGGTATGTTTGTCCATGTGTCTTAGTTGTACATTCTTCTTTTCTTTGTACTTTGCCCTATTTTCCCTCTATTAGACACAAGTTCCCCTGGATGTGAGACCTTTTTGTCTCATCAACATTTTCAACAACAATTAAAGTGCACAGAAAAAGGACCACTACACTTAAATTTATTTTATAATGGATTCCAGGCAAAAAACACTCATTCCATTTATTCTGGTACTCCTAAAAGATATAAAATGTTAAAAAGGCAATATCATTGTAGTATAAATACAAACTGTGACTTCTCCTAAGTTACAAAAGACCATTTATTAAAAACTAAGCTGTAAAAAAGTATCTTCTCAACTTCCTCAACTTTCTGATGTCAGACAGATGAAAACATTTGAACCATATGACCACACCCATTGTAACGTATTATTACAACTATTATCCTTAAACCCCAGAGGAACTCACAATGAGAGCAAAATGTAGGGTGATCTGCCAAAATTGTTCTGTTACCTTCTTTTGCAGTCTCTAGTTATGATAATTATTTCAAACTTGATTATACTTCTTAGCATGACACATACGCAGAGTACTAGATGGTGCTAGGATATGGCAAATTGGCTAGCACTTATATAGCGCTTTTTTTAACCTTAGAGGTTACAAAGCACTTTACACTGTGTCCCAATCACCCATTCACTCACACATTCATACACCAATGGCAGCTCTGCTGAACGTAGAAAAGACTGATGCACCGTAGAAGAAAAAGAAAGAGATTATCTGTAAAATAGTAAATGGTCTGCAATTATACAGTGCTTTTCTTAACCTGATAGGCTACCAAAGGGCTTTACATTTTGTCTCAATCACCCATTCACTCACACATTCATACACCAATGGCAGCTCTGGTGAACGTAGAAAAGACTGAAAGAGTAGAAGAAAAAAAAAGAGATTATCTGTAAAATGGTAAATGGTCTGCAATTATACAGTACTTTTCTTAACCTGATAGGCTACCAAAGGGCTTTACATTTTGTCTCAATCACCCATTCACACACTCATACACCTAGCTGTATTGTTAATGGTTGCTACACAGTACACACTTTATGCAAGGCACTAGCCTGCCATTGGGAGCAACTTGAAGTTCAGTGTCTTGCCCAAGGACACTTTGGCATGTGGAGTCGTGTGGGCCGGGAATTGAACCGCAAACCCTGCGATTAGCAGCCGACCCGCTCTACCACCTGAGCCACAGCTGCCCCAAAAGAAATGTTATAGAGCTTGAAATCATGATTACCAAGGAGACTGCTGATGTCCAGATTTAAAGTGAAAGAGGAGTTACATTTTGGTCTGTTCTCACCCAAAACGATTGGATCGCTTCAAAAGACATGGAATAAACCAGTTGAGTGTTCTGGATTACCTTTACACTGCCTTTATGTCCTTTTTGGAGCTTGAAAGTTTGGTCACCATTCACTTGCATTGTATGGAAAAGCAGACATCATATTTCCATTAAAATACTTCCATGTGTGTTCTGCGAGAGAAAGAAAGACATATGAGTTTGAAACAACAAAAGTAAATGATGAATGAATCCTTTTTGGGTGAACTATTCCTTTAAACAAAATATGGATGTGCCCGAAGTCAAATCCTTTACTCGGAAAGGCACAAATAATGAATTAAAATTGAATAACGGATTCATTTGAATAATTTAAAAAAATATATATTTATATTTGTATGACTGAATATCCAAAAAGCACAAGGATTAAGCAACATTTTAAATAAGCATATCCAAAATTTACAAAGAATTTATGAATATGTGCAGACAATATTTCTGATGTGTAAACCTTATGAATGAAAATGTGTATGTTGTGATTTCAGATCGGATGGTTGCGGTGTCGACTCTTTTAGACTCGAGTTTGTGGGCTCTGTTAATTGTGCGCATCTGGAGCTTGTCAAGTGTAACATTAAGAGTCGACATCATACACGCTTTCCACTTCTTACAATGTTAATGTATCACACAATTCACAAGTGATTCTCATGTATTTATTTATAGGCTAAACCCGAGCGTGATGTTAAATTCCTGACGTGAAGCGATTTAACATCGGAGCTCGTAAATCCATCTCTTAAAGTTGACCACATTATATTCACATCAGCGTAATTAACTGTTTAAGACTTTATTCCAAAAAAGTGTAAAAGCATAATAAAGGTTTAAATGCTCCATAGAGTTCCCCCTTCTGTCACTCACTCGATGTTGTGTTGATGTAGTGACACTAGGGGTTCATCTTGAGAGCCCCAAACACCTCCCATTCTTTGAGAAAAGGCCAATGAGAATTGGCGAGTGGAATTTGCATGCCACTCCCCTGGACATACGGGTATAAAAGGAGCTGGAATGCAATTCCATTCATTCAGATTTTTTCTTCGGAGCCAAGAGGTTGTGTGTCAGCGAGCTGAATACTACTGCTGTTCCATTCACCTCTTAAGAAGCGTATGCTGTTGGCTATACAGCGCATTTGCAGCTGCTTTCTCTCCTTCTGCACATCGAGTGTAGATTTCGCCCATAGGCGCTTCGAGTGTATATAAAGAGTATATATTCTCTATTAGAGCACACGCATTGACGGCGAACGTATTTTTAAAGACGCATCTTTATAAAGATTTCTTTCCATTTTTGTGTGATTCCTGGATGTGATCATTATATCTCTGCTTCCGACGGCCACTGGCGCTGCCTCATGTGTCTGGGCAGCGATCACAATGAAGCAGCGTTTGTGGATGGTTCACGTTCGCTTTGCGAGAATATGACCATGGCAACGTTGCGGTCACAGCTTTCACTCTAGCCCCCCCCCCCCCCCCCCCCCCCCCCACTACCCATGGGTATGAGGCCGGCCCGGCTGGCGCTGGAGGCGATTTGGGAAGTTCAATGAGGTCTCCACAGGGTCTTTTCCCCCTGAAAGAATAGGACAGGAAAAGAACACCTTCCCCAATGCATATGATAGTGTTAGATGGCCCCAGCCGAATCTAATACTCTGTGGAGAGAAAAATAATAATCATTATTATCATTATTGTTATACTATCATTATTAATATTATGTAATTATTATGAATAGGCATATATGAGGCATATTCTTTTTATAGAAATTATAAATGTAAGAGTAACACTTAAAAATGGGTGTTTCATTTATTTTTAAAGTATTAAGCCCCGCCCACACCCGGTTCTATCCGAATACAGAGACAGTACAGATAATTTTGTCATATGAACAGATACAAATACAGATAATGACTTTGCTGCACACCACTAAAACATAATATCATTATATGATAAGGTAACTACCAGGTAACCAATTAACATTTTTTTTTATGTAGCATTTGTATTTTTGCAATTTTGCCTGTCCAAAGAAAGAAGAGCAGCCAAGCTTTATACATCAGTAGGGATGAATCCTAAACTTTACGGCCAGACAGATGATTGGGCAAGGGGGGAAAAAATTACATGGAGCAAGAGGAAGAGGTTGGCATGGTGAAAAAAAGGAGCGAAAGAGAATGGAGCAGCAAAATATAAACAGGACTCATCCAGGGCTGGAGATGGTTGGCTGGCTGATCAGTAGGATGAGAGATGAAAAGGGCTTGCGCTCCTCTCGTTGACTGTCTGTGCATGCGAGATACAATGTGACAGCTGAGTGGAGCTGGAAGGCCAGAGATGAATTCACAAATGTTAGCCCCAAGGACAAGCATGGGGTTAGGGATGAATGGGTGGGGCTGAGAAGATTTGGGTGTCGGGTGCAGAAGAGGAGAGGAAAAGAGGAATTTGTGAATTTCTCTTCCAGTGGTCAGCTGACATTTACATCCAACATCTAAAACAACCATGATGACAACTGAGTTTAATTTCAAGTATTAATTCATTCATGTTGAATACGGCTTCTTGTATGCATTCATTAATGCAGGCTGATCATTTTCTAATGGCTTGAAAATTGTCAATTAATTTTTAAGTGAGCAAGACAGCACACAATTCCTGTCAGTAGAGGGGTAACTTAATTGCATCCTTTAGGGAAAATAAACAGCCCAGACATGCTTGCTTGTATGTGTCTTCTTTAATCGGGAATGAAGGATAATCCAACATATTGTAAGAAACATCCTTAGTCCTAAGTAACCATCAATGGCTGGGTGGTTTGTCAGTACAATATATAAGGTGTCATAACAGAAATGCGTTTATAACAAATGTGTTTGTTTCATTGATACCACGGTATATATTGTATTTAGTGTTTATTTGTCACAACTTGCCACAATGAATTAGAATTTAACTAGGGTTGGGAATAGAGAACCAGTAGATGAAGTCAGGATCAATTATTTGATTGCATTTACGCCTTTAGGAGGTTGGAATAAACACGCCTTTTATAATAATTGTATGAAATTTGTGTCTGATTTGTTATATCTGCTCTGTCAAAATCTGATCATGATCTCCAGTTAACAGTTCTGAACAGTTAAGTAACCGCAATTGCTAAGAGGAATCTAAACCAGATTTGTTAAATTCCTTACAATTCCCAACCCCACATTTAACTGATGTGACCATATCAAAACACATGTGCTTATATTGGCTATTTTACCATAGCTTCAAATGTTACTCATCCAATCGGATTTTAGAGCTGATCCAGAGAGAATTTAAATACTTGTAATACTAGTTTGACTGTTTTTGGTTTTTAACTAATACCAGACTTAACATTCATTTGTTATGAATAATATGTTCTTTTGGTTTGCACCCATCAATTTCCAAATAAAAAAAGAAAACAGTCAAATGAGTTTTGCAAAAACAGGGATTACCACATGATTATTTTTATATACAAATGTGTGTGTGTGTGTGTGTGTGTGTGTGTGTGTGTGTGTGTGTGTGTGTGTGTGTGTGTGTGTGTGTGAGCGTGTATTTATCACTTTGTGGGTACCAAATGTCCCCATAAGGATAGTAAAACCCAAAATTTTTGACCTTGTGGGGACATTTTGTCGGTCCCCATGAGGAAAACAGCTTATAAATCATACTAAATTATGTTTTTTGAAAATGTAAAAATGCAGAAAGTTTTCTGTGAGGGTTAGGTTTAGGGGTAGGGTTAGGTTTAGGGGATAGAATATAAAGTTTGTACAATATAAAAACCATTATGTCTATGGAAAGTCCCCATAAAACATGGAAACACAACAAGAAGTGCATATGTGTGCTAACATTGTTGCCAAATGTCCAGTTTAGTAGTGAAAATACACAAAGCCATGGTGAACTCTATGCCCCCACCACCACCACAGATATGTTTTCATCTCTGATTTATTCATTCCTGCAGAAAGGCTTCTGACACATTCATAAGGAATCATGGGCATCTGAACTCAGGGGTCTGGAGAGAAATACATTTAAATTGCTTCAATGGATGATGTGACTCCATTTGAAGGACCCCAATGATTTCATGAGGGTTTTGGTTTGTATTGCATGAGTAATTTAAGTAAAAATGCAATTTCCTCAATGCAGTTCTAACACTGTGCATAGGCACAACAGAGGGTAGGTTAAACCATGATGTTTTATCTCTCTCCAGGGTCGGATGTAGAAAACAGGGAAGAGTATATTAATATATCTATCTCTTCTTCCTCCTGAGGAAAAAAGCAGCTACCCACATTTGCCTGTTAAAAATACCCACACCTAACTACAGGGACAAACCTAAATACAGCATCTGTGCCCCGATGCTGAGAGTTCACATGCCTCTCATATAAAGCCCACTTAACCACTATAAGATCACACCCTGTCCTTTATCTCTGCTGTAGACTCCTATTATCAGCGCCCAATTGATATGCCATTTAATTATTTGCAACAGCCAATAAAGGCTCATATTGCTCTGTAAAAGGACTGCCCCCATGTTCTTGACCCCAATGCAAACATCCACTAGAATATTAAAGCAGAAATCAAATAGAAGATGTATGTTACAATGATTTTACCATGGTGTCCTTAGGCACATTGCAAAGCGGAGGAGCGTGGAGGAGGGCGGGGCAAGGCCGGAATGACCCATGCCCGGACCCGGAATCTTATTGCTTAAATGAAACAGGAGAAACAGCACAATGATAAAAGACACTAATGTTCAATAGACAATTAAATGTATTGAAAGTTAATACGGAGAGTCTATTTTCACCCCGGTGTAAATAGCATCTGCCACACAGTGCAGCTATTTGCACCCCAACAGTCTGGTGGAACCACGGAAATATATGTCAAACTTAACATTAGGTGTTGCTGCTGTGGCTTGGGGTGTAAATACGTTGTGTGAATGTGTAATGTTGTCCTAGTGACCGCAGTTCGAATCCGTGTTTTGTCTCACTCACTTTTCCCATTCGATTTCCTGTTTCCACTCTAAATATTTCATTTAATACTACAATACAAATTTAATTAATATTATTGCTGTCGATTTCACGCGTTAATTCAGTGTGATTAATTTTATAAAAAATAACGCGTAAAAAAACGCAATTAATCGCAATGCCCACCGTAATAAGGAAGATTCCAGAGAAATGCAAGCTTGTAGTACCACCTATTTACTCCAGAGGGCAGTAAGTGAACTGTCAGCTGTATGGGCAACGTGCAGTTTATACAGTGAAGAAAAAAACCATCTGGCAGACAACACAATACAAACATGCGTTACGTTCTTGCGTTCAAAACACTTGATGGAGCACAAATTCAAACTAAGGGATCTCAAGATGTGTTCTAAGTATTAAACTATATTTAACTTGACACAGTGACCTAAACATTTTATGTTTATGACGCATCGCACCCGAGACGCTACACAAGCATGTCTGACGCAAGTGTAAATTGACGGGTCCTTCAACAAGCCCTGATAATAAATCTCAAACTGATTGACACATTCACTTGTGAAATGGATTGCTGCGAACTGTATGCCAATGATTGACTTATGATCAATAATATGGTACTAAATAATACATTGAATTCTAAAGCCGCTTTTTGTATTGTCTTATAATTAACTCTTTTGCCACAAGAGTGTAATGCATTTTAATTATCTGAATATTTTTTATTTTATATATATATATATATATATATATATATATATATATATATATATATATATATATATATATATATAATTGTTAAATATTTAAAGATAAATAAGTATTTCATCATTATATATTGAATTATTGTTATATGAGGGGCTTTCTCAGCAAATATATGTATATTCGATTAAATGCGATTAATCGTCATTAATTATTCGGGAAACCATGTAATTAATTCAGCCCTAATTAATATAGATGTTTATTTTATTGAAGTGATTTGGTCATGGTGAATGTTGAGGAGTGCAGTGAAGGGTTTGATCCAGAGACAGAGTCTGTTGTTCACGTAAAAATTTCTTGGTTACAAACTGAGAGGGAATGAGATGTTGCATTATTAAACAAATGGGACTACGTCTGTGACTCATGTGGTCTGAAGCCTGTATACAATCACGCCAATTTATTTGCTGATGGCACTGAAGCGACGCCCATAGGTAGCCGTGTCGTGGAATCCACATAGGTGGACAATTTACACCAATTCACCAGAGCAAGAGGCATGAACCTATGCAGCAACTAGAGAGTATGACTAGCTATGCAAAGTCTTGTTCCCTCTCAGTGAACCAATTCGTAATTCGCAATTCGTACATTCGTAAACGAGATGTTCCCTTTAGATGACACAACGACATTGCGTAATTACGCGAATGGAATGAGATACAATCACGCCATGCGAACAGTCGCTGCCAACTTTCTAAGCCCATGTGGCAAGCTTACAGCGGAACTTACTCTTGATCCAACAGAATGAACTTGGGAAATTGGAGTCAAACTCTCGTCCAAATGATAAAACCTAACAAAAGAATGAGGAGAGGACCATCCTGCCGCCATACAAATGTCTTCCAAAGACCCACCTCTAGCCAATGCCAAAGAGGATGCCATGCTCCTCGTAGAATGGGCTTGAACACCCAAAGGCGAAGGCAAGAAACGTGCCTCGTAAGTACTCAAGATAGCATACACAATCCAAAAAGACAGTCTCTGCTTGGACACCTAAACACCCCTGTTGCGGCCACCAAAGCACACAAACAACTGCTCTGACTTACGCCATTGGCAAGTAAGGTCAACATAAACCTGCATAGTCAGTACTGGGGACAGCATATGCAACCTTTTTTGCTCTTCCGACTCAAATGGCGGCAGAGAGAAAGGCATTGAAGAGATTTAAGACTATCCCTCACAGCTTTGTTGTCATTTCCATGTAAAAGATGGCACTAGCATGAATAAGCACTATAGATTTATGTAATTAACCATGGTGTTTGTATAGTAATATGGCGGTAATATAGTGACATGTTTAATTTTATGGATACTGTAAATTTACAAAATAAAATACTATGGTGAAACCATGGTTACTGTAGTAAAACCAGGGTTATTTTTTCTAAGGTTTAAGGTTAGGTTTAGGGTTAGGGGAAGCGGAAGGGTTGGGGACTAACGGAATACATGTAACAAGATTACGTATTTAAAATACAAAATATAAGTAACTGTATTCCACTACAGTTACAATTTAAATAATTGGTATTTAGAATACAGTTACATTCAAAATGTATTTTGATTACTGAAGAGATTACTTTGCATTTTATTTTCATTTGTTTCATTTCAAATGTAGTCATTTAGACATTTATACATATAAATTATGCAATCCAAAGTGAATTTGAACAGTTGTGAAACACTTTCTTATGATGTGCTACATTCATACAAGCAGACAGAGAAGTACGTTTGAAGTTTGGAGCTGAAGAAATAGAAATAAACCTTGTGTCAATTTTCAGCTTTACGATAAGCTAAAATGCTATTTCTAGCCATTTTACATGCACATTACCAGGCACAACCTTTTTTTTTATCATGAAAATTCACGTTGGATCATGATTTCTTCTAAAAAGACCTTTGATTTTAGGGCAAAAATCATATTCTTGATCATTTTTGTATTGTTTCCCTGTAAAAATATCTAAAAATCCTTAATTAGATCAATTTGATTTATCTTGTTTTAGAAACAACACTGCATAAGATATTTAGATTTTTCAGAAAATGTATTTTTAACATGCGTATTTTGTCTTTTATAGTCAAAACAAGTGAAAAAAATCTACCAGTGCTGAAGAAGTAATCCAATGTATTTAGAATACGTTACTGGCCTTGAGTAATCTAACGGAATATGCTACAAATTACATTTTACAGCATGCATTATGTAATCTGTATTGGAATACATTTCAAAAGTAACCCTCCCTGGGTAGGGGTTAATGTAGTGTGTCTGTTGGACTCTAATTAAACACAATAAACATACTGCAGTGATGCCCATACTGTATGTTAGTATTTAAATATGGGTGCAAATTGTTTCTGACACTATTTGCACCTGTGTGCAAGCAGTATCTACCATTATTTGCACCAGTGTTGGGGTGCAAATATTATCTGCCACTATTTGCACTGGGGTGTAAATAGCATACACTATTATTTGCAACAGGGTACAATATAGCATCTGCCAAATAATTATCATAATAATAAATTATTCTGCCGAGCACTTCAATAGCTGTTTGTGGTTGCTCTGCCACATAGCAACTTAACACATTAGTAAAGAATGTCTAGTTGCAGGTGTGCAAATATAGTCATCAGATTTTAGAGTCAGATCTATCCATTTAATAATTAATCATAGACAAACTGATCACAATTTGACATTTGACAACAGTAGGTTGAATGTTCTACTGCTGAAATCGGTCTCTGCTAACTGAAATTTGAATCACTGCACCTAGTGGCCAACAGTGGAAGTGTTGTTGAACATATGGGCATGTGTGAGCTTCAGTTTCCAAGTGAAATGTCCACAGAGTGGCACCAAAAGTAAGTTTGTAAATGATGTAACTGATGGATTTTATCCGTAAATAATGTAATACAGTCAACGTTAATGCATATTTTATTAACTACTCCCTAAACCAAGCCCTAATCCTAAACCAAACCGTCAGTGGAGTAAATTTGTAATTTTAGAGTGAAAATGCAACATCAGAATCATGTTCACCATTATTTAGGTGAGCATTATTACTTCCTGGTTTCCACGGGACCAGAATTGGTGTGTTGGAGGTTGTGCTAGGGAAAGTGAATTATGCAAAAATGTCTAATGGCGCCAGATGCTGTTTGCCAGTAATTTGGCAGAATCGGGTCAGTTTAAGTGTACATTAACTTTTGGAAGCAACATGTTGATTTCCCATGTGATCATTCTGTCACACATTGCAAGAGCAAGAAACAAAGAGCTCAATGCAAATCACAAAGGGACACCATTTTAAAAAGCTGCACAAGGAAGGTCACTATGGCAAAACATTAGTTGCAGTACACAATGGCACTCAACTCACTCATAAAGCAACTCATCTGACTAACATGTTAATTCCCATCTCACAGTTGCATTTGTCTTATGCCTTCCTGCCAAATGCATGTAAATGGCAACTCAGGGCTTTTACAGAAATTCAGCCTATGTAAGGTTTTTTTTTTCCTTCAAGGAATTTACTCATATCTTCAATTCACCTTCCTGTGTAACCTCAGGAGTTCTCACACTGTCATAACAAAAGTTTCTATGGTGTCAGATTGGTAAATGCAATTCAGACTGGCATTTTACCTTAGACCATGAGTGGGGAAGTGTGAGACATGTACGGAAGCCTTTAAAAATACATTCACAAAGAGCTTTTAGCAAACCCAGCACCAAGGCACTGTAGCAACAATTGCACACAACAACAAGCTCTCTTTCTTGCTCTCGCTCTCTCTCAAGAGTGCTGTTTCCAAAGCCACTGGGTATCTTTATATTTAATTTAATCAGTAGTTTGCATTGAATCTTGTAAAACCGCAAATGCACTTGACAGTACAATGCAATGGTCAAAAGACTTTTGCTCACACACAAATAAACCGTGGCCCCCCAGAAAAAGTATTTGGAAACTTGAGCCCACTTAAGATTACTAACTCAACTATCATTTTTGATTCCTTTCTCTTTATTTCCATTTTAATTTATCTAATTATGTCAATATATCAATTAAGGTTAATTTGAGGGTGCCTGAGTATAAAAATATCCTTTATTTAAGAATGAAACAAATACATGTCCACCCACAAACCATCCACATACTTCTACACATACACATACTGACTGTTTGGAGCATATTGTGCAAACGATGGGATGAGCTTGTAAAATCCACCAGTTCCAGTCTGACTGGCAGGCAACATCAGGACGCAAAGGTTTTTATCAGTTGACTGGGAAACAAAGGATACAAGTTAGAAAATGTATGCAAAAACTAGTGTAATCACTGTAGGCATATTGGGAAAAGTTTTTTAATCTTTCAAATATGTTTGTGTTTTTTCTAAGACAGTTAGCAACAAGCACATTAGATATCCTCAAATGCAGCTGTATATTCCACTTTATCTGAACTTTTGAATGGTCAGAAATTTTTGTCAGTCTAAAATTATTTCCACTTAGTTCTTCATTGCTGACCAATTGCTGTCTGTGTTATTGCAATATGTCGGTGGTGGAGTGGGCTAAAGCACAAAACTGGAAAGCAGAATGTTGCCGGTTCAATCCCACAACTGCCACACTTGTGTCCTTGAGCAAGTTGCTCTGGGGGGATTGTCCCAGTAATAAGTGCACTGTAGAAAAAGAAAAAAAAAGAATATCTGAAAAATATGTCTTATGAGCAGGAAAGTCGCATATCTTCCACTGTTGTTTTGATTTATTGAAAACAATTGTTTTAAAATAATACAATTACAAAAGTTAGGCAACGATGACATAGACATAACTGTTGCTAGTCATTTCAGATAAAGTGAAATGATGGAAACTAGAAACTAGAAACTTAGCTAGCAGGCAAAAATACCAAGGTATTAACTGGTTTAGCGATTGGCATTTTTGCCAGCATAAAGTAAAATTGTTTCCATTGTCCTTCCTTCCTCGAAAATGTAATTGAAAGCACTTCAAATCTTTATTTACAGTCATGATGTAATCACATACGGACGAATGACAGAAGTATGCAATTTCCTGCCAAATCCATCCCAACAGCTCTAAAATATAAATCATTATTATAGGCTTAATATAGTGAATCGTAGTAAGGTAAAATCATGTTTTGGAAGACAGACTGTTGGTACTTGGCTCATTAATGAAATGTTGTCATTACTAACAAAAACAATGTTAGACACACTTACATGGTTAATACACTTACATGGAGTAGCTTTTTTTTATTTATCAGTGAGGGTTGTATTGAAGTTAGCTTATATTGGGTTGTAATATTTCATATGCCAACTTTCGATCTGTCATTTTAGCAAACAGGATGTTTTAGAGTTCACTAACTAAAACCATAAAACATTACAAATCTATTGCTAAAACGTTTGTGCATGTATTTTTCTACCCAAAAGGATGTCACTTCCATCAGGAATGACTGATATAAAAGAGATAATTAACCCCAAAATTACAGTTCTCTCTTCATTTGCTCACTCCCATGCTGTCTTAAACTAATATGACTTTGTTTTTTTTTTTCTCTCCAGAATTCAGTAATGATGTTTGAGGTGTTTTTGTCTGTACAATTTACAGAAGAGGACAAAAAAAATGGTACTATGTTTAACATATAATAGCATGGGATAATCAGCCATTGCATTCAGACTCTATTAGCATGAGCTAATGGGACCCAAAGAGGGAGACTCAGGGCTAATTACACTGTCTGCTCATTAGTAAGCCATGGGGGTTAGTGCAACAGAAAGTGCTTGTAAATAACAGTAGTTTCAGCCTGGGAAAGGATGAGAGATGCTAGGAGGGCTGGAGAGTAACGTTAGGAATGGTAATCTTTCCAAACAAATTGTTGTACTGTTTAAAGGGTGAGCCGATTGTGTTGGTGATTTGGAAATCAATGGCTCTGTTCCAAAACCTAGTGAGCTGCCTTACTGTCTACTGGCTACCTAGGCAGCGACTCTGCGCAGCACACTCAAATCAATTTATTTCAATAGAGTTTGCTGTTAGCATGCTGCTAAGCTAAAACTGACACTTCAATAAGCACGACAATACAGAGAACACACAAGCATTGGCACTTTACAATAAGGTTGTATTTGTTACCAATTATTGAGTTAAACATTACATTTTAATTTAAAATCAGAGATATTTTAATGGTAGTGAATAAATATATAGATACAATTAAAATCAACATTTCTTGCTTGTCTACTATGCAAAGGACAAATGCAAAGCTGTCTTATAATTTAGCCAAAAGACGGTAACTTAGAAGGCTACATAATTCTGCTGCCAACCTTTGATGCCTTAAATGCTGCCTACACAGGGGGCTCACTAGGTTTTATAACAGAGCAATTGCCTCAACGTCATCATTGCTCACAGGCATCCAGACGGCTGTTTAGAAAGAAAGAAATGTGATTTGATAACGTAAGCCTGTGATATAAACATAAAAATAAATTATGTCCACTAAGATCTTGTGTAATCTTAATTAGGTTTAAAATAAATAAATAAGCAAAGGAAAAAATACAGCTATAAAACACCATTAACATTTAACAAGTGGTAATAGCTTAACACAAACAACAGCACCTCTGAGCTAAATACTAAATCAGGCCTAATTAAGATGGCAGAAATTATGAATATAAATGAATTCAGAGCCCTTTAGGTTGAATAGATGCACATATACACCTGTGCATACACAAACATGTACACACTCATGCTCTACAGAAAGAAATGAACAGTGACCTGTGCAGGTGCTTGTTACAAATGGATGTTGAACAGAGCACTAATGAACCTCAATGGGATAGGTAACGATTTATTAAAACACATCGACAATCCACTTTCGCTCTATTTCTCACTCTAACAAACACTCCCATTTAAGTCATCAAGTTTACTTTTTAAGCACATTTAAAAATAACCATGGTTGTCCAAAGTGCTGTACAATAAAATGAATAAAGCATAACAATTACAATACATTAAAAGCAAGGGAAAAGAGATAAGCTTTAAAAGTGGAAGCAGCTCTAATAGACAAAGGCAAACTGTTCCAAAGCTTAGGGCCGGCCACAGCAAACGCTCGGCCCCCTCTGCGCTGCGGCCTGGATAAAGGGACATACAGCAGCCGGCAATTACCTGATCTGAGAGATCTGGAAGGATTGTGTTTGCATAGTAAATCTGCAAGATATTGTGGAGCTAAATTATTAAGTGATTTGTACACAATAATAGAATTTTAAAACCAATACGATATCTGACTGGTAACTAATGAGTTACAGAGAGCACAGAATGGGGGTGATATGATCACGTTTACAGCTGCCCATCAGAAGTCGAGCAGCCGCGATTTGAACCATTTGAAGAAAATAAATGTAAGAATGGGGTAAACCAAAGTATAAAGAATTGTAGTAATCATGGCGTGAGGAGATGAACGCATGAATAACAATCTCGAAGCTCTTCCTGTAAAGGAAGGGTTTCGTTTTCGCTAGTCGCCATGAGTGAAAAAAGCTCGAGCTGATGATAGCATTCATTTGCTTGTCAAACTTAATGTTGGTTTCAAAATAGATACAGTTTCTTGTTCTTGATGAAATAAGGAAGAAAAGTAGTAGACAAATCGAAATTGTTCCATTTATTTTTCTCATTTGGTCCGAACAGAATAATTTCAGTTTTGTCATTTAAGTATAAAAAATTACAAGTAAACCATACGGGCAGTATTATCATTGCATTTCAAGGGTATGTAGATTTGGGTGTCGACAGTGTAGAAATTATATGACCAGTGGCAGAGCTAGGGGGTGGCCAGCCAACGCGCAATTGCTGTTTTAGTCATTTTCTTTGTCATTTTTAGGACAATTTAGTTCTTTGGAGGTGAATTCATCTCTGTAACAAATGTACAAACTTAATATGTGTGCACATCAAGGTCGCCAATCCTCTCCATCCTGGTTGTCATTGTATTCACCCCCCCCTGTCAGACGATATAAAAATGCTGCCAGAACATCGCTTGTCCCTGCCTGGCCACCCCTTTGAAAAACTCCTGGCTCCGCCCCTGCATATGACACACCAAATTTTCTAAGTATAGAACCCATTGGTAACATTTATAGCAAGAATAAAATGGGTGTGAGAATCGGGCCTTGGGGCACGCCACAAGATAAGTGCGCCACAGAGGATGAGTGTTTGCCAATAATGACAGAAAACCTTCTATTTGAAAGATAAGACTGGAACCATTTCAAAACCGTACCCCTAATTCCAACAAAACACTCTAAACGAGAAATACGAATATTATGATCTACAAAGTGCAGAGCTGAGGTCTAAATGAACCAGAGCCATAGTGCTACCGGAGTCAACAGTCATTAAAATATCATTATAGATTTTTTAGAGAGCAGACGTGGTACTATGCAAATCTTTAAAGCCTGACTGAAAACTTAAGTCTCAAAAATGTAATTTGTAATCAAAAAAGTTTATAATTGAGTGAGAACCACTTTTTCTAATATTTTTGATTAAAACAGCAAATTTAAAATGGGTTTAAATTAGCAAGGACAGCAGTCATAGCAGTGTTTAAAAAAAAAAAAAGAGGAAACAACGTTGCAAATTTAAAACAATAAGGAACAGTCCCAGTAGAAAGGCAGGTATTACACGGTATGTCAGGACCAATAATACATTTTACATTTACATTTATGCATTTGGCAGACACTTTTATCCAAAGTTACTGACAGAGCTCTTATTACAGGGACAATCCCCCCGAAGCAACCTGGAGTTAAGTGCCTTGCTCAAGGCACACAATAGTGGTGGCTGTGGGGATCAAACCAGCAACCTTCTGCTTAACAGTTTAGTGCTTTAGCCCACTATGCCACCACCACTCAACACAGTATCAAAGATTTGTTTAATAAATCGCAAAGGAACAATATCGTAAGGAGAAAATGTACGTTTTAGGTGCTCAATAATTTCTCTGCAGGTCAGGAGAGAAACTGGAGCATGAATAACTAAGGGAAGCATTGTATTTAAATCTATTTAAAATACATAAATATTAACCACATACTTGCACTGTATATTCTTTTGCATGTACATTTGAATGTACATAAAAAAACAGTTTTGAATTAGTTTAAAAATGGTTTGTATGCTGAATGGCATGTTTAAGACAGTATTAGCAGCAACTGTTGCGTACCGGCAGTTCTTCTCTGAATGCAGTACTGTTGCCCAGAGGAGAGGAGTGGAGCACACACAGTACTTGTTATATTAAACATCAGCACTCATGCAGTGCTGCTTGTTCAATCAAATTAGATGATTGCAATTAACTTCCAATAATAAAATGAGATGCCTCATGCACACCCTCTCCAGTTTAGACAAATATGCTGTAATTCTACCTTTCCAGTA
The DNA here is from genome assembly GCF_025860055.1 of Xyrauchen texanus. NCBI lineage: Eukaryota > Metazoa > Chordata > Actinopteri > Cypriniformes > Catostomidae > Xyrauchen > Xyrauchen texanus. The sequence continues at coordinate 32,897,477 of NC_068304.1, read as the reverse complement.
TTCCCTTCGTCTCTTTTCTGTTGTCTTCCATTTATTGTCATGTGTTATAAAAAAATAAATAAAATAATAATAATTAAAGCTTGATTTTGACTTTGATGTACCAGTTTCCCAATACAGCTTATAGCTTTCTACATGCATTCAGCTATATGGCTCAGTAAATCTAAATACAGCGTAGCCCATCAAATCCCTCCCCATGCTATATAATGTACTGTATGTCAGCGCTGTGTCATATTACAGACATGAGGCCTTGCTTGTTACCCATAAACTGTAGGAATTTAATTTGAATCTATCAGACCCACATGCTATAAAATACAATATCCAACAAGGGTTTTTGATCCATACCTTGGGGTCTAATTACTCTCAAATGGTCTATATTCCCTCTGCACTTGCCATGCACAAATTGATGTGCATAATTTATTCAGCTCCCTACAGTTTCTGAATAAGAAACACCAAACCACTGCATAACCTTGGTGCGTTCACCAAGCGCAGTCATCTCGCTGTCACTTTGAATATAAGCGAGTCTGGATATGCTAATTCAGTGAACATGCAGTCGTGACTCCCTTTTGTTTGTCATCAAGAACTTTGGCTGTGAAAATAGAAGCAAGGGTGAGTAAATCTTCAATAATTTTTGGTTGAACTATTCTGTTAAAGCAGGATTAAAGAAGTCTTAAAGGCTTTATTGTCTGCCATGAAGGCACTGTGAGAAAACGATAATCATGTGGCAGGACTTTACATACATAACTGCCCAACTGGTCATCAAAGGGCATTTTGTGCACTAAACAGTCCAGACACAAACCAGAGTTCAATACATATTCCATTGTGCTAGTTATGGGCAACATTATCTGCTGGCCTAATGAAAATAATGAGTGTTTTCAGAGCCCCGAGCAACATCCTACCCCTCACATTTAGGGACAGCACCTCTCAGAATACAGAAATTAATATTTCACAGGGCTACAACACCCATCAGACAAACGAATGTGGACGTCCCGTCAATACGTGGATGAAAGATTGATGAAATATGATGGCTGTGGGCAGACCGTGAACCTGTGTGAGTGGGCGTTGATACACAAGCTATTTTTGGGTGAGTTTTCTATATTTTAGCTGGGAGCCAGAGTTGGCTGAGCTGGGTAGGCAGGCACACGTCATGGATGCCTGGTAAATTAGAGTCAAAAGCTTTAATGCAACACACTGACTTCCCATCTTCAGATTAATTTACTGGGTGCACGATAGTGGAATGACCCGCCAGACATGAAATATTACATTTAGCTCTAAATAGCCACCTTGTCTTTTCAAAAACCCTGATAAAGAAGTAAAAAGACATCTCATCACAGCAACAGCCTTACACTGCTTTGTCAGGCATGACCAGACAGCTTGGGTCTTGTGTTATTAATGTTATTTATGTTACTAATGTTATTATTTCTACAGTAACTGCCTATACATATGGTTAGATACAAATATACATTAAGAAATACAAAATTTCTTAAAATATTTAAATTAATTTAGAAGGTCAGAATAAACGATCATCATGAATTTGATTTGATGTAATTTAATTAAATTAATTAATACAATTATTTGAGGAAAAAAGCTAAATAAATTTGCAGACATAGCTCTACAATGCTAGAAAGATTAATAGAACAGAAATTAAATGGTAATATAAATGGGGTGTCAATGAAGGCTGTAACAGGCACTTCCAGTATAGTCAACTTCATCATAATGGTAGACATTATCCCAGCTAAATAAATCAATAAATACAAAAGAGAGACAAATAGTAAACTATATTTTTTCATATTAGCTCAAATGTAAGCAAGATCATTTAAATGGTGTATTCTTATTCTGCTTGTGTGTGCATTTTAGAGCATTTTGTTTTTATATATATATATATGAATGACTTTCTATATGTTTTATCTCATGTATTTTCTGCATCAATTTAATTGCTGTTTTGCTAAGCAGGAAAAAACAAACCTAATCAAGCCTGAAATGGTTTATCTGTTCTACCAGTTTGGCCAAATGGGCATTCTGATGGTTTAGCTGGACAGCCAGCTAGTCTCCTAGCCTTACCAGCCAACACATGCCCAGACCCAGCTTTAAAACCAGCAAACAAGACCAGACTGACCAGGCTTGAAGACCAGCAAATCAGTTTAGGCTGGTTATATCATTTTTTTAAGGGATGCAAAAGGGTTTATGTAGGGATATTGCTTGATTTATAATTGAAGCGATTTCATTTTGATGCGTTGCAACAAAATGCTTATGTCCATGTAAACTGCAGCCCTGGAGCTTATATGATAAGACAGAGAAATGCTGTATTAGTCATACTGTATCAGGGCCTTAATTGTGATTTAGATGTTTCACCAGTTGTTTACTTCACATGAAAAGACAACACTTATTAATCAAGCATGGAGGCAGAAACACTATTAAAACCTGACATCCAGTAGCACATATGCTAGAAAACACATACTTATTAGACGGTCAGAATTCTGAGTGCGTAAAGGTGCGTAATGTGATGAACAATCTGCAAGCATGATTAGTGCTTTTTACAACATTACAAATTATTAACGTGCTTATTCAGCTAAAATTATCTTGGCAATGTGTGCAATTAATTAAGAATAAATTAGCTAAAATGTCCATGTACTCTTTCCTGATTCTGATAAAGCAATTTCAGAATTTATCAGCATATATCTCAGTGCAGATGGATGTAGACTTAAAGGATTAGTTCATCCAAAAATTTTAATTATCTCATCATTTACTCACCCTCATGCCATCCCAGATGTGTATGACTTACTTCCATCTGCTGAACGTAAACTACGATTTTTAGAAGAATATTTCCACTCTGTAGATCCATACAATGCAAGTGAATGGGTGCCAAAATTTTGAAGCTCCAAAATCCACATAAGGGCAACATAAAAGTAATCCAGACAACTTGTGGTGGTTAAATCCATGTCTTCTAAAGTGATATGATAGGTGTGGGTGAGAAACAGGTCAATAGTCCTTTTTCCTTCACTTTCACTTTTTCCTTCTTCTGTTTCTGTTCATTCACATTCTCAAACCTATTGGGCAGGGAAAAGAATTTATGATAAAAAAACACAACTATAATATGGTGTTTGAGCACATGGATTTAACAACTGGAGTCATATGGATTACTTTCATGCTCCCTGTATGTGGACTTTGGAGCTTCAAACATTTGGCACCCATTCACTTGCATTGTACGGACCTACAGAACTGAGATATTCATCTAAATATCTTCTTTTGCAGAAGAAAGAAAGTCATACACATCTGGGATGGCAGTATGGTGAGTAAATCATGCGAAATTTTTCATTTTTGGGTGAACTATCCCTTTAATAAGTGAGTCCAGAGGCTAATTTCAGATTGTTAAAATATATTCTCGCACATGGCTGTAACCTCAGCCTTGTATGGTTGCACATCTTGGTTTATCTCTGCAGCAAAGAGAAGGCAAGAGGTCAACTGAAAGAGAAAAACAGGCCAGCCTCTTGAGAGTTCACTTCTAATTTGAAGGTTAGCTCTGCAATTGTATGCCGATACAAGTCTGCTACTCGATTCAGTTTTTCCATAAAGCCTCCGCCTGCAAATAATTTACATGCCAAGCATTGCCAACAAGATTGAGGGTTCTTTGACCTTCTTTTACACTCTATAAAATGTTCAACTGTACAAATAGCTTCCTGCTATAATTACTTTACTAAATGCAGATCTTAGTCTTGTGGGCACTTGTGTCTATGGCATCATCACTGACTCCTGAGGCTCAGATGCTCTTCTGTACTGAAGACTCTGAAATCTGTGAAATTCACTTACATATACAATTTTATTGTGAGAAAATGGAAAAAGTATGGGGAAGGATTAATTTATTATTATTATTATTATTTTTAGTTATAGTGGGATTCAATTTCAAGCTTTAAAAAGGATGCAAGGATGTATCATACAAGTATTTTAAAATACTTGTGTTGTCCATATTATTTGTGTTGTATATTTCAAGTCTTCAGAAGTCAAATGATAACAACATGGAATTTAAATTGTCATTCCTGGATTCAAATACTTGTTGTTTCTTGAACAATATTTCTACAAACCTATCAACATTTAAGGGTATTTAATGGTTAGAGTTAAGGTTGGGGTTAGGACTATGTTGGTCTGGCATGAATATTGTTCCAGGTACAACAAAAGATATAGATCCAGGACAAACAACTTAATTTTGTAATGTTTAATGTGTGTGTTCATGCATATCATGTATTTTATTTGGAAATGTTTAGTTCATGTTTCCTGGTAATGTGATGTACTGTTTTCCCTCCTTGTTCTTGTGTCTTGTTTTCATTGGTTTATTGGTTGATTCTCTTGTTTAGAGGTCTGTTTTTTCATTGGTTTATGTTCTCCCATGTCCATGTATTTAAACCATCATGTTTTCCATTGTCCTGCCAATGTCCTTTGTCAAGTATTGAATGTGTATGTATCTTTGTTTTTTGTTCAAGTCATGTCATGTCAAGTCAAGTCAAGTCTAGTCATGTTATTTTTATATCAAGTCTCAAGTTTATGTCAAGTCTAGTTTTTATCTTGTCAAGTTGAGTCATGTTTATATTCTGGTTTATAGTTAGGGTTTTTGGATTGCACATCTGTAAATAAAACTGCACTTGGGTTCATCATTCCATCGTCTTCATCATTACCAGCAGCGACATTACAGAAATACTTGACTGCCCATAATAACCCAGCAGTTTGGCATCTTCGCCTGCCGGGTGGACTTTAATGAGGTCACCCTCAAAGACATTTTCCATTTTTGATTGTGTGAGCCAATCTCCACTTCGATGCCTGTTCCCTCAGCCTTGCTCAGTATATCGATCTTGCCCTGCAGATCACTGGTTCTACTTTCACTGTGGGGGAGGTGGAAGCCGAGCCGGAGTCCCACGTTGTGGCCAACGAGCCGGAGTCCCACGGCATGGCAGACGAGCTGGAGTACCACGTTGTGGCCGCCGAGCCAAAGTTCCACGTATATATATAAATGCTTCATCTGGAAACAACTGGTTTGATTAAAGCCAAAAATGATATTTAATATTTTAACATTCAACCTGACACATTAGTTTTCACTGACAAAACAAATGTTAAGGGTTAGAACAGATAGAAATAGCCATTTAACTGTAACTGTAGTTACCACTTACAGTGTAAGTCCTGTTATCGATGCTGAGTTTGGTGGACCAATAATCCTTCCTGACCTCTAAGACCCCTGTCTGAGTATTACTCTAGATGTCTTTAAGTCTAGGATATTAGGGACATATTTTTTTTTTGTCTCAGGCACTTATTGATTCCCAATTCTTTCTGTCTCCAGTATAATTTAATCATAGCCAGACACCAGACCAGCTCCAATGCCTCTTTAGGCAAACAAATTGAATTAATATATTCAGTGATTATTTGGGTCATATTCATGCTAATTCCAAGAGATTCAATTCAATGTGGTGAAAATTTTCTCTGATGGATGACGTTTGTCAATTTTATTAACCACACAGCCATTGCTACTCTTATTAAATTCTAAGGGAGGATCAATGCTTTGGCTAAACTGTCTTTTCGACTTCTTGGATGAAACATATACCTATATTATCTTATTCACTTGACATAAGAACAATTCCTATTGTTCCCTTCTATAGGCAGACTGATCACACTGTGAATAACGATATTCAAATGACCTTAGTTGAAAGATTTTTCAGACCATTTTCCAGGTGGAATGTCCACAGGGTGGCGCCACAAGGGAGTTGTTTTTAACCCAAACTCTAAACCTAACTCTCAGTGGAGTAAAAATGAAATTTGAAAGCAAAAATGCAACCTCAGACTTGCTCTCCATTAATTATGTGAAATTACAATTACTTCCTCACTTCCATGTGACCACAACCCATGTCTCGGAGAATGCATGCATACATGTTTAGTATGCTTGAGTTGAGAATTGATACAAAAATGTTTGACAGAAGATATTGCTTGTTAGTAATTTAACAGGAGTCGATTTCTGGATACATGACTATTCAGAAGCAACGTGACGATTTCATGTGTGATCATGTTGCTAGTCGCATGGTGTTATGAGAGAAAGAGTCTTGCATAGACTTTTGACTTGTGGCATGAAGTCTAATCCATATTGCAGCCAAGAACAGCCAAAAAACATTTTATTTGTATGTGTTTAGGGCAGGTCAATCTGAAACAGACAATACAACAAAAATACACTTTTATGAAAAAAAAAAAATGGTAGTCTCTTTGATAGTTTGTCTTTGATTGTGCAGAAGAAAATAGTGGAAATGTGATCAGAATACTCTTTCTAGAAGTGATACACTGATAATTTCACAACCATAACTCAAGCAGAGAATACAGTTCTTCTTATGGATATCTTGTTTACTTGCTACTAAGTGCATCAAACATAACTGATTATCCTTAAAATATTTGAAGCCACACATATGGTAAAATGCAGTCATTAGTTCTTCCATATAAGCACTTATAATATCTATGCAATTATTTATTTTTTGCGGTCAGACTGTTAAAAACATTTCCTCATGGAAATTGTGTTGCAGTCAGGCAGTCTGATTGGTGTTTGCAATTATCACAAATATTTTCACAGAAGTTTGTTTGTGCACTACGCATCAGACGGCCAGTGAATGGATTGTATGCAGTCTGTGGCATGTTGTCTGTGGCTGAGTTTATAGGAGAGAGATCATGTATGAGGTTTGATAGGACTCATTATCTCCTTTAAAGCTGTTGAAGTGTAAAATGCATCGACGGAGTGTATGGGGATCTGGCAGATGCTTTGAGATTGGAGATGAGATAGGGCCAATCTTATTGTCCCTCTGTTAATTACTGCTCTAGGCAAGCAGCTAATCAGCTAATAAACAATCAGACTCTCATTCCATAAAGCATCTTGAGTCTGGTTCCTCTGGCTTCAGCTATCATCTCACAGGAGCTGGATAACAATATGAGAGAGACAGAAGACTCAAAGAGTCTGAGTGAGTTGGAATCCTGACTGTGGGTGAATTAAGGATAATGTAGTGAGTTTTAAAAGTTTCTAACTCTAGGATTCATGATGTGCAGGCCTGATACTCTCTCCCAGCAAGACTAAAATGATTCAGTCTCAATGAAGTAATTAAACCCCTTCTGAGACTTAGCGTGGGAGAGTTAGTGGAGACTGATGTGGTGTGGAGATGCCATTGGCCAGCATACTGCAATGTCTGTGTGTGTTTTGTGAAGGATGCTTGCCAGCAATAGCAATGTGGTAACTAAAAATTGTGAACATGATGCAACTATTACTAGTGTGGCCAGTTTGACAGTAATTGTGCCTCCGGTCTAAGCAGAATTTTATCCTACTGCATTGCTAACAAGTGTTAAATTCAACAGGGGAAATCAACAATGTGTGGGAAGTTTCACACCATTCAATGAGTCAGACTTTAGCATATGTAACAGTCCGGAAATGAAGCTATACTAAATTTTAATTTTTATGTTTATGTTTTGGTTGGAAGGCAAATACAATCTCACTTAAAAGATATGTTTTAAGTAAATGTTGTATCAGTCTCCTAGTTACATTTCCATTGCTGATACATGCTTAAAGTGGAATTGTTACAGCTGGTAACTCGCAAACAGAGGTGGGTAGAGTAGTCAAACCTGTACTCAAGTAAAAGTACAATTACTTAAAAAAATTATTACTAAAGTAGAAGTAAAAGTACTAACATAAATAATTACTTGAGTAAGAGTAAGAAAATATCCAATTAAAAGAGTACTCAAGTAGTGAGTAACTTGTTACTTTCACAAATTACATAGTGGATGTTAACTTCGCTATATTCCATTACATAATAAACATTTAACATGTATTACAGAACTATTATTATTATTATTATTATTATTATTATGAATTAATAATCACCATCAATCACCATCATGTTGTTCCAAAACTGTATGACCTTCTTTCTTCCATGCAAAACAATAAGTAGATATTAAACAAAATATTAGCCTTGGTCACCATTTACTTTCAGTGAATGTGTTTTTCCCCCCCCATATTTTGAAAGTGATTGGTGACCGAGACTGTCAGTTCCTAACATTCTGTCTATCATCTTTTGTGTTCCACAGAATACAGAAGGTCACACGTCATAATATTAGGGTTGGGAAATGATGACAGAATATTAAATTATGGTTGAGCTATCACTTTAAAGGATAGTTCACTCAAAAATGAAAATCTTCTCAAAATTTACTCACCCTCATACCATCCTAGATATGTATGACTTCCTTTCTTCTGCAGAACACAAATTATGATTTTTAGAAGAATATTTCAGCTCTGTAGGTCCATACGATGCAAGTGAATGGGTGCCAAAATGTTTATGCTCCAAAAATAGTAGTTAAATCCATATCTTCAGAAGTGATATGATAGGTGTGGGTGAGAAACAGATCAATATTTGTAATTTTGTACCCTTTATCTCGCTCTCCCGCTGATCAGCTAATTCAGCGCTGGCCGTGAATCATTAAAATGGGACGTCTGGCCACCCTATTAATTGCCCATAATCTACCGTGTTGAAGACGTATGAGCTGGGAGAGGGAGTGCGAGCAGGAGAGGGAAAGATGCCAGTTTACTCCAATCCTGCAATTTTATATTTATTTATGAATGTAATAAACACAGAGTACACAGCCTGTGTAGGGCATCAACCCTGGTCGCGGAACACTAGCTGTGTCTGAAACGGCCCCCTATCCACTATATAGGGCACTATTCTAACGAGTGGTAGTAGGGCACTACCACTCGTTCCGTACATTTGTTCACTCACTCTTACCCACAATGCACTTCACTCAATTTCGAATGTACATTTGATTCAATGACGTTTAATTTCTAGGGTGACCAGATTCCTGCTTCCTGCAAGCAGACCATTGAAAATGTGTAGTATTCTTTCAAGAGCTAGACCAAGAGAGAGGAAACATGTATTGCCATGCTGCAGAAATTTCTGATAGTCCAGCTGCACAAAAGCAAGTACATTACACATGGCAGCTTTAAATTTGTTGCGGACAGATGAAAATTTCAGATCATACAATTTCTTGATCAATTTTGGAGTGCAGTCAGCAGACTGAATACTATGGCCATGCACAACAGAAAGATAAGCAAAAAGTCTTGGAACTTTGCTTCTCAAAAAAAGCGATAACACTTGTTGTGGCACACTTACTTTTAGCAGCATCCATGCTTTGTTGATACGGCCTCCATGGGTGGCAAAGCGAGCACCACAAATCTCTCACATTTTACTAGGCTCTGGCTATGACTCCTTTTTTAGATATTTAAACTCTTTTTGAAGATCCTCATCAGGGCTGTATTGGTAATCTGTCATTCTGGGCATTTTCCCGGTGGGCTGACGCACTTTGGGGCCAATCAGGGGCGGACAGGCCATTGGGAGAACCAAGTGTGCCTGTGGGTCGGCCGCGATAAGCTAAAATGAGGTGCCGCATTATGCAGAACGGACCACAAAACGGTGCCACGATATGCAGCAAAAGGACAGCGATCAACACCCCTTGCTTTGATGGATAGTTTAATCCAATCATGTACTTCAATAACACAGTGTGATTTTATTGGTTTTACAAGATGTATTCTTGGATACCTTTAATTAGAATTCTGAAGTTACTGAGAAAGCTGCTTAGGCGATAGAGAAATTTTAGGAGATGGGAAATACGGGACTGTAACAGTTAAAAGGACAGAAAAGGAGGAGGTGGCCCGCAGGACGTCTGGCCACCCTATTAATTGCCCATAATCCACCGTGGGGAAGATGTATGAGCTGGGAGAGGGAGTGCGAGCAGGAGAGAGAAAGAGATGCCAGTTTACGTCTTCCTTCAGTCCAGTAATGTTTTATTTCATGATGAATGTATTAAATTACTTTTTGACAAATCAGTACTTGATTAAAATAACATAATAACATATATAGAGGCAAAACATACAGATACATTATAAAATGTACTCTTTATATGTATACAGTCATTAGGCTGAATAATTATTTATTTACTGATATTAGGTGATATTATTTTAACGCAGGAGACTGCACACAGTGAAAATGATAATTCTGTGGATGATTTAAATATTCAGTTAAAACATGTAGGTTATGATTACTTTGGTGCTGTTTATGGTCAGATGAGGGCACTATGCTCCCAGAAATGCTACCCAGCTTGTTTTGGAGTTTAAAGACACTAAAGTTTAACAAATAAATACAAATATGTACATTTGATAAAAATGTGTTTACTCTTTATATTAAAATATATAAAAAAAACTACAAACAGAATGAAGATGTATTGTATTAATGTATTATTTAATAAGAACAACAAGTAAGGCCCAAGTATTTTAAAAGTTAATGTGTGACATTGTTTCTGCAACAGCCCCAGAGCTCTGACGCTCGATGTATACGTCAGCGTCCGAATTCACTCACTCACTTCATTCAATCACTGCTGAGATATAGTGCACTCACTACCATTCACTATATAGGAAATAGTGAATGAGTGAATGATTGCAGCCACTCTCTTCACCTCGCGCCCGCATATCTCTCACACGGGCCCCGCGCACCTCGTTGTGCATGCGTGGAAATGCTGTCCCTTCGTGCTCCAGTTGTCAAGTTGTCACCCAAACGGCAGAGCCAAAGGCATTTACACTTGGATGTTTACATGGAATTATACAGTTAATCAGCCTGAAGTAGCTGCGATAGTTTCCAGTATCCAGTACGGGATAAATGCGTAAATACTCCCCATGACATGGGACGTGGGACAAAGCGCACTGATATATTGCTCCACTGATTTAAAAATGTACACTTAAAAACTGAATTACAGAATCACCCTGAAAATGGAAAATGACCATCACCATGACACAGAAAAGCCATGCAGCGTTATATGTAGAGCCACAACTTACCTCAGCGTGCTTCCTTAAGTTGAAGCTGCAATTTTAATCTTGATATATATGCTTGTCTTGGTGATAATGAAGGCATTGCATGATACAACTATATTTTTTTCACTGTGCGGAGCGAAGGAAGTGTTTCACTTTATTTGAAGAGCATGATGCTGCAGCAGTGATGGACTTGGCTTGAGTGACAGTCTGTGACAGTGCACGCAGCTTCCGCTGTCGTAAAAGTCCTATTTAATAATCTCTCAATAAATGATGCATTAATTAAAATTAAACCCAGTATTGTAATGACAGGATCACCACCCATTGTAAAAAGTACAAGTATTTTTTTTTCCATTAGAAATTTACTTGATTGAGAGTAAAAAGTACCCACTTTTAAACCTACTCTTAAAGTAAATTTGTTTCCAAACAATTACTCAAGTAAATGTAACGGATTAAATGTAGCGTGTTACCACCCACCTCTGCCGCAAATAAGATACATACACATACATGCAAACTGTAGGACAAAGAGAGGAAGGCCAGGGTCATAACAATTGTCATTTAGCTTTCCAGGGATACAAATGATTACAATTGTTTTACAGCGGAATGGTCCTTTACGATCAGTGGTTTAACACTTTATATAGTTTCATAAATAACATTAACAAACATTATTACATTATATGGTAACACTTTACAATAAGGTTTTATTTAGCATTTGTAAATGCATTAAGCATAAGAACTAACAATGAACAAAATTGTTAAAGCATTTATTAAACTTGATTAATGTTTATAGAAATAGTTAGTTTATGTTAGTTCATAATGCATTAAATAATTTTAGCATATGCTGGAATTAACATAACCAAGATTAATAAGTGCTGAAAAAAAAATTGTTCATTGTTCATTCAACTACTGTAGTCAAATCATCTCAACAAATACAACCTTTTTGTAAAGTGCTACCCATCATGTACTGTAATGTAAAGATTATTCATTTTTGTACAGTAAATCTGTAAGAAATGTCCTAAAATTTTGATTCATACATTTTCTATATACAAAAGGTCCCGAAAGTCTGATTTTTCTTTTTTCTGTTTTCTTATTACTTTTTTTTGTATTATTTAATCTTGGAAATAAACAGGAAAGGAAATATTATGATATTGATGATTTTCAGTATTTCTAGGTCACTAATCAAATATAAGTTGCCTACATTTGTGACACTGACAATGTTACTCTCTTGAATAAAAGGTCAGCTTTCTTTGGTTCCATTGAAGCACACATAGGTTGCCTTTGGGACATTGTCAAATCAAGCTGGATAACATCATCAGTTTTTTTTTTAGTTTTTTTATGCCAGCTCAAGTGCATGCTGTCTTAAATGCAAAAGAGGGGACATACCAAATATTATCAAATAAATTAAGCTTTTCACACAAATTGTTATGCTGATGATATAATTTGTATACATTTGTTTTTAAAAGCATATTCAATTACAAAAATTCTAAATTGAACCATTTTCATTCGTGGTCTCATACTTTTGGACTCATGAACCACATAAACATGAACTACTGATCTGCTAACAATTGAAAAGTTTGTTAATGACTACAATTATTAACCAGATCAGTTGTAAATGCCATTCACCCTGTTAAATTCAAAACCATGTCCATTGGGACTGAATAAAAGTTGGAGCATAAGACATTTAGCCTATTACTGCTAACTCTGCACTGGTTAACATAAAATAATACATTCCTTCAATCCATCTTAATGACATGATGCTTAGGCCCTCTGAAACCCCCACACATGGCAAACAGAACATGACATTAGTGTTTCAGTCAGCACACTGATAGGATTTTGCTGTATTTTCTTTTTATCTTTAAGACATCTCATATCGGTCTGGCAGCCATTTCACAGCTACGATGGTCCCGATGTCTGTTTCAATTGAGGCCTCATATCAGACATCTGCATAGTTTGTGTCATGTGCCACATTCGGGCAATGATTCTGGTCTTAATATCCCTTACATGTATATGCATGTCCATGCACTCTGCAGATCCATCAATAATTACATGCATTCACTTACTATCCAGAGGATAGATGCATTTCCTACCCATTGCATTAAGCAAGATTGATCTTTGTGCCTGATGTGGCACCTTAGGGGCATTTAAAATGCAATCTCTCCCAAGCGGAGCAGGCAGAGAGGCATGGGAGGATGCAAGGCATAAGCATGGAACACATCTTTCATGAAGACATAAGTCATTACTGCCCATTCTCAGCTAACAGGACACAGCCATTCAACCAGGCTGAGAGTGCCAGTGGCCGATGTGATTTAGGTTTCTTACCAAAAATATTCAAGTGCATTTAATGATCTTGCATCACTTCATTCCACATGAATTATGAATATAATGAGTTGAAAAAAAAATGTGCTGGAGGGAAGGGGGGATAGTGGAGGAGGGGGGAAACTAGGACAGAGGTTGCAGCCACTAGCAAATAATTGTGGCGATACTGGTGTTGTTCCCCTAGGTTAACAAAGAGAGTGAATGTGGCGAGCGAATTGCAGTGAGTGATGTCACAATCTGGAGCAAGTGGCCTAGATTTGGGAATCTCCACCGCTTTGCTTTGGTTCTTTAAAGTTTCACCCATCCAATCTCGCTCAAAGCAATAAACCCCCATGTCACGTTCCTCTGCTCCACTAAAATAGAGCTGGCCAGCTATAAAAGCTCTAATATGATAGAGAAACGGTTGCCGGAGTGCATGTCTTAATCATGTTAAGTGTAACAGTTGACATTTCAGTCAGCCTAGGGCTGCCTTGGACACATTTTAATTAAATTCAATACACTTAAGTGCCCCCTTAATATAAAGAAACTAGAACTATTCTGTCCTCAGTCACGGTCATCACTTGCGGTGAATTAAACGTCTTATAAACTAAGTAGGAATATGTTCAACAGCTCTCACACTGATAATCTATTAACTAAATGCCAGATTCTGATGTTGACGACTCACCAAGTAGAACTCAAATCAACATGCATTCCAATGGGAGATGTCAACATGGGAATCTGGCTTTAATTTAAAAGATTAGAATTGTATGTCACATATTTAGTTTCACTACAACGTCAACAATCAGTTTCACATCAGGATATCTAGAATGCTTTATTGTCATTAGAAATAAAATAAGATTAAAACAAAGCTCATTTCTTACTTACTACAGAACGCAGTATGCTAATTTGTAGCATGCTGACATATTGCAACAAGACAGGTCCTGACACTTCAATTAATTACAGACTTTAATGAAAACACTAAACCTAATTTTGCCTCGCCAAAGGCTACCACGGGCACTTGTATGAGTACAATGTCAACACTTTTCATTTTAGTGCATTTAAGGGATGTGTTATGAGGTCGTTGAGGGAATAATTAGCTTTAGCGTTTCCCTGCGGTTCTCATCCAAGTCATGACTAAGATTTAACTCTCCCCTGAGATGTGCTGCCTCTGTAGTGCACTTCTGAGCCTGCACCACTGGCCAGCCCCATCCTGTGACTCTGTCTTCAATGTTTCAGCACGGAGTGTGCCTCAGGATTAAGGAAATATAGAGAGCATCTGCCTTTTCTAGTACCATTTGTTCTCCCTCACTCACTCTCACTCTTTTTTTAAGTTTTGTGGAATACACCTCAACAGACATTCAACAGAAGTATATTTTTGTGTTCTCAGACTGGAGTGCGTTTCTCGTACATTGACGTAACTCACTGCTGAACCACCATAGTTAGAGAAACTAACTAGCTAGTCACAACTGTTTTAGCTCATTTACATGGACACTTACATAAAGGCTTTCTTTATTGTGGAAAAAAATAGCTTGAGACACGAAATAGACATTTACGTTTATTTGGTCTTTACTACAGTATACAAGCGATTCAGTCAGTAAGCAGCTCCACAGCAATGTTACTGTAAATGGCGAACATGGCATCTGAGGACTGCTTCTGTTATTTTCTATTCTCTGTTGTTTCGCTTTATTTTGACATGCCCCTCTGTTGCTGGTATGTTTGTTTCTCACTGCATTGGGCTGCAATAGTGGAGTTTCCCTCTTACCTCACTTTACCGCACTTGAGCACATACATATGCACACTTTTCAAAAACCAATAAGAACGCCACTTTTATTCTTAACACAATGAAAGATTTAGAATTAAATATCTATGGAGTGAAAGATACAGTCTGGGTCTGGCAAATGGGGCTCTGGTGAAGCTGTGTGGTGCTGCATTGCAGCAAACATACGATTTTCTACTTGATTTCAGTGACAGAGAAGCTAAAACCATTCACAATCTGAATTTATATACAACATATAATATCCCATTTAATGACCAAATCTACTCTGTCATTTTTTAACATGTGTTTTGAGTAGTGCTTTTCTAATACACTGGGAATTCATCCAGTAGTTTAACATTCAGAAATGAGCACTTAATAGGTGATACTTGTGACTTGGTGCATCACAGTAGCACAGTAGCAATTACTGTGTGAATCATGTCATGCAATGTCATTACTTTATTATCAACTACCAAATAATGGCAATAATAAATTATATATTGTAAGTGTGATTAAGAATCCTATGTATGGAATGAAATACAAACCAATTTTGTTTTGCAGTGGTGACAACCCATCATCACATACACAACAACAGTCAAATAACTAAAACTGGCTGTGTATAGATTTCTCAATACACAAGATAATAGCCATGAAAATATAAGCCAAACATGACACAAAACACATCCTTTATTTAAATCCTCAGACAGTACTAAAGAGAGTCCTTCTCATTTTTCCCAAGCCACAGCATGATAACTATGAAACAAAAAACAGCATGAAAGCAGCCTATTTTAAAACCACAAACCCATGAATAATTTGATAATAAAATTAAGCTGTGCCCTATTACAGTCACAAATCATTGATGAAACACTCACATTTAGCTAGTTAATTTAGATGATTATCAGCCAATAAGGTGTTTCTATCCATTCCTCAGGTGCATCACAGTAGCAGGTGTATTAATGACTCTCCTAATAAATACAGTATCTATGTGTGTACCAAATGCCCAACAATGGCGGCTTTACAATGAATCCTACAGATTTAGCACAGAATGTGACACAGAAGTCAGGTAGCATATATAAATGCCTACATAAGGACACATTTCTCCCCACATGACTCTCTATCTGATGACGAAATCATAAGAAAATTCCGGATTCCAAGAACCAAGATCCTTGAATTGCTGCAGGTTGTGAAACTACACCTTCAGAGGGCCACAAGAAGAAACTATGCCGTAAGACCAGCAGTGCAGTTCTTGGCTGCATTGCATTATTGTGCTGTGAGAAGATTTATGGAGGTGGTTGGTGATGGCCTGTGGCTCAGCAAGTCTTAGGTCAGCAAGGCTGTGAAAGCAGTAACAACTTTTCTGTTACAGCTTATGGACACAACACTGACTCTCCCCAAAACGCATCAAAATCTCCAGGCACAACACTGCAGTCATGGAAATTTGATCAACTTCCTGAGGAGGAACAGAGGGTCGTGTTGATGCTGATGATGACGAAGATGCTGCTGCTACTACCCACATCCAGGCAGAATGCATACTGCAGGAGCAGAAGTCAGAGAACATTTAATTCAGAAAATGTTTGGTTACTTTTTCATTTTTCTTTTCATACAGTTTAGTTGATTTCATCTGACTGACAAAACTTGTGAATAGAACGCACCCCAACTGCGGTGCAATCAATGATGTCGACACCACAAACTAACAAGGAACTATGCTTCTAACCACAGGTGTAGAGCTGAAGTTCCAACTACACAACTTTGAGATGCAGTTTGCGAATGTTTGTTGGAACTACAGTTCGGGAAACACAAAATCATTGATCTACCTGTATATTGGTAACGATGGAACTTGTGACCACTGAACACGCACGGACACATTCAATAAAGCCATATGTAAGGGCATATTTCTGATTATAACATTTAATTTAATTGTTATAATAATAATGGTGTTTATTGTCATTAGTGTTTCTTTCATTGATCTTACATCCTACATTAAAGTTCATCCTACACCTAAAGTACCCAGTATTGACACTGAATTATATTATATTAAATTACATTAAACTTAATCAACTCTTTAGTACAGAAACCATGATCCAGCTTATCACAACTTCAGATATAATCTGCATGCACAATAATCAATAGTCAAATTTGTTTACATCTCTCGACTGAAACGTTTCGCCCCCTCATTCAAGTCCTCATCTGCTCACTGATTAGCAGTTCTCAGTATTATCTCCGAAAGAGGCGATTCTCAGTTCAGTGTACTGGTGACTCGCAAACTGCTGTGATCGACTCAATGTACTGCTGATGCGAGGGCTGCTGTCCTCGGATCAGTGTACTGTTGACTCGAGAACTGCTGTGATCGACTCAATGTACTGTTGACTCAAGAGCTGCTGTCCTCGGATCAGTGTACTTTTGACTTGAGAACTGCTGCGATCGACTCAATGTACTGTTGACTCAAGAGCTGCTGTCCTTGGATCAGTGTACTGTTGACTTGAGAACTTCTATGAACGACTCAATGTACCGTTGACTCGAGAGCTGTAGACTGGATCATCTTCAAACGTTGATAAAATAGTAATACAATCAAGTCATAAACATATTTCCAGTATGTTTTATTTGTTACACTCTCTGTTGTTCAGCAAAATACAGCTGAAATATTTCACCCCTTAATCACACACATGCTCAGTGACAGCTGCTCATCGGATCTCACTATGTCGGACACAACCGAAAGACGCGATTCTCAGTTCGTCTTATTTTGATTCGTACTGTCAGACACGTCTGAGAGACAGGTTAAGATAGACTAACTTGTGGATCAGAGTTGAATCGAGATGTGAACTTTTTCAAATGATTCAGTCCAAATTGGTGAACTAGTCCAACTCATGCACTAAAAAGAATGAACTGGACATTGCTAGTGCATTACATTTCAGTGAAAAGCTCAATCCTAGTGTAGGTAAATGTAGGTAAGATATTGTCTGCTTCTTAGGTGTTTGCATGGATCTTGAATCATACAGATCAAAAAGTAAACATTTTACTCAAATACCAAAGGGCACAAACAATACACTACACTAAACAGTAGTGTTGGGAACTGAGAACCAGTTCTTGTCCAGAACCAGTTCCATTCTTTAAAAAAATCTGGAATTGTATGATTTTTGTGTTGGTTCCATTAACGGTTCTCCAGCATGCAATTTTCCTGAAACACTCTGACAGTGTTTTCAGCAGTACATCCCTGCAGCAGCACTGCCCTCTACTAACTCTACAGCATAAAACACACACAGCTCAATCAGTGCCGGCTCTTTTGACTCTACTGCTTCCAGTATAGTTCGATTCCAGAAATAATTATTCTAAGGAGCCGGTTCTTTTGAATCTACAGTGCAAAACATACAGTGATTCCGGTATAGTCTGATCCTAAAAGAACGATTCTAACGAGCCAGTCCTTTTGAATCTTCAGTACATAACATACAGCACTATACAAATAATCTTATACTTATGTGCAAGTTATGAATGTCTAACTCGAAATTGTTGAAGTCTCAAAAGTTACTGTTTATTTAATTATGACCTGTGTCTCTATTAAATCAAGCAGGACAGTTAATGACAAGTTGTTCATATGATAATGAAGAATTAAAGATACACGAGTTTTGTTGAAATAAGTGGATTTTATAAAATAATAAAGGAATTAATGAAATATGCCATCACATTTCTTGATGGTTTAGATTTGTTTATTTAAAATGTAGTTAGGATCTATTATTGGATTGTATTTATGTCTCTAAAAAGTTTTATAAGAACTGTATTAAATGTATTTCTGATTTGATATATCTACTCTGTAGAAATCTGAAATTATCTCATTATTTGGTAACAGACAGCAGAGTGTGGTAAATGCACTAATAATTGCATTTCTCATTTCCAAATATTTTTTATTTTTTTAAATGTACTGAAAGAATTACTGGAATCGTTAAGGGACCGGAATTGTTAAGAGGAATCGGAATCATAATATTCCTTATGATTCCCAACCCTTCTAGACAGCAGGCATATCTTTGATTATAGTCTGGGCTATAGCAAGAGCAAGTGTTTGAAAATTCAGCATATCTTAACAAATATGAAGTTGTGCACTTTTCATTGTATTTTCTTGAACTATCAAGCACAAAGCCCCTAGGGGATACCAAGGTTGGTTTGCACACATTTTATGCATTGTTGAACAATTCTGGTGGAACAAACTTAAAGATAACCCAATTAAGTGCAAATTAAAGTTTTAAGTTTTAAGGGGAAAAAAAACAAATGCATTCAGTGTCAACAAATATGTTTTGGTGTTTGTTAATTAATTATAAATAAAATATATGTTGTGCATGCAGTGGCGTAACTTTGCGGGCCCCAGTGCAAAGAAACTGTCGTGCCCCCTCCTTGAGGGACCTTGGTCATTTTTCATCACCCTTCGGGCCCAGGGTCATTTTTTAGTTTTTTTTTGGTCGACTGTTGCATGCCCCATCTCACCCCAGGCCCAAGGGCGCTGCCCACCCAGTCCTCCCTCTAGTTATGCCAGTAACGGATCCTGCCATAGGCATTATAGGCAGCCCCCTTGGGTGTCAATGCTCTCTGAGGCAGCACAACAGGGTACCTGTACCTAAATATTTTTAGAAGAATATTTCAGCTATTTAGGTCCATAAAATGCATGTGAATGTTGGCCAGAACTTTGAATCTCCAAAAAGCACATTAATGCAGTATAAAAGTAATACAGAAAACTCCAATGGTTAAATATAGTCATCAGAAGCGACATGATAGGTGTGGGTGAGAAACAGATCAATATTTAAATAATTTGTTACTGTAAATCTCCTCTTACACTTTCAGACATGAAAGTGAAACTAAACTGGCATCAAATGTGACTTTCCGATGTGAAAGTGGAGTATAAAAAGGACTTTAATGTTGATCTGTTTCTCATGTTGTTGTTGTTGATATTAAGGGGGTGCCATGCCGGATCTCACCTAGGGTACCAAGTAAGCTAGAACAGTCACTGAGTTATGCCCCTGTGTACATGTGCTGGTTGTGGGGTTGGATGGCACAGTGTTAAAACACTAAAGTTTTAAGAGGGAAGCAACACAAAGAAAAACGAACAATTAACCAGGACAACAGAGCTTAACCATGTTTGTCTTATATTATTAATACAAGCAATGTATGTGTAATTAATATGATTATATTATTATGATAAAAATATAGTTTACAATCATAATCATTCATTTATTTTAAGATTTACACAATGAACTTAAAATCAGTGTAGCGTGTTAAATTACCTTAATGTCTTTTAAAGTAAATTTGACTTTTTTTGTTTAAACAACTTCATTCTAATTCAATTCAAACTGATAAAAAAGTGTGAAATCAATATGCAGTCTCTGCAGTCTGTGGGTGCAACAAGAGTTCTAAATTTAAAAGACCCAGAAGGTGTAAGGTTACATTTGCCTTCTTTGAAATGCATTATTATAATAACAATATAAAGATAAAAGGATCATATTGAACAGATTTATTAATAAGACATTCATGAGTAATGTAACCCTGCATTTTAAACCTTAAATAAATAGGCCTAAATACTGTAAATAATTAAAAATATGGTTAACACTGGAGATAGTGAGAGTGGGTAATAAGTGATTCCCTTTCTCTTTCTTCATCCTACTCCTCATTTTCCTTTCTCTAAAGGCTGGATCAAATCCCCTCCAGTCACAAATTGCATGTTGCATGGCAGTAAGTCTACAAGTACAAAGTGACTAGAACTCTTACCGGATAATTCATATTTGGACAGGCCTATAAGTAGTTCAGAACTGATGTCCATCATTTTATTGCTTTTCTGTGCACATCTTTTCAGTTTCCAGCCAAATAACCAAAATTTAGGCTACACGAGAGTTCCTTATGATTCACATTGCATACATTCATGTTAAATGCATTTCATGTGCACTTACATTAATCTTTGGCAGAGTTCGGAATGGCATATACTACCATACTATTATTACTATTTTTGCCATATACAGATATGGCAGAAGCAGTAAGAGTATAATGGGTAGTATGCCATTCCAAACTATACATCTGAAACATTGTCTTGCCAAAGCCATAGTTTCCTTTCTTTAATTCAATTCAGTTCTAGTTGATAACTTTCGGGGACTTGATTAGGTTGCATACAATTTTGTGTGGGGGATTTCTCCTGAAGTCCACTATCATCTCCACTGTTTTGAGCGTGTTCAGCTCAAGGTTGTTGTGACCGCACCAGAGAGCCAGCTGATCAACCTCCCATCTGCATGCAGACTCGTCACCTTCGCAGATGTGCCTGATGATCGTGGTGTCATCTGCAAACTTCTGGAGCTTGACTGTGGGATCTTTTGCAGTGCAGTCATTTGTGTACAAGGAGAAGAGTATTGGAGAGGGAACGCATCCCTGAGGAGTGCCAGTGCTAATGGTGAGGATCCCGGACGTGAATTTCCCCAGTCTCACTAGCTGCTACCTATCTGTCAGAAAGCTCAGTCCAGCAGGGGTCCAATGATGTCCTTCAAGTATGCCCAAGCCGGTCTCTCAAAAGTATTCATGGACACAGATATGAGAGCAACAGGTCTGTAGTCATTAAGTCCTGTGATTTTGGGAACCGGAATGATGGTGGAGCATTTTAAGCAGCACGGAATTTCACACTGTTCCAGTGCTTTCTCTGCTTTCTCACCAGCAGCATCTCAGACCCTGGATATCATTCTTAATGATGCACATGATGCCAACAGTTCTTTCCTTTGTGTGGGACACACCTGCCAGGCACTCCTTTTCACATCCTTCTTTAGCAGAGCTGTAACTGGCTGGAGCTCCGTGGAAAGCTCTGGCACAAATTTGCCTAAATAATTGATCATTCCTAGAATTTGCCTAAACTGGAGTTATGAGTATGGTCAACTTCACGCAGCTTGGGTCCAAAGGGATTTGCCAAAACCCTGAGGATGCATCCAAAGCAGATAATACACAGGCTCCTGAGAGTTTGGAGGCAATATCCTCTAAAGTTGGCAGAATAAAGCTCTCACATTTTACAGCCTGATTCAAACGTTTGAGGTCAACACATATCCTGACAGAACGATTATTTTTTACTACCGGCACCATTGGGGCGCATTGGTTCCATTGGTTCAGTGACTTCAGAGATTATCCCTAAGGAATGCATGCACTTAAGCTCCTGTTCTACCTTAGGCAACAGAGGAAAGGGAATTCTACGAAGGCTGGCCAGACTATAAGGAGTGGCATCTGACTTAAGCTCAAATTTAACTGATTCACATTTGAGCAAAACGATGTCTCCATAGGCATCATCGTGGTCTGTGATTTCATCCACTCTCTGTACTAGGCCCATCTTACAAGCAGTGCTTTGACTGAGTAAATTGTTTGCAAATGGCCCATCTACAACAAAAAAAACAAATTCAAAAATGTTCCCTTTACTTTCAGTATTTGCTAGGGATTTTCCCATACAGCTCACTTTTCCACCAGGACTCATGTTTATACTGGTTTTGACCAGTGAAGGGCACTATTGTAAGCTCTCATATGTAGAGCGTGACATTATGGTGATGTCAGCATCTGTATCAATTGTGAACTTGACTGACCTGCCCTGTATAGGCAGTGTAACACACCACCTGTCCTCAGAAGCAGACTCATTCATTACAGTCCCGAGGAAAAATGCATCACAAGTCTCAGTGTCACACACTACCAGCTCTTAGACATTTTTCGTTTTACATGCAATGACAAAATGTCCTAACTTATTGCATCTCCTACATTGCTTATTTCATGCGGGGCAATTATTTTCTGTGTGTGTGCACTTACAGCGTGTGCAGTATATGGCTTGTTTCCTCTCACCACCCCTTTCCTTATATGATGGTCCCCAAGGGTGTAACTTTGGTTTGAGAAGTGGGGGGGACACAATGATGTTCTCGATCGAAAAAATTTTTCTATTTGAATCCCATTTCCTCCATTTACATATAGGATACATTTAGGGACTATGGCGATACAAAATCCAGGAAATGGATATAAAGTTGTTTATAATGATAAATTTTGCCAAAAAGAATAATAGGCTACTAAACTATATATAAGAAAAATATGTCTTACCTTATTTATTGTTTAATAGCCAAGACTTGAGAGAATCATTTTATAAAGTCAAAAATTTTTAACAAAACAAACTTTTATTTCAAACTAACCGTTTAATCTGACATTAGTCAGAGACACATCCACCAAACCGCAGGTACACAAGATTATTTGTTACACAAGATGCAAAATTGAAATACAATCTCACAAACATAAAAACAAACATTTAACTTTAATATAAAGAGATTTTTTTAGTGTCCTCCATCTATCAATTCAATCCCATCTCTCCATATACTAACTATAATTTCTGTGTGCTGCGCTCATTTGTTTTCATTTCTCCTCATGAGGCGGGATCCTAAACAGTGCAACCTTGTTACCGTCGGACAGTCAGCGGCTGTTTGCTACGGAAGCGTATTGCATTCACTTGAGAAAAAGAAATCTACTCTGTTTTTCTGAATTAACGACTTAATTATCTCAGAATTACGAGATAATTTTTCATGGAAAAAAAAGTTTTTGCTCTGTTTTTCTGAATTAACGACTTAATTATCTCAGAATTATGAGATCATTTTTCATTAAAAAAAATATTTTGTTCTGTTTTTCTGAATTAATGAGATCCCTCAAAATCCTGCCAGGAGCTCTATGGGAGCTAATGTGAAAATGTAGTTCATCGACAACCACAGAACTTGCTATTATATTAATTACAGATACAAATTTGATTATTTATATTAAATTATTCTCTTTGTAAAATAAAAACAAATCAATACAATAGCTTATAAAAACATCACCAATGTGTATTTCAATGCATAGTAAAAACCTTAGACATGTATGAAACACATATAGGCCTAACCCAAAATGGCCAAAGCGGTTAATAAATAATATGAACATTCGATAAACTGTGGGAAAACTGATTTAGAAAGCAATATTTGTTTTACTGTGAGCAAAAATATCATGCTGTAAAACTATAATGAAAATAATATGCTATAAAATCATTATGAACGAATTCTCCTAAAAGTGGGCTCACTTGAACAAAAAAGGGGGCCCCCTTTTAGGAGAATAATTTAATATAAATAATCAAATTTGTATCTGTAATTAGCTACAATAGCAAGTTCTGTGGTTGTCGATGAACTATTACATTTTCACATTCATTAGAATTAAAATTTCGTGTCCTGGTGTTTATTATTAATATAACAGATTCAATTATTCATGGATTTTGATTCCAGTGGCGGCTACATATGGATTGTTTCCAATTTCCAATAACTCCAGAGCGTTGTAAAGTCCAAAAGTCAACATGTTTTGAAAAAGGATAGATGTAATAATTTCCAAAATTCACAACATGTTTTTATCTAACGAAATATTCTACCTCAATCCATGTTTGTTGGCGTTTAGACTTTCAAAACCATTTTCACTGTGGTGGAAAAAACTTGCTGTACACAAAGCGAGGCACGCACCTTCCGGGCAGTCTAGCTAATATATAATATATATAGGCCTATGTATTTATAGTCTAGCACTATTATATATTACAAAAAAGATCAGTATTATGTAGGACTATCTCGTGTCAGCTTGGCTCCATTTAATCCATTCTATTTTATTCAATACATTTTTAGGGTGATGACGCCATAAAATATGACGACAGACATTAGAAGCTTCATTCTAAAACCTCAATAGAAGTTTCGAATGTAAATATGACATGACATTTGGTCCAGTCTAGTATGAACGGTCAGAATGACCGCTATGGCCATTCTAGTAGTTCTAGAATTCCGGTAGTTCTAGTGTTAAATGCAAGTACAAGTCTATTGCTTGATTAGTGTCCTTTGGAAGATCAAAGTGTGTCTCAGCCATGACAGTATTACAAATGGCATAGACAGAAATGTCTTTGTATTGAAGGCCAAGTTTAAAATATATCTCTATAAATTCATGCGCATCCAAGTCTCAGACGACTCAAAGTAAAATAAAACCGGATTAAACCTGAAAGGCGGGACATGTTTACTTCCATGCAATCCAGCTAAAATAGAGCTCCTGGCAGGATTTTGAGGGATCTCATTAATTCAGAAAAACAGAACAAAATATTTTTTTAATGAAAAATTATCTCGTAATTCTGAGATAATTAAGTCGTTAATTCAGAAAAACAGAGTACATTTTTTTTCTCAAGTGAATGCAATACGCTTCCGTAGTTTGCGGATTGCTAATGTCGGCAGATATTTTTTTAAAATTAACTTACATTTTAAATGAACAAATATTGTAAGTGAACAACAATAGCTCAAGTTTAGAAAAACATTTATTATTAAGACTTTAAAAAATATTTCTGAGTATAATGAGTTGAGTTGAGAATAACAATAAACTAGCAGCCAGAGTCTGCTTGTCATACATTGCTGACAGAAAACGCTGCGGTTTAAGGTGGACTCGTTTTCATGGTACACAGAATGTTCTAGGGCTAGGCAACATTAAATGTTTAGCTAATAGTTTGAAGTTACCTAGCAACAATGTATGTTAACGTTAGCTCAGTCAATGTTAGTATCAACAGGTGTAGACAAAATAAAAATTACCCTGACCTGATCTAATTTACTGAATCAACCAACTCACATCTCCTTTCTTTTTTTTCATCCATGAAGATATTAAAACCTGTTGCTGGCGTTTCATGACTGACTACTGTGATACCGGCTGCTCAGTAGAACTTTCAGTGCGCTTACAGTTACACTATTAAGAGTGTGCACGAGACGTTCCTGCCTGTCTCTGTCAATGCGCGGCGTCCACGTACAGGCGCGCAGACGCCGCGCACTGACAGAGACAGGCAGGATGTCTGTATTCTGCTCGGTCCTGCTCCTCCGTGGCGATGACGGCGCGCGGTTAAAAAAAATAATAACAAACGAATTTGAAAGTGGGGGGGGACACGAACGGGATTTTGAAAAGTGGGGGGGACATGTCCCCCCTGTCCCCATAGAAAATTACGCCCGTGATGGTCCCATAAAGCGATTCGTGCCTTTACGTTGTCCATGCTGTACTGCGTTCACTTCAGCGTCTGCTCCCCCACTCGCATTTTGGGTTTTAATTAGCTCAGACTGCCGTGTGATCTGGACCGCTTTGTCAAAAGTCAGTTCAGGTTCCATTTGTAACCTTTGGGAAACGTCATGATCTGCAATCCCTATGACTACTCTGTCCCTTATTTGTTCCTCTTTGCTCGCACCGAACTCGCATTAGTATTCAACCAATTCATAGAGGCATCTCAAAAAAGCCTCAACACTCTCCTGATCTCTGAGTGCGCTGGTGAAAACAGGCCCTCTCATGTATAACGTTTCTCCGGGGAACAAAATGTTAATTAAATTTGCCAACAATAGTCTTGTAATTATTTGCATGCAAAGCTTCGGCAAACGTGAACGATCCGAATATCGCTTCGGCATCTTTACACATTGCATAAAGCAGGGAATTGACTTGTACTTCACCACTTTCCTTGTTCAGCTTTGTTGCAATGCGAAACCGAGACAACCGCTGGATCCATGCAGGCCAGGTCACAGGCTGTGCGAAGTGGTGCGTTGAACTTGGACACCACTCAAAACAAGGTGAACTTGGCCGTGGGTGCAACGTACACTTCTGACACCATCATCATGAGAGGGAACAACAACGTTATTTAACAACTATGTGTTTATTGAACCTACTGCATGAGCTACACATTTCAGTGAACTGTATCAATTCCTCCTGCCCATTTCCCCAGGCTCCCAATATATATATATATATATATATATATATATATATATATATATATATATATATATATATATATATATATATATGGGTGGTGTCCCCACCAATACAGGTACAATTTGATTGGCCAACATAATAAGGCTGGTTCCACACACATTCTATTGGTCAATTTGCCTGTAAAATAAAAAAAAAAACTCTACACGAAATCCGCACAGTGAAATTCTTTGCCACGGAAGTCCATTGCATGAAATTAATGATGGAGTGGACTCCCATTGAGATGACTGTATTTTGCCGGCTGAACTTTGCAATGCGAAGTAAATGTGACCACGCCATAAGGGTCAGGTCAGGATCAGCAAATGGATTTTGGTTTTACAATGCTACATTGGATGCTTGCCATTCCTTCAATTGGTAATTTGTGTTGTTTGCGTGTTTCCAGACAAATTAAGCTGTGATGGACCTTCAGTCCGAGATGCAGCCAACAAAAGTTTTAAAGTGGGGGGAATGCTCAATAGTAAAATAATGGAGCATAATACGATTTTTTTTTTTTTTCAGTGGTTCTCCTATTAGTCTTTGAGATCGAACCACTCGCTCAAAATTTATTTGATGAATGTGTGGTATAAATTCAAATACATACATCATAGTAAGACAATAACAGATGAAGAAAGATTGAATACAGATGGAGCACTGACTGAGCTAATGCATAAAGTGTGAGTCTGGTCTCTGGTGGCTGAGACAGATTTTATGAATTTAGTGTTTAATGTTGAAAAGCAATGTCAGTATCAACATTTTCTATAGGATATCAAGTCACCAATCGGTTTTTATGTTTCCTCATAGTAATATCCTTGTGTACTCTCTCTTCTTTGCTCTGGAAAGGTTTGGAATTGTGAAATAGCGCCTCCATGAGGTCATTATTGTAACTGTAAATGTGTCGTGAAGTTACTGTTCATCACGACAGTCCTTGTCCACTTATGGCAAGAGCATTTTATAAAACGGGTGCTACCAGCTAACAGAGTTTACGCAATCAACCGACTGCATTATCAGTATTGTGGAAAATGGGCATAGCCGATGAGGCGGACAAGGCTCTATTTGTTGGTAATTTGGACCCTCAAGTAACAGAAGAACTTATATTCGAGTTGTTCTTACAGGCAAGTGCTTTTTGTGTGTTTGAATGATTAGCTTGCTAATGCTAATGATGGACCGACCACAGCTATGAAATTCGGGGGGGAACAAGTCTATATCGATTTGCAAAAATATACTTGAAACGCACAACAATATGCACTTTTAGCTACTAGTCGCATATTAAAATAAATCAACCATGATATCGAAACTGTTTGTAAACATTGTCTGCCACGCCGTCATTATCTCTCTGCGTCTGTCAATAATTCGCGGAATGTGGTTTTAAGTCTAAAGCAACTCTATTTCGGAAGGTGTTTCATGAATGTGGTCATTTAAAGGGTGTTGCAACGCGTTTGATGTGCTTTATTTATCGGCAAGACTTCGAGGATCTTAGCCTAATCATCCAATTTTATATTGCGCCATTATTGTGATCATACACATTCATTTTCATGAACAGTTCAATATGCTGTAATCTAAGCTGTATTTCCCATTCTAACAGGCTGGGCCATTGATCAAAGTCAAAATACCTAAAGACAACGATGGAAAATCAAAACAGTTTGCATTTGTGAATTTCAAGCATGAAGACTCCGTGCCCTACGCCTTGACTTTGCTGAACGGAGTCCGGCTGTTTGGAAGGCAGCTCAACATTAAATTCAGAGCCGGTAGGATTTTTTTTACACCAATGAGTGTTGATAAACAAATACATGTTGTTCTCTTGTGTTTTATGTTGTCACACTCCATTTCAGCATACTGCTAGTCTGACGCGAACAGCCCTATTATTTCATGAATAGGACAACGTCCTCGGTGGTCTTTAAGAATGTGTTATTAGGAAACATGTAGGAAATGGAGTGTGCTGGCACTGTACAGATCTGACATTTGGTACCTTTGGTAAAGGTATTTACCAACTTGGTACAGGACAGGTGCTGAATTAATTGGCCTATAATTGTGTGTCTTCAACAGGCAGCAGTCATATTAATCAAGAGGGCAAAAGTCCAGCAAACTCTCAAAATCCAAGTCCAGCAAGTACACCAGGACACCGTGGTGGAAGGTAACATGACATGAATCCTATATATATATATATATATATATATTAGGGCTGCACGATTTTGGGAAAAAATAATATTGTGATATAATAAGCAAATAGTATCATGAGTCAACTTGCTTGGTTATCAAGGAAAATGCACAAATAGATGACTGATAATGCTTAAATGTGTATTTCTCAACTCAAACATACAAACTAGCAACAACAATAACTATAATTTAAATTTTAAAATATTTTTACAGAATTAAATAATATCTTTGCATTACTGCAAACTTGTTATTTTGTCAATATTACACCTAAATAAAATAGCACAATAAATAAGAACATAAGAATTTTCACGAAAATAGGATCGTCCAAACAAACAGGGACATTTAAGCAGGATGTAACATGTACTTTATATAAACTCTTTTGAAAAGGAAACTGGATATAAAAGTGTGGTTCACTCAATCAAACCACTAACTGTTATTTTTCACATAAGATTGATGTTATGATGGATCTCATCAATGATGCAACACGTTGCAAGTTGCAGACAGCGGGGGTGAGAGACGAGCGTCTCCCGTCGGAACTTTATATCTCTCCCGGTCTCGACTTCCGCTCAGATTGAGTCTCTTCCGCGACTGGTTGAAGCGGCTTTGACCGTACAGAGAATGACAGTTTTGGAGTTTGAGCTTATTTACATATCATAGTCCCGTATTATATTAACTTTAATTATTGGTGAAGTAAAGGCATATTGCCAAGCTGTGATCAGTGTTTCTGTGTTATTTCTTCTGGCCACCAGTTCAGTGTCCGTCTGCTCAGCATCCATCTTCACCTGATTTCCACGCTGCACACCGGAAACTCGTATGACATGACCACACGTGCCTTTTCCTAAACTGAGACTGATGGGTCATTTTTATTAGCGGTGTAGAAAATGGGCAAACAATTCTCAGAGACAATGGGCTGTCACATCCACACATGCACTTATTTATTTAATAAAATCGCAGCATTTGCCGTCATGTAATCGCACAGGCTGACATTGCGATATGATTAATCGTGCAGCACTAATATGTAGTCGATTAAAATTGTAATCGAATTAAATTACATGGGGTCCCGATTAAATAATCGCATATACAAATATTTGCTGAGCCCCTCATATAACAATAATTCAATATATAATGATGAAATAAGTATATACAAGTATAAGAGTTAATCATTGATAAGACAATACAAAAAGCGGCTTTATAATACAATGTATTGTTTACTACCATATTATTGAACAGTTCACAGCAATCCATTTCGCAAGTGAATTTGTCAATCACTTCAAGATATATTATGAGGGCTTGTTGAAGGACCTATCAATGTACACCTGCATCAGTCATTTTTGTGTAGCGTCTCTGGTGCGTTGCGTCATAAACATAACATTTTTAGGTCACCGTATCAGGTTAAATATAGTTTAATCCTTTGAACACCTCTTCAGATCCCTTAGTTCGAATTTGCACTCCAAGTGTTTTGAATACAAAAACAAAACGCATGTACTACGAGCTTTCTCAGGAATCTTCCTTATTACGGTCCAGGAGTATTGCGATTTAATTGCGTAAAAAATTAACACGTTATTTTTAATAAAATGAATCGCACTAAATGAACATGGTAAATCGAGAGCCCTAATAATAAAAAAAAAAATTATATATAATTATTTTTTTTTTTTCACTTATGTTAAAGTTCTTTTGCACAAAAAACAATCAACGTATTACATGATCTTCTTGTTGTACCCTGTCCTTGGCCCTCTGTCATAAGCAATCAGTTTTGTTTGTGCTTGATGCCAAACTCTGTATGGAACTGGTGAATGATCTGGTAATCATTAATAGATATGTACCAATTTATTAAGCACACAATCAATGTACAACAGTTGTTTGACTAAAATAACAATAGAAAACTAAACAAAATTGTCACACTGTTTCTCCCCAATACTTATCAGGCATACAAGATTTGGTGCTAAAATAACACTTATACAAAAATAGCCTAACGCAAGCTGCCAATATGAAGGGTTAATAAATGTGTATCAAGCAAGAGTGTTATAAGGGACGGTCGGCCCCGGAGATTCCCCTGTCTGATCTGCAGGCTTAAGTGTCAGAAAAAACATGCTCTGTGGCTGGGGAATCGCCCTTGAATGATTGGCTGGCTTCAATACTGAAAATGTGTCCAGATGTGTTCATTTCAGCCAGAATGTGTGGCATCATGGCTATAACAAGACAGATGAGATGTCTGGTAGCCATCCTAATATTACATGCTACTACTTTTCATATTCTATATTTAATTTAATCTCAAATTAATATTTTGTGAGGAATTATGCATTTAATTTATAAGAAACCAATTAATGAGCACAATCCGCTCCCTTTTGGAGTCATGATCATGGTTTATTTTGCAATGAATATGGCCAATTCCTTTCCAAACGAACACTGACAGATGAAACATTAGAATTACACTTCGTACTCACCGGTATAGTTGCCCGTGCATCATTCAATACAAATTTCTTTGTAAAGTCTGAATCCATGGTTCCCAAAAACAAACATTTGTATCCCACATTGACGCATTGCGGAACTTCGTTTGAATTAGCCATTCATTCCTAACGTTGGGATCCTTTAGAAGGCTATGCAGAGATGCAGTTTTTCCACAACCAGGAACACAACAACGTCTGGGAGCCTGACTTTACTTTTTTCTTCTGATTGAAAGCAAACTACAGTTACAATAGTACTTTTAGTGTTGAAATCTCCAAGCTGCTTTCTCACAGTCAACTCACTGTGACCGTAACCCCTTTAATGTAGTATGTCAATGCGCATATTTATACCGGGAATTGATGGTGCTTCTATTCATGTCTGAATAACTGTAATTACGAGATTCCAACTTGTAAAAGGTGTTCTCATCTTTGTAGAACTCTGAATTACAAGTTAGGGTTCGGTTCATCTCAGTGACTCAAGACTTTTGAATCCGTTCACCAAAAAAAATATTTGAGGTTCGTTCATTGACAATTTCTGAATTACGCAACTGCCTGAATAGATGGTGCCAAATGACTGTCTTTAAGTTTTGAATGAGTAATTGCATTAAACCGAAAGCACAGTCTTTCACAAGCAGAACAAATCTAATTATCCTGTTTAAAAATGTGTGTGTCTACAAATCTAGTGCGAGACTTATACACTGCAGAGTGTTAAAGCATCATAAGCGTTTCCCCACAAATGGTAAAAAAGCATTTCTATCAAATTGTGAATTGCTAAACACAACTTTTTATCAGGCTATACAAAAAAAGACTATTATAATGGTACAAAAGATAATTGAGTTTCAGTAATGTCATTGTAATGTGTGGTCATAATCACTAATTTTTATTAATAATTCATCCAACCACTTTTTCTTTTTGAATGAGATTGCCAAACTGAAAAAACAACTTTACTCCTACACTCGTTTAGTCAAACAGCAGATCCTCATTCATGAACGAGATGACTGGTTCATTCAGTTCTTGAACGAGTGTACCAGTATATTCAGTGACTCATCTCATTCATAAAACTACAAACTAGACTGGTTCATTAAAGGGGTGCATTTGTTCAGTGGGTCAAACCAATTATATGCTCATTCAAAGCCTGCAGTTGAATACTATTGGCTCATGCTATAATTAGTCTTTACAAGCACGAAAAGCCACCAAAGCAAGCTGTCAAGTGCTTCAAATTAGAGCTCTGAAGCAAAAGAAGAACAAGTCTTCATTAAACGAGAAATATCAGTCAGTGTATGGAGGTGAAAAATAACGATTTGTTCACTTAAAATATTACCTCAAAAATACCACATTTCACATTAATATGCCAGCTAGTTAAGCGAGTGTTAGCTGGAGCCATTTCTGTGCTCTTAAACATTTTACAAGAACATATAGAGGTGAATTAATGTAGAGATGCTTAAATTAACGCAAACCTTAAATTCAGTTATGGCAAAAATTATAAAAGAAAAATACTCTAAAAATATAAGCTCTTTTATTAAAGTTTCGGCCGTGTACCTTGAAAAAGACTGAAAGCCATCATTGCCAGTATAAGCCTGCTTTTACTATTTTGCAATTTACTATCATGCAGTTAAATTCATGTAAGTTATCATTAAATCAGAGACCTATCTTGGTCAAAAGAGACTCATATCATGAACATTTGCACAATTAATGCACGATTAATCCAAATTAAATCGAAACCGTGATATGACCTTGTGCGATAATTCAATTGCAAAGGGCTGCGATTTTAAATAAATAGTCTGCTCCCTTCAAAGTGAATTTGCTCTGTCCAGTCAGAGCATTGTTACAGTGTTTTCAGAGCGAGTCTGTGCTCCACAACTCCCTCATGCTTGGAGTAACAGAAGTGCTCTGAGTTTGGTTCCGTTTGCTTGTGTGTGCTAAACTCTTTATTTACACTAAACTGGCGCGTTTTTCATTTTTATCTGTGGTAGCAGCAAGTCATTCTCCGCAAGGCACAGGTATCATCATAATAATAACGCAGAATACAAGATGGGGTATAATTCAAACATCTTTATTAAATGCTTGCTGTATTAACAGCATTAACAGTAATGCCTGTAGAGTCCAGAAACATCTCTTCATTCTCCTGTCATTTGTTGACATCACTAGAGACATTGCACTTATTACACTCCCCGCGGAAACTAGTGAAAGCGGAACTAATATTACCAACATCCAACAAAATGAAAAGGAAGGAACATGCATATAATAAATCTATAGCAAATATTTAGTTACTATAATATAGTGCATTACTAAATGAAATATAATAAAATAATTAAATTAAATGGTGACAAACTAATAAAAATCTTCACTTTAAATTTAATTACACCAATGGGTTATCAGTTCAACTTAAGTTTGACATTAATCCTCATTATTTAGGACTATCTTATATACAGAAAAAGAATAGTTTGTATAAGGCTACTAGTTTTTAAGGCCTAGAATAAAGAGTAAAGATTATATTTTGTGTATACTGAATTATTGACTGACAGCAAAAACTAGGCAACAACTATGGTTTTAGCAACAGGGCAATTTAGTTAACAGTGACATTGAAAACTGAACTGAAAGGTCTCAGTTTGGTTCTTTTTAAGAGGGTTCAAGTGTGAAAACCCCTGTAGCCTTTTTGCAGTTGAACATGTGGAAAACATCATCATAATCGCAGTTCAAATCGCAATCGCAATATTTTTCAAAATAATCTCTATGACTTTGTCCAAATCGTGCAGCCCTAGTGTATATATAAATGCATACAAAACTAATTTCATTTAAGCATACAGCTTTAGATCAAAAGAGTTTAAGATAAAAGTTTGAACACACTTGACCGATTTAGGGTATTTCATTGATTGTATATGCATGGGCTTTTCAAAAAATTGGATGGCTATTTTAATTTAAAGTCATAACTAATTGGTTGTCAAAAACCCTTTGATTAGGCAGCATCATCAAGTGCATATACTGTAGTGTTGTCTCATCACTGGGTTTCAATCTAAGATTAATCTATCCTTTTTTGCTTTCTACTGTGATCTGCAGAACCCCGGAGCAGATGGGCTCTCCATCCTACTCACCTCCACAGCATCTGCAAAGGTCTTTCTCTTCACCTGACAGTCTGCAGAGACAGGCAATGGTGAGAACACTTCTCCTATCACTTCCATTTTCCATGTACTGAAATTCCATGTTAATCTAAAAGTAAAATGCACCGCTGTATGGGCTTTTAAGATGCAGTCTGCACTTGATGTTCTGGTGCAACATGAAGATCTGAAAATGAACACAAAAATGTTGAGCATTAAAGCATTTAGAGTTATTATATACTTTAGTATTTTATTTTTTTTAATAGATGAACAGCATGTGGCAACTTCAGATGCAACAGCAACAGATTCAGCAGTTGCATCAGTTGAGCATGCAGCAGCAGCAGCAGCAGCAGCAGCAGCAGCAGCTAAGGGGTGGTAGAGTAGGTGGAGACAGTAACCACTTGCAACAGGATTGGTCTGCCCAGCGTGGTCATCGCCACTCCCACCAGGACAATAATATCCATCATGGCAGAGATCAACGGCACAGCAATAGTGGGAGCAACCACGACCGCCATCGACATGATAGCCAGCGGGGTGACTTCTATCACCATGATGACCGTAGTGGAGAACGCAATCGAAATAACACTCCCGAAAGGCGTAGAGACTCCAGAGACGGCTCTAGAGACGGACGATGGAAGCCGTTTTAAAAAAATAACTAGTGGATTTTAGATCTCTTTTATTTTAATTATTTTTATTAACTTTTTTTTAAATTACATTTTGGATTATTGCATCCATCCTTACGGACCTCAGTTAACAAAAAAAATAATTTTGCTGTACAACTTTGTGGGGAAAAAAAAATCATCATTTGTCAAAAAGAGGTTAAACAGTTTATATCTAGAAGAGAAATGCTTTGCAGAGATCTAGAACGAATAAGTGGCCATGTTGTGTGCTGGCCTATTATATTTTGATCTCAGTGGGGCACTTGAGTTTGTGTATTTTTGTATTTCCTTATTAGGAAATATTTCTTTTATTATGCCAGAATAGATCTAGTATCTCAAAAGTAAAAGTGATATGGTAGAAGTTAATGTAGATAAATGATTTCCATTTGTAATGTCTCAGGAATAGTAAATAGTTTAAAAAAAAAAAAAATAGTAAAATAGTTTGTAGGTCAGTTTCTGTCTTCATATAATGCTTATTGGTGATTGTTTTATTTTACTCCCTTTTTTAATTTTACTCAGGAAGACATTTTTTAACAATCGAACTCATGACAGTCTCTGAAAATCTTGGAACAATAACTACTTTTAAATCTTTTGTAAATACAGAAGCATTTTTTTATTGCCAAGTGCAACGCTCTGATTTTCATAAAAATCACAGTTTAAGGATCTCTTGCTCTCATAAATGAATTTTTCATTGAGTTCTCGTATTCTGGTAAAGTGATTTACATGCATACATGTGTTTTTGGTAATGCAACATTTATTTTAATTTGTAATCCATCATCTTAAAGTCTCACATAGGGATTTTAGTAATCACTAGGTGGCGCCAAACATTATAATAATGCGTATTAAACATAGTGTATAGTCTTGATACACAAACATTAAATGTGAAGTCTGTGATTTCAGTGTTCTTAAACAAACAAACAAACAAAAAAAAAACACTTTTCACAAATGTCCATGGTGACTAGTTTCAGCCAAAATACCATAGACATAAGTTATTACAACACCGTAAACAAATTGCAAACTTAAATTCAACTTAACATGATTCAGTAATATTTCTGAGTTCTCACAAGTCTTAATAATTGTCCACTGTAACATTTATTTTAGTCAATGTGAATTTCTTCACTAAATGCAAAAAATATTGTTGAGAGAACTACTTATTTCTTGTTCAGCCAACTATCAGTTAGCAATATGAGTACTTTGATTTTGTCACCATTCCCGTTACTTTTTATGAAGTTATCAGCAAACTTTCTGAAGAGAGAGGTATGCATTGCAAGGCAGTACTTTCACTTGTTTATCACAGACAAACAATATACATCAATAAATAACACAAAACCACATTAGGTTAAAAGATGAGCTCCTAACATCACACTATAACTGACTAACAGTCAATAAAAGCACAACGTCAGCACATAATAAGCCTATAACTATTCACATAATTTATTAATGTTACAATGCATGCTGGGAACTCCCAAAACAGCAACACTGTTCAATATTAAATTGTTGGTTCAGACCATTCTGTTAGGATAGTTTTTTGGGGGAATATTGTTAGTGTAGCGTTCTGTTATATATAGATGGGGAGTAATTCACATTTTGAGTTTCTGTGACTCAAAACCACCATAAGCTGGATAAAATGCAATTTCGTTTATAAGCGTACTGAGTGAAAAGTTGACCTCCTTCAAACAGTGCAAGGAGCTCTCAGAATCTTTGCAAGTTTATTTTATTCATGACAGTGGTCAGTGCTTATATTCACCACAGTTTTACTGGAGTAATAACTGGAGTAACGCTGGTGTTTTGCGGAAACTGTTTACCTTCATGGTACATTTGTGTATGGGTATGGTCAACTTCAATTGAGACCGTAATATTGGTCATACAATTAACGTGACTACCGGAATCCTTTTAATGTCCGAGCTAAAGTCATAATCTGCCCTTCCGAAAGCTAACAGCGGCTCCCGTTGTGTGTGAATCTGTACATCCCCCACAAAGCTTCTCGAACCAAAGGCGGCGATGCATTTGCACACTGAGCCGTGTGTCTCTTCATTAATCTGCGGAGGATCGGGTTCTCTAATGAAGCTGCTGTACTGGGAAACGAAGTTATTGGGAGATCAGGCTATGGGCATCGCAGTTTAATTGATTGAGCTGCTTGGCGTCTTTCATCCAAAAGCCGGTGGCTTCATGCGCCCTAGCATGACCGTTTACTGTCTCTGTGATGATCTTTTAGGCCCTATGTGTTGTGTGCGGCTTTATTTGTAGTGTTTGTATAGCCTAAAGTAGATTTGTTTCTATGTGTCAGTATGTGCATTGTATAGCCTATATGTCTCTGTTGATATTTGTAGTGTGCTGTCTGTATAGGGGAAAGTTGTAACCACTGCTAACTACTGTATAGCTCATCCTCTCCAGCATATATAGCCTATTCAGGCGTCAACTAATGAAATTGATTAATTGTGTTCTAAGGTGTAATGTCGGGTGGGGGCAAGTGGTCACATGTGTTTTAAAAGTTATACACTTTTACAATCTATTAATCAGTGTTTGTTGGTCAGAATAATGGTTTGATATGTTTGTATTTGACCTGTTTATACGCCTATATTTGCAATCATTTTGAATGTTTAATATTTTCTATTTATGCTAGCTAGCTATCTTAGGTAGATATGGAGATAGATAGATAGATGGATAGATAGATGGATGGATGGATGTCTGACTGTCTATTGCTCCCGTCTATACTTTTATAGAAGCACGTATCTTGTACACAAATCAGCTTGCACGTACAGTTAAACAGGTGCCATATAGTGACCCTATGCTGTACTGTCTGTCTTGATATTTTGTCGTATAGCCTATCCCCTTGTTTTAAAGCCAGTATCAGATCCGCGCAGTTGTTCTCATTTCTTCCCTTTGATCAAGTTGTCAAACTCAAAAAAAGCTCAAAGCTTTTCCAGTGGAAATCTGTATATTTCCTTTACATAATCCCTCGCGCTTTGAACACGGCGGCTGTTATCTCGAATCATTTGCGAGTTATATTTACTCTCTCATACATGGGAAAATGATAATCATTTCGACAGCGGACACACGGCTCTGAAAATCAGAAACCCGACACTGTCCCCGTTTGAGGAGTCCAGTGCGCCCTGAACATCAAAGACACGGTCCATCTGTAATAAGCATCATAATGTCAAACAAAACTGCTGCTGTCTGGGACTCACTTGTTCTGTAACAGAACCTAAAGAAATGCCTGTTCATCTCCATTATTTCACACGGTTAATACTGTCTGAACTTGCTGAAGAAACTGATATGAAAAACACTTCTGAAACTTGGCCGTCTATTCTAATTAATGAAATATTCTTACAGAAATGATGCACGAAGTATGACTTTATATTACTTTTAAATATGTTTTTTATTGCAGCTCGATTCAATTTGTTTTTGTTTTTTTTTAAAGCATGGAAACTTCTCGGAAACGTCCTTGGATATTATGCGATCTCAACAGTGCAGTGCAGAGATTCTCACTCGGCAATTTTTGAATTTCTGATGTGAACGTCGAAAATGAATTTAATGGCTACGCATATAAATTGTTATTGTTGTATTTTGCATATTTTTTTCTTTTTAATTTGCATAAATATATATATACACACACTTCCCATAACTCTTTAAACAGTTTATATTGACTGACCTTTATTTATTCTTTGGTGCGTTTGCTTGTATCAGCTAGTGTGTGATTATGAAAATCGAATCTTGATTACCACACTGTGATTACGTCCAAACATGCCGTGAAATGTTTGCATTTCATTGTTTAACCCAAGCTGGAAACAAATACATGAAGATCCGTCATTTATAAACAATTCTACATTACAAATAAGGGCAGAGTATTTGTGTCGCAGTTATCATTAATAACAATTTAGGCTAAGAACACTTTAAAATAGGCTATGTGGCAAATGCTTAACAGATAACTAATTATTACATTCCAATACTGTACCCTCTATAGGAATTACATATACATTTATGAATCAAAGAATAAGCTATAGCGATCATTGAAGCTCTGAATATAATTAAGTATTTGAATGTAGGCTACATAGCTGATGACCTGTTAAGATATTTAGTGTCGCCTAAAATTATTGTTAATATTAAAGATGTAAATGAAAGGTATTATCATTTATTATTAATTAAGTCACAATAAAAGCCCAATTTTTGTTAGTATAGCAATAAACGTAACGTTGGGCTTTAAATAGGCTATATTTAAATTAATGATGCCACTTGTCCCGGCAAGTGAAACATTATTTCAAGTTTTAATATGCAGGCGTTTCCATATAGGAGTTTTCCAATAGCAAAAAATATATAAATAAATAAAAAAGAAAATTGTAGTATAATACTAGTAATCAATTAAATGCTTAAA
Source organism: Xyrauchen texanus (assembly GCF_025860055.1). Taxonomy (NCBI): domain Eukaryota; kingdom Metazoa; phylum Chordata; class Actinopteri; order Cypriniformes; family Catostomidae; genus Xyrauchen; species Xyrauchen texanus. The sequence continues at coordinate 32,858,075 of NC_068304.1, read as the reverse complement.
TTATTATAAATATTTTATATTTAATTACCCTGTTTATATTTTCAGTCATTATTTATTTTTATAAAAGTACAACGTGCCGGCTCAGTATGTCCATGTATAGCTGCTAAAATATCTTAATATTTTATCTTTAATATTTCACAATACTTTTCAAAAACAATTTATTTTTTGGTTTGTTTTTGTTTTTTGTCTGTCTTATGTTGTAAACGTGGAATCATTATCATTAACATGAAAAATTATAATTAGGACTAAGTAGCCTAGACTTTCATTTCGATTTTATTGTAATTTTAGAGAGCGTATTTGATCTGCAACATTATTATTTGGAAAATAAATAGCACAAGCAAAAATGTGCTTGCATTTTTTCGGGGTAGTCTAGTCACTGGAACCATTTCATTTACTTTCATTTTACTTTTACTTCATTTTATTTCGTAGACTTTTGATTTGTCAAGTAATACTACAACTACTACTACTACTAACAACAATATTATTATATAAATAATAAAAATAATAATAGGCCTATCTTAATAATATTAATAATAGACTAAAAATAACTAGGCCTATCCATAGTTTAATCAGTTTTGTTTGTAAAATAATTATTTAACAATAATACTACAAATAGACTACATGAATATTAATATTTAATTAATTTGAAATTCACTGTAATTTACAAAATGTCAAATAAGCCGCAAAAAAAAAAAAAAAAGTGAAAAGGGGAAAACCGGTTCATTGTTGTAGCCTATTGTCCAATGAGAGAGAAAGACAGATAGAGAGAGAAAGACAGATAGAGAGAGAAAGAAAGCGAGAGAGCGGGAGGCGGGGTGGTGTTGATTGACATGAAGTGTGTCGGCTGTGGTATACAACAGTATAGTGTAGTAGTCGAGTTGGTTTATATAGCGAAGACTGGGAGCACAGCGCGCACTCTATATATGAATGCGCGAGACACACTGAACATCCATTAGCGCGCGAGACACACTGAACATCCATTAGCGCGCGAGACACTATTAGCGCAGCAAAGCTGCACGAGGACTTCTATATGTCTTTTTGAACAGTGACACATGTAAAAAGTTTTACAGGACTTTTAACGAGGCGAATATCAGAACTTTTCAAGTACATCACTCTAAGGCTAAAGTCGCATATTGGGACACTATGCATTGTCAAGCAGAGTTGAGACTCGCGAGCACCGCGCAGATGAAAGCAGCCCGAAGACGATATAAGACATTCATGATCGACGAGATCCTCTCCAAGGAAACTTGTGATTACTTCGAGAAACTTTCGCTTTACTCGGTTTGTCCCTCTTTAATCGTCAGACCAAAACCTATGCATTCATGCTCGGGTAAGTGACACAAACACATTTCCCCCATAAGACACGTTTGCAGTGTGAACTGTAAATGTCACATTTTGAATATCTGGTAACACTTTACAATAACGTTCCATTTGCTAACATTAGTTAACATAAACTAACAATGAACAATGCTTTTTAAGCTTTTATTATTCTTAGTTAATGTTAAGTTCAACATATAATTTTTTTTTAAATCAATTGTTTTATTTGTTAACATTTGTTAATGCACTTTGAATTAAAATGAACTAACAATGGACAATTGTATTTTTATTAACTAACATTATCAAAGATGAATTAGTGGTGTAAAACATATATAGTTAATTGTTTGTTCATGATACCAATGTGCTGATGTTAAAAAATGCAACCTTATTGTAAAGTGTTACCGAATATATTTGTCCTGCTTTTTCTTTCTTTTTTTTTTTTTTTTTTTTGCTTTGCCTCAAAATATAGGGACAAATATAATTATGACAAAAATGTCATATTGGCCGTTTTTAAAAAACTGTGGATATTATATGCTAATTGTGAATATAGCTTGTATTATGCAGTATACAAAGTATTTCAACCCACACCCACTTTTAAACATGTTAGATAATGGTATAGTTGACAGTGGAATGACAGTACCCTAAGTCTTATCCTTAATGTACAATATTTGTCAGAGAGCCTGATTTAGTGTATTAAAATAATGCAGAAATGCAATGTTTAAATTATATCTCGCACTGCATTACTATCTTGCATGAAAATGCATTTGCATTAGCTTTGTTGTCTTATTGGTGACAGTGTAATTGTTATCAATATCAAAAAATATTATTGGCAGATTATAAATGTGTTATGTTTTTAAATGCATGCACGTTATTACTTTCTCTTACTCTCACTTTATAAAAAATGCACTCGAGGCACTCACATGCAGCTCAAATTAGATTTTAAAATTCAAGGTAAAATTATTAGAATTTATCTTTTGATCTTCATCACAATCATTGTGGTTATGATGTCTAAAGAGAAATCCATAGATGAACAACTCTGAAATATCACCACACCTTCCTGATGATTTATCATTGCACAATAAGACGATGCTTTTTTTTACCTAAATGACATCGAGTGATGTGATATTTCTCAAGTGATAATGTGTGCACATATTCCAAACTGCATTTGTTTAGTTCATTTAAACTGTCACAATTATAATGAGTTGGGTATCTGTGGTAAAAGACACTTCTCCTCTTACTTGCCCTGCGGAACGAACTCTAGGAAGCCACTGGGACATTTATCTATTTACAGCAATGTTGACACACTGTTGACTGTGCAACATAGGATGCAGTCAGGTATAACATTCTGAACCAACAGGTGCAATTTCGATCCATCATAATGAGAAGCACCATACGCAGTTCACAAGTCATCGTAAATGTTTCTGGCACGTCATTTATCCGGGTAGAAATACATCAGAAAACATGGGATGTATACAAAACTTTTGACCCTCAAAAGGAAAGTTCATCTGTTTCAGTTGATTCTGTCATCAACTGTAAATGTTGACATGTTGACTTTCAATATACTATATTGGTAGCAGCACTTGCATGATTAGATTTAACTCGATGATCAAGCACATTTGGGAATTCTTGCAGCAACTGTACCATCAACTGGTTTTGGCAGAAACTTTCTTGCATGATTTTCCAAAGGGTAGATCAAAGCCCAAATAGGCTATTGTTTGAGTTGTCATTTCAAAGTTCAAACAACACTCATCTCTCCATATTGTACGTATATGGATTTAACCTCTGGAGTCATATGGATTACTTTTATGCTCCCTCCTATGTTGATTTTGGGGCTTCAAAACTTTGACACCCATTCACTTGCATTGTGAGGACCAAATTAGTTGAACTATTCTTCAAACAATCTTAATTTCTGCTCTGCAAAAGAAAGAAAGCAATATTCATCTGAGATGCCAGAAGGTTGAGTGAATCATGAGAGAATTAAAACATTTTGGTAAACTATCCCTTTAAGTCATGTTTGACAAGTGTAAGAGTATAAAAATGATCAGTAATTATATTGTAATATATTATTTTAGCAGATGAGTTCACTCACTTACTTTCTTTGATTGTTCTCACATACACACTCCTAACACACACACACACACACACACACACACACACACACACACACACACACACATGTTGTGTTTCCATGTTTTATGGGGACTTTCCATAGACATAATGGTTTTTATACTGTACAAACTTTATATTCTATCCCCTAAACCTAACCCTACCCCTAAACCTAACCCTCACAGAAAACTTTCTGCATTTTTACATTTTCAAATAATATAATTTAGTATGATTTATAAGCTGTTTTCCTCATGGGGACCTACAAAATGTCCCCACAAGGTCAAAAAATTCGGGTTTTACTATCCTTATAGGGACATTTGGTACCCACAAAGTGATAAATACACGCTCACAGAAAAGTATGCACACACACACACACACACACACACGCGCACACACACACACGCACACACATACACACACACACACACACACACACTAATGTATGCTACTACATGCAATTACACACAACTGTACACATTTGTGCGTATGACAGGTCTCCAGACTAAACAATTACCAAGGAGCTATTGGCTCTTAAACTGAAACATTTAGGAGACAAATGGCTGTTTTAGTTGCCACATCACAGTATTGCTCGATTTAGAATTTTGGTCAAAAGCAAGATAGAAAGCCAAAGAAAATATTAATTGGGTGTTTAATATATATGTACTGTATAGTTGAGTGCTCAAATTTGCATTCCCTTTTTGTCTCGTAAGAATATATATATATATATATATATATATATATATATTCTCATACTGTGAAAGTAACTCAAATTCTAACTGCTAACCTGAGTTCCTGAGTTCAAACAAGCTCAGGTTAGTGATTCATTATAAAGACCAGGTTCAAAAGAGTCATTTGTTCATCAATCGGACATCATAGCTGTGTTTGTTTTTGCGTGCAGCCAGCGAGCTCATATCTTTAACAGAAAAGGGAAAAAGCGGCGCAAGACACACTGTTGCTCTGAAGATGTATTCAGTAACTCACGAGATGTTATCTGATGAAACCGCATATGAAAGCACACATCCCGACTGTCGTCAATGGCGACTATATTTAAAATTATTGTCGCGATCATTTATTTTTGGTCACATTTGTGACCATTTTAGTCACAATCTGGAGCCCTGTATGAACACAGAAACTGCATGCGTGAACATGCACACACATTTACACACACACACTTTCGTCTGTTCTCTGTTTGTATGTCCAGCTGTGAGGCAGAAGGCATGAGTTTTGACAGGCTGGGGCAAGGGGATAGAGTATCCACCCCAAATATCAAAACCCAGTGCACACTGTGCCTTTTCAAGTCAGAGGGGTGAGAGATATTCTATATGCCAGCACATCAATGGATGGTACTGCTTAATATAGAATGTAGCTGGCATTAAGGATGGACCTCACTGAAAGGCCATTGGCCTCTGGACTCTCCCTCATAAGAGTGGAGTGTCACTGTCACCACTAGGGGCCGCTGTAATACATATCTAAATGCAACAGGAGAGTCTGCGCTTCATAATCATCAAATAATGACATGACATTTCAATATAAAAACAAATTATACATCTATAAATTTAAGATGTTTTTCGGAGGTCCATAAACATGCGTTAGTGAAGGCATTTTCTCCTTTAATGTCTCTGCTTCTTAACCCAAACTTGATTTAATTGAACCAATGAGCAGATTATTTTAAACCAGCATATATTTTACATTATGATGTATATTGAATACACAGAACATTAAGCAATCTCTTACCATTTAATGCCGAAATCACTTCATTTGGTTGCTTCAAAATTTCCGGTTGCAGTTATGACCGTCATTACAGGCAGTGTTCAGGCTAAATCTCTTTTAATGTGGGACCAGTATTTCTGTGAAGCACAAAAATATTATTTTAATCCTATAATATGTCTTGCTTTATTGAATACACTGAAAGATAAGGTATAACTTCAATTTTATTGATGAAATAAGGCCATGAATGTGGTCTGTTGCTGCTTTAAACATTCACCTCAGACAGGAGCAAAGTGTAATAGCAGGTTATAATATTTCGTTTGGAGACATGTCTTTCACCATAATGTGGGAAAGGCTTTTAGATGCGTTTTTGAAAGGAGTCGGGCCAGATAAAAATCAGCGATAGTGTAATCTCTCATGACAACATGCTGAAAAGCAGCCTAATAGTCAAAAATCACACCATCCACACCTTGCCTTCACATTTTATCCACTGTAGACAGTAAGACAGGCTACATCTGAAAGTACATCTTATTATGTTTATACACACACATGAACAAAAATACACATTTTTGGTGATACATATTTTGCAAGATTTATATCGAAATGTATTATCAGGTTACAAGGGATATCTTATATCTTATCTTATTCCATTATGAAATCCAAAAGATTCACAGGGTTGTGTTTCATGTCTAAACACTTACGTACCACTTATGAGTTATATGATACACACAAGTACACCACTAAATGTTTCCCAGAGCTTGTTGCATTTTAATGCTTTTCTTGCAATCAGAAGGGATGTTGTTACAGTATATGCTTGGACGAGGGATCAGACCCAATACGTGACTGTTAACTTTGGTGTGGGTAACATTAATTTGTCCCTTGAAGTCAAACAGAGCAAAATAAAAAGACACCATTTGAATTATCAAAAGTTATCACGCTTGAGTGAATCCATTAAAGAACTGGCTTGCAGCAAAGAAAATTTATGTGTTTGTGTTTTTTTTTCCACTGACTTGCTGGATAGGTTTAATAGCTATTGAGAGATAAAAACTAAAACGAGTGATGAAGCACCTCTAAACCTGTCACCACATGGCCCGACCAAAACACTGTGTACCGTATTACTGAGAGTGCCAAGTGAAATCATCTCAATGGAATCCAATCAGTCAAGGAACAACAGCAAAATAAGACAAGACTGAAAGAGAGCAATCAAGGGCTTAACATTTGCTTCTGTATTTTTGTTCTTTTTTCCTTTTTGCCCATTGATTGGAAAGCACAAGGTGCACTCCTCTATTGTGACTAATGAAAACTTGACACTTCATTCACATTGCATGAATGAGAAGTCAATGCAACAGTTTTTCTGATACAGGGCATGTCAATACAAGGAAATGCAACAGCAAAATCATTTGCATAATTTGGTACAATTAAATGAAACCTATCACTTTTATTAGAACATGATTTAGAAACCACTTTTCTCAAAGCACGAGCAAGGTCTGTAGAATTACAAAATTATAAAAATAAGACCTCAGAAAAATGATCATTGACTGATTTGAGAAAGTTTGTCACTGTACTTAATTAACATAGAACTTGGATACTTTCAAGCAAGTCTGGCTTTTAAAAGATCAACTTGTTGTCAATGACTTAATGTTTTATGAATGACTGCAAATCTGCTGTGGTAATTTCATTTAAGTGTAAGAGCGGTAATTTGCAGTCGTGATCTCGACTTAATGATATGATTCATTTACATGTCAGACCCCTTGACAATGAAAATATTTAATTGGATTTTTCCAACTTCCTTCCAACTTTTTCTGCAAGTCTCTGTGACAAACATATTGATAGGACACATTGACAAAGGACTTCAAAGAGAGAATAGAAGACCGATAGACATCATCATGAGACTAGTGGCATAAATATTGAAGAAAGAACAGTTTTCAAAGAGGGAGGCAAGAAGGAAAGACTGTGAGAGAAAAAGAGAGAGAGAGCGAGAGAGAGAGAGATGAGCCGGAAGGGATGTTTCATGCCTGGACGTGCTGCATTGATGCCAATGAGCTCATTCAAAAACTTGTATTAAAACGTGCATAAATGCATGTTTGTGCATCTCTCTCTCTGTGTGTGTGTTTGTGTACTGAAAAGTCTCAAGTTCGTCTTTCGCCCCTCTATCTTTCTAGCTTGCGCTCCAAATTTTCATCTCATCCCCCAAGTATACAAATAAACAACCTTGAGACTTTTAGGAAATTATTTTTGATATTATACTTTACCACTCTCATTTATTCCCTCTTATCTATAAGCAATCAAATGATCAGATATACATTGCATTACATCATCATTTACTTGGCCTTGTGCCATCTTTTTTTATTATCCTTCCTTTTTTTCTCTCTCTCAATGCTCAATAAATCACAGCATCAAAATGTTTTTGCTTGACAACAGAATATTTTTTTTCTCCTGGAGCAGAGGTGGGTAGTAACACACTACATTTACTCCATTACATTTACTTGAGTAACCTTTTGGAGAAAATGTACTTTTAAGAGTAGGTTTTTTCGTTTAACTCAAGTAAATTTCTAATGAAAACAGTGTACTTTTACTTCGTTACAATGGGCGACGTTCCTGTTGTTACATTACTGGTTTTAATTGAATAATTTTTAATAAATGCATTATTTCTTAAGAGATTTTTGAATGGGACTTTTACGACAGCGGAACTTTACAGCTGCACTCTGTCGCTCGAGTCAGTTCATGACTGCAGCAGCAGCAAGCTTGCCAAACAAACACTGAAAAAGAGTTTCGTCATGCAGTGCCTTCATTTTACACCAAGACAAGCAGATATATCAAGGTTACAATTGCAGCGTGGTACGTTTCGGCAGTTATGATAATGTAGGCTTGACTGTGTCATTGTCATTTTCAGGGTGAATCTGTAAATACTGACCTCAGTTTATAAGTATATATCTTATATCAGTGTTGCAATATATCAGTTCCTACTGTATAACTCCATGTAAACATCGGCATTAAGTGTAAATGTCTTATGCTTTGCAGATCACATGCTTGACTTCTGAAGCAACAGATGCAGTGTGTTTTTCTTATGGACAACAGAAAGCAAGAACTGAAATACGCATCCAAACACAGAGATAAATTGCAGTTTACCCTTAGTGTACAGAACTAATGATCTAAATTCTTTCGAAACTGAAAACTACACTGAACTAAGAATCCACGCAGGACTTTTGTAATACCGACAGTAGGCGTTTATAAATCACAATCTTGCTTTGTTTTTATTCAGCATTACATGTAACTGGGCCTGTGGGACATTGTTCACCTTTTTCACCATAATTATTACTAGAAACTGGTTTCCAAACTTCTCTTCTAATTAACAGATTTGTCCAAATCTGACAAGCGTCCTTAAAGTAATAGTTCAACCATAAATCCATGTTTTGTCATCATTTCCCACCCTCATGTTGTTGCAAACCTATGTGACTTTGTGTATTTTGTGGAACCCAAAAAATATATTAGACTGCATTTTTGAGACTGTCAGTCTCAGTCACAATTCCCTTTTAAAATCTGGAAGAAAACAGTTACAGTAAATGGTGACTAAAAGGCTAACATTATGTCTTGTGTTCCATGGAAGAAAGTCATATGGTTTGAAGCAACATGAGGGTGATTAGTAGTATAATTATTATAATTCTGTATTACATGATAAATGTACATTTATGTAGTGGAATATTGGTGCGTAATCATCCATTATGTTTATGTGGAAGTAACTACTTGCTACTTGAGTATTCTTTTTATTGGATACTTTCTTACTCTTACTCGAGTCATTTTTAACATTACTACTTTTACTTATACTTGAGTAATAATTTGTTTAAAGTAATTGTACTTTTATTTGAGTAAAGATTTTGGGTACTCTACCCACCTCTGTTCTGGAGGTATTATTTCTGCAATGTAGTGACCTCTATCTCAGCACAGACTGGTCCTGTGTGGCATTTTATGGACTCTGGCGTCTCATTGATGTCTGAAAAAAAAAGGCAGGAGACACAGAGAGAGAAAAGGTGAGAGGCTTTAGAGAGGTAGACAGATTAAAACTGTTAGGGAGGGGGAGATGCCCCAGTTGAAATTATAACTCAGTGCATTGTGTCTGCGATCATTCTTAACCCTAGGAGAGTCATGATGCAGCAGAGTTTAAAGGGGAAGTGTAAAACACCAGCTGCGTCATCGCAGCAGGCCTAAAGTTCAGGCACCTTACATCACAGAGGGCAAAACACTTAACACTTACCTCCAACATTAGTGAGGGAGGGACGGGGTGTTAGTTCACTTGGACATGAAGGTTATAGCATGAACTAAGGGTTATAGCTGGCTCAATTTAGCAGCTTGAAAAATTGATTTTACAGTGATGTACAGTATGACGTTTACTAGACCTGATGTAGAGCTTATCCCCAAAATTCACAGCCGTGGTGTTATTGAATCATTCATTATTTCCCCCTGCAAAGTTAGTCATTTGGGTAGTTGATATAAAATTCAGTTCCAAATGGAACTTCTGTAGGAAATTGTTCATCTAGACCTTTTAATCATATCCCAAAGAAATATAAGCGGCTGCTTCCCTCTCACTGGTGGCAATTCTTCTGCCATCCCTCCACCTCCCCATTTGTATGTTTACCTTAATGCACTCCAGGACTACTGTATATGAACCAGTGAACTCGTGAACCATTGTCGGAATGTTGGTTTGTCTTACAGTGTCACATGCTATATGTCACTGGTCCTACTTGACCCACCCCGAGTGGTATTCGAACCCGTGATCCCTGGCATGGGAGGCAGACACGCTAGCAAGGAGGCTAAAAACAAGCCATTGCCTCTGGTATGTCTCTCTTAAGGTCATGAGAGTGAGGTTTACACACTGCACAACTTTCAAGTAGCAGCTGGCTACCGTTACATTCACCCCTAAACCTCACTCCCATCCAGGCCACGGCACCAGTTTCACCAGTCCTACTCAGCCTGCTCTTTAAACATCAGTCATTTAAAACACCAAGATTGGGGGGATTGACAACTAAATATTTAAACAAAATAATTGGCCTATTTATGATGGGGGTGTAAATTTAAAAGTTTAAGTAGCAATCATTGATAACCCCAACTAAAATTGCTCTTAGCAAAAAAAAAAAACAATTTAAGATTGGGAGATCAAATGTAAAAGTTGAGTATCAGTCATTGGAGAACCCATGCTTCAACCAATATTTTGTGTGCTATCAGTATTAACCAGGCCATTATTTTTGCTCATTTTTGTGCTCTCCCAGGCTCTGGCCCACTGAGAACTTACCCTCTCCTCTCTGTGATCACACACCAACCTCCCAGCAGCCTACAACAGCTCTCTCAGGTCTCTCCTCAAGGCAGGATCCCTCACCTTCCCCTTCTTTCCCCCCAGCACTCGCTCTGCTCAGAACCAACACCCAGCGAGACGCCTGTCAGCATCAGCAGTGAATCAGAGATAGAGCACTCAGCCCTTCGGCTCAAGAAACCCCGCCGCAGTCGTACCATCTTTACCGAGCTGCAGCTCTTGGGCCTGGAGAAAAAATTCCAAAAACAGAAATATCTGTCCACTCCAGACAGGTCAGTGGTTATTAAGAGAAGTCATGCAACATTTTCAAGGCATTCCTCCAGTATTTGTGCCTCACCCGTGGTTCATCATAGTCATACTTAAAGGAATAGTATATCATTAGAATAATTCTATCAGAATAACTCTTACAAGACTTTATTATATGCAGAATACAAAAGGAGATGTTATTTTTTTTCAAAATCATGGCAGAGGATTGTGTTTTATTTAAAGCTTGAAAAAGGACCCAAATGCATCCTAAAATTGTGTCATATTTCAGCATTCATGAGCACAATGAGAGAATATCTTGAAAGGTGGGCATTATTTACCAGAATGGAGTAAGATAGTTGGAGGGGATGAAAAATAAGAGGGATTTGTGATTTTCACCAAAAAACAGAAGTCATTTTAGATAGGGAATAAATGTTTTAATTTTACAAAAAAAAAAAAATTGCAGACATTTGCTAAATATGAAACAATTTGAAATAATTAATAGATTGCATCGATGAACCAAGCAAAATAAGACCATGCATTTTTTTTTAATTAAAAAGGGTCCATTGTTTTTTCATGTTGACTTTAAGATACCAGAGTAATTATGAAAATTCAGAGTGCATATAAAATAAACACTTTCACTTCAGGCCACATCCTAAAACTGCTCTTAGCCCAAGAATGACATTGCTCAATGTTTTAGTTAAGACGACAGTAAAATTTTAATCATGCTTTAAGCTACAAAGTGAAGCCTTTAAAATAAACTTTTACATTCAAGACAACGGGGACATATGCCAAGAACAGCAAACAAAAAGTATTACATCAATTTCATGCCAATAATTTAAAACACACAGGTGTATTAAAAAAAAAAATGTGGGGCTTTGCACAATGAGATGATGTAATCAACATGTGTAGGTTTTTTCTCATGGGTCATTTTTTTCTGCTGTATTTTCGGCCATAACACATTTTCCATTACATTTTTGGACCCACTTTTAGATTTGGACAGAGTGGATATATTTCCATTGTGGACCAAAGGGTGCATTTAGGTAGAAATCCTAGAAAATCAGTTCTATCCCACCCATTCTGAGTGTGTCTACCACAGAATTCAATTCCCTGAATTTTTGGTCAGGCACAGCCTAAGGACGGATTCTGTCATAAAGAGCACATAAGCTGTCAGACATAATTGTCTGAAAACTGTCAGTACCACTAGACATGCAAACTAACGACAACTACCAGGACACTCTCCCTTAAGCATTCCACTTTTATTAATTTTGGTTTCACCGAAAGCTTTCATTCTTAAAAAAGACAGAAGGTTCATCGATCCAAGGTAATTGGCTTACATTAGTTTTATTAAATATATTAAAAAAAAAATCCACCTTGCAAATATGACACTGTTTGTGTGCACTCCCTTCACTACAAAAAAATACTTTTCTTAATTAGCATTTTTCTTGTTTTCAGTAAAAATTTCTAAATATTCTTCAAACAAGATACAGTATATTTACTTGATAAGCAAAATTACATCATATATTAAATCAAGTTTTCTGAGAAATTACAAAATTTTGTAAACTTTATTCTTAAAAAAAAGACAAAATCTGCCAATGGGGTAAGAAAAACAAACTTGTTTTTCCTTTGAAATTCCTGTTTGCCCTTTGCACAGTATTGGTTGAGTTCAATGTTGTACACACCTCTAACACCCGACAGCCAGTATATGGTTCAGTTTCCCCCCGCAGTTTGCGCTGGGGATTGAACATTCAGAATTCAGCATCTGTCTCCATGACCAAAGGTCTTGATACATGCATAACAGAATTCAATGTTCATCAAGCAAAAGTATACACAAGACACACAGTGAACATAAGCACCACATGTTATCTCACCCATAAAGAATGCTGGGGCCTTTGTGTCAAACTAGTTAATATAACTAGTCAAATAAACATCATAATGTGTGACCAACTAGTCAAATAAACATTCCCCCCAATGTTCAGCGCAAGGTGAAAATACAGGTCACTGCTCTGTTGGTACAGTGCTGGAATCTTTTCAGGAGCATTTCGAGGCTGGGGTTACCCTGGCAATGCTTAAAGTCTATGTTGCCACTATAGCGGCTGAGCGTGCACTTATCGATGTAGTCTCTGTTGGTCATTTTATGCGTGGGGTACTCGGGACCTTTTCTTACCATCCGCGTTCCTTTATGGAATTTATCTGTTATTTTAGAGGTGCTCTCGGGCTTAAAAAAATATTAAAAATAAGGTTTTTACCCTCTTAAATGATGCCAATGCCACTAGCAGGGCCGTTTTAAGAGTCTGTGATTTACATGCCCTGTCGATCAATCCCTTATGAATGGATTTTGAGCCAGGGTGTTCAAGCGTTGTGTTAAGACCTAATTTGGGCTACTTGCTCAAGGTTATTTAGACGTCATTTCACTCGCAGACTATTAAATTTCAGGCTTTCTATCCTCCCCATTTTGAGTCATAGAAGCATGAAAGGTTAGCCACTAGCCAGTGGTGTAATCAGAGCAGTTGTTTGTGTGCTTTGGTGGCTGCAACAGGAGTGTTTCGGTGTCCAAGCAAAGTCTTATTAGCTTATTGATGCAATTTCAAGTGCCTATGAAGCACATGGTTTGCCTTCGGGTATTCAAGCCCATTTTTTGAGGAGCATGACATCCTCATGGACTTTGGCTAGAGGTGAGTCCTCGGAGGACATTTGTATGGTGATCCCCTCCACATACATTTTGTTTGATTTTATAATCTGGACAAGGGTTTGACTCCTGCTTCCCAGATTCTATCGGTTGGAGCAGGAATAAACTCATAATATATATATACAGTTGGCAGCTACTGTTCGAATGGCGTGAATGCATACCGTTCCCATAGCGATTACGCATCTCGAGTTCCTACAAAAGGGAACTTCTTTGAGTGATACTGATAAATATGTTTATTATGGCCGATAACTAGTATGATGACCAATATTATAAATATAGATATTTCTTTTTGTTTTTGTTAAAAAACTGTGGTCCCAATATAACCTCCTGTTTCAAATTTTCAATTTGAAACAGGAGGTTTTAAATGTAGCATTTTAATGTATGATACAAAATATTGATGATAGTTTTATTATATATTATTTGAATTGGAAAAAATAAGCTCACATATTACAGGTGAAACTCGAAAAATTTGAATATCGTGCAGAAGTTCATTAATTTCAGTAATTCAACTTAAAAGGTGAAACTAATATATTATATAGACCCATTACAAGCAAAGTAAGATATTTCAAGCCTTTATTTGATATAATTTTGATGATTATGGCTTACAGCTTATGAAAACCCCAAATTCAGAATCTCAGAAAATTAGAATATTACATGAAATCAATAAAAAAAAAGGATTTTAAATACAGAAATGTCGGCCCTCTGAAAAGTATAATCATGCATATGTACTCAGTACTTGGTTTGGGCCCCTTTTGCATTAATTACTGCCTCAATGCGGCGTGGCATGGATGCTATCAGCCTGTGGCACTGCTGAGGTGTTATGGAAGACCAAGATGCTTCAATAGCGGCCTTCAGCTCTTCTGCATTGTTTGGTCTCATGTCTCTCATCTTTCTCTTGGCAATGCCCCGTAGATTCTCTATGGGGTTGAGGTCAGGCGAGTTTGCTGGCCAATCAAGCACAGTAATACCATGGTCATTGAACCAGGTTTTGGTACTTTTGGCAGTGTGGGCAGGTGCCAAGTCCTTCTGGAAAATGAAGTCAGCATCTTCATAAAGCTTGTCTGCTGAAGGAAGCATGAAGTGCTCTAAAATGTCCTGGTAGAAGGCTGCGTTGACTCTGGACTTAATAAAGCACAGTGGACCAACGCCAGCCAATGACATGGCTCCCCAAACCAACACAGACTGTGGAAACTTCACACTGGACTTCAAGCATCTTGGATTGTGTGCCTCTCCATCCTTCTTCCAGACTCTGGGACCTTGGTTTCCAAATGAGATGCAAAATTTGCTCTCATCAGAAAAGAGGACTTTGGACCACTGAGCAACAGACCAGGTCTTTTTTTTCTTTAGCCCAGGTAAGACGTTTGACATTTGAAGCCCATGTCCAGGACCCGTCTGTGTGTGGTGGCTCTTGATGCAGTAACTCCAGCCTCAGTCCACTCCTTGTGAAGCTCCCCCACACATTTGAATGGCCTTTTCCTGACAATCCTCTCCAGGCTACGGTCATCCCTGCTGCTTGTGCACCTTTTTCTTCCACACTTTTCCCTTCCACTTAACTTTCTATTAATGTGCTTTGATACAGCACTTTGAGAACATCCAACTTCTTTTGCAATTACCTTTTGAGGCTTTCCCTCCTTGTGGAGGGTGTCAGTGATGGTTTTCTGCACAACTGTCAGGTCAGCAGTCTTCCCCATTATTGTGAATTCAACTGAACCAGACTGAGAGACCATTTAAAGGCTCAGGAACCCTTTGCAGGTGTTTAGCTGATTAGAGTGTGACACTTTGAGCCTACAATACTGAACCTTTTCACAATATTCTAATTTTCTGAGATTCTGAATTTGGGGTTTTCATAAGCTGTAAGCCATAATCATCAAAATTATATCAAATAAAGGCTTAAAATATCTTACTTTGCTTGTAATGAGTCTATATAATATATTAGTTTCACCTTTTAAGTTGAATTACTGAAATTAATGAACTTTTGCACGATATTCTAATTTTTCGAGTTTCACCTGTATCTGCTTCAAATATTAACTAAATCACTCTATATATACTGTGTGTGTGTGTGTGCGTGTGCGTGTGTGTGTATTTATGTTATACATCGCTAATAATACTTTAATAATAATACATATGTTATCATAAATAATATGATACTATATTGTTTTAATTAAGTTGAAACCTCTATGCAGCCTGTATTAAATTAAATCCAAACCTGTTAAACAAACCCAAAGTTGTACTACAAAAACGGACCCAAGCCAGATGGGTTTTGGTCCACATTTGGGTCAGTCTTTGTAGTACAACTTTGGGTAGGTAGCAAACTTCTGGTGGTTCAGGGCCACTCAGTTCAGAGCTAGATCACGATTAACTTGCAAATTCACAATTCTTTACTCTTATCAGTCTGTATGAACACACACACACACACACACACACACACACACACACACACACACACACACTTGCAATAAGGCCTGCAAACATTGCCGCTGGAATTAACAAATTAATTTACGGCTGAAGGAAGAACAAAAGTAAGGGAAATTCCCCATCTCCTGGCAAGTTGGAGGAATGGGCCTCAAACTGCCTCAGGTTTGTGTTTTACCAATCTTAGAGACGACCTGTAGGTCTTCTGCTGTGTTTTGCCTTGTCCGCCTTGGCCACACAATCAGAACATGAAAGCAATGAAAAACGTTTCAATATAGACCATAATGATTTATTATCATCAAGTTTTAATGGTTTTTTTATAAGGCAGGATGATTATAATCTTCTTCATCATCATTATGAATAAATGTCAAAACCAAAACTGAACTTATATTTGGACTGTAGTTGTAAGAAACTTGCGGACACTGGAATGCAGTGTGTGTGAGTGTGTGCGCTTCTTGCTTTTGAAGAATAATAAGCACAAACACAGAGCTGCTTTTCTTGCCTGCAATTACAGCACAGAAAGCAGCCACAAATGATAGACAGCTAGATTGGTGATGTTTTTGAAAAAATAATAAAATAAAATATAATAAATGCACCAATTTCCCCCACCACTTGTAGTTATTTTTATATTTGGTTCAAACATATTTTCATATAATTAGACAGATTAAGCAAATAAAAACAATACAGTTAACAATTAACTCTTGTCATTATGCAAATCCAGTTCTGGTTTTATTCTTTGACTGCAGTAGTTTAGTCTCAGCAAAAGCACTAGACTTATAAAAAAGTTCAGTTGTATTTCTTTGTAACTAGAAAAGGAAAAGAACCACCAGTATCATGTAAACACCATGGAACATTATATGAATATGTAAATCATTTTGGACCATGTTAAATATAAATGGATAATGGACCATGGATGATGTACAGTCAGTCGATCATTATTGCAAAATATATCACAACAGGGTGATCTGGATGCTATGTGAACCCTAAAGGATTTAAGTTGTAATAATGACTGATTATCCATTATCCCGTTTGTTACACACAGTACAAAGTGTTGATTTTATGTAGTATTTTTTTAAATCTCTCATAGGCAAATAAGATAGGGCGAAATTAAATAAGTTTAAATAATAGAGAGATAAAGAGGACGAGAGAGAAAAAAAGAAGAAAATCAGGGGCTTTAGAGCAGAGTGTTGATCTGCTCATTTCCTATAGATCACTGCACCTCACATGGCTCTCAGAGAGGTTTGACAGAGGAGGTGCGTAATCCCATTTGGCTTGTGTGAGAGACTTTCAAAGTAGATGTAGCAGAATTCTTTGTGCTCGTTTGATAGTTTACTCTTTCTTTTTCTCAAATCCCATATCACATGTCCCAACCATGCCTATCACATTACAGCAGACCAATCGCTGCATTAGTCTTGTCTGCCTGAAGAGCCCCAAAAAGAACCTCAATTGACTTTATGCAAGTCAGGAGCTCCATGACTGGATTACCTTCTCCTGTACAGATACATTGTGATGGCATTCCACGGGAGGTCTGCAATTATATTCGGCCTGGGAAGACTCTTCAGTTCAGAGCTTGGCAAAACTGTCTGCTATGTCATACCAGCTTTGAAAATTTTGCAGTGATTAGATATACATCTGCACTCTAGATGACCACCCACTGGCTTTTATGTGTAAGACGACAGATGACTTTGGGATTTTGTTCAATTACTTCCAGTTCTGAAGTTCCCCGTCCTTATGGTAATTCTTGTGACGTTCTCATGGGTCTTTGCATTTGATGTGAATTAATTTAGCTTGAGCCTGTGTTTTATTTTGTGTGCAGACTGGACCTGGCTCAGTCTCTGGGACTCACACAACTCCAGGTGAAGACATGGTACCAGAACAGACGCATGAAATGGAAGAAAATGGTCAGTAAAACGAGCTTATTGAAAAAGAAAGCTTTGCAATATTCACATCACATGATATTCTAACAGGCACATTTGTGGACGCAATTTACTATGAATAAATTCTGACTGCTATTAATGTTTATTAATGAAGGAATTAAGCAAATCAGGTAGCAGTGCAAACGTGCCCACAAAATGTGCCAGACAATGGGCGAAAGACTGCCCTAACAAAAAAGTACCTCACAGTACAAAAGTACCATGTTTTTTGGACATGTTCCATGGTAGTACCACATCTTTTTGGGACATATACCATGATAGTTCCATGATTGTCTGATCATGTACCATGGAAGTATCATGATATTTTGTACATGCACCATGGTAGTACCATCTTATTTGTGGCACTGTGAGGGTACATTTTTTCTAAGTGAGAGAACAGTAAAAATTTTCATTCTGGGACCTCAAGATTCTTATATATGTGGTTAGTTTTTTTTAAAGTAACCATAAATAAATAAATTGCCTTGCTACCGTCATTGTCCCCATGATCGCCAAACAAATTAAGACTTTTAAATAAACCTCTATTTATTCATAAAAGCGAATCTTAAAGGTTATTAAATTTATCAGACTCTTTTATCCAAAGCGACTTACAGTGCACTTATTACAGGGACAATCCCTCCGGAGCAACCTGGAGTTAAGTGCATTGCTCAAAGACAAAATAGTGGTGGCTGTGGGGATCGAAAAAGCGACCTTCTGATTAACAGTTCTGTGCTTTAGCCCACTATGCCTCCACCACTCCCATTAATTTGCCATATACAAATATTTGCATACAGGAGGCATGTTTGCCTAGACAAGTATTATGCTGACTTAGGAAAGTACTATTCCAACACATATAGAGCCTAGTTAAGTTTCGACTCAAGTGATTTGCGAATAAGACACAGGGTTTTGTGCTAAAATACTGTGCTAAATGGATAAGTTCTAAGTTACATCATTGATATTCATGAGCCAAGGTGATAAAGTTTATAATGTGTATAATAATAATAATAACAATAAAAAAGGGATAATTCCAGTGCTCCTGACTTCACCCCTAATTGCGTATATTGTCCATCTTTATATATCAATAAAATGTTTAAAAATCCTCCAAAGCTTTCTATGTGGAAGCAGAAATTCTCAGACATATCATTAAAAGTCCATTAGACAGTTTTGAGCTGCCCTCTTCAGCACTCAATACAATCAGTGTGTGTGTGACAACTGTAACCCTGGGCGATCCCGGTGTAGATGAGACATATGAGTGATGAATAAAAGGACAGTACAGGTCTACGTCAGTGGGTTCAACCTCTCAGGCAGGAACAAAAGATCCACATCGCGTTCACCTCTGAGATGAATGTGTATGAACGAACGGCCCACTACAGCCATATATCTTCCCTTAATCACTGCAATAACTATCCTCACCTTTGACCAGACTTACATTTGTCAAAGCTTAAATGTGTGTCCCTGTTCACTACCAGCCAAACGTTTAGAAACACCTAGTCATTCATAATTATTATGATATACCACATTATATAATAGTAATGGCATTAAAACAATAAAATAGCACAAATGGAAATATTGGAATTATGTACTGAACAATCAAAACTATCTTATATTTAGCTTAGAAAACTATGGGCATTCTCTCAACCATCCTCATCCACCTGAGATGCTTTTTTATACTCTACTGAATGAGTTCCCATGATTGTGCTGTATGCTGATTGTACTGTAAACCTAACTCTAACTCAGTGTAGTAAAAATAGCAAAAATGCAACCTCCGAATCGCATTCACCATTGTTGATGTGAATATGGGCAGTGGTGGCTCAGCGTTTGAGGCTCAGGGTTTCTGACCAGAAGGTTGGGTGTTCAAGCCCCAGCACCACCAAACTTCCACTTTTGGAACCTTGAGAAAGGCCTTTAACCCTATGTGCTCCAGGGGTGCTGTATCATGGTTGACCCTACACTCTGACCCCAGCTTAGCTGGGATATGTGAAAACTAATAAATTTCTCTGTATATTTGCAAAAAACTGTGTGTATAATGTGTGGCCAAAATAAAGGATTCTATTCTATGATGACTTCCTGATTCCCATGGGACCAGAACCTGGTTCTTAGAGATTGATATCAGTAACTGTAGATGGAAATGTGTTCACGCTTGTATTAAAGTAAACAAGTTTGATGGGGAATGGCAGACTTTTGACTGGTAGTATTCGTTTCTCTAGGTGTTAAAAGGAGGACATGAGGCTCCAACCAAGCCCAAAGGCAGGCCTAAGAAGAACTCCATTCCGACCACAGAGGAGATTGAGGCAGAGGAACGGCTTGCGGAGAAGCAGGGAGAGGAGGAGAGGCTACAAGAAGAGGTCCAGGCTGAAGTACATCTTCAGTCGCATGGGGAGGTCTTTCAATCTCAGCCTCAAGATCTGAGCACATCTGCTATGTCTACTGAGTCCATCTGTCCCTGTGATCCAGAGAATTCTGCTTGGGAACAAGCCCCTGCATCTCCATCAGAAGCAATGGCATCCAGCTAAACCCAGCCATGCTAATGCACAACCAAAGACAGCTACTGAAAGACTTTTTGATAACTGATGCTCTCTGAACTGGAGCTGTTGAAAGGCCTCCATAACCTTTTTATTTTTTTGTCAAATACAAAAGCTTCAAGAAGTATTTGGATATTTAAGCCACACCTAAAAATCTACGAATGTCATTGCGTAAATAATAAAATATCAAAACCAATCCAATAGGCATGGGGGGAACTAATTTCATACTTACCTACTAAAATTGACCCTAGTTAGTTCTGAGAAAAGGTCTTGCATTATTTGTTTGCAGATACCACTTGTTTTGATATTTAGTTTTTCTAATGCAAAAACATTCACACAATTTTAGGTGTGGCTCAAGTGTCCAAATACTTTTCACTGGCCACTGTATATGGCAATGCAGTGATCAACGTTGTAACATTGCTTTAACTGTTTCTGTCATACAGCTGCCTTTCTATAATGTAGTCAGTATTTTATGAACATGTACAGTATGGTTTTTAACACGGTTGATACTGTATGCTGCCAGACACTCTAACATAAAACTGAATCACACAGACCCACTGTCTCACACTAGTATGGCATGTTCTATATTGATAAATGGTAAGTGTTTATTTTTTCCTGTATAAGTTGCTCTCCTTCTCTGTAAATATTACCTGTTTAATTGCCCCTGTAGTTTACAGTGCACCTGTGTACTGTAGCTTGGGATTCTGTGCCAAAACACATAAATCTAAGAAGCTAAATTTCCCTTTGGGAATTTTTTACTTTTGTTTTTTGTTTTTTTTTACATCTATGAAGCTGCTGCCATTAAACGTTAATGGGACGGGTTAGTATGAATACCAGTGTAAACATGTACATAGTTCTGGCATTTACATGAGAACATGTGGTTCTTTTTTTAAAAAATAGCAGGATTGTCCAGTTTGGGTAAAGATTAACTTGACATCATAATAGGCAAAGAATCTGTCAACGCTGAGTATCGCAAAAGAAAATAAATTTTAAGAAACATTAATGGTCATATTGATTTAAGTAAAGCTTCTTAAGTGCCCTTTCTCAGCGAATTGATAATGTCTTTTCTGTTTGCAGAGTGAAATAATTGAATTTGTTCTTTTTTATGTGTGGTATGCTTCAAAGTTATATATTTGAACTCAGTCATGGCTTCAAATCACATTTTTGCAAGGCAACTTAGTTCACTCTTTGAGGCTGAAAAACATGATCTAAAGTATGGAGTCCCAGATGTAGCATGCTCACTATTGTATGTTTCTTTTTTATTCCCTTCTGTAAAAAAAAAAAAAAAAACAAGAAAAACAAATGAGAGAAAATTAATTGTTGTACCTTTTCCCCCCTGCAGTGTGGTGCAGTACAACACAACAAAGTGCAAGCTGGTTTTATTACTGTTAGAAAAACCACTTAATCTGTCAGAGACGCAAAGCAATTAATAAATCACACTCACTAGTAAAACCCGCAAAAAAACAGCCAAAAAAATAATATCAGTGGTACATATTGAAGCCCTTGGGAGCTCCACACATGCCTACAATCCAGCTGACCGCCGGCCTACAAATACATCATCATCAAAGACATAGACTGTATTCTGCATGTCAAATGCTAGTTTTAAACTGATTTATTTGTAAAATTTCTTTTTTTTTTCTCTCTGTCTTTGGCCAAAAAATTATGCAAATATTTTTAGTTTATTTTTTTATATAAAACAACAGTTTTTCTCATTCACGTACTGAATTTTAATGGATGAGCAATTAAATGCATATATATTTGATGAATCCCTTTTTCACCCAAAAGTTGTCATTTTTATTGTATGTGCATGTGTGTTTGTATTTTTAATAACATTTATTAAAGATGGCATTCATTTTGGAAGTCTGACATGATGTTATTTCCTTTGAAAAAATTGCTGAATCTTAGGAAACAGACATAGAGACTCTGGAAAGGGTCTTGTTTCAGACGTTGCTTGAGGCGAGTTGTAGTCTGTGAAAAAACGTCACTCTTATTTTAGCTGCTTTATAGACTAGTTTGAATTCCAAGTTAATAGAAAAGTTAATAAAAACCTTTTTGCTAGTAAGCTTGTAGCACTCTCAAAAACAAAAATGATCAGTCCTGATCAATTCATAATTATACAACCATTAGTTCCAGTCCCCTGATTTGAAGTAAATCATTCATAAATCCATTCATATATATATATATATTTTTCCCTCATTGAATTAGAGATGTCAATTTACATTGGAATGGTTTATGCATTATTTACGAAGAAATGTGTTGTATTTAGTACACCAGAACTGGGACACTACGCAGTTCTTATTTCTGTACTTGTCTGTGTTTGTGGTGTTCCAGACATGTGTTGCTCAGCAACATGCAATGATTAATCTGGCTATGGATTTGTTTGAAACTATTTTATTAGCTCAGCAAAAACAGACAAAATACTGTCCATTTTGTGACTTGATTTGAAATGTTTGTGTTTATAGAACTGTCATAAACACTCACAATCATGCTGTTACACTGAATATCAGCATATCAGCAAGTACGCATAAATAATTCTAAGGGAAGTGATGATTTGTCATTTTTTTTACTTCAGAAAATTTTTTTGCAACAACCTTTTCTTTACTGAACAATTTGCTCTTAAATAAACCAGTATCTCTTAGTGCACTCACTCCCCAATGACCCATTGTGTGGCAAAATTGTGACGAGAGAAAAGGTAATCACCTTGGGATGTATGTGTATTTGTGCATGCGTGAACAAATGACATGTGGGTGTCTATGTGTGTATATGCAGTGAAGGGGTCAGGATCAAAGGTAACTTCAAACCTGAGGCAGTTAAAGTGGATTAAGGCTGAGATTTGTCAAAACAGGAAGCTGCAGTGGAAATGCCAATGTTTGAAGTGTCACTGCTTAAGTGAAATATACTGTTCAGCTTTGTCAGGTCATTAAACACAGCTTGCTGTAGACGGTATGCATGAGGCTTGTTAATCAGTTACAATGACTGTGCTTTTCAGTTCATTAATTAAATCTTTATTAAATCATATCACAAAACTACAGTAGGAGACAACGCCACAACTTTATAATTAACTGCAATAAAATTCACTTATAAAAAGAATGGAGCTGCTGGCAATACATTTAAATCTCTATGCAGCAACCATATCTTTATTGCTGAATTTTCATTTATTTTTAAGTGTGTAATAACTGCAATGGGTTCCCAAGAGCTTATCCCAATAGGAGTTTTATTTACAGTAAGCAATCTTGTATAGCTATTTAAATGTATCCATCCAAGTGTCTATTCAAAAAGTTTGTGGACTGAATTCCTGGTATTCAGAAGGCTAGAGAGATATCTTAAAGAGATATTAAAGCAATAATTAATCCAAAACTGATAATTCTCACTTTATTTAATCACCCTTATGCCGCTTCAAACTCGTATGATTTTTTTTCTTCTTCTATGGAAGACAAATTAAGATATTTTTAAGGATGTGTGATGTTTTTATCCATTCAGTGCAAGTCAGTGGTGTCCAATATTTTCAAGCTCCAAAAGCACATACAGGCAGCTTAAAAGTAATCCATAAGACTTGAGGGATTTCATCCATGTCTTCTGAAGCAATATGATTGCTTTGCATGAAAAACAGACCAAAATGTAAGTCTTTATTGAATGCTAAGAATATATATTTAAATCCTTACTAAAAACAATGTATTAATTTGTATATTATTGAACTGCATTTCAGGCTTGGACTCGATCATGCAGCTAATTGCATAGTTCTACACCTATAATTATGTCAAATTATCATGGACTAACTGTGATGACTTGTTCGTGTACAAAAGTCTGATACCACTGGGGAAATGCTTCTATTTTTACATTATTTAAAATATAAAATATTTAAATTGTATTTAACAGCATTCATGATGTTGTGCATTTAAATATAGAGGCTGTGTTGCATTGAAATAAACAGAAGAGAGAATAAATGATTCAATGTGTCCATTGCACCAACCTGCAACCATTCAAGTGTGTGTGAGGGGTGTTTCTATATTGTTCTGCTTGTAAATAAAAATATATATATCTTAATTTTAATTGATTCTTAGTAGAGAAATTAATAATGCAATAATGAAATTAAGGAATGTAGAATTGAACTTTATGTTTGACTTGAGTTCTTCAATATTTATTTAGACTTTAAGATCTGCATTTTTATTAGGATGTGTATTATGGCAACAGGTTGAAGCATGTGATTTCCTCTCACTGTAAATAACAGTGACATCTGTAGACATGATTTATATTGTCACCTGTTTCTTGGAACCTACATGCTAGGTTTCCTGTTTACTTAAAGTGCAGAGAAAATATTTAATAACTTAGAACTTCAACCATTTTAGGCTAATGAGCCCTTGATGGATACTATAGAAACTAAGGGCATTTTCACACCTGGCTCATTTGTACCGCTTGTTTCGGGAACCTGGTGCGTTTTCTCCTTTAGTTTGGTTCATTTAGGCATATATGAACATGGTAATTGCGCTTGGATCCACACCAAAACAATCGATCTGAGACTGCATGAATGAGGTGGTCTTGGACCGACTGCAAACAAACTCTGGTGGTGCTTGGGTTCTTTGTGGTGAGAACGCAAACCGACACAACAGACCAATGAACCAAACAATATCCCTATAAAACCATGAACATAATTGAGGGATCTTTGGAGAAGACATCTGTAGATCAGCACTTCTCTGCAATTCATCATCAAAAGGTGTATAGCCTTTGGCAACTATATTAGATATAATTGCACGTTTAAAATAGGAGCTGTTTTATAATTCCTGTGGTAATTTTAGTGCGATCGTTTCTCTCTTTTGGAAAGCGGCAGAACATGGGTAGAATGGAATAGCAACTTTTTGATAAATAAAAAAACAAAACATTGTTACGTGGCTTTACTCTGCTGTGTGAGTGTGTGAGAGAGAGAGAGAGAGAGAGAGAGAGAGAGAGAGGAGATCTGTGACAACAGGCATGTTTCAATGGAGAAATAATGCAAAAGCAACTAATGATGGATAAACATAACCATGATGGAAACTTTACAACTCATATCCATCTGAGTTACAGATAATTTATATTTGGAGCACAACCTCTAACTTAAAGAATTGTTCCGTGTTCAATACAAGTTAAGCATCTGTGCATAATGTTGATTACCACAAAGATCAATTTCGGCTCGTTCCTCCCTTTATTTAATAAAAGCAAAAATCAAGTTTACAGTGAGGCACTTACAATGGAAGTGAATGGGGGCCAAAAAATACTCACTTTTTCAAATGTATTGCCACAAGGCATTAAGGATATACATGTAAACATGATTTAAGTGTGATAAAATCACTTACTATCCTTTTCTGTATAAAGTTATAGCCAATTTTACATCTTCGTTGCCATGACGATGTAATGTCAAAAACCTTAAAACCCTTTTTTTTTAATTTAAGCAACATTACAGATCAAATAATACACAATGTTTACAAGAAGATTTAATGCAAGTGCTTTTATAAAATTGTAAGCTAAACATTTCTGTGTTTTCCCTTAAAAAAAATTGCCATTAAAAAACTGCAAGGTTTGTGGAAAATTGTCCATTGTCCACTACTGGTGAAGAGCCTGCAAACTACTGGCAAACATTTGCAGCAAATCACAAGTTCATTTGCATGTGAAATTATTGATTGGCAAATTTGTGGCAAGTTTACGGCTAGTATAGAATTTTTTGTAAGGGTAAACCCTCCAAACCTTTTTAACCTAACATCGATTTTTGTTTTTTTGTTTTTAAAGAAGGGAGGAAAGAGTCAAAATACATTTTTGAGGTAATCAACATTATTCCACAAATGATGTTGCTTTAGCTTAACTTATATTGAACCCTGAAATTCTTTTAAACCTCGCCAATGATAAGACACATATGACATTGTCCCTCTAAGATCCTCTTTAGTACAGTATAACCTACTCAATTGGGCACAGGGGAGAGGGGGACCACCCAAAAACAATACTGATGTAGAGTATAGTACAATATTAATGTATTTACATACTTTATGATGCTTGCATATGTTGCTTTTTTACATACATTTTAATTAATACTTTGCAATGTGGGAGAGAACTGAACTTTTGTTTCTTTAACCTTAGCTTTGCTCGTAATTAACTTAATGTTGTATTTTTGCACCATAATTTGAGATCAAACAATGAATGACAAACCCCATTACAGAAAGATATATATATATATATATATATATATCTGATAAAAAAATCTGTTGAATTATAAGACTCCTTGACTGAACCTTTGTAGTGCATATGTACATAACGTACATAAACAAAGGAGGGAGCAGCATTGCAAACATGTAATCACTTTAAAACGTTCTCTGTCAGAGTGATTTCATCATGATGAATTATAGATATTGTGCAGTGAGTTTGCTGTTAGTTCATGTACATGCCCTAGATAATGACAGGTTTTCATCCAGCAGGTGAAGACAGAGGGTCATTGTTTGCATGGCAGAAGGGTGGATCCTTTCCCCTGGACAGGTTGTGGTTTCTACTTTTGGTATGTAGAAGTCATCTCCCCTGTCACAACACAGATAAGGGCTCAAGTTATGTTGCTTTTTTCCCCCTTGCAGTATGCTAATCGCTGGAGCATGAGCTAAGCTGACAGGTGAAGGTGGGGATGGATGAGTGTGATGAGGCACTCTGGGGGGGGGGGTGACGTTGGGGGGGGGGGGGGGGGTGATGTTGCTGAAGTTACCAGACACCGCTGACCTGACTGTGAACCCTGGGGACCAGCAGAAGAAATGATTGCTTCTTCAATTAGAGCAACATACCTGCAGGCTGTTTCCATAACCTGGCCATACCACACAGCAGCTACCCTGAATGCACCAGGCCTGCTGTGACCTGCCATGCCAAAAGAGAATGAACCTCATTGCATGTTTTCATTTAAAAGATACAGATATTTACTGATAACTTTGCACAGGCATACAGTGGGTCCAAAGGTCTGCGACCACATTGAAAATCTGTGAAAGTTTTAGGTTTTTGAAAAATAAATAAATAAAACAATGAAAAGTTATTATATACAATGGAGATATTTTGATATGGAAATATTTAAGATTCTGCACTAATTCTTGGTCACTATTAAAATATGAGCAAATTTGTGACATTGACCACATTGTCTCCTTTGTACCAAAGGTCACATTTCCTTGCGTCCATTGAAGCATACAAGATGCTCTTTGGAAGATTCAAATCATGCTGGATCATAACATGGATCATCCATGCCTTTTCGAATGCATGTTGACACAGCAAATACTAAGATACAAGAAAATTCATGCACTTTTTAAATTTAACTTTTCACTCAAATTGGGGTAATCTACAGTGTCTGTGTTGCACAAATGACTTGTTACTATCATTAATTGCTAATATCAATAACATCAATATGTAAGTGCAGGCAGCTCAAAATCTTTTAAAACTACAAATGCATGTAGTTCATTAGTATTACCCAATAATTACTCTTACAAAGTCAAAGTGAAGTGCAGTTTGCAACCCAGTTTATTTCCATAACCCGATATATAATCCAAGCAAGATATTATATTTTGATAATATATTATGAAACAACTTTTTTATTTTTATTTGGAATTACAAGCGCCAATTGTATTCAATAAGACCATAAACATGCATTAAAAAAGCACATAAGGGGTCAATTTTGATTTCATGTTTAGTTGGTTGACACAAACAATCGAAGATGGCCAATCAATTCAACGGTATCATTCTCTCAAACAAGTCACCAATCAGCTGCTTCAAAATATTTTTCAAGTCACACATTAATTAATTACTGGTGGTTAATGTCGTTCCATGCAGACAGCTGGCTGGTTCTGTTTCAGATACTTGGCAGATGTATTTACAGTAGCAATTACCCTTCAGCAGTCCACCCCCACTCGCTCATGTTAGTATACTGGTCAGCAATCTGTCCAGCGTCTGCGAGATGGCGCTGCCGCCTACACACACATAAAACACTCACTGCCTCACACAGACATACACATATCCACACAAATCTCTTGTGTCATAGCTTTATTTATATATTCTTATTTATTTAATTTCTTTTTTTTTGTTTGAGGGGATTTTGAGGGATCTTCACCAAGAGGGCTTCTCTTATAGACCAATAGTAAGAAATCTGTTCCTAATATCTACCTTTATTTACATTTAGCAGACGCTTTTATCCAAAGCAACTTACAGTGCAATTATTACAGGGACAATCCCCCCGGAACAACCTGGAGTTAAGTGCCTTGCTCAAGGACACAATGGTGGCAGCCGTGGGGTTAGAACCTGTGACCTTCTGATTAATAGCCCTGTGCTTTAGCCACTACGCCACCACCACACCAGTAACACAAATCACAATACTCGACATTTACATTTATGCATTTGGCAGACGCTTTTTATCCAAAGCGACTTACAGTGCACTTATTACAGGGACAATCCCCCCGGAGCAACCTGGAGTTAAGCGCCTTGCTCAAGGGCCCAACAGTGGCATCTTGGTGGTGCTGGGGCTTGAACCCCCGACCTTCTGGTCAGTAACCCTGAGCCTCAACCACTGAGCCACCACTGCCCGATATTTAAACATTTATTTAAATGTTGTCAAATAAACAACCAGTAAATAATTACCCCGGTTTTAGTTTTAACTTATGACTAACAACAGAACATAGTAACAGTTCTTGGTTTATTTAGAGTTAGAAAATAATTACGTTTAGTTCAGTGTGTATCGAGATTAGTTCATGAGTTTGTTATCACGAATGTGCAAAGGAGAACGTGCATGCAGACTTGGAATATGATGCACAAATCACATGGACTTCTTGTAAGATATTTTTGGGTCCTTTTTTAAGTTTTAAAGTTAGGCACTATCCACTGCCATTGGATTGAAAAGATGAACCACAATATTCATAAAAAAGATTTCCTTATGCGTTCTTTTTTATGAGGTTGAGTAGATAATGATCCATTAATTAAGTAACTATTCTAACTGATTCAGTAAGTGAGCTGACCAATGAGTTCATCCATGAATCATTAGTGACTTGTTTTGTCCAGTCAAAACGTTACAAAAATAACTGCTCTTAAGAGTCATTCGTCCATGAATTGGACTACACATCAGTGTAAGCAATGCAAAAGCAAAATGTGTTGCTAATTTCTTTATTTCATTGTATTATTTTATGGCACTTCATCACATTCAATTCAAACAAAGCATACAGCTCAGATAAAGCATCACTTATTTCGTCATGGCACTGTGGATTCAGCAGCGCAGAAAAAAAAGAGTATTTTAGAAAGTGTTGCGTCCTCATTAGCGGAATAATGCAAATGTTCAAGAACCGTTAATAGTAATAAATAAGAACCAATTCTCAATTCCCAACCCTACTGTCTGCCCATTCTTAACACTCCAAGATGAACCAATGGCTCCAGTCTCCTGTCGTTAACATTCAAACTTCAAGCCTTGTCCTCTGCCTGAGAGATCCGCCGAGAGATGAGTCAGACATGGCACAGATAGCATGGAGTCCGTGGGACATGTGATCTCCCTGTTTTGCTGCCCAAATGCTCCATTACAAGTATGTGATATAGATGGGTAGACAGTGAAGATGGAAGGGGATGGCAGAGCGGTCACTGTCACCCATCTGGTCGATGTATAAGTCATCACTGGGCACAGCTGCATACATACTCTCCCAGAAGCCACCAGTGCAGCCTGGCCTGATCTGGGCTTCTGGTCTGCTCCATGGCTGTTGTGTTGTCTTTTCTCTAAACATGATCTAAGACTCTGTCACAGACTGAGCCAAAAAAGACTTTCAAGCAAATTCTTTGTGCTGGGATCCATGTGCATTGCAAGTCAGTGACAATTGAAAAGCACAGGCAAACGCATACACTCAAATGTTTGGAGACACTTGAAGGAATTTTAGGGTTAATATTTTAAATCTGTTTTGCAGATAGGCACAATTCATATCTATGTATGTATGAATTTACTTTTTTTTTTATTCATAATTTCAACCTAGTCTTATAGAATGAATGTTCCTACAACTATGTCTTTGCAAACTGACTCTTATATGTTTCGTTCTAAGTTTTGGCATAGTTTCATTCTAAAATTAACACATTTTATTCACGTTCACACAAATCACGAGTACAATTGATGATTATGACTTTATAAACAATTATTTTCCCCTCTATTAATCACATACCACTTTTTTTGTTTTGTTTATTTAAAACACTTTTACTCCAATGCATCATTTGAAAAACGATATTACAATTACACACTTTTAGCTTCTGTGGTAGCTCGCCTGGTAGAGTGTTGGACTATGGACACGGAAGACTGAGGTTCAAGCCCAGCAAAGCATGCAAGCAAACATGTTGAACGAAAGTGTCTAGAAGCAACACAAAATGAAGTGGCTGTTTCAGAAACGTGCTTTTCATGTCACATTTGCTTGACAAGGTTTAGGTGTTGGTTCAGGGTCAGGATGTCTGTTTTGTTCACCCTGCATTTGCTTTTAGGAAACTATTGTTTAGGTTACATTTTAGGTTAGGCAGGCACATTTTACTCTTTATTGGTTTATTAAAATCACCATCCTACATTCACATTCAAAACCTTTTACAAGTCTGTTTACAAGACCATTTCACTCACTTTAGGCAACCCACACAGGACACTTGGGATACTGCAGCGAGTTTGTAGAGCTATAATCTAGGTAAAGGGCATCTAATTTGAAGAATCTAAAATATAATACAGTATGGATTTGTTATTTTGGTCATAACATAATTCTGATACTTCCATTTGTGTTATTTCATAGTCTTGATGAATTTACTATTATTCTAAAATGGGGAAAATAATAATAGTAAAGAATGAGTAGGTATGTCCAAATGTTTGACTTGGGTACAGTTGATTTCCTGTACTGGGGGTTAAATTATTTGGTGCCAGACCTCAACTCTTGGTTTCTTATAATGGTAAAGAACAACTCTTAATGCACATCATGAAACACAGACTGGTAATCCACATTTTACACTGTGAGTTGTATTTAAGAGAAGACACTTTCAAAGCCAAGGAAACGTCAAATAGAGCAGGAAGGATTGCTACGCTGCAGACTGTGTAATGCAAGATCAACTGCCTTTGGAAATTGCTGTGTAATTACGTATTTGTTGACAGGCCTCTGCAATCACGAATGTGTCTTATGGAAATGACATACTTCAACAGTGCATGATCATGATTAGGCTGGAAGACTTCACTTCAAAATAAGTGTTTAAAAGAACATTTGAAAGTTAGTCCCACAAAGCCAGAAGCTGAAGCTGAAACTGACTTTTGGGTGGACAATGGATTTCCTGCACAATAATGGATCATGTGCAGTCACACGGAGCAGCTGTTTGAAGCCAACATCATTTAATCTGAAAAACTGACATTCCCGTTTGAGGGAGAGAGGAAAAAAAAAGTGAACTGTACAAAGAGTGAGGGGCAAATACACCAAGAATGAATTGCACCAGCAGCGTTTATTTAAACTAAGTGCATTGTTTCCGCAATATGCATTACTTGAAAAATTACACATTTCAGGCAACCCCACTTAAACATTTTTGACCTGATAATAATGTTCTTCACCACTATTTGATTATCACTTAATAATACAATGAAAATTTTAACCATCTGCTTTCCTTTTAATAGTAATGGTGGTGATTGCAGCAGACAAAATAACACATGTACATTTAAATTTATGCATTTGGCAGACATTTTTATCCAAATCGACTTACAGTGCGCTTATTACAGGGACAATCCCCCCGGAGCAACCTGGAGTTAAGTGCCTTGCTCAAGGACACAATGGTGGTGGCCATGGGGATCGAACCAGCAACCTTCTGATTAACAGTTAGGTGCTTTAGCCCACTACACCGCCACCCCAGTACATGTATAAAAAATAAAAATACTTAACTAATAGTGAGTGCAAGTCTGATTTGATTTGAGCCGATGCTTAACCAATATGATTAATTTCTTTACATCTTGTATCAAAAAACTAATTTAAATAGAAAGGCAGCAACATGTTTACAAAAGATATCTACATGTTAGTTCTAATATTTCCTCTGTTAGGGTTAGGTTTATGATAAAGACCATTTCACAACAATTGCGAAATGAAAAAGTGAAAGAAATTGGTGAAAAATGGCCTCTTCACACAAATAGCGATGTGAATACTTGCAGTACCACATTCATGCCTTTACAATAGGCGTCACTGATCAACAGTCATTTTTACTCTGGTACTGTAAGTGGCGTAACGCATGTTTCAGCTGGTTCGCCCTCCATCTATCAACTAGCCTACTTAAAAACATTTTCAAAGTAACTATGAAATCATAGTATGAAAACAAGAAAGCAAGTTCTCTAGTGAGTTAAATGAAAAAAGAAAAACGAAGAAAATGGATTTCTCTTCAAGCTGCAGCAGCAATAGACAGAAACATTTGAGAAGCCTTTACAAAATATTTCAGTTATCGTCTGGGCTGTGTTTCTCAAAAGCATCTTAAGCATAAGTAGATCGTAGAAACCATTGGCGCCAATGGTATCTACGATCAACTTAAGCTTGCAATGCTTATGGGAAACGCAGCCCTGGACAAGTTGCCTGGCAGTATAAACGGAGTTTAAAAATAACTTGAATTGTTAAAACAAATGTTGTTAACTGGAACAAGACTGATAACATGTTTTGTGAAGTACAGCTACTTGTTATTATAATTTTTTTTCAAGTCTGCATGTTTTAGCTATGCAGTTACAAATTAAACATACAAAACACAAACACTCCAAGACTCCGTTTGATGAATTCAGCAAAAAAAATTCATAAAAAAACAATCCCAACAATCTAAACCAGTCTGACTCATGATACAATATTTCAAAACTATTATACAATAGCACTTCAATAATGATTACATAACTTTGAGGAGAAACCACCAAATATTTGGTATACATAGGCACTTTGATACTAAGACAAATTTGATTAATACGTATAATATGTCACAGCAATATTATTATATTTGATGAGAAAAGTTAAAGTTATTTTTAACGTAAAGTTGTCAAAAATGTGATTCAAAGAAAAAGATCCAACAATATTATTTACATTGTGAAGAGAATTTCCATGTGATTAAATGTTTAATGGGTATGCAAAGAAAAAAATTACGACACACACGTATCTTGCATTGGAGCAGGCTGCACCAGCCGCAGCCTTTTCTCTCGATGTTTTCTCTCCACAGAGTATTTAGTTATACAGCTGGGGCCTTTTAACTCTCATTATATGCACCAGGGAAGGTGTTCTTTTCCTATCTTTCAGGAAGAAAGGACCCCACGGAGACCACATCTTGCCCTGAGGTTAACATGTGGCAAATACATCACATGGGCTCAGAGACGCACATGGAAGAGGCACAGCAGCTGCCTCGAAGGGGAGGAGCCCTACAAACACAGCGACAGTGGCAGAAAGGGCTCTGCCCAAGGGAGATGCGGGTCTACCGATAGGGAGACCGTACCGCAGAAGAAACATCACAGGGGGCTACCGAGGTAACTGGCAGCTGTGGAGCACCTACCCCAGTACAGGTTATGTTTGCACACATACTGGGTCCGACTCCGAATTTGGGAGCCAGAGGGCTAGGGAGGAAGGGCATAAAGGGTTCATGGTTTATGAACTCGCATGGGAGAGAGAGCGCACGTCTTCGGCTCATGGAGGGGAAAGGCGCTAAATGCAAGTGATACACCCGGCCAGCTGTCCTGCATTACCAAACTTACCTGTTCGTACCTCATGCACTCAGAGATTCCTGAAAAACACTGTTGATATTTGAACTCAACTGCCAAAACAAACACACCCCTCCCTTCAGTGCTCCTTTGGAAGCTCCGCCCCCAAATTCAGTAAGTTGCTGCTGCTAAGATAACTTGCAAAGAAAATGAAAATTTATGTTACCCAGCTATCAAGAAGAAAAAGAGCAACTTCTGCATACGTCTTCAAGCCTTTTTACCTCTCCGTGGTCTCTCCACCGCTGAAAAGCCTCGCCGATGTTGATGCAGCTACTAGCCCTCGATTTATCATAATCCTTATTTTTTTCTCTTGGTCTTTTTTTTTTAGCCATTTGTCCTCCTTGGAGTTTAGAAAAAGTTAACATCAGCTAGATTTGCCATCACTCTTCAAATTAATTTCCCTCTCACTCTGCCCCCACCCCAATCCTGTGCACACGCAAGAACCACCCCCTGTTGCTGATTGAGTTGTGTTGTGAGGATCGGTTCGATCCACTTTGTTTTTGTCCCATTTACAGAGCCAAGGCTGTGTACAAATTCAAGATTTTTTTCTGCCCACCCACAGAATGGACAGCTAACCGACTGTGAGGAGATATTTGCAGAATTTTACAAAAACTGTATTGGATCAGAATTACTGAGTGCACCTTTAAACTGGAGTGCATGTAATTAGTTTATAATACAGCTGATATACTGTTTAATAAATACATGTCAGAATGTTACATGAGTGTGTTTTCTAATGTCAGTGATGTCCTCACCTTGCCTAATACCTTTCCTACACTTTCCTGTGTTGACGGACAGGATCTCAGACCCTTCATCGCAAGCTCAGCACCATGGCTGAGGCTGTGGAGATGTAAATGAAAGGTATTACCATCAGGCCGTTTTTTTTCTTTTTCATTTTTGTTGGTTATGAACAAGCACACTGTGTGCATAATATTTTCCAGTGAAAAAGATAAAAAAAGAGGAAGCCTGAGTGGCAGCTGTTGAGAGGCTTCTCCCATCATAGATCGTTTAGTCTAAATTTTCATGAACACTCTGACAAAGTTGGATGTCAGAGCAGTTTCTGCAGGCATCTGCTTCCTCCAACTGCTGTACATGTTGGAGGTCAGAACAAGGTCGAGAGGGAGTCAGTGGGTTGGTTTAGTCAATTGATTGACAGCCTTTAATAGGATATGTTAACGCTGTATATTTAGCGTGTGCAGGCCAGAGGGAAGAAAACTGACGAAAAGTTTAGATTTAGCTCCAAAATAAACAAAAAAGTAATTGTCTGTGAAACGATGACACGTAGTGCATGCACACACACGTCTATGTATATCCACACACACACGTGTACTTAAACCTTTCAAAAAATCCAATGCTGTTTGGATTACTAACCACAGAAGTTTATATAAATGGATACTTTTGAAAGAAAAACACAAGCCGTTCTTACCATGTCATCATCCGGAGATGATTATCCATCTGATCAATGCAATTACTTGGTTCATATATTTTTAAGACACCCCTGGCTCCTGCAAAAGTCTCCATGACTCCATCAAAGAGAGGAAAATAGTGCAGAAAAAACTTTCATGAGTCTACAGGTAGAATTAACTCAACCTGACACTTTTCCAGTTTAGTTAGGTGATCTGCACAACAGGCTAAAAGCATTAAAACACTATTTCTTTTTACGAGCATTAGCTCTGATTGGAAAGTTATTGCAAATCTTTATTAAAGTGCAGCTGCTTAAGGTTAGATGACATATAACGGACATGTCCAGCCAACATTCAGTTTTTCTTTTCCCTTTCTTTTCTTGATTTCTACTATTTTCAAGGGGAACATTTTTGGGGCATTAAGTGACAGGTGAATGGAGGAATGGTTAATGGAACAAGAAAAGGAACATTTAAGGCAAGACCTGAAAGTTCAAAATAGTTGAAAGTTGAAGGAGTTTAGGTTATTCAGACAATACACAGTGATTGTTAATGTGTTCTGAGTGCTTATAAGCTGTGTTGGGGAAGCTATTTTGAAACTGTAGATTTCCAAGCAACAAGCTACTCATAAATTATAATTGTTATACATTTTTACAGGGAATGAATCTTGTTGCATCTTGTCACTTAGGATTCACACTAAATTTCATATCATTTGATTTAGGAATGTCCCAATACCATGTTTTGTTTTTAGCACGAGTACAAGTACCAATACTTCCTTTTCAGTACTGTTTTTTTTATGAATTCCAAATTAACATTTTAATTTTATCATCAAAATATGAATATAATCTAAATATAAACTCAGTAAAAAAAAGAAACGTCCTTTCATATTTAACTGCTTTTATTTTCAGCAAACTTAATGTGTAAAAAATGTAAGACTAAGACTTAAACTTAGGGTCAAAATTAAAAGTAACAGTCAGTATCTGGTGTGGCCACCAGCTGCATTAAGTCCTGCAGTGCATCTCCTCTTCATGGACTGTACCAGATTTGCCAGTTCTCTATGTTACCCTACTCTTCCACCAAGGCACTTGCAAGTTCCCGGACATTTCTGTGGGGAATGGCCCTAGCCCTCACCCTCAGATCGAACAGGTCCCAGATGTGCTCATTGGGATTGAGATCCAGGGTCTTCGCTGGCCCTGGCAGAACACTGACATTCCTGTCCTGCATGAAATCACGCACAGAAAGAGCAGTATGGCTGGTGGCATTGTCATGCTGGAGGGTCATGTCATGATGAGCCTGCAGGAAGGGTACCACATGAGGGAAGATGATGTCTTCCCTGTAATGCACAACGTTGAGATTGTTGTCATTGGAGGCAAGCTCAGTCCAATGATACTGTGACACACTGCCCCAGACCATGACAGACCCTCGACCTCCAAATCAATCCCGCTCCAGAGTACAGGCCTCGGTGTAATGCTCATTCCTTCAACGATAAACGCGAGCCTGACCATCACCCCTGGTGAGACAAAACTGCGACTCGTCAGTGAAGAGCACTTTTGCCAGTCCTGTCTGGTCCAGCGAAAGTGGGTTTGTGCCTATAGGTGACGTTGTTGCCAGTGATGTCTGTTAAGGACCTGCCTTACAACAGGCCTACAAGACCTCAGTCCAGCCTCTCTCAGCATATTGCGGACATTCTGAGCACTGATGGAGAGATTGTGCGTTCCTGGTGTTACTCGGGCAGTTGTAGTTACCATCCTGTACCTGTCCCGCAGATGTGATTTTCAGATGCACTGATCCTGTGCAGGCCTTTTTACACGTGGTCTGCTACTGTGAGGACGATCAGCTGTCCCTCCTGTAGCACTGTCTTAGGTGTCTCACAGTATGGACATTGCTATTTATTTACCTGGCCACATCTGCAGTCCTCATGCCTCCATGCAGCATGCCTAAGGCACATTCACACAGATGAGCAGGGACCATGCTCATCTTTCTTTTGGTGTTTTTCAGAGTCAGTAGAAAGGTCTATTTAGTGTCCTAAGTTTTTATAACTGTGACCTTAATTGCCTACCGTCTGTAAGCTGTTAGTGTCTTAACGACTGTTCAACAGGTGCATGTTCATTACAGCCCACAGCATGCATGCTGTCTAACGACAGAAAAAAAAAATTAGCGAACTACAGCTAACATTGTTGGATGATAATACATCTCTGGTGGATAATCTTTTTGCTCAAAAATAGCAAACAAAAAGGGTTGAGCTGGTGGATTTTTTGTTTCTTGTTCACGGGCGCGAGACACTGTATCGTTCCTATGGTTATCACTTGTCAATCATCACAATTTCGTACACTGATGGGATGTAAATTTAGGGGATTCAATCCCGCATTTAAATGCGAATGTCACTACCAAAACTTTGTAGTTTGTACGTGGCCTGTATGTGCCTCGTTCAACAAAGTGAATTATAGTAGCACTCTGCTCGCAGTCAAATGCTCCAAACTGTGCCTGATGCTCATGATTGGGTTATCTGTGTATGAGCTGTATCAGGACATCCCTAATTTGATTTATTTTATTTTAGATAATGCAGAATATATTGGACAGTATCATTTGTATGCACTTCGGCCATTCTATCAAACAATAAGTCTATTATCTCAATGGCAAACACAACAAGCTCAAATGACTTCTCAAGGGATTGTCAAAACTATCAGAAAGCAGGTCCCATGAAGAACTATGCCAGCATTCCTTTCCACCACACTGCTTAAAAGCAGTGTGTTGCTCCTGGTTGCTATAAACATCGAGGTAATTTGCCTTGACTTTGCGATACTGTAATATTTCCTTCGAGATGTTATCTGTCAAAGACTGGCATGGTGCCACATATTCAGGGATCTGCTGTGCCTTCAGTCTTGACAAGGTGAGTGCTTCTGAGCCCGGAGGCCCATGCTGCATTGCTGTTCACTGAGGAGGAAGAGGAGGCATCGAGCCAACCGCAGGTGAGCATGATTTCATAAGCACTTAACTCTGATGAAACCAAATAATATATGGGAGATGACAGAGATGAACTGTGAGTGTCAGGGTTTATGTCACTCTGAACCTATTTGTCATTTTGGGTGGGTTTGTCTTTGTATGTTTCTGACTCAACCATGTTTGTCACCTTTTAGTGAAATGTAACAAATACATCTTTCAAAAAACACAGCGAGCAACGCAGATCTCTCTAAACTTTCTTTGTCTTAACACTGACAAGACTGAGGTAATGCTCATTGGTTCACCCCACCAGCTTCGTAAAGCTGGTTCTTTAACCTTAAATATGGATGGCTCTGCTCTGCAGTTTCAAACAAAATTGGAAAATGTGGGTGTGGTATTTGATGCATTTACATTTATGCATTTGGCAGACACTTTTATCCAAAGCATCTTACAGAGCCCTTATTACAGGGATAATCCCCCTGGAGCAACCTGGAGTTAATTGCCTTGCTCAAGGACACAATGGTGGTGGCTGTGGGGCTTGAACCAGTGTCCTTCTGATTACCAGATTACCAGTTATGTGCTTAGACCACTACACCACCAGTGTAGTGCACTGATGCAAATTTAACATTTTTTTAACATGACTGCGCCCCATGTTATCTTAGTATTTTCTCGTATTGATTATTGCAATGCTTTACTTGTCCGAGTTTCTAAATCAACTTTAAATAAATTGCAGTATGTGCAAAACTCTGCTGCTAGAATCTTGACAAAGACCAGGACAAGTGATCACATCACTCCTGTCTTGGAGTCCTTGCACTGGTTTCATGTCAGGTTTCATGTAGACTTTAAAGTTCTCATGATTACCTACAAGGCTTTGCATGGTTTGGCCCCTCAATACTTGACTGCACTTTTAACCCCCTACACTCCAATGAGTGATATCTGCTCCTCCGAATCTGTTTTTAAATCTTCTCTTAAAACTCACTTTTTTAGGGTTGCTTTTCTGTGATTATTATGTGATTTTTTTATAGTATTATTATAATTATTTCTTGTATTAATGTAATTCCATTTTTCTCTTGTAAAGCGCTTGGAGATGCAACTTTTAAAGGTGCTATATAAAATAAAGTTGTATTATTATTATCTTTCTCCAGTTTCCCCTATTTAACAATTACTAAACCAACTCGTGAGAGAAAAGGCTATATTAAGTTAAGCAAGCATGAAAAAAGGTGATGCTGCTCAACAATGTTTAGTAATTGGTGATAACTGGCCAACCTTAAATTAAGAAAATATCCCAACAGGCATCAAGGCTTAGGGAGTAAAACATACTTGTAACAGCAAAGCAGCATAATTAGGATACCAAAACTGAAACTGTATTCTGCTACAATTACATTTCAAAAAGACAAAATTAGATTAACTGCTGGATTAAGTTTTTTGGTACAAAGAAAAGTAAAACAGGACAGCCATCAGTATCGTATACTGACATTGGTGACACAGGCAGTCCCTTAGTTTTCATTAGTTGAACATTGCAATACAATATTTTTAACAGACTTAATTTTTGGAACACATTCGTAATTGTCGGTCAATGGTTAATCAGTTAATTTCTACATCCCTAATGAGAAACATGCGTGTCCCGCTCCATTCAAAGAGTTCAAATTAGCTGCAGGGTCATCTGTATGCCAGCCACTTGGCAGTTCACCGACAACATGCCAGATCTTCTCTCTGATGCGTAAGTGCACTGCCAAGTTTATCTTTCTGACAGTGTGGGTGGTAATGATTTGATTTGGCCAGTGCAGTCACAGAAATTGTTTCCTCATTAGGCTACAGACTAAAAGAAGCTGTCTACCCCATTGTGTATTAATGATGAGTGACTTGTAGTCCAAAAATACAATAAATGGAGGAGGTTACTGATGTGATAAACATCAGGAGATAATGTAGATAACACTGTTATGACTGTTACAGACAAAAACAATATTACAATTAACCCCATCAACTAATGTATTTAGTGGCGGCGCACTAGATGACTTAAAAACCTACTGTTTTTGATGAACCCCCCATTCCTGTCTCGAAAACCTGAATAAATACAAAATTAGGATGTGCAATATGTTCTGTCTTTTTCATACAACATTTAAAATACATATTGAGCTAAATACTACTGTTGTGTTTCTTTTCAGGTACATTAAAGGGTGTCCTTAAGTTTTACTAATTATATTTAGATTAAATGTATGTGTGTGTGTGAGTGTGTGTGTGTGTGTGTGTGTGTCAGATAAATACTGCTCTAAATTTACTAAATTTCTCTCTTGAATATACATACAGTAGTTAGTTGGTGTTGCATAGTTAACTATTTTTATTATTAGCTTTAGCTTGTAGCTAACTTGTAGCTAACTTTTTTTTTCAAAAGTGTAGTTTGATTGTAGACCAATGGCTATTTAATACTCTGCACAGTCACTTACATGAACAAATTAATTCTCCCAGCTGACTAAATCAAAAATTGTGCAAATTTAAATATGTCAGCTCCTCTGCAAAAGTTGTAAATGTCACAATTTCAATTGCCGTTGTAATAACTAAATATGGCTAAAGGGAAAATATTGAAATGGGGTATGGTAAGCCTTAGATATGCTGTGGGTGAGTCACTTGCATGTTCACTGTGGGTGAGTCACTTAGATTTAACACAAAGGGTAATTGTTCTGCAATGGGCTTGGAGGCAGTTTATGTTAATTTTGAGCATACAGTCAAGACATGCTTAATTTTAGTCCTCTTAGAAGCAATGCATAGATGAGTCAAAACAGAGAGGCCCCACACAAATCCTCACATTTATCAATCTCTGACAGAATCTCATATAAAGCAAAAGAATAATTTTCTCTTGATGCTGTTACCCAATGCTGAATCACCTTTAGCCTCCAAGGAATTTTGAATGTGTGCTGCATACACTCACATTCCTGTATATGTACACACACACACACACACGAGAGAGAGAGAGAGAGAGAGAGAGAGAGAGAGAGAGAATAAGAATTTATATAATCCATTCATCACAGTTTTGATTCTCACATTATAAAGTCAACATGAAAGCATATCACTGATTTTGTAACTGTCATGATGATCCTCCAACAGGAGTGTCAACACTATACATATAGTACAGGGATTAGTCAGTGATTATATATCACCAAAATATTATTAATCATTTTGATGGTTGTAAGTCTTGGAAAAAATAAGAAAAATAATGATCAGAGTTAATCCTTTAAGAGTTAATATTTTCATCATGTGTTTCTTAATGTGCAGAAATGTGGAAAGCATTGTCTAAAAAACCTAATAATGCTAGACATTTTTTGGTAACCTTTATTAAACACATTTTATTTGATGAAAATCTTTGCCATTTCTCACTTTGTTGCATGATTCATTCTCAAATTGTATTATGAACGCTCATGGAATATGAATTTAAGATATCAAATATATACATTTAGTGAAAAAACAGTGTTGGATCAGTTACTCAAAAAAGTTATCCACAAAAAATTACTAATAACTTTTCTAAAATTGCAGTCACATTAATTTACTGATTACTTCATCAAAAATGAATCACATAACAAATTACATCACTTTTAAGCTACTTTCTAAAACACTTTTTTTTTTCACAACAAATACAAAAAAACTATTTATGTTCATTGTTGCACTCAAATACACCCAGTACTACATGTATTATATGTAATAACTTTTAAAGGGGAATATGTCATTTAGCTGTCACAGAAACACAAAGAGACATACATATGAGCATGTTTCATGTTTTAAATTCTACATTAATATTACTATTAAATAAATGTTTAACCCAAATAATGTTAAAGTAAAAGTAGTAAAAGTAACCAACTTACTGTAATTGAAAGTCATTAACTGTAATCTGATGACTACAATTTAAAATGTAGCATATTACACAACTTTTTACTCAAAAAGTAATTAGATTAGAGTGACTAACTACTTTTTAATCCCATTTCAAACTGTACTGTGAATAACAACT
This sequence comes from Xyrauchen texanus, assembly GCF_025860055.1. Lineage (NCBI taxonomy): Eukaryota > Metazoa > Chordata > Actinopteri > Cypriniformes > Catostomidae > Xyrauchen > Xyrauchen texanus. The sequence continues at coordinate 32,815,810 of NC_068304.1, read as the reverse complement.
TGAATTTGGATTTCTTCATCACACAAAGCTATTGTGGCTTTAGAAGACTAGGAATGTAGTCATATATCATTTATTTTATATATATATATTGGAATAATGTACATATTTTGCTCTTATGAGAAGAAATTGGTACTTTTATTCACCAAAGGGGCATTCAACTAATCACACTGTATAGTCAGGACATTAATAATGTGAAAAATTACTATGATAATTTGAAAAACTTCTTAAACTACTTCAAAGTATTCTCATCAAAAAATCATCCACGTGCAGCAATGGCAGCTTTGTAGATCTTTGGTATTCTAAATGTCAGTTTGTCGTGACATTTCACACCACGCTTCCTGTAGCACTTGCCATAGATGTGGCTGTCTTGTCGGGCACTTCTCATGCACTTTAGACTTGTAGCTGATCCCACAAAAGCTCAATGGGGTTAAGATCCATAACACTCTTTTCCAATTATCTGTTTGTTGTCCAATGTCTCTTTGCCCACTCTAACATTTTATTTTTGATTTTCTGTTTTAAAAGCGGCTTTATCTTTGCAATTCTTCCCATAAGGCCTGCACCGCTGAGTCTTCTCTTTACTGTTGTACATGAAACTGGTGTTTAGCGGGTAGAATTCAATGAAGCTGTCAGCTGAGGACATGTGAGGCATCTATTTCTCAAACTAGATACTCTGATGTACTTATCCTCTTGTTTAATTGTACATCTGGGCCTAAAACCTCTCTTTCTGTCCTTGTTACAGCCAGTTGCCCTTTGTCTTTGAAGACTTTAGTGTACAACTTTGTATGAAATCTTCAGTTTTTTGGCAATTTCAATCATTGTATAGCCCTCATTCCTTAAAACAATGATTGACTAACGAGTTTCTAGAGAAAGCAGTTTCTTTTTTTTTGCCATTTTTGACCTAATATTGACCTTAAAAGACATGCCAGTTTATTGCATACTGTGGCAACTCAAAAACAAACACAAAGACAATGTAAAGCTTCAATTAAGAAACTAAAAATCTTTCAGTAAAGTCAATTTAGCATGATTACTTAAGGATAAGGTGTTGGAGTTTTTTCCAAACTTTTGACCCCTAGTGTATATATATATATATATATATATATATATATATATATATATATATATATATATATATATATATATTTGTATTTTTTTTAAAGATTAATATCTACAGTATACTGAAAAAAGTCATAACCTTCAATTGTTACCTGAAGTATCTATTTTTACTTGATCTAAACAATAAAAATAACTTTCATGAGTGTAAATTAAGTTATCAACTTGATGTGATCGGATTAAATATATTGAATAAAGCCAGTTCATTTAGATGTTACTACATGAAGCACATTTTACTGACAAGAAATGTTTACAGTGTACAGTCCACAGTCATTGTGCTTGTGTATAAGAGCAATTAATTAAAAATGTAGTATTATTGTTTCAAAGTAGAAAGAAAGTCATGCAAGTTTGGCACAACCTGAGGGAAAGAAATTAATTAAAATTTTCGGATGAACTATTCCATTAAATCTATCAAGTTACAGAGTGCATGGTGAGGTTAATTTTAAAATTTAACATGCAGTTTTAACATGACTGAAAATCATAACAGACAGCAATTAATTGGCTTGACAGAGGGATGAATCACTTTTGAAAGTTCCTCAGGCAAAACATGATCTAATCTATAATCACTCGTTGAGACTGGTAAACAAGCTTTCATTGAAATGTCCAAATAACTCTCCTAGAACTCTGCGTACAGTAACTGGTCTGATCTGACTTCTGACTATTAATTTCATTAGAGTACAATCTGAAAGACAGAATACCCCACACACCTTTAAGAGAAAAAAAGAAAAAGAAAAAAAGAAAAAAAAAACTTGATCAACAACTGATCCTCACAATCTCATGTTTTGTCTGTGGTTATTATTGAGGTCTATGTTACAAATTCTTTGTTTTATTGAAGTGATAAATCTATCAACTGTCCCACACCATGATTTTTTTTTCTTTCCTTTTGGAGCAGATGTTTGGCATAAATAAACAACTGGTTCCTTCTATATGTCTTTCATATTTGGTTTTTTTTTACCCCAGAGAATTTGGAGGGGTAATGGGTAAGTTGTGTTGCTTGTGTGTGTTAGTGATGTCATCTGTCAAAATGTGCACACTTCTCCTTTTGACAGTAATCCTAGCAGATATGTATGTCAGTGTGTGTGTGTTGAAAACAGTCTGCCAGATGAGTTTGGTCTGTGAGTTTGTTTCATACATTATGAAACCAAGGCACATACATAATGATGCTTTTGACAGACATCTTCTTCCCAAATAAAACAAATACAGACACACACTCTGTAACTCAGTAAAAGTTGATACATGCATTCAAGTTATTTCTCATTGATTTAAGCCTTAAAAAAGATACTCTAGTTATTGTAACCAATTTTAAATCAAATTTTTAATTTAACTAAATATTTTTGAAAGTGTAGGGGGAAAAAAAAAACATGGAAAAGTATAAAACCTGCTTAAAAATAGGGCTTTCAATCTATTAATAACTTAAATTGAATTAATTTAATATGCTGATTAAGTAGTTGGTTCCTTATTGCAAATAATGGCACATAATCAACCCTTACTGAGAATAGACCCCAAATAAAGATTCATGGGCATTATATTACAAAAACAGATCTTTAAAGCATTTAATATACAATACAATATGTGGTTTTTGTAGTCAAATATTATTTAATTTGTCTATATCATTGAAAATAAGCTACTGCTATTTTGTTTAGGTTTTTCAATCTTCCCGATGTAGACTTTGGGGCCTGATAGAATGCATTTTCCTTCATCTGCACATTTCTTAAATTGGTGGTCTATGTATATTTACAGGTATGTGTCTGTTTTTTCCCCCACTATTTTAACACTTTGCACGAATGCTAACACAATGTTTGGAAAATCTGAATTAAGTTAACAGGTCAGGGGGCATGCTTAAATATGTTCATGTTCATGTTTTTTTTTTTTTCTCATATTATTGATACTCCACTGAAATTAACATCTTTAACCAGCCTAAACCATTAAGCTAGTCTTGCTGGTCTCCGAGCTTGGCCAAGCTAGCACTCAGCAGGTTTAGCTGGTTGGCCAGTTGGCATCCTGACCAGCTGAAAAGTGCCCAAACCCCTCTTAAACCAGCAAAAAGACTTCAGCCAAGTTCAGGCTTGGAATGGTTCATAATTAATAATATATAATTAATGTTCTTTTATAATTGACATGTTTAATTGTCTTTATTTTATTATTTACATTTATTAACAGAAAAGATCTGGCCAATTTGAACCATTTGTCTCTTTACATAGTTATATAAGTGCACAGTTACTACCACTGGCCCACAGTAGTGACAATATTAGCTTTTTTTGTTCTTCCCGGCAGACATCAGGAAAAATGAAGAAAGTAAATGTGTGTCTTTGTTTTAAGAGCGACCAGTTTGTTCCTGATACACTCCCACACAACAAGGCAGGTTTCCACTAGCTCATCTGAAGAACTCAATCCCTCCCGAATTACAGGGAGATTTAACTAGATTATCCATAGGGTCCTCACCCGCTGAGAAAACCAGGCCTGACGTGGCGACGCTGGGCCAGCACCTGTTCCTCTACAGCTGCTCTCTAGCAAGAGCGAGAGCTATATATATATATATATATATATATATATATATATAAAGAGAGAGAGAGAGAGAGAGAGAGAGAGAGAGAGATGGGAAATGAGAAAGACAGCGATAGTGAGAGAAAGAGAGATACTGATTTACTCTGTTCCAAAACTTAGTGAGCTGACTACAGAGGCTGCATTGTATTGCAACATAGGAGCACTATGATAACACAAAGGATGTTCCAAAAAATTTATATAGTACCACCTCAACGTGGGTGAGATTGTAGGCTGATCATCATAGTTGTGCCTACTACCGTGACATCATCTTAAACACAACACAAACTGATCAAAACAATAACACGACTGCTAGCTGTTACCTACTAGCTCAATGTGTTGCATAAAGCAGTTGTTGCATGGTGATTTTACACAACTGTAACAGATAAAATTACCTGGTTATTTTAGAAGTAAGCTTCAGTAGCTGGTCAACTAAATAAAGTGAAGCTTTCAAGCAGAGTATAGAGTTAACATACAAAACATACCATCCTCCATCGTGTATCAAAACCAGTCCAGGGCACTCTCCCTCCCATTCCTCGCCAGTTTAGATTGCGTCCTTTTGGTCGAACCACTTCCACTTTTCCTTAATGGTTCTGTAGTCACTTAAGGTGTTTAACTTTTCCCTACACTGTTGGTAGGTCTGGTGGTAGCCGTGTGCGGCCAAAAGCTGAGACACTTCCTGAGAGACTTTTTGGTTTCGCTCATCGCTAACGAGTGGACAGACTGCACCTCTTTTATTGACCACGGCGTGGTTTTGCGCATAGCCATTTCTTTTTTCACAATTCGAAAGTCATGTGAAAAATTGATACTACTATCGCTGTTGCTAAATTTAAAACTAGCAGGTTGTTGTCATGTGTTAGAAATCCAGTGACGCTGGTAGTGATGATTCTCCCTGACCAATCAGTGATCTGCAGGATTTTTAGTATCAGCTCGGCTAGCTTGGAACCTCAACCGAGGTGGTACTAAACAAAGTATCAGGTACCAGGTACTATCCACAGTGGAACACCTCAAAATGCAAGTAGAGTCGAGTTGAGTCAAGTTGTACCTTGCAGAGGAAATGCCACATTACAGTCACGTCAATGGCACGAACTGTATAAAGCTGTCTAAATATCCTTGATCACATCTGATTTTCATCTGATTTGCATACTGAATGTTCTCAGACAGATATTTTATCAATGTTTTGTCCACAAAATGATCCAAAAACACTTTACACTGCAGTACAACCCATTGAAGAGAATGTAAGTCTAGCCCTCACAGCCTCGTTGTCATTCCCATTAAAAATCAAAGATGGCGCTAGCGAGAATAAGGTTGTGTTGTTAGAACACATCTCCATTGCAATCAATTGTGAGCTGAATTTTATATTTCCATTTGTGTGCCATGCAGAGGTGTTGCCTATGTAGAACTTCCCAATTCAGTCACTTATGAAGCTATATTTCAGTTAGAATGCTGTCACTATAGGCAGTAGAAAGTGAAGCAGCTTTGTAGTGCATGTAGGCTTTAGAACAGAGCTATGGAAAAATTTAGCATGGCAATTCTGAAATAAATGTTTTTCTTTCCACTGTAATTGTTAACACAATTAATTCAGAAAGCATTCTGAAAAAAAGATCAGTAACATTTCTACAGCTGCATACTGGTTGCCAGACTGTATACATTATAACGTTATATTTAACATAAGCATAACATGACATAATAGTAATAACATATAACATAATAATTTGCAGCGCAGTCAACAAATTAAAGATTTAATGAGTATAACTTGGTTACAGGATTATGGTACAATAATGGCTGCAATAAAAGCTGCAATTTATTGCAAAATCCAAACAAATCAGGTGTAGTTTGCACAAATTATCAGGCCTGAAACCCTAATAGCTAGGGTGGCCAGATGTCCCATTTTTCCTGGGACAGTACCTTATTCAAGCACTTTTTCTAGTGTCCCGATCAGTTTTATTTTTTTAAATAAACATAATGTTTTTTAATAACTTTTTAAGCATGTGTGTGTTTAAAATGCATAATAACGTGTAATATTATATAACAGAATTGCGGTAAGAAAGCACAATGAAGAGGTGGATAAGAAAAGGCACATTTTATCAAAGCATTCCTGACTTCAATAATAGGGTTATTGAGAAGTTTGCCACTCAGAAGAACAGTAGGGCAAACTTCCTGTACTCCTTCCTGTCTCACACACACACACACACACACACACACACACACACACACATACACACACGTTTGTAAAATTGTAATTTGTTTAATATTGGCATTAAATCATATAATATAATCCATCTGCCTCCATAACAAAAAAAAAAAAACGTGCACAATTTATTTTTCCCCGCGTGCAATGGCTAAGAGCCCAAATTGAAAATTTGGGCACCAGCCACCACTGGTCCCGAATTATTCAGAAAAAATGATGTCCCGTATTTTCCCTCTCCTAAAATTTCTCTATTACCTATGCAGCTTCTCAGTTACGTAAGTATTCTAATCAAAGGTAGCCAAGGATACAGCTTGTAATAAAATCACACCCTGTTATTTGAAGTACATGATTGGATTAAACTATCCAATCACAATCCCTAATAAATAGACATCCAGTTATTGAACTGACTGAAGAGTCAGTTTGAAAGAGCAAGAAAACATTGTGGCTGTGAAATGTCAAAGAAGCGTGCATGTACATTTAATGTGTATCTTCAAAAAGAGTTTACTTTTCTGAAAAAAGGAGTCAGAGCCAATTTACTAGACAGAGCCTACAGAGTATTCATATTACATGAATACTTTTAAAGCTACACTAGTTATTCAGCCAAAATAAGTGAGTGGTTTTCAAATTTTCTTGTTATTGTTGATTGATTAGTAGCCTTTTATTTGGTTAAGTGTGAAGTTCAAGTCCACACTTTAGACATAACTGACTGAGTTTACATTAATGCCTCACCAAGACGGGCATAAGAGGAATTATGAAGTGTATTTGATCATTTAGGCCTGTACCCACATTAGCGCTCTCGGGACACATGCGCATGTAAAGCGCAGCGCACAAACATACGCCGCCTGTCAGTCAAACAGCGTGCAGCTACAGACGCCAGAAAATGAAAAGTCAATCTTTTATATTTTATCTAGATCAACCAACCAGTGGTGGTCTTGATATCACGAAAGATGTAATGAACACCCCCGGTCTAGATGTAAAACACAGGCTAAGTATAGAAAATTACTCAAAAGTTTATCATCGATATCGATCTCATTTTTTTCCAATAAACATCAAGATAATTTTATCACCCAGCCCTATTAATAACATTGCTTTAATCTCTCACAGCAACCCAATACACTCAGAGATAGATTATAGGCTACGTTAGAATAGTAGAAATATAAAATTTACCTCGATATGTTTCTTCAAATTAGAGGCAGAATTGATGCTGATATCTGGCTAGAGCAAGCTAAACTCACATGACACAATCAAGCAATTGGCCTTTTTGGAAGCTCAAGTGTTAAATTGCGTTTGAGGCATTCTCCACAACCATGATTAATATCAGTTAACTTGGCGGCCGATCTACAGCTGCCGTTCAAGTTTTTTGCATGTGATTTGATTTGACAGGAGTCACAAGACTCTCCCTAGCCAATCGTGTTGATAGATAAAAATAAAATCAGGACATTTAAGTAGCAAACACAGATGGTAGGGAAAATAGCACACTAAAAGTACAGTTACAGCACTTAAAATGTACTTGAGTAAAATAAAAGTACACTATTTTTAAACTACTTAATACATTATAATTCTTAGGGAAAATTACTTAATTACAGTAATGTGAGTATTTGTAATTTGTTACTTTTCAATGCTGGAAATGTGCAGCAATCTTTTGTTTCTGGATACATTTTTGATGGATTATTTTTCACCATAATCCTGCTTAATCCCTTTGAAGCTTCAAACAAAATCTCAGTTGACAGAAGATGATGAAATTTCTTCATTTGAATTTCTATTCATTGAGCTTCTCAGTGACCACACCTATTGCTGAATGAGATGTCCAAAAATGCATGTATTTACTAGATTATTGCATGAATATTATCATTAATGTTTTACATCCCATGTTGAATTTGGCTTATAATTTGCAATGTAAAATAATCAGAAAGGTTGTGCAAAGACTTTTTAAAAGACTGTTATTTTTTATTTTTTTTTTTTTTTACAATGCTGTCATTAGCAGGGCATACTGTAGGAAGTTTAAAACTATTTTATTAAAGACCTTAATACAAATCAACACATTCGGTGGTGGCTTCAAAGTGTTGGTCCAGGTGGAAATACAGACCATGAAGTCATAGAGAGTGATGCAATGTCTGGCTGCCTCATACCTTAAGGTTATTCGGTCATAAATAATTTGAAATGATAACTAAATTTCTACGCTTGTCAGGTGAGAACACAGGACAGCTTATTACCGAGGTTAGAAAAATACAAAAATAAAATAAAAACGAAGATGCCACAAAATGCCAAAATGCTAAATGAACATGCAAACATGCTAGGAGAGCTGTGGTTGCTAGGAAGCAAGCAAACAAACACTGTTACAACAGTTGGGTGTTGTTTCAATGAACCTGAGGGGACAATGCTAAAACATCTAAGGAGCCAGTTTCACAGGAAACAAAGCCAAGTATCATTCTTGGCACATTCCGTTCAACTAATCGTTTTCATTTTTCACCTCTTTCTGTTCACCTCTCAGACACTGGGACAGGATGCAAATTTGTTCCATCTTTTAATTCAAGGACATACACATAAACAACGAATGTGTTAAGTTATTATTTAGTGTGACCTAACGAATGGTAAAGGTACAATAGATTGTGTTATTTTGTGAATACAGTCATGCATGGCTAAAGGACGTTTTTAGGCACAATGCACAACAGATGCATGCAACTCCTACAGTAATGACTATATTTACAATATAGCATAACCTCAAGTGCCTTATTGCTTTTAAAAAACAGCTTCTATTGGATGCTAATACAATGGTAGCCAGCTGGTACGTGATAGCTGAGCGCCCTTACAAAAATTGGAAGTTCATGGCAAATTTGCCATAAATTTGCCACTGATCATTTTCACTTGCAAATTATCTTTGCGGCAAACTTGTGTCAAATTGTCCACTGTTGCCAAAAGTTTGCAGCACTACCACTTCTAATGAAGAGCTGAAAACTTCTGGCAAACATTTGCGGTGAATCACAAGCTCATTTGCATATGAAAATAATTTGTAGCAAATTTGTTTGCAAGTTTGCAGCTAGTTTGTCAGAACTGTAGATTTTATGTAAGGTGGTATGTGTAAACCTCACTCTCCTGGCCTCAAGAGGTGCTGACGCTAGAGGCTGTATCCTTTAGCCTCATCATTAGCGTGCCTGCCTCCCATGATGGCTGGAGCCGGTTTGAATCATGCTCAGAATGGGTTGAGCAGGACCAGTTACACTAAGCAAAACTTTTATTGAAAATATATGGGGTTTGAGTTGGTGCAGGGGGTTTAGGGTTGGCCACTGTGGAAATAACAAAAATACCCCTTAACATTTTCATCATTACTTTTCTTAACAAGATTAACACAGAATACAATGGTTTGACAGCTAAAAGTTACGTGGGTATGGGTATGAGTTTATAGTAATTTTACAACAGCTTGCTTTTATGATCTATCCATAAAACAAGGACTGGGTATGAAGTGATAGTATAGATAAGAGTCACATTTACAGGTGGAGTGATAAAATCAGAAATTGGTGAGGTCATGTCCTCTCCACTTCAACTCCTGTGTGTGGGGCTATCATATCAGATGCCAACCTTTTCCTAAAATTACCTGTGAGACCTGAATGTTGCCTTTTTTTTTACTGCTGTAGGGCAATTAGGACTGGACCTGCATTAACAGCTTGCCTGTGCATATGCTGCATCACAGCGACTTTTCTTCTTGTTGCATAAGTTTAAATAGAGTGTCTGACCCCTGAAATCTTTTCTTCTTAAAATGACTACACTTCAGCAATTTTTCCTGTTCTACAACACTTGACTTCAGCCTTTTTTTTTGAGGCCCTGTAGTAAGTGGTAACATGCAATTGTTACATTAAGGAGTTATTTCTAACTTATCTAACACTTAAAATGAGTTTTGTTGGCATAACCTAATGTTTTCAGCCATGCAACATTACATTGACATTAGAGAGAGAAAATAATGACAAAACTATTCCTTTAAGGTGCATAGTTGGCTGCCTGGAATAGGAAATGCAAAGCTTGATAGGTATGTGCTCTCTGCGGCCTTTCGGAATCATTCTATTTTAAAGGCGATACTTCACTCCGGTTTCGATGCAGTCCGCTCAACCGGGCAGACCAGCACATTCCAGGTATTTGCAGAACACACACACTCCCATGTGCACCAAATAAAAAAATTATTTGAACCTATTTGACAGAACACGAACACACACATAAGCATCATGGATTAGCAGAAACTGAGTCTATGACAAGGTAATCACGTACAAAAATGTGTTTGCAAATGCAAGATCTCTCAAGCTTTGTCTTAAGTCCTCTTCCTGGTCGGTTGCCCACACACACGCCCAGTTCTCTCAATCATTATGCATTCTAAAAATGATTTAACCATTCTGTAATAAAGCCCACTGGACACATTCAGACTTGCACACAGAACAAGAGAATCCAAGAAACCCAATGCTGCTCTGAAGGGCATTCTTGCTTTTCAACAAGCCACTCTTTCACACCGTTTGGAAGATGCAATGCTGAAATGGTTTACAATAAATGTGGTGCTCAGGGAAAGACCACAGGTACAGTTACACTAAGCATTCTGTGACTTCATGCCGGTAGTGCAATTACTGTGATGGTATCTACACAGTAAAACCTTTTTTCAAAGTCCGTAACAGCATTACGGTCCGAAAAACATTGAATCGCATCTTTGAAGTCTTAATTAGGATGTAATTAATCTAAGTTTGACATCTGAAAGAGACATATGGAAGAATTAAAATGTTAATATCTACGCAGGCTCCCAAAGCCTCAAATGGAGTGTGGTCATGTGGAGTCACATATCTCGAGCCATGGAAGTGTTGGCAGGCATCGGTAATTGCAGCTGCCGGCGATGTCACTCCGCACCCAGCGAATGTCGGCGTGAGCTAATGGCCCACGTGTTGCTTCATCACACGGTTAAGTGCTGCTCCAATTTAAGTGAAGCTAAAATGACCGCACTGGCACTAATAAACCCATTCAGTACAGCTCCCTTCCCTGGAGGAAAGCGTGTATGTGTGTGTGCGTGTGTATGCATTCAAGGCCATGTGCATGGCCCAGGTGTGTCCATGACCCATGACTGTAAGCGGTTAGCAATGAGTCTTTTGCAGGTGAGGTTTTCTATCATACTCTTGGGGATCTGATAACTCCCTGTTGAGTTCCATGAATAAGATGCCACTAATCTTCTATTACATAATTATATCCTTAAATAGTGATTGCCTTACCAGGAAACATCTTTTAATAGCCTTTTATGTTAGTATGTTGATGCTAAGACGTGTCATGGTAAAAACGTTACAGACTTTTCATCTAGTCATTCCTCAAAATAGCATAAGGACAAGGAAAGTTTATCATCTGCTATTAAAATCACCACGTCTGTGATGATGCAAGTCTTTTTCCATTGGCATCTGTTATGCCTGCCCAACAAGTTGGCTGTACTGGGGTGCATTTTCCTTACAACGATGTAACCCACATGCCTTTCCATATTACAATGCATAATTAGAGAAACTAATTAGCTAGTCGCGAATGTTTCCTGAAACCCTTGTAACTATGTCGCACATCCATCGTTCGTCATTTCAACAATGTGGTGGTGTTGTTAATGACGTTTCTCAGGGTGTAGAGTAATATCTTCTGCAGAGATCGAATGGATATAAAATTGAAACAGCTCATTTACATGGTTAGAAAGCTGTTTATTGTGAGATCGCTGCTTTATATGCACTTTGTAATTGTCGTACTCTTTACTACAGTAGACATGCGGTTTGGTCAGTAAGCATCTCCATAGCAACGTTATTTCACCACGATGCTGCAGTTAATAATGAACATGGCATCTCAGGAGTACTTTGCTTTTTACTGTATATACTGTACATATACACTCACCTAAAGGATTATTAGGAACACCATACTAATACTGTGTTTGACCCCCTTTCGCCTTCAGAACTGCCTTAATTCTACGTGGCATTGATTCAACAAGGTGCTGAAAGCATTCTTTAGAAATGTTGGCCCATATTGATAGGATAGCATCTTGCAGTTGATGGAGATTTGTGGGATGCACATCCAGGGCACGAAGCTCCCGTTCCACCACATCCCAAAGATGCTCTATTGGGTTGAGATCTGGTGACTGTGGGGGCCATTTTAGTACAGTGAACTCATTGTCATGTTCAAGAAACCAATTTGAAATGATTCGAGCTTTGTGACATGGTGCATTATCCTGCTGGAAGTAGCCATCAGAGGATGGGTATGGTGGCCATAAAGGGATGGACATGGTCAGAAACAATGCTCAGGTAGGCCGTGGCATTTAAACGATGCCCAATTGGCACTAAGGGGCCTAAGGTGTGCCAAGAAAACATCCCCCACACCATTACACCACCACCATCAGCCTGCACAGTGGTAACAAGAAATGATGGATCCATGTTCTCATTCTGTTTACGCCACATTCTGACTCTACCATCTGAATGTCTCAACAGAAATCGAGACTCATCAGACCAGGCAACATTTTTCCAGTCTTCAACTGTCCAATTTTGGTGAGCTCTTGCAAATTGTAGCCTCTTTTTCCTATTTGTAGTGGAGTGGTACCCGGTGGGGTCTTCTGCTGTTGTAGCCCATCCGCCTCAAGGTTGTGCGTGTTGTGGCTTCACAAATGCTTTGCTGCATACCTCGGTTGTAACGAGTGGTTATTTCAGGAAAAGTTTCTTTTCTATCAGCTTGAATCAGTCGGCCCATTCTCCTCTGACCTCTAACATCAACAAGGCATTTTCGCCCACAGGACTGCCGCATACTGGATGTTTTTCCCTTTTCACACCATTCTTTGTAAACCCTAGAAATGGTTGTGCGTGAAAATCCCAGTAACTGAGCAGATTGTGAAATACTCAGACCGGCCCGTCTGGCACCAACAACCATGCCACGTTCAAAATTACTTAAATCACCTTTCTTTCCCATTCTGACATTCAGTTTGGAGTTCAGGAGATTGTCTTGACCAGGACCACACCCCTAAATGCATTGAAGCTACTGCCATGTGATTGGTTGATTAGATAATTGCATTAATGAGAAATTGAACAGGTGTTCCTAATAATCCTTTAGGTGAGTGTATATACATATGTCCTTTATTTATATCCTCAGACAGTTCTCAAGTGAGGCTTAATTCTCATTTCTCCCAAGCTACAGCATGAAAACAGCATATTTTAAAACCAAAAACCCATTAACAGATGAAAAGAATTACAATATGAATCACTCATGTTTAGCTAGTTAATTTATAATGATTATTAGCCACCAATGAGTTTCTAACCATCCCTCAGGTACATCAGTAGCAGGTGTATAAATGACTCTCCTAATAAAAACTGTATTTATACGTGTTTCAAATGCTCAACAATCTTGGCTTTACAAAGTATTCCACAGCTTGAGCACAGAAGGTGACGCAGAACTCAGGCAGTGAAAATAAATGCCTACAAAAGGACAACGTTCGCCCCACTTGACTCTTTATCCAATTACATCATATGAATATTCTGGCTTCCAAGGTCCAAGATAGTTGAGTGGGCCACAAGAAGAATCTATGCCTTAAGTCCAGCAATGCAGTTCTTAGCTGCACTGTGCTATTATGCTGTAGGTATTTTTATGGAGGTGGTTGGTGATGGCCTGTGGCTCAGCAATTCCTCGGTCAGCAAGGTTGTGACAGCTGTAACAGCTGAAAAACCATGTTGACTTCCAGAAATCCATCTGGCTAATCAACAGTTCCATAATATTGCCAACATCCCCAGAGTGATTGGCATCATCGATGACACCCACATCCCAGTTGCAAGTCCTGTGGTGAATGTACATTTACAGCAGACGCGGTGTCAGCAGATTTTGCCGGGGCTTCAGCCCCGAATTTGAGTGTAGCCCCAAATGTATTTTGAAATGTTGACTGACAAATATGAAACCGGACAATAGCCTATGTAAACCCCCGAAATCATTTTTGCACATACAGCATACAGCCTGTAAAATAGACATAGGTCTTAAAAAAAATCTAGCCTATAGAATAAGTTTCTTTGCTGTCAGTAGCCTTTGGGCTACTCCGTTTCTTCATCTCTGTTGAATATGCAGCAGGTAGGGGAGGAGTTGACATCAACTAACGTTACTTATTGGCGAGTTAACAGCAGTTAGCAGGAAAGACAGCAAAAATGAAGCAAATGAGGCAATGGGGATTTTTCCGAAAGAAGTCAGTGGGTAGCCAGGAACTCTAGTTTTATCACACTGCACTTGTAACGCGAGCCAGCAAGTAGATAGCTGTGCAGTGTGTAAATCTCACTCTCCTGACCTCAAAAGGTGTACAAACGACTGACGCAACTTGTTAGTTCCTTGTTAGCGCATCCGCCTCTCACGCCGGAGACGTCAGTTCGAGTCCTTTCGTAGCGTACTTTTCTTGTTTATCATGTGTTGTTTTCTCTAAGGATAACCAATGAGCATTAGCATAAAATGTATGTGTGACTTGTTTTGTGATATTAGTTTGTAGTAAATATACACTCGCGATTTGATTTGATTAAATGGTTTTGTAGAGAGTAGCAAAGATGAGCAACAGACTGAGGAGCCAGCAGCAGCTGTGCCAGAATCAGACATGGAAACTGGTAACAATTAATCAGTCACTTTACTTTAAAGTTAAAAGTGAAACATTGTTTATCCCAATGCTCCTAATGATTCTAATGAAAGGATTTTGATAGATGAACATTGAGAATTATATACAGTTCGATGCCATGGTGTGTCAATGAACTTATACTAAAGTCATTCATGTATTCCTTTAACTTAGGGTCTTATACATCATTTTGACTATTTATGTCAACAAATATAAATTATTTATATTTAAAAAAAAATTGTAAACACTTTACTATAATATAACTCTTTTGTGATGACTTTATGTAATGTACATGAAAATCCAAGTATCATGATAGATCTGACGGCAATCCCACTGATCTGCTCTTCCCAATACATTTACTTCAATGGTATTGGTCTACACTTTGACATATGTAGCACTTGATGAATTAGTTGTGTCAAGCTGATTTGCAGTACGTTATATGCTGTATCTGTTCTTTTGCATCATAGATGATTCGAGGAGGAGAGAGAGAATGAGTTAGTCGAGGATAGTACTAGAGTGGAAGATTTAGGAACTGTAGAAACAGGCCCAGCCAGAGCAAAACTCAAAGAATACCCACTCACCAGCTTTGGACTACAGAGAAGTGGTTGGTAGTATGAAAATAAAATTGTCTGGGCTAAGCCCCGAATGTCCTTCAATGCTGGAAACGCCTCTGATTTGCAGGAAGGGCTATCCAGCCATTAATGATCAAGTAGTGTGTGATCACCTGGGGGTATTCCCTGACATTGTGGCAAAATGGCCTAAAAGCATACAAGACTATTTTAAGTGGTTTAGCAATTTGGTGACAGCTGGCTGCTTGGAGACAGTGAATGTCCTCTTCACCCATACCTCTTGACACCTGTGCAGCATCCAGCTGGTTCAATCAGGCCCATGGAAGCACACACTCTAGTGGAGAGTGCTACAGAAGTGTGGAAACAACATTTTCCCTGCATCAGTAAGTTCAGTGGCGGCCTGAAGCTGAACCGCTCCAAAACCTGTGCTGTTGTAGTGATTACTGCAATTCTCAACAACATTGCAGTCAGGGAAAATGTTCAACTTTCTTAGGAGAAAGTGGGGGTTCGTGCTGGTACTGATGATGACAAAGATGATGCTGCCGATGATGATCCTCTGAACCCACATCAAGACAGAATTCATCATGCAGCAGCAGAAGTCAGAGAACATTTAATTCAGAATACAACAAATTATGATTATTTTTGAATACAGTTTGGTTACTGTATTTTCTATTTTTTCATCTGACAGACATAATTTATGTTAATAAATCTTGTGTAATTGCCTACCTTGGTCTATGTTTTTTTTTTTTTTTTTTACCCTGCAAACATTAATTGAAAGACTGATGCAAACAAGAAGCATACTGTGCATTTTCTTCTATAACAAAGCCTATTGGGAATATTATATGTTCTATTATGTTCTACTTCTGTGAACATGACATAATAAACTTACACAGACTGGAGTGGTGGTGGTGTAGTGGTCTAATGCACAAAACTGGTAAACTGGTAATCAGAAGGTTGGTGGTTCGATCCCCATGGCCACCACCATTGTGTCCTTGAGCAAGGCACTTAACTCCAGGTTGCTCCGGGGGGATTGTCCCTGTAATAAGTGCGCTGTAAGTCGCTTTGGATAAAAGCGTCTGCCAAATGCATAAATATAAATGTAAACAGAAATCAAACTTTTTATATCAGTGAAAATCACTAACATACATATTATATTGCTATATGTGAAATTTCTTTTTGGGAATGTTGTAACAAAGATATTTGCTTGTAAATAATAAAATAACTCACCTTTTCTACACAGAAAGCCAATCATGCCTTCCAAATGGCATAAATAATACCTTCATAGGGCACTTAGAAGGGAGAACAATTGTGACAGTCAAGCTGGAAGATTGTTTCAAACAGAATTTCCCATAAAAAATCTTTAAATTAAATAACGTGAAATTTGAACACCACAACTTTAAGCCTTCCAAAGCTCTCAAAGTGGATGGTGAAGTATTTGAAAGGAATAGGGCATAGGGGTGAAAACTCTAAATAGAACACACCCCAGCCGCAGCTAAATCAATGACGTCGACACCATAAACTAACAAGGAACTATGCTTCTAACTACAGGTGGAGCGCTGTAGTTCCAACTTTGTGACCCAGTTTGCAAATGTTCTTTGGAACTACAGTTTCGGGAAACACCAAATTGCTGAACTATGCTGGTAACAATGGAACTTAAGACCATAGTTGGCTAACAATGCTTTTGGGAAACACACCCTTGGTCAGTTGCTGTCTTGCAGACTTCTAGATGCAAACCAGATGGTTACATGCTAGTTTAAGCTCATGAAATGTATCCAGCTTAGTTATATATTCAAGATTTATAGGCTCTGAATGTACCTGGAGCTTGTTCTAACAAACTCCCACTGTCCCTGTCACTTAGGTTAGGTTGACACTAAGAGTTGGTTAGATGTAAGAAGAGTCAATGGTAAATGGCCCAGCAAGTCAATGTTAAGGTCTTTTCGCATGACATGTGTCAAAGTTGCCCATGCATTGAACTCTATGCAGTGAAGCATCAGCCACAGTGTTACCTCAGGTGTTATCTGTGGCCAGACAAATGTCATAATGCAGCACTCAAATTTAAACAATTTCGACTTTGACCCTGTTTTCCATAGACCTTTCTAAGCAGAGCTAATATTTCCAGACAATTTGCATAAGATATACAATGCCTTTGTCTTTGCAATGGACAAGCCCAACTTTTAACCTAATTTTGTGATTTTCATATAAATGTTTAAACTCATGTCTTATAGAGCACAGATTTTCAAACTGGTGTCCAGAGATCCTGAGTAGGCTGCAAAGGAGCACTAGGGGGTTAGTGGAAAATCTGATATATAAAAAAGAGATTACTTAAATTAAGGCTGTCAAGTTAACACATTAATTCAGTGCAATTAATTCTATTAAAATACGGAGTGACTATTTGCACTAAGTGGAAATAGCACCTGCCACACAGCACAGCTATTTGCACTCCAAAAGTCTGGTGGAAAAATAGAAATTCAAGACAAACTGCATCCACAGAAGTGCCGCTACAGTGCTGTAGGGTGAATTGATGGTAAAGATGTGCTTTAGTCGTCCAGACAACCCAGGTTTGATTCCACCTATTGTCCCACTTTACCCCATCCTGTTTCCTGTCTCCACTCTTAACATTTCCTTAATATTTCTCATAATAATACATACAAATTAAAAAGTTAGATTTCCTCACAGTAATTTAGTCACAGACAAGGTCAGGGAGTTGAGAGAAAGGTTTGAAACCATTATTAATTTTTGTAAGGTAAGGTTAGGTTTAGGGGTAGGGGTTGGTGAGACACACGAAAAGTGTCTGTTTGTTGCAGGTGTACAGATGGAACACAAGAACATTTTCTGCAAGAACAGCCTAGATATAACAGAAGTATGATTCAGACAGACCTGATGAACTCATTTGCAAAATGAATTTCTTTGGACTGTAGGACAGTGTTCATTAGTATCGAAATGAATGTAACCCCATATTATTTTCTTATATTCCAGCAGAGCATAGCTGTCTTTAGGGGGCCTTGACATCAAAAAGTTTGAAAACCACTGTTTTAGAGTACGAAGTATAAAAAAAACAAAAAGCAAAAAGTAAATAAAAAAATATCAAATATTTTTTTTTTTATTTAATTTTAATTTATATTACTAATTTGAATTCATCAAGCGCATCCAAAATTATATTCACAAAAGTATTGTATTGTATATTCTGTCTTATTATTTTTCAAATACAAATGCGTGTTTTACCGCTTACTGTGTACACTTCCTGTCTTGCTACCATTCAAACTCGTAAAATCACCCTTTCATGATAATATCCACAATGTTTTTTCATGTGTTGGGAAAAGGACCTTTATATTTCTTTTTTTCAACTTTATTATTAAATTTAATGGTGGGGCTTGTTCTTGTTTCTCTACATATCAGCCTCCAAATTCTTGTTCAGTATCTTGTTTTATATAGATATGCAATAGATCCTTCTGTCAGTGGAACAAGGCATATGTAAAGTTCCTTCCCCTTTGAGCAGTTATTGACAGCAGTTTGGCAGCAGCTGGATCTGAGCAGCACTGGAGTCAGGGCTTGTTCTAGATGGGCCTGGCACGGTGCCACTGGTGCATCTGTAGAACAGTGGGATTAAGCAAACTGTCTATCTATTGGGAAGAATAGAAGATCTATTCATTTGAACAGAATACCACACTGTGAGTTTAATATAGGCATTGAAATCTAATAACTTTAAAATGGAAGATTGCCTCCTGTTTTATTCTTGTCAGGTTTATCCCAATGTAAAATTGTGTGTCAGTGTGGCATAATTGGAAAAATTAAATAGATCACTGGTTTGTTATTGGATTGATAAATGTCAATTTTTTTTTTAGCATGACATTGATTACATTCAATTAACAAATGATCTGGGGTGACAGTCATGCACCTATTATTTGCATAATTATTAAATTTTTTATTTTTTTAGGGTGCACCTCTGGCAGTACTGACTCACTTATTGTTAGTTGGATGACATGACAAGTTCATAACCATGCTATTTGCTGTTTGATTGATTAGATTAGAAACAAATTAAATTATATTGGATACAATTTTAATGTACTTTATGTTCAGTGTACAAATAGTACAGAGCCAAATAAAATCTATTAATAACTCCTTTTGTGTTTCACAGGAAAGAGTCATTTTAGTTTTGAGCGACATGAGGGTGGGTATTTTCATGATCTGCAGAAGGTGCTTGTGAATTGATTTGTGGCACTAAATTTTGGACAAACAATTTTCATATTGTACCTATTTTTTCCTACTGGTTTAGTTTAATTATCACAGATAAAACATTTTTGGAAGTTGCTTTCAAAATCCACTTGGCTCATGTGCACATTTGCGAAATACTATTTCCATACCTTTCTCAAATCAAAGCATTGATTCACTGATTCATGCATTTTCCAAAATGCATTGGAAAAATATCTCAGAAACCACTTGACATGCATGGAAACAGTGCGCAATCAATGGCAACTTAAGTGGCATCATGCTTAAAGAATGCCCATGCTTAACACTGCATATCCAAACACCTCAGCCAGCAGATTGTGCAATCATCTGCCTCATCTGCTCGAAGGCAATGCAAAACTATAAATTCTAAAGAATTATAGGGCTCGATTAATGTTGGGTTGTTTGTGGACTGAGTGTGCCTGCTGCATCTCGATCTGCCTGTCATTTATGATATATTGTACGACGTGGGCCTAGGTGTGAATGGCAGCATGTAAATCAATGTTTGAGCTTGCGGAAAAGTACTTGCTTGTCTACACAAACTCTCAAACATGCCTACTATGACTTGCATGTACATACAGTATGCACACATGCACTCTAACACACACTAACATGTAACAAAGAAGGAGCTCAAATTTGTGTGAAATATGGTTCTTAAAAAGATATGAAAGGAACCTGAGTTCTTGTGCTCCAGAACACAGAGGGTAGTGAAATGGGACAGAATGCTAATTTTAAATTGATACAGCTTCTTAAAACGTTTGAAAATGATGCATTCTTACATAGAACAACAATTAAAATATAGTGCAGACTGAATACAAGGTCACACATTTATGTGTGAACAACCCATAATGGCTCCTACACACTAGACGACTTTCAAAGATGTTGTATCGTGGTACCGTTCATATTACACAACTGTTTGTCTTGTCACTGAAGTCATAGCATTGGTAAATAACACGAGGAATCCACAACCGGGGTGTACACATTACAAGCCATTTCACTATTGATGAATCCCCGACGGCTCTGCCTGGACTCCAAATTACATGTCACAACAGAGTACACGCGAGAAGTGATACGAGATACGAAAACAAATGCAAGATCATATGTTATGCATTTCAGAATATGATGTGTATGTTTTTAATTGCCACAAGGCATCATATATTTTATGATTATACATGAAAAAGTACTCCTACTGAAAAATCTTCCTATTTGCTTATCTTCTTCCAAGAGAATTGGCAATTTCTCTCCAACTCTTCTCTTTCTTCACCCGATTGTGGTACAGTTCAGATGAAACATCAAATTCCACAAAGTTCCGCAAATTTTTCCTCCATTTCTTCGTTCCGATGAGACTTTCTTGATGTCGCAGCCATGCTTGTTGTTGTTCTGTTCCAGGTACATCAGGACTCCTCCCACTGAAACTTTCTGTGCCCCATTTATTGCTCTCTCATGAAAATCGAGCGAAAATCGGGCTTAAAATCGTGTAGTGTAAACTCGGCATAAGTCGGGTTGAAAAACTCAATTGCAGAATGGATTGTTGAAGCCTTGTGAATAATCTTCATATGGATTTTTTCTGCAAGTAACATATTTATACTGTGTGTTATTACCTGCAGTTAATTTGATTGAAGCTGATATGTGCATATTTATTTCTTTTTCAATGTAAAAAAAAATATTGTCTTCTATCCCAGCTTAATACTGTATTCAAAGGCAGCTAAGCAACTTGTAAGCTGATTTCACCAATATGTGTAACACTGTGAATCTGTGGCGCTATTAAAATGTTCCTCTGTTTTTTTGAGTGGCCTGACCAACAAGGCACAGCAACATTGGCTCTAAAAATGTGTGAGTTTGGGTAAGGACTATCTGACACGGAGAGTAATCTGGAATCTTGAATTTTATTGTAGATTTCCACTCGCTTTACACTCTTAATGAATCTACAAACAAATAGAGAAAATCAAAAAGTTTATCCAGTCAGAATTTATTATTTGATGCTTACAAGTAAAGTGTGTCATCTGTTTCACAAATCAAATGCCCGAAGCAGAGCGCAATTTTGAGCTCCTCCCCCTCAGGCCTTCAGAATTTCTTCAGAATCGCTCAACAGTGCATATGAATGGGCAACTAAAGTCCGATTGTCAGATTCATCAGCCAATCAGATTTATTTATTTGTTCTTGGTGGGTGTAATCTTTATGATATGTCCCGGTGGAGGCCTTCTAGCTGGCCTTGAGTGACACAATCATGCTTTAATTGATGTACCTAATTCGAAAGCGTAGAGTGCAAGATCACTGATTTTCACTTCAAGTAAATTGGTAAGTGCTTTTTGCATTGTTATAGTAACATCAGGTGTTTTATAAGTGTAAATTAGGCTGCTTGAGCATTCAGTGTCGGATCAAGTTTTGAAAAGTAGTGCTGCATTCAATTTAACACGGAAAGTCGGATTTTACAACTTCCTACTAGGGAAAGTGCATTGGAATGCATCTTTAAGTCAGAATTACAACTTGTAGGCTCGTGCAGAAATTCTCAACTCCGATTTCGCCGAGATGCAGGGGCATGATGTCACACAAACATGTCGACGCTCAGCAGTAGAATGTTATTGTATCCATTCCACTTGGTGATGCTAAATGACACAATTTATCTTTAATCAGTGTATAACTTAATTAATGTAAATACAATTTTTTATAAATATTATATCTTATATATATAAAAAACAACAACAACAACAACAGCATGTTATCGCAATCCACCCTGCTTTTTTTTTTTTTTACAAACAGTGAATGGCATTCCATGTCAAGGAATCTACAACATGACAACCTGTCATTGTGCATTAACTGTTTTCCATGTTTGCTGTTAGGGCCTAGAAGTGCCAGCGACTCAGGATGGAACATGCACTGCTCTCTTTCTCTGAGTGGGTGAAAAGGCTAGTTTTGTTTTATGAAGGAGATTCATGCTGCCATAGCTTTTGTAACAATCAACGCTTCATTTCAGAGCTTGTTTACATGTCAAATACAATGAAGAGGAAAAAAAGGATTAAAAATCTACTCCTGGGACATGACTGATAATAATGCAATTATTTCATGACAAGCAAAATTTAAACACATAAAGACATTACCATAGGGAACAAACTAGCAGTTTACCTGAAAAGAGCATGCTTTGTTTGTAAATTACAGGAGTTTACTGGCAACGCCTTGAAATAAAATGTACTTTTGCATTCACATTGCTTAAGTGTTCTGGCAGAATGTGTCTCACCAAAGTTATTTACAAGATGTTGCATACAGTAGATTGTTTATGTGGCAGTTTTAAATAAATATGTACAGTAATTACTTAAACTAAACTTCAAATGCCATAATTAATGTTTTTGGCACAAGAACAGTTTCTTCCCTCTGGCCATTAAACTTATGAATAGTTAAAACTGCCCCAATACTCTACATTGTGGAAATACAACTGTGCACATTCAACTAGTCATTCATATTTATATTCCATTGATATTTATTTGATATATCTTACCTCTTCTGCACAATACATGAAATCACCTTGCACATAACTGTATATCTGTATATAACTGTATAATCTGAACAACATTATTTCCCGACTGTAGTTTCCTCTATATTTGTATTCTTATTTTTATTCATGCAATGCATGTTCAAACATACCACACAGACACATGTACAAGACGGTTGTACCACAAACTGCCAATATGAATGCAATATTGATACCATTTTAATTGTTAGACACAATTTGAGTTTCAGGCCATCATGTCATATTCACTCATTTATTCTCTGTATTATTCACAAAATATTAATTTGTGGACCACTGTGGACTGCAAGCCAATCCTCACCATTTAAAAAAAATAAAATAAATAATAATATAAAGAAGGCCATTTTCATTGGTAGAAGGAAAGAGACAATTGCTGGCAAATAAGTAGAGCTTAAGGAAGTGATTGATACTGTTGAGTAACAGATTGTTCAAACAGTAGCTTATGACAAGATGGTTGTGCCACCCTCTTAAACACTATAAACCCCTCATACCAACTTAATTTCAACACTATCATCTTTGACACTATTCTGCAAACACTCTTGTTGTGGGGTCTGTCCTGTAGATACTTGCACTGACTCTTGGGATGAGATTATTTAAAATGGGATTTTGAAAGAATTTTAAAGATTAAAATTCTTAGAAAGATTACTGTCTCATGCAGAAAATATGCAGTTTTTAAACATGTGAGGCTTCAGTCAGTCTTGGTGCAGTTTTGAAGACTAACTAATCAGTCAGAGTCGTGGTGTAGCAGATATCACACTGGCTCCTGACATGTTGCAATCAAGCCGTGGTGCCCATACAGGTCAATGAGGCACCATTTTATTTTATTTTATTTTCACATTTGAAGTTTCACATTTTCCCTTAATTAAAGTTAAACTCATATATAAATAAATTGTAATTTTGAAATATATGTATAGAATAATAACAACTCACATGAGATAAAGACTAACAATCATATCACTAACCTTATAAAATCAGTTTTATTCCTAACCTTGCCAAAATCACATGACCAGATGAATAATACTCACTTAATCTCAGTAACACTGTGCTTTTGGATATTTTCACTCATTAATGAAATAAATCATTAATGACTGTGAATAGTGAATTTCTACATTGGCATCGGTAACTAAAAACTATTGAATTCTGCTGCATAACGTTGAAATAATGCATCAGATTAGAACACAATTTTATTTTTTCATGCTATCTTAACCCATATACTCTGAACCACTGCTAAACTCTGGCCTAAGGTTCTGTAAAGTGCAAATGTCGACCATCCGTTAGCCCAAAGGGACAATTGGACTTTTAAGAAGCTCCCTTCCTGTGAGGCTGAAGTGCTGATAGACTTATTTTCTCTGAGTGATAGAAAGGAGGCCATCTTTCAACCCCATATTCTAAACTAGTGTTTAAATGGGAATAACATAATAGCTAGCAGCATGCAGTGTAGTTTTGTCAGTGAACACACTGTTACCATATGAGCATGCCCACACATAATGTGTA
The DNA here is from genome assembly GCF_025860055.1 of Xyrauchen texanus. Classification (NCBI taxonomy): domain Eukaryota; kingdom Metazoa; phylum Chordata; class Actinopteri; order Cypriniformes; family Catostomidae; genus Xyrauchen; species Xyrauchen texanus. The sequence continues at coordinate 32,791,550 of NC_068304.1, read as the reverse complement.
TCCACAGAAAGCTTAAGTGTGCAATTTGTTCAATGTTAAATTGCTTTTGCATATCCCAGCTTAATATGCAGAGAAAACTACACAATAAATAAGCGATTTGTACATTTATTTGCCTGAAAACTGTAAAACTGTGGCTCTATGGAGCTAATAAAACATTGCTCAGTTTGAGCATCCCAACCAGCCCAACATAGCAACATTAGCTTGACCAATGGTCTGCGGTGACAATATCTGTTTGATGACCAATTGCAGAAAAGAGTATTAAAAAAAAAATGTTTTTGAAATTCTGTTTGGTGACACCAAAAATAATCAGCAGGAAACCGATGGAGTGCATACTCCAGGTAGGGAATGAGGTTTTGCCCCAAGTGAAGGAGTTCAAGTACCTCGGGGTCTTGTTCACGAGTGAGGGGACAATGGAGCGGGAGGTTGGCCGGAGAGTCGGGGCAGCAGGGGCGGTATTGCACTCGCTCTATCGCACCGTTGTCACGAAAAGAGAGCTGAGCCGAAAGGCAAAGCTCTCGATCTACCGCTCAATTTTTGTTCCTACCCTCACCTATGGTCATGAAGGTTGGGTCATGACCGAAAGAACTAGGTCACGAGTACATGCGGCCGAAATGGGCTTCCTCAGAAGGGTGGCGGGCTTCTCCCTTAGAGATAGGGTGAGGAGCTCAGTCATCCGTGAGGAGCTCGGAGTAGAGCCGCTGCTCCTTTGCGTTGAAAGGAGTCAGTTGAGGTGGTTTGGGCATCTGGTAAGGATGCCCCCTGGCCGCCTCCCTAGGGAGGTGTTTCAGGCACGTCCAGCTGGGAGGAGGCCTCGGGGAAGACCCAGGACTAGGTGGAGAAATTACATCTCCACACTGGCCTGGGAACGCTCGGGTCAGCCCAGTCAGAGCTGGTTAATGTGGCTCGGGATAGGGAAGTTTGGGGCCCCCTGCTGGAGCAGCTGCCCCAGCGACCCGACTTCGGATAAGCGGTTGAAGATGGATGGATGGATGGATGGATGTTTGGTGACACAAGTGTTGAAGAGATTAAACACTTCAGCTTTAGATAAATTAAACAGTTCTTCATATTGTCCACCTGAATCAATGCAGAAAATGTGAAGAAAAATAAATAAATAAATAAAAATAAAATAAAAACAAATAATAAAAACCTCCCATCTGGCATGCATTGACAGTACACATTCTGAATATAATAGAGTGCAAGAATCAAGTTGTTCTTAGAGCAAGGTAAAATTAATACAAACGCAACAGGGATAACAATGGTGTAAATGGTATAAAACACATGTATGTCTGTGGGGGTGAGTGTGGAGAGGTGGGGAGGACCTGGAATAGAGCCAAGTCAACTTGACTTGGCTTGTGTCCAGGAAGGCTGATGTAATTAATATACTGGCAGTTGCTGCATAACATGTATATTTCCTCTTGTTCAGATGGTGAAACATAACAATTGTTGTTTATCAGATTATTTTCACATTTACCTGTTGTTATGATCCTCTCTCCGCAAGGGTCCCAACCATGTGTCAATACATGCTTCTCATGTTAAAGCTGTTTTGTGTCATTTTCCAATTTTAATATACCAGAGCTTAAAATATTCCTGTGTAATATGCAGAAAAACAACAATGAGTAAGCCAGTGGCGAATTCTCAGGGCCATCAAAGCCTTCACTGTTGGCCTAAAATGCCATATGAATACATATTTCTCATCCTTTCATTCTCAATCACCTTTTTGCCTATGTATTTTTAATCACTTTCCACTATTAATGAATCTGCAAACAAATAGAGAAAATCCAAAAGTTTATCCAGTCAGAATTTATTCCTTGATGCTTACGAGCAAAGTGTGACAACTGTTTCACAAATCGCATGCCCGAAGCAGCGTGTGAGTTTGAGCTCCACCCTCTCAGGCCTTCAGTGCATATGAATGGGCAACTAAAGTCCGATTGTCAGATTCATCAGCCAATCAGATTTATTTATTTGTTCTTGGTGGGTGTAATCTTAAAATATGTCCTGGTGGAAGCCTTCTAGCTGGACTTGAGTGACACAATCATGCTTTAAGTGATGTACCTAATTCGAAAGGGTAGAGCGCAAGATCATTGATTTTCAATTCAAGTAAATTGGTAAGTGTTTTTCGCATTGTTATATCAACATCAGGATTTTTCTAAGTGTAAATTAGGCTGCTTGAGCAGTCAGTGTCGGATCAAGTTTTGAAAAGTCGTGCTGCATTCAATTCAACTCGAAAAGTTGAATTTTACAACTTCCTACTAGGGAAAGTGCATTGGAATGAATCTTGAAGTCAGAATTACATTTTGTAGGCTCGTGCAGAAATTCTCAACACCGATTTCGCCGATATGCAGGGGCATGATGTCACACAAACATGTCGACACTCAGGCAGACATACAAAGTAAGTGATAAACATTCACTTTATTAATTAATATCACTAAATTAGTTTGTTTCCACATTACATGATATTAAAGCTTGTTAAACAAATGCCTGCAGAAACACGTGTGTGAAACATAATCTCTTTTGATAATCGTACACCTGAAGCACAAATGCTAGCGCTGCAGTATTGTTTGTCAGTTGGGTTGGTAGTAGACATCTCTAATGAGAGATAAAAACCCCTGCTAAGCTAATGGGAGTGTTGCAGTTCCAAATATCGGGGATGCAGGCCCGCCGTCAGGGGGAGTCAAAGGGTACAGATGACAACGGGCTCAAGGCCCAGGGGGGCCCATGCAAAGGTCTATGGTTGACCCATAATGAGATCAAGTACAACAATTTACTTACTGACTTATATCACCGAAAATAGAATGTATATGTATTTACATGATAAATACATTAATTGTTATCATTAAATCACATTTCACCTGATTCTGATACCCATCCCCCCGCTGTCATTGTGTAAATGGTGCGGTCAAAAAATCTGGCCAATCAGATGTGCGGAACACACACGATGCGCATTGTGCAGCTAATGTCTGACTAGAGAGTCAAAATGCCTCACCATCTACCTAATTAAAAAAATAAACATAGCAATTCTCCTACCATGTCAAGGTTTCACTATATACATTGGTTTTAAAATGGATGGTTACTATACCATTGAAATCTTCTTTTTGATAACAGTATTGCATGAAGATAAAGACAGATTTTTTCAGAACTTTTCTAAAATCCTAATCAGTTTAATTGAGACAGAATTTGTGACATTTACACATCATCATATAAGATGGTATATTATGGCTAGATTAAATACATCTTTAAATTGTGCTTTCCTCCTGTTACATTAGACTGTCACTCAACTTTAAAGGTGACATGTAGGTGTCATTAGCACTGCGCATCACGAGCACATCAGAAGTCCAGCACGAGTGCAACATTCAGACATGTCCGGGCGAGCCTGAAGCTTTATTTCCGCTGTCTGGGATTACTTGGCTATGTAAAAGACAAAGCACAATCAATGTTAATGGCTACCCAGTCTGTAAAGTTTGATGCAAAAATTAACGGCTAAGGCGGGAAACACTTCTGCACATGAATAATATATTTTCAGTAGATATTGTAAATTGTAAATAAAATTGTAGCTGCTAGTCTGAAATAACATAAACAGAACAGAACTATATAACAGAAATAACATTAAAAAAGGAAGTATCCAAAGAGGATCATCTGTTTCACACATATGTGTGTGTGTGTGTGTGTGTGTGTGTGTGTGTGTGTGTATTTGTGTTTGTGTTTGTTGTGTGTGTGTGTGTGTGTGACTTCATTGGGAGACATGCTTTGAGTTTTCAATGCATCTGTACTGTTTGCACTGTGTCTATGCAGAAAATCATTACTGTAAAAGATTGTGTTGATAAATAGATTGAGCATTGAAAATTGTGCATTTTCAACATGTTGTCCACGGAGTTCAGCGTGTGTCGCCTCCTCTATCCTCTCACTCCGGCTGCAGCACGGCTCACATTGCCAGTAAACCGTAACCTGAAAACACAGGCTGTGTGCGAAAACTGGAAACTGCTGCCTTCAGAGGTTGTCTAAGGAGATAGGATGAAATCATATGCTTCTTAAATTGTTTAATTTCATCCAAAAACACACTTGTTTAAACCATTAACTGATTAGGCAGCAAGGCAGATGCTCACATTTTTGGATGCAGCCACAGTTTGTGTAAGACAACACTAACAAAAGTGTACCTCTGATTCTGGCGTCCTCGGTCTGTGTTGTTGAGATTTTAGCTGTTGCTATTGAATCATTTGTGCAATAATGTCAGCAGAAAAACAGTCAACACTAGATGACATCACTATGGGGGTTACTTTTGTGAGTGTGAATGCTAGAGGGGAAAAGTCTCCTCGGGTGTCTCTTTCCTATAAAAGTACCGGGGCTGTAGGTTGGAAAGGGGCTATGGATTCAACCAATGCCATGAGGGATGATCTGTTTGTCTGACTGGGGGAGTATTCTGGAAACCTGCTTGAAAACAGTTATTATGTTGGCTTGACAAATCTATCTTTCTGTCAGTTGGTCCGGACAGACGGATACCCACCTGCCCGTCTCTATTTATGTAAAGGCCTGTAAAACCAAAAATCAAAAAGCTTTTCAAACTTTTGAAAGTTTCAGTCCAGGCTCTGTCAAGCCGAATTTGACCTATCTAGTTATTTTTGCAATTCTGTTTGATGATGTTAGTGGCACAGAAATTACACACTTCACCTTTAGAATACTCATGTCCTGCCCTGACCTCCCATCCAGTCAATTATTCTCAGTCCATCCAAGATGCAATCTGCACACTTGACGTTAAAAGATTAATGATAGAATCTCAATTAAATGTTCCCCTTCATGGTCATATATAAGAGAATCTGACAAGGTTTACATAAGCCATATTGACACATAAGCTGTTTTCATGCACACATTCTAAAACACTCAGCGTGAGTCACTCTGTTGATCTAGAACAGTTTACAGAGCAACCAGGTGTATTGTCACTTAAAAACACACTCACCCACCCACCAAAAGAAAGGCCCATTGACGCTCACAGAGCTTTGTGCTGGCTGCCCGAAACCACTGCGCCTAATTCTGGTTTTGTGATAAATTACACATTAAGCTGCTAGGTAAACATTTTCAAAGGGAAATCATAACAAAGCAAACCTGGCACGATCAGTTATGGTAATTATTAAGGACTATGCATAGTTTGGTATGATGGATTTGATACTCACACATGTGTGCATATGTACACAACAGTGCTTGTTGACAGATAAAGAACAACACCCCTGAATGCACAAAACATATTCAGATTCGCGCACCCACCCACACACACATTCACATACTCTTGTTTAAAGCAAACTAAGGTGTATATGGCTGTGTGTGCGCAAGGTGAGCACAAATTTGATGACCATACAAAACTGGTTTGAACTGCAAAGGTATGGAGAAATTGACAGCTAAAAAGCACCTGAACTGATTTATTTTGGATCTAGGAAATTTTTAAATGATTTGAAAGAACAAGTGCTCATGATAATGGATGGTGGAGTGGATAAACACATTAAACACCCACAAAAACTGGACATAGTTTAATAATCAGTCATTAAATATGATTATTTGATAAGCCAACTTACATTGGCCCAAACATGTACTTGGACACTTAAGTCACACTTAAAAATACGAGTATGTCTTTAAATTGTTTTACAAAATATCTAACCAATGGCATTTATTTTAAATAAATACAGCACAATCATACTTTTCAAATAAAACATTGAACAAAAATATGTTTATTATTTTTTAAATAATAAAACCATAGCATGTTCACTTTTTGGTTGTCAAACGTTGCATATGCATAGTTAATATGATAAACTACAAATGTGGTAACACTGACTCTATCCATGCACTAAACATTACCTTGAGACTAGCTTGTAAAAAGCAATTGAGAAAAAAATACAAATAAATAAAGTTTGTTTCAATCATCATTTGCTTTCAGATGCCACTTGTTTGCTATTTTGTATCTAATGTAGTGATATTCATACATGTAAGTGTGACTTAAGTGTCCAAAAACTTTTTTGGGATACTGTGTATTAGCAATTTCATAAATAATTTCATAGATCATGAAAAATACCATTATATGCTGCATTCCAGTATTCTTAGTACCATTTTTGTGAGTATTCTGAAATTAACTAAATTATGGACTCTTAATTTAATATCTGGTATATAGAGTCAGAAATACCAAAAACTGGTCTTAAAACAGGCAGCAATGGAAATAATTTGTTAAATCCCCAATGTATTATAAAAAAAATGTTTGCCAAATGTGTGTGTGTGGGGGGGACCTTATGCCAATTTAATAAAGCAAAGCCTGTCACTGGTTGAAAGTGAGTAGAGGTTAGTTCACTCCAGTATGTTACCAAATAGTCAGGGTTACTCTGGAAACCAACAAATGACAAGTGCAAACAGATTAGAAAATTCCCAGGTTACAGTTAACAATTTACTGCATGGTAGAATCAAATATCTACTTATTTGATATATGGCAGCCATATTTGCAGGGCATGGGTATTCATGTATAGAGGGGAGAATTAATGCAAGATAAATGTCATTAAACATATCAAATGAACGCACTTGAGAGCTCCTGGCAGGTGGTGGTTTGCTGAGCAAGGTCCAATGTCTAAAACGACTCACTGATTCATACACACATGTTCTTATTACTCACATGAGAAGATTCTGGGCACCATTCAGGCAAAACGCTATCCTTTATGAAGCAGATCGTAAAGAGAAAAAGAGACATAGAAAAGAGTACTTAAAATGCCTGGAAATCACACATCACTAGAGTAATTGCATTAAGCCACTACATTCATTGAGGTAAAAATAATGTTTGCCTTTCAATTACAACATAATGGCAATGACAGATCATCCCAGAACTCCAAATCATGTATTTCTTGGATTAAAAATGTATTATTTAATGTTCAAACCAGCTTTATATACGATTATTAGAGAAAGTAAAGAAGTGACCAGTAAATTGACTCACTGCATGGGGTATTTAAACAGCTTAGCCGTCACACAGTGCTAAATAAATCAAGACACATGCTCACAGGGTTTCAAACATTAGAAAAGTACCAAAGACAGAAAACAAAACAAAGCATTTAATGTACTTTTGCCATTACACAAAGGAAACTGTACACATATTTTGTGATTTATGCCAAATTTACAACTAAATGACTATATGGTTATCGAGTGAAAATGTTTTGGTTTAACTACAGGTATCAAACTTCTGGCCTCATGTGCATACAAAAAAATAACAACAATAATAATGAAATAAAATACAAAACAATTAATGAATCAATACATAAAACGTCTCGGTTACCTACGTAACCTCGGTTCTCTCTAGATGAGGGAACGAGTATTGCGTAAGCTAGCTTACGCTACGGGAAAGATTCATCTTTTCTGAGATATTGAAGCCAAAAAATTATCCTTAATTTTGTATCATTTGTCAACGCAGTGCAGCAACTGCAGACCTTGAGCGGGCTAGCTAGCGAGCTCATTGGTTGCTCTGCGGCAACTGCTGCAGCCTATAGACGAACTTGGGCGAACTCGCGTCCAATGAGAGGCGTCCGGCGCTACTGCATCAAAGCCCGCCAAAATGGGCGTGACTAGAGTGCATATAAGCGTAGTTCGTGAGGCTGGAACCCTGGTTTTCATTGAATGAAGCGAAAGTCGCCGTGGCGTGAAGCACGGCCGGCTACGCCAATACTCGTTCCCTCATCTAGAGAGAACCGAGGTTACGTAGGTAACCGAGACGTTCTCTTACGAGAGGTTCTCTCGTATTGCGTAAGCTAGCTTACGCTACGGGAACCCATAGTCAACGCCGTGCGCACCAAGCATCCACTGCATGAGCCCCAGGGGGGTGGACCCGGGGGAGCCCTTGTGAGTGGGGAAATAATATTTGGCCGGCAAGAGTGCGGGCCAGTGTGTGTGTGTGATACATAAGCACATAGTGGGAAGGGAACGACAGAGCGGCGGTGCCGGTCTGTGTGGAATGAGTCCCATCAGTGTAGCTCACCAGGGGAGCTGTAGCGTATTAAACCGCTAGTAGTTTTGCCTGCAGGGCGGGCACTTCCAGATTGTAAAATCTGACAAAGGTGGAGGGGGAAGCCCAGCCTGCTGCCACACATATGTCGTGAATGGAAATCCCGCTGGACCATGCCCACGAGGAGGCCATGCCTCTAGTGGAGTGAGCCCTAATGCCCAACGGGCATGGGAGGTCTTTTGACGCGCATGCGGCAGCAATAGCGTCCACTATCCATCTAGACAGTGTCTGTTTCGAGGCGGCGAGACCTTTGGTGCGCCCTCCGAACGAAACGAAAAGCTGCTCAGAGCGTCTGAAAGAGGCGGAGCGCGCAGTATACAATCTCAGTGCTCTGACTGGGCAAAAGAGATTGGCGTTGCGTTCGCTATCGGATGTTGGCAGCGCCGATAGGGAAATGACCTGTGCTCTGAAAGGAGTACCGATCACCTTGGGAACATAGCCGTGTCTAGGCTTTAAAATGACCCTGAAGTCACTTGGTCCAAACTCAAGACACGCAGCTCTGACAGACAGCGCGTGAAGGTCTCCCACACGTTTGACTGATGACGGCAGTCAGAAAAACGGTTTTGAGTGAAAGGTATTTCAAATCCGCGGATTGAAACGGTTCGAAAGGGGGGGCTTTCATAGTTTCGAGAACTATAGAAAGATCCCAGATAGGAACCGATGGGGGGCGCGGGGGGTTCATCCTTCTAGCTCCCCTGAGGAAGCGGATGACCAGCTCGTTTTTTCCCAGTGACTGGCCGTGCAGGGGTTCAGCGAACGCCGCGACGGCCGCCTCGTACACTTTGAGCCTGGATGGGGATCTGCCCTTATCCAGCAGCTCTTGTAAGAACACGAGCAGTGGCGACACCCCACATGTCCGTGGGTCCAGGTCTCTGTCGGTGCACCATTTTGAAAACACAGACCATTTGGACGCATAGAGTCTTCTCGTGGAAGGGGCTCTAGCGTGTATGATAGTGTTCATTACTCCTTCTGGCAAAGCGACGGGTAGTCGTTGATCACCCACGCGTGCAGCGCCCAGCGCTCTGGGTGGGGATGCCAGATCGTGCCGCGAGCTTGAGAGAGGAGATCTGCTCTCACTGGGATGGGCCACGGGGCTGTCAGTGACAGCTGCGTAAGCTCCGGGAACCATGTTTGATTCTCCCAGCGCGGGGCTATGAGGAGCACCGAGTGGTGCGTTTCCCTGATCTTCTGCATTACTTGTGGCAATAGCGAAACGGGAGGGAAGGCGTAAAGCGGGCGGTTGGGCCAGTCCTGGGCCAGCGCGTCCTCGCTTTTCGAGAAAAATATTGGGCAGTGAGAGTTCTCTTCTGATGCAAAGAGGTCTATCTCTGCTCTGCCGAATATGTGCCATAACGTCTGGACTGTTTGAGCGTGCAGGGACCATTCCCCTGGGGGAATATTGTCTCTGGACAGTCTGTCTGGGCCGTCGTTCAGGTGGCCTGGCACGTGCGTCGCCCTCAGCGACCGCAGGTGGCGCTGGGACCAACTCAGTATGCGTTTCGTCAGATGGAAGAGGTTCCTGGATCTGACACCGCCCTGACGGTTTAGATAGGATACCACAGACCTGTTGTCCGAACGGACCAGGACGTGGTGACCCTGAATGACCGGGAGGAAGCGCACGCGGCGTACTCGACCGCTATCATTTCCAGACAATTTATGTGAAGGAGCTTTTCCTGAACTGACCATAGGCCAAAGACCGGAGAGCCCTCGCAGACCGCGCCCCAACCCGTGTTGGACGCGTCTGTCGAGATGACTTTTCGGCGAGATACAGCTCCCATCGTCACTCCCCGCTGATACCACTCGGCCACTGTCCAGGGCTGCAGAGCTGAAATACAGGTCTGAGTCACTCTGATTGGCTGGCGGCCTGTGGCCCAAACCCGGTGAGACGCGCGGGTGTTTAGCCAATGCTGCAACGGGCGCATGCACAGTAAACCCAGCTGAAGTACTGCTGCAGCTGAGGCCATGTAACCTAGCACTCTCTGAAATTTCTTCAGAGGTGTGAGGCTGTTCATCTGAAAAAACACGGCTAGTCGCTGATGACTGAGGAGAACTGTCCTGTGAGACAGAGGCTCCTTATGTGATTGTGCCAGAAACAGCCAATCGTCCACATAGTTCAGAATTCGCAAACCCTGACTCCGCAGGGGTGCGAGCGCCGCATCCATGCACTTCGTGAAAGTACGGGGTGCTAAGGACAGGCCGAACGGAAGGACGGTGTATTGATAAACCTGGCCGTCGAAGGCGAATCTCAAGAATGGCCTGTGACGGGAATTTATCTGAATCTGAAAGTAGGCATCTTTCAGATCGAGAGAAATAAACCAGTCCCCCTGGCACACATGCACGAGGAGTTTCCTGATTGTAAGCATTTTGAACGGTCTTTTTGCAAGCACTTTGTTCAAAACCCTGAGATTTAATATTGGTCTGAGGCCGCCGTCTTTCTTGGGGACAAGAAAATAGCGGCTGTAAAAACCCTGACTCCCTCAGAGGAGGTGGCACTCTCTCTATGGCCCTTTTGCACAGAAGGTTTGCTTTTTCTGAACGAAGCATGCAGGCTGCTTCCGTGTTCACAGTAGTTTCGAGCTGCGCTCTGAAGCGGGGAGGGCGGCGATCGAACTGTAGCAAATAGCCCTGTTTTATTGTGCTTAACACCCATTCGGATATCCCTGGGATACCTTCCCACACTTTGAAAAGTAATGCTAGAGGGTGAATGGCCAAATCGCCCTGATTGCCGCACACAGCGCGCTGAACAGAATGTGTGAGCGCGCTTACTGTGTTTATGCATGACTGCTCGCAGACAGCAGAGACAGGCTGTTCTGTGAGTGACTTCCCGATTGGGGTAAATGGGGAAAGAGTCACATCTGATAAGTGACGCACGAGCATAGTCACGGGCACGGGACTTACATGCGGAGAGGTGTTTGCTGGCCGTGTGACAGAGCGGGCAGAAGAGGGGCGCGTGCACGGGCAGAAGAGGGGCACTTAGACGGGAGCACCAGCTTAGACCGCCATCTCGCGGAGGGCGGGCAAAGGTGCGGCGTGGAGTCTGTTGGGAGCCTGCTCAGGGGGCGGTGACCACTCGAGCCCGAGGCGGTCGACGGCCTGTGTGAGGAGGCGCGTTAGTTCCCCTTCGACTTCGGCGCGGGTCCTGCTGGATTCCTGGGCCGAGGAGGAGGCGTGTGAGCCTGACAACTCCTCGCTGTCCGAAGCCATGAGCCGCTTATATGCACTCTAGTCACGCCCATTTTGGCGGGCTTTGATGCAGTAAGCGCGCGGACGCCTCTCATTGGACGCGAGTTCGCCCAAGTTCGTCTATAGGCTGCAGCAGTTGCCGCAGAGCAACCAATGAGCTCGCTAGCTAGCCCGCTCAAGGTCTGCAGTTGCTGCACTGCGTTGACAAATGATACAAAATTAAGGATAATTTTTTGGCTTCAATATCTCAGAAAAGATGAATCTTTCCCGTAGCGTAAGCTAGCTTGCGCAAAACGAGAGAACCTCTCGTAAGAGAACCAAACAAGCAACTAAAACAAATTTGAATTAATTTATTTATTCAGTGAATTCATCAGCAAAGCAATTTGGTTTGACTAAATAAAAGTATAGTTGCTATTGAATATTTTATTGCATGTTTGTCTGTGAGAAACAAACATTATATAACATGACATATTAATTGTAATGATTTACTGTAATGTAATGTGCTTGTAAATATCAGTCCATATTTGAAATCAAAAAGATCCCTTTAGTGAAACTCAAGCTGCGTATGATCACTATGGGACACAGTCCAAGTGATACGTGGTCTGAAGCCCTTATACAACCACAATATATTGGCTGTTGGCGCTAAAGCGATGAACCCTAGGGAGCTATGTCACAGGCTCCATAAAGGTGCTCGCTTTTGCGCCATCGAGTCAGATTTACTGTTCTTCAATGCTCAAAATGTCTAAACCTATATTTGTTTCTAGCGGCTCATGTCGAAGCAAGGATTGTTTTTCTCCCTTTTGAGTGGCAATGCTTGTGCGCCTGTGTCCAGAACTTGTTCTGTCATTATGCCAGTGTCTAGCAATGTTCATAGTAGGATGTGTTCTCCCTGCAATAACATTTCACAGGCTTTTGGGCTCATGATCGTGGCGTCCGCTGTCATTCCCCTGGGCATTTTTCACGCAAGACCTTTTCAGTGCTAGATGAACACCACCAAGGGACTTCAACCACTCACGCATGTGCCTTGTCCCTTCAGAGTGACGAGTGGGTTCTACCAAACTCTGCTGCCATGGAAAAGGACCTGCCTTCTGATGTCGGGGGTTCTTTTGGGACAGGTGTGTCGCCACAAGGTGATAATGACAGATGCCTCCTCTATAGACTGGGGCATTGTACATGAAGATTACAGCCTATGGAGTCTGGATGGGCCAGGGGCAATATTGGCACATAAACTGCCAGTCTACTGCATGCAGTTCTGTTGAGGGTTCGGGAGGATCGGTCTGGCTTCTGTTAGTGGCCATCTCAAATATTGTTTTCGACTATGGTCTCTCTCCTGGAAAATATGGAGATTCCATTCAGAGCGAATATGTTGTCTCAGGCACAGGGCAGGATTTGGTAACCCCTGAACGGAAATTATATGTGTGGCCCCTCAACGGGGCACTCTTTTGAATGATGGGTTATCCCCTGCTGTGGTTGAAACCATTCTAAATGCTAGAGCTCCATCACCGAGAAGGCTATATACATTTAAGTGGTGTATTTCTGCTTCTTGTTGTGCGAAGTGAAATTCCAGTTCACTGCCCTGTCGGTACAGTGCTGGAATTTTTGCAGGAATGTTTCGTTTGCCCTGGCAAAGCTATAGCGGCTGAACATGCACTTATCAATGGAGTCTCTATTGTTAGACATTCTCGTCTCTCGCTTTATGCGCGAGTTATGCAAGCTTAGACCTTTTGTCCCATCTGCATGCCTTTATTGGATTTATCTGGTGTTTTAGAGGCACTTTCAGGTGCTCCGTTCGAGCCCTTGAAAACAGTTACTGATAAGTTTTTGACTCTTAAAAAAGCACAGAAAATGGTACAGATTTTGCACCGGGGTGAAAGCGAGCACCTGAAGCATCATCAGCCAATAAATTGACATGATTGTATTAGGGCTTCAGACCACGTGACACTTGGATGGTGTCCCATAGCGATCATACACAGCCTCTCGATCCCCCTTAGGGAACCAAAGTTATGTACGTAACTAAGACATTTCTTTCATAAATTATTTACTTTCTTGATGCACTGTAAAAAGTGGTAACCTGCAATTGTTAAAAAGAAAAGTTATGATAAACTAATATTTTTCCTAAAAAAACACACGTTTGTTCAGCTATCATTATAAAGACACTCCACACACACACACACACATGTTTGTGCAACTATCATTATAAGAACTATCCATAGACATATACATTTTTATACTGTACAAACTATAGATTATCTACCCTAACTCTTACCCTAACCCTATAGTTCATAGTGTTGTATGTTTTTTAAGCAATTTGAATTATGTGGACACTAGAAATCCACATTTATAGCATAATACCCTTGTAATTACCAGTTTGTAACCTAAAAAAATCCTCGTAAACCAATTAAACCTGCCCAAACACACACATACATGCACGCACTCATGCACACACACACACACACACACAGTCTAATTGAGGATGTCTCCAAATATATCAAATTTTTGGAACACATTTTTATTATAGCTAAGTATGCACACACACACACACACACACACACACACACACACACACACACAGTAAACATACCTGTAGTAACACCACAAGCATACAAAGACACTGTATGGACTGTATGCCCGTATTCAGTATAGGGACATACTGCCTGAGACACAAGACAGATTTACACTGAAGTCTTCAGCATTCTGAAGACCCCCCCCCTCTCTCTCTCACACACACTTGCTCTCTTCGAATCAGCACAGAACTGGTGGCACAGAACTGGTGTGACCTAATAGCTGTAAAATGCCAAATAAAACTTATGGACACCAATTGCCATGCAGCTCTCTGGTCATGGCCCTCAATGGATCATTGTTATGGAGCAATGAGGTCATAGTACAGGCTGACTATAAGTCTCGTCCTGTGTCCTACTCTTAATTGGGGGAAAAAAATATTAATTGATATTTATGACTCATGAAGTCATGTCAATTTTCTATCTGCTGGAAAAAAATAAATATATTTTTGGTCTTTTATTCATCTTTGTAGAACTGAACAAGTATACAAGTGTTACTGCACTAGACATTATATATACAGTGCATATATATATATATATATATATATATATATATATATATATATATATATATATATAGTACATTCTTTTTTTGTTTTTGTTTTTTTACTAAAAAACGAAATATTACTAAATATCACTTTTGTGGGAATAAAGGAATTTGAAGAGGGTTACATCACTCAGAATTGATAAAGACATTAAGCAAATTTCTGTTGAGTAGTAAATTATATAGCCTTGGTAATTTACCATGATAGCAGAGCGGTACTGCAGCACAAACTACTAAATTGCTATGCAGGCATACACTACAATCAGCATAAAACATATTACCAAAATAATAGATGTGAAATTGCTGGAGTACATAATTATATAATTTCCTTCATTCCACCTTTCCTATAAAAAAAGGTGAAACAAATAATTTTTGCTCTTTTTGACATTTTTCATGAAGCGAATCTCAAATGAAATGGTTTGGTTGGTTGCCCAACCCAGAAATGAGATATGCATGTACTGTATTTCACATAGATTCTTATCATGTGGCAGGTATTAATTAGCCATGAACACAATAAATCTGTTATGTTTTGTAATGCCTTTTCCTGTGACAGCTCGCTTGAGACTATACACCTTTACAATTTATCATATCAGTCCCGTTAATCACGTCGCATAAAACTTTTTATAGAACATTATAGCCTAAGTCATGCCTATAAGACTATTTCTTTCTACTGTATATAGGTATCAGTTTATTTCATAGTGAATGAATGCAAATAGTAGCATCTCTCTCTCTCTCTCTCTCTCTCTCTCTCTCTCTCTCTCTCTCTCTCTCTTTCTTTCTTAAAATTATAATTCGGGGATTTGGAATTTTAAATCATGACAGTGGAGACTTACCAGAGACTTACATTTTATACTGAATTTTTAATACTAAGCTAATTATTTTTTCTATCCCTTCACCCTATCACTAAATCTAACAATCACCGAAACCTTTTTGCATTTTTATTAAGAAATAGTTTGAAGTTATTTCTTCAAGGACCGAATTGACTGATCTCTCAATGCAAGTTATTTAGTATTTTCTTTCTATCCTTGTGACCTGCTGAGGACATGTACAGTAATACCACAACTCACTAACTGCTTCATATTGCTGCTTTGATGTAAGATCACCCCCTGCTGTTTAATTTAATCATACTTTTTTCATGAATCAATATAAATTTGGGGATTGCTTAAGTTTTTCTTCAGTGAAACTCATCTTACATGCACACATTCTGAGACAAAGTATCTCGATTAATCTGCACCAAAACATATTTTTTTTCTTCCTCTTTTTTACACAACAACAATAATAATAATAATAATTATTATTATTATTATTATTATTATTGGTATTATTTGGTTTGGATTGAAAGTTGAATAAGAAAATAACATGAACAAATTCCTCCATCCAAATCTATTACCAAAACAACATAGTCTAATTTATATTTATTATTTACATTTTATTTATATTTATTAATAATAATCATAATACAATATATTAATTAACTGTAACTGAACATTTCAAATGAATATGTTTTTTGTTTTAGTATGAAGCAGATTTTTCCATCTGCTATAATGCTTTGGGCTGCAGTCTGAGTAGACAAAACAGTGGGAGAGTCATGCTTAAATGTAAAACAAACTCTCCTCTGGTATCTGTATGTGTGCTACTGTTGCCAGACAGTACCACTGGTGCAAAGATTCCATTTGATCGGTGTAACTATGTTCCTTCTCACCACTAAATTATGCTATAATGTGCCTCTCTTTTTATCTCTCTCTTTCTATAAGCAGTAGAGAGAGGGCAGTAGTTGTGGCTGGCAAAGCTGCAGCTCTCCTAAATCTCATCCTCTGTTGGTGGCAGGCTCCATCGCCGTGGCGTCGCGTGACATTCTTTCCCACAGGCAGGCACATAGTTGCAGCCTCTCCTCATGCGCGAGGGCCTGGGACCCACCAACAGGCGCGGGCCACTTCAAAGCCGGGCAAAATCACAGCTGCAGCCTGTCGGCCCTGCTGCCCCGCTCCAGTTTGTAATCAATATTAAAGGATTGACCCCGGAGGCATCTCTGCCGCTGTTCACACTCCATGGCCTCCCTAGAGCAGGACCACAGAGACCTTCTTCTCAAGATGACTTCAGTTACTCTGTGTCCAGGCTGGCCTGAGTGCCCCAGGGAACAGCAGGTAGAGAGAGGCGGGGCTCCTGGCTTTCATCAAAGAAGGCCTCACTGGCCCACCAGGGCATGCAATACCTGCTTTTCCACAATCGGGCCATAGCGAGCGAGGGCTATCAACTGGCCACCCGGGGCCAATAGCCTTGAACCTCGAGCCGCGAGACCAAAATTTATCTGCGTTCCCACCATCAGCCCAAAAGCTCTGCAGCGTTGCTCTTAAACCTACCCTAAATAAGCCGCCCTGGTGCCAACATCACACACCCTGCTCATTTCACAAGAGGGAAGCTCAAGCTGAGGTACCATGTTATCTAGAATATCGAGTTTATATCATTTGTAAACATTAGCTAGCAATATAAGTTAGCGTTGACAACTCACCGACTGTAACTGCCATAGTGTCCCTAGTGGTCTCTCCACTAACAGCCAGACGATGTCCCAGAACACTATCCATTATCCCAAAGCATAGAAAGTTCTTTTTTTGGACACCACTTTGTCCATTGTGTGTTTTAACGGATTTGCCAGCAATTTCTTTTATTTTTCCCGAACCTGTCCTGTCGTGCGCTAGATACACAACCTAGCAATTCCGGGAAAACTCCATTTCGACGCTGCTTCAATCCCCATTTGGTTTTGTTTGACATGGGCCATTGACCCAAAGGTCATTGACCGTTGGCCCCGAGAAAGCCAAGAGGAGGTGCCGGAAGCACCGGAATTAACAATGGGAACGCAGTTGGCCCTGGCACGCACTAAGACACGCCCTCATTTGGCCCAGTAGTGGAAACGTGGCTATTCGCACCTGCATTTTTGTGCCCTGAAAATACTGTTAATATGTAGAGAGCATGCGGAAGTACTTTTAACTTAAACAATTAGAACATTCAGTTAAGTGATGAACACACAACTATGTGGGACCAATACAATTTCACTCTTAGTGGGGCTACCCTGCTTGACGGAAGAAAAAAATAAAGAAACCAAGTGAGAGACCAAATGTTTTGATTTCAGTTAGGGCAAAAGGTCAGATTATAATGAGAGAGTTTTTTTTTTTCACTTTCTGTCTCTCATGCTGCAATGATGGGAGGGCACTGTACAAATCCATTGAAATTTCACAAATTAACACATTAATTCACACCATTACATTAAATTAACATAACATAAAAATCACTCAATTTTGACACCAATCAGTACAGTGCTAGGATACCCAATTTATTACTATAATGATAGAGTGGAGTAGCTCCAAAAGATGTAGTTTATTCCATAGAAATGAGAGATAATGTCTTAAAGTTTTAAATGTTACAGGTTTTACATATATTACTAAAGTAATAACTTAAATATAATCTTAGTATGTTTCAACCCTTTCCTCATCTCCTCCCTGGAAAATAAAATGCACCTTGACAGAATTAAATGCAATAAGTACAGTAACCATAAACAATAATTTTGGTAAATGTTAAATTTCACATTCTTTAAATCAAAAGTTGTTTTTGTTTACATTATTTTATGTACTGATCCAGCATGAACTAATAATGGACAATGTTTTGTTTTGTAAACTAGCATTAGCAAAGATTAATAAATGCTGTAAAATTGTTCATTGTTAGTTCATAATGTAAACAAATGGAACACTATTGTAAAGTGTCATCAAATATTCTTTAGCACAAGAATGCAGTCAATATTAGAGGCTCTAATATGTCTAATATGTAAATGGATGTTTGCAGTGACTGCTAAACACCTCTCATGCATTTTCTTGCTTTGCTTGAAAAAATGAATATGTTTCTTTCAGCTCATCATTGAAACTGCATTTTTGTTCAGGCATTTCTCCAGCTTAACTAGCTACTGTAGCTAGCAAACTTGAGAAGTCATTTTAGACCGACTGTGAAGAAACAGCTTTCCTTCTCTGCAAATGATACCAAAGGCAGTAGCTGAAAGGATTTAATTCCAAGTCAATGTGCTGACACCGGCACATGTAAAAAAAGATTTTGTGAATTTACAAAACACCAGGACACAGCTCATTAATTTAGTAACCATAGCCTTTGTCCAATGTGATCTTGCTAGCAGAAATAGGGCAGCTGGCATCACCGATTAGCTTGTTAGCCTTCCGACTGTATGATGAAAGGGTAATTTAAAGATGCAATTTGCAGTCTATATTTGCCATGAAGAAACATGATCTTCTCTTGTTAAAATAACACATTATGCTACACTTGCTGCCAATACTTTCATGTTTTCCCTTAGTAGCCATTGAAATAAACATGGTAAAACATTGAAAAAGACCATTGGGGAGTTTTCTCTGCTACAGTCATGTTAAAGAATAAGCAACCTTTTCCTCAAGGCATTTCCATTTAGACTTGGATAAACTGACTGTGAAGCTAACCACCTGGATTAGCATTTGTGTTGTTGCTGTAGGCGGCACTGTAAATTTGTCAATACTCTGATTCTTGACGTGTCTGGCACAACAAGACTGAGGCAATCGTAAAAACCATGTTTTGATTACAGAACTCTGCTTTCTGAATAACAATCATTAGCAGGCTGTTCTCCTGTCAAACCCATCAACAAATTAGCCAGCTGGTAAATTTAAAATCTAGGATGCCATTGGTTATGAGATACAGGCTATACAGTAGTTTATTTCCTTTTTACATTAGTGTAAAAGGTAGGGGATTGATGCAACATCCTTTAGTCACTAAAAAAAACAGTGGGTGCTAAATGACAGCTGCCCAGCAATTCTCTTTTCCAGGTGTGCTGCAGTAGTAACTCTGTGCAGAACATTTGATAACCATTCATTAAACATTCCGTTATCCATAGGGAATGTGAGTAGCATGGTGATTTACCCCAATGCCTTTGTTCACACACAAATAATATGGTACTAGACCTACATTGTTTTGTGGATCGTTCAGCTAATTATGCTATATATTAATGTTTCAGTTGACTGTTTTAGCTGCAGATATAAAAATAATTTAGTATTCTGAGATGATATAAAGAATAAAAATAGCCTAATAAGCTATACAAGAAAAAAATAAGCGCTGTTATGTGTTAAAGTGAACATAGCTGTTATACATTAAAATTCCATACAAATTCCACAAACGTTTATCCAACCTTGTTGTGGGATAGTACAACCATTTGCAAAAATAATACATGTTAAATTTGCACCAAGCAAAACAAAATTGCCAAAAATTATTGCCAGAAGTTTGCAGCTCTTCATGAACCTGCAACAAACCTTTGGCAACGATGGACAATTATCCACAACTGGCAAACACTTATATGGTAAACCTGTTGCAATAATAAAGAGTTTAGTGCAATAAATGGTTTAGTTTGCCAGAACTCAAGATTGTTTATGGGAAACAATCATGAACCTGACGTATTTCTGTTTACAAGATGTAAAATATACAAAAGATGTTGACACAATTACCAAAATAATCCATTACGATGGTAACCTCAGTTTCTTCTAAAATACCATTGTTACTGCAATAGGTGTTGCTACAACAAAACCATGTACATTTGGCATTAACCAGGACTGTCATTGATAAAAAAGAAATGAAACAAAAGTCAAAACATCGAGTACCACCATCAGATTCAATTCAGACTTTTCTTTTCCATATAACATCTTAACCCTTAAGCCTAGAATAAAATTCTTTTTTCACAACCATTGTATCTTGCTCTGCAAAAGCAGCAATCTCAGGAGGAGAGGTGTTGCTACAATTTACAGTTAATTTTTTGGTGTTACTCATTTAACATTTGACATTTATGCATTTGGCAGACGCTTTTATCCAAAACAACTTCCAGTGCACTTATTACAGGGACAATCCCCCCAGAGCAACCTGGAGTTAAGTGCCTTGCTCAAGGGCCCAACAGTGGCATCTTGGTGGTGCTGGGGCTTGAACCCCTGACCTTCTGGTCAGTAACCCTGAGCCTCAACCACTGCAAATGTTTTTATCAGCTCTTGTAGTTATTGTAGATAGAGCTTTAATTGTTGGCGACTTCAACATTCACATAGATAATGAAAATTATACATTGTGATTAGCATTTATCGATATTATCAACTCTCTTGGAGTCAGACAAAACGTAAGAGGACCAACTCATCGCCATAATCATATGCTAGATATAATTCTGTAATATGGAGTTGATGTTGATAATATAGAAATTCTGCAGCAGAGCGATCTCAGATCATTACTTCGTATCTTGTATGCTGCAATCAGCTAATGTTACTCAATGTACACCACGCTATCATTCAGGTAGAACTATTCTTTCAACCACTAAAGATAGCTTCACTAATAATCTTCCAGATCTATCTCATACACTCAATAAACCCCAAAGCCCAGAAAACTTGATGAAATTACAAAAAATATAAATGCAGTCTTCTCTAGCACTCTTGATATTGTCGCCCCACTTCGATTAAAGAAAATTAAAGAAATAAGCCCTGCACAATGGTACAATGATCACACTCATGCTCTCAAAAGAGCAGCTCGGAAAATGGAGCGCATGTGGAAAAATACAAAATTATAAGTATTTCTTGGTGCATGGAAGGATAGTGTCTGTAGATACAGACAGGCACTAAAAGCTGCCAGGTCAGCATATTTTTGTAAACTCATAGAAAATAACCACAACAATCCTAGATGTTTATTCAGTACAGTGGCTAAATTGGTTAGGAATAAAGCCTCAACAGAACCAGACATTACGTCACAGCACAAGAGTAATGATTTAATGAATTTATTTACAGATAAAATTGAAATAATCAGAAATAAAATTGGAATTATGCAATCATCTGGCATAGCACCTCAGAAAACAGTGTCTAATAATTTTCCTCACCTGCAACTTCAATACTTCTCTGTCATAGCTCATGAAGCGCTAACAAAACTTATCGAAACATCAAAAGCCACAACATGTTTTTTAGATCCTATACCAACTAAGCTCTTAAAAGAGGTATCTCCTGTAATTTCAGATTCTCTACTTAATATTATTAACTCCTCGCTATGCTTAGGACATGTCCCAAGAAACTGGCTAATTATAGACTGATTTCAAATCTCCCGTTTATGTAAAAAATACTAGAAAAGGTATTCTCCCAAATTTGTTCATTTCTACAGATAAATAGTATATACGAAGAATTTCAGTCAGGATTTAAGCCTCATCACAGTACAGAGACTGCACTTACCATAGTTACAAATGACTTGCTCTTATCATCTGATCACGGCTGCATTTCTCTTCTAGTGCTTTTAGATCTTAGTGCTGCATTCTACAGGATAGATCATGACATTTGCGTTTCACATCCCTGATCTCTGCCTTCATCACCTCGGTCTATTGATGGACCACGATCTTGAAATGGAATCCATAGACTAACAATTGCCAACAAAAGCCTTCATCAGCCAATTAATAAGGACAATTGCATCTATGTGAACTTCTGCAGTTAATCCAGGATGGACTTCAAAGACATTGGTCATTAATCTAACAGTTCAAACAAAATCGATGTTTAAACACTGACCCTTAACACTTACTTAGTTTAAAAAAAAACATGACTTTAACTATACATAAGTAATATTACATTATATTCATGATGTTAGCCAGAGGGGAACTGGCCCTCACAGTGAGTCTGGTTTCTCCCAAGGTTATTTTTCTCCATTAATCAACATCTTATGGAGTTTTGTGTTCCTTGCCACAGTCGCTTTCAGCTTGCTCACTGGGGTTATAAATACAATTATTATTTAATTACTTATTTTTAAACACGATTCACAATAATATTTTATTTAATTACACAATGATGATTCATTAACATTATAGACATTACAGTTTTATCGTCTGTTAATGCCTGATCTCCTGTAAAGCTGCCTTTAAACGATGTGTGTTGTGAAAGGCGCTATACAAATAAAATTGACTTGACTCTACAGTTATTGCTGTTTTGTAAGTAAAATTAAGTTAAGTAAGGAAACACTGTGGTGCAGGCTGATAGGTCACCCCGGCACCCCTTGCTATGTTAACCAATCATAACCACTCATCAAACATATACAACCAGCCTATGCATCATAGCGGCATAGTGGCAGCAGCATGGTAACATAATGTTTTTAAAGCCTCCAGCAGTCATCATTTTTGCTATTTTCTTCTTGTTTTCCCACCTCCATGCCTCATCTCGAGCTTCAGACCCAGAGAGTACCTTTTCCCTAGAAGATCGGGGAGCTGATCAAGTATCCTACAAGATCCTGGCATCCTTATCCGCAAACACACCAAAGAAAAAGTCATCTTCAGGGCATGCCTGAGCCTACTAGACTGAGTGTTAATATTTCAATGGTGACACCGATCTACCCATGCAGCCACTAAACGCAACATCTAAACTGCAGCTGACGAAGCGATTATGTTATCGAAAGACAGCATTATTTTAGAGCATTATTTTGGAATGTTATTACAGGCAGCTATCACCAGAGCCCTTATAAAGGGAGCCTACTAAATCAGCTAAGGCAGTAGTCTACCATCAACTATGGGCGCTAGGCTGGAGAAAAGATAAAGATCTTTCTTCGGATATGTCATTGAAGAGTATATAAATGATCTCTGGCATCACCTGCAGGGACCGCGGGGGATATATGGGTATAAAAGGGAGGCCAGCAGGCAAGTTCATTCAGATTTTTTCTTCAGAGCCGAGTGGTCGCACTACAGCAAGCTGAAGTCGTCTGCTCACTCATTCAATTTCCCTCTCAGACCGTTACTGTTGGATCTACGGCGCATTCCAGCAGTCTCTTTTGTCAAGTGAGTGACAGAAGGGGAATGTCTCGGTTACTGTCATAACATCCGTTCCCTGATGGCGTGAATGAGATTTTGTGTCACAGACAGAACGTTACCGCTGTAACGGCCGGGACCTTGTCTCGGCTCCTCAGTGCAAAACCTGAATGAACTTGCCTGCTGGCCTCCCTTTTATACCGTATGTCGAGGTGAGTTTCATGCAAATTCAACTCGCCAATTCTCATTGTCCTTTTGTCAAATATCTGAAGGTATTTCGGGCTCTCAAGTTTGACCCCTAGTGTCAGTTCATCGACACAACGTCTCGTTCCCTCCATCAGGGAACGGAGGTTACGACAGTAACCGAGATGTTTTGTATGCTGGTTTTGCATAAATGATGGCAGCTTCAGAGCAACTTTAAACTTGTCATATAAGCATATTTGATTTGATATTTTAAAGCATAATGGCCATCTCAGTTGTTGCAATGCAATTGATGAATAAATGCATGTATGCCCACTGAATACCATTAATCTGTTTGAAAATGTGGTTTTGAATTCAAGGCCCCCTACTATCAGAGAACATATTTGAAGGCCGTCAATGTAGGGTATTTTTTTATTATAAGATTATTGCTATACTGTAATAATGACTACCCTGTTTTCAAGTTTTAATGAAAGAAACTACTATCAACAATATATTAAAACTATAAATCATTATAATTTGTACTCTAGAACTTCTTCAACTGTATATTCTTCATTAAAGCAAGATGTTGAAGGGAGTATTTATTTTAGCATTTCAGTAAGATTTATAATGTAATACATGTTTAAATCATAATAATTTTCCTTAATCATAATAAAATGCCCCTAGAAGTGTGACGAGGCCCCTTAGTTGGTCCCCACTCCTGGTTGAGAACCACTGTTTAAGCTGCAGCTTCTATTCCACCTTTTCATTGTCAGTTCCTTTGCAGAAACCATTGCTGCTAGGCATCTTCTAGAGACATACTGTTCAGACTTTATCACGGTAATATCAGACCGACTATTGTGGAAGCTTCCATCCACAAATGGGTTCAGTCTGTCATTAAAACAAAATCAGCAGGCATGCAGTAATTGGAAGTAAGGCTGAATTTTGCATGCTTTGGCATTTTAAACAACCAGTTATGTCATAAGATCCGGTTGATATGATGACTTGATTTGCAAAGTCAGCATTCTCCTGTCCATCATTTTAGTTCGGTATGTATCATCTAGGGTCACTCACTCATGACAGGCTTTATAAGCTTTGAAAGACATACTGCTCATGTAATGCTGCAACAAATTCATTCCAATATCCAACAGTGTCTGAGGCTGTATCGCATGACCACACCTACTGTTCAGTATAAGATATTAAACTGAAGAATATTCACTCTGTGGCTTACAATTCTTAATTCATAATCAGTGGTGTCCACTCATAATTAATTATGCTTGTCATCTACTTGTCCTGCTGAGCACAACGTGCTCTTCTAAACCTCTCACGACACTGCAAAGCAGCGCAAATGTGCTGTCTAGGTGCCGCAAACTTGACATATTAGGGCCAAGTAACTAAACCTCTCAGGATACTGCAAAGCAGCGCAAATGTGCTGTCTAGGTGCCACAACTGCAGCATCTACAACAAAAAAAATATTCACTTATTTACTTCTCCTGTACTTTAAGGATCACCTATTGCCTAATCCATACTAATATAGTTCTGCCCTCTCTCCACATGTCTGCGGACCTGAGACCAGAACTGCCTCCTTTTTATGACCCTCTCTCCCTAACAGTCGACGGATAACCTATGACGAGTCATGGTTCGCCTGCGGTGAAGCAATATGTCTCCTCAAGGGACTCTGTATACAGAAGCATACACCAGCACTCTTCAAAGATGGAGCAAGATCACTTCAGTACCCAGAGTTAACTTGTCGGCTATCTAATAGAATGGAATGTTGGTTTTCAGCAGCATGTATCTTAGACCAGTTTATTTATTCTAAATACTCAAGCAATGCACTCTAGAGTCAGTTGATCATACAATTACTAAGGTGGTTGCTGGGGTATGCTGCCAGCTGTGCCACGCTAGTTGCCGCCTAAACTGGCTAGGGTGTGCTGTCAGCTTGAGCCATGCTAGTCTTGTCTAACTTGGGGGAGGTGTTCTGCAAGATGAGCAAATGTGCTATCCATGTGCTGCAACTACAGCATCTACAGGTCGACACTGCAATAGTGCAAATGTGCTGTCAAAATTTTTTTTTTTTAATAAAACAAACAAATAAACTAGATTAACACATTTTTAACACACGCTAGTGATACACTGCTATGTACACGCGACTTGTTTGGCGGTCAGATCTGCTAGTTGGAGGAGGGATCACCTTATTTGCTTGTCTTGTCTATTTATTTACTTTTAACACGGTTTGGGGATTTTATGTCTGTTCAGTAGACAGCTGCATGCGTAGAGCAGTTCAGTTAGGAAACTCTGTGGCACAGGCTGATAGGTCACCCCTGCACACCTTGCTACTTTAACCAATCAGAACCCCTTTTTTCATAATATTTACTCATGTCAAGTAGCAGCAGCAGCAGCTGCATGCATAGAGCAGATCTAATCGACCAAGACCAAGCCCATACCATGTCATATACATATACTGTATATAGTTAAAGAAATATATATGTTATACTACTACGAGAGTTGTCCTAACTGAACTTAATTAAGAGCCACTACACAATCTGCAATGCATTTTCAATGGGAAATCACCTGTGTTTGAATGGGTTATTAAATAAAATCCCCTTTCCTCTGGCAAGGACATTGCAAGTATTTGAATTGGCATAAATTGTATAAACAAGATAGCAGCGATTATACAATTTATAATTTTGTTAGCGAGTGTAACATAGTGACAGTGCATACTCAGCTGTGTTGAAAATGCAAAATGGTGCTTTGTTCAGACTATCTTCATCAATAGAAATGCAGTCAGTGAACAGTTATGATTTACCATTTGTTGAGATAGACAGCTCAAAATCCAGATGTACTTATCAAAACAACTGATTTTGATAAGGTTATATCATAGACTGGCAAAGACAACAACCTTGTTTAAAGTGAGCCAAATTATGGATATGTTTGGAGAGAAACTAATCAGAACAATTCAGCACAGTATAATAAAAACCCAAAGCAATTACACACCAGTAGAAAAGGAGGACATTATAATATCTTTTTTATATTTGCTATAGCTGTTGGGTAAACTTGTAAACAAAATAAAACCACACTGGCATGAATTCAGGCAAGGGTTAAATACTGTATATAATGAAGGTAGATTTTAACAAACAAGTTTAAATGTGTTCTTAGGACAAGGACACTAACATATGTGTGTTTTAAATGTGAAGAATTAATAATTAATTAAAATATTTGTGGACTGAATCAATAGTTTGATTTATTTATTTCCTTATTTTATTTATTTGTCTGTTACCTTGTAAATGTTGTTCTCATGAATTCTTTGTGCCTTCAAATTGTTTTACTCTACAAATTATGCTGAAAAGTCTGAAATTCAGGTTGTTTAATGTAGGTTCCAATGCCAATTTATGTAGATGCAGACATTTTAAGGTCAACATGTGATCACTGAAAATATTTTTTTCAGGGGCTCTAACGTTGTTCAAAAGCATTTTTGTAGCCAAGACATGTGCCTGTACAGCAGCTGACTCAATACATCTAAACTGTATAAAGTGGTAACATGTAATTGCTGCATTAAAGGACTATTTCTACCTGATTTAACCCTTAAAGGTATAGTTCACGCAGTGAATGGTGATCAAACAAAAATCACATAAAGGAAACACAAAAGTAATCAATGTGACTCCAGTGTTTAAATCCATTTCTTCACGAGCAATATAATAGGTGTGAATGAGAAACAGAACAATACTTGTTTACTCTAAGGTGTTGTTTTACTCTAAATCTCCACTTTAACACTCATTTTCAGATGTAAAATTGGGGATTTAGAGCAAAAAAAAACACTTAAATATTGTTCTGTTTCTCATTCACACCTATTATATTGCTTTTGAATATATGGATTTATCCACTGGAGTCTTATGGATTACTTTTATGCTTCCTTTATATGATTTTTGGAGCTACAAAGGTCTGATCACCATTCACTCACATTATATGGGTGACTAAGCAGGCGAGGAATGAGGATCTAAATGCAGCTTTATTAACAAAGAATAAACTAACTAAATTAGAATATAATGAAAACAAAACACAGGGGGACCAGGCACAGAACATCCAACAATACATGCAAAGGCTGACAAATGAACCAGGGGAAACAAGGGCTTAAATACACAAGGGATAACAAGAAACACCTGGGGAAACAATCAGGGAATGAGGAACACAATCAAGGGAAAACCAATCATAAAATGAAACTACAAAAGGACTACAAAAATTAACAGGAAACAGGAACTAAACAAGAATTACAACATAAAAGACAAGACCAAAAACAACAGGGAATATGACAGTATGGACCTACAGAGCTGAGATATTCTTCTAAAAATCTTTGTTTGTTTTGTGCTGAAGAAAAAACATCATACACATCTGGAATGGCATAAAGGTGGGTAAATGATGAGAACATGTTCACTTTTGGGTGAACAAAAACCTTTAAAATTATTTTTATTGATATAACCTAGTGTATTCGGGTTTATTCAGTGATGGTAAATCATATTTATATATGTTTGACTTGAATAAAACCAATCAATTTAGACAATCCCACATGAAACACATTTCTTAGGCTAACTTTTTTTCAGTGCACCCTTAGAAATATTCTCTGGGGTAAAAAGTATCACAACTAGCCCCAGTCTCTCCCACCAGCACGAGCAGTGTGGTAAATAGGTACTTTACAAACTGGAATATATGCAAACACTTTTCAAATAGAATTCCCAGGCAAACATAATAAAGATATTCAGCCTATTCACACTACAGCTCAGTAATCCAGGCACTTGAGTGGGAGATTTGTATTTAAGAATATGTGTGCATGTGTGCAAATTTTCTATGACCATTGTGATGTTCAAACATGCCACACACTCTTTCGTGCACACACATTGATCAGTGCCTCTGTTGATTTATTTATTTTTGGTTTCTGTACAATTTATTGCCTCCTGGACTTGTTGGAGCAAGTGCTAGACGTAATAAAACAGCGGCAACAAATAAGGGAAGGGCATAGGCATAGGGAGAGTGTGAGGGAGAAAGAGAGGGATGGACACATTTTACCAAGCTGCAAGTGGACTTACAGGGAAAGGATGTCATGTGTTGTACGGTGGCTCCTGCAGCAAAGCCTCGGCTACTTAACAAGTTGCTTCCTTCTGGCCTTTGCCTTAACCCGCTATGCTTTTAAAACACACACTCACTTACATACAGTGTTTCCAAGCCAGAATGATATCAGCATCAGCATTCGGTAACACAGTGTGTAATTTAATCAAAAGTTTGTGTGTGAGCTATTCTTTGAAGCATGCATGATATAAATACTCACACACATTATTCAGACATTACGCAACGATCACTTTTACTTGAGTTGCAGCCGCCAAATCTATGAGTCACATGCAATTTTAAATAAACACTTATGACAACTTTTACTAGTTGCATTACAGAGCTATGCTCAATTATACAGTACACATCAGTTTATCACAGCAAAATTTGCCAAATTTGTTAGGGAAGACAGGGGTTAGTTGTCACTCCTGTGAACACAGTTACATTTTCCGATTAAAATCATTAAATAGTAATTAAACCTTCATTAAATAGTAATTAAATAGCTAAACTAAAACCTTAAAGGTTACCAAAAGGCTTTACTCTGTATCTTTTGTGTTTTTATGTATACCAGTATGGTTTATTACTTATCTTATTCATTCTAATTTAAGACAATTTTGAACTATGTGTTTATAACCAATATACAAGACCACAGCTAGAGAATATAAGCATTTGTGCAATTGGACTTTTGACTCAAAACCTTATAGCTCAACAGATATAGACAGTGTGACAATTAGCCCCAGAATTTCCTAATTTGTAAAACTGCCCTTATAAAAGCTAAACTGATGCATCTCAGATATTTCTATAACTCTGAATGGGTTATTTAATTAGATTGTTTTGTTGTTCAGCAATAAGATAAATGTTCAGAGTAGATCTTGTTCAGCTGGAGTACTTTGAATTTGTTACAGACATGCCTTTGAGGCTAAGTATGAAATGTGTTCCATGTGAAATAGTACATACTATCCTTGAACCATTGTGTAACTTATATTAAGCTGAATGTTTTAGATGGCACTCATGTGACTCATACAGCTGGCCACCTCTATAAAGTAATCAAAGTGATAAAAACTCAGTGTTGTTTAATGAGTTGAAGCCTGACATTTTTCCACTATTAAAACTGGAACAGGAAGAGTAATGCCACAATACACTATTGTTTTATTTCCCAAGTAATTTGAGCCTGCCAAAAATATCACAGGCTGTATCCACGAGTCACACCAAAAACCCCACAATGCAAATCACTCATGACTAAAAAAAGCAAATCTTTCACTTTCAAAATGAAATATCTGATTGTCTGTATAAATAAGATTTACACTCACCTAAAGGATTATTAGGAACACCTGTTCAATTTCTCATTAATGCAATTATCTGATCAACCAATCACATGGCAGTTGCTTCAATGCATTTAGGGGTGTGGTCCTGGTCAAGACAATCTCCTGAACTCCAAACTGAATGTCAGAATGGGAAAGAAAGGTGATTTAAGCAATTTTGAGCGTGGCATGGTTGTTGGTGCCAGACGGTCGGTCTGAGTATTTCAGAATCTGCTCAGTTACTGGGATTTTCACGCACAACCATTTCTAGGGTTTACAGAGAATGGTGTGAAAAGGGAAAAACATCCAGTATGCGGCAGTCCTGTGGGCGAAAATGCCTTGTTGATGCTAGAGGTCAGAGGAGAATGGGCCGACTGATTCAAGCTGATAGAAGAGCAACTTTGCCTGAAATAACCACTCGTTACAACCGAGGTATGCAGCAAAGCATTTGTGAAGCCACAACATGCACAACCTTGAGGCGGATGGGCTACAACAGCAGAAGACCCCAACGGGTACCACTCATCTCCACTACAAATAGAAAAAAGAGGCTACAATTTGCAAGAGCTCACCAAAATTGGACATTTGAAGACTGGAAAAATGTTGCCTGGTCTGATGAGTCTCGATTTCTGTTGAGACATTCAGATGGTAGAGTCAGAATTTAGCGTAAACGCAATGAGAACATGGATCCATCATGCGTTGTTACCACTGTGCAGGCTGGTGGTGGTGGTGTAATGGTGTGGGGGATGTTTTCTTGGCACACTTTAGGCCCCTTAGTGCCAATTGGGCATCGTTTAAATGCCACGGCCTACCTGAGCATTGTTTCTGACCATGTCCATCCCTTTATGGCCACCATGTACCCATCCTCTGATGGCTACTTCCAGCAGGATAATGCACCATGTCACAAAGCTCGAATCATTTCAAATTGGTTTCTTGAACATGACAATGAGTTCACTGTACTAAAATGGCCCCCACAGTCACCAGATCTCAACCCAATAGAGCATCTTTGGGATGTGGTGGAATGGGAGCTTCGTGCCCTGGATGTGCATCCCACAAATCTCCATCAACTGCAAGATGCTATCCTAACAATATGGGCCAACATTTCTAAAGAATGCTTTCAGCACCTTGTTGAATCAATGCCATGTAGAATTGAGGCAGTTCTGAAGGCAAAAGGGGGTCAAACACAGTATTAGTATGGTGTTCCTAATAATACTTTAGGTGAGTGTATAAAGGATAAATGTTTACTTAAAAGAACAGAATATTTAAAACACTAAGCCTTGGGATTATGACAAAAAAGATAAAATCTTTCAGAGAGAACTACTAAACAGTTCAAAAACCTAGTGAGCTGCCAACTGAGGCTGCATTGTAGAACATTATAGGCGCACTTAAAATGCAAAGGATGTTCCACAATGTATGCAACTTAAAAATGCTGCCTCCTAAATATCTTGTTTTGACCAAATTCTAAGGTAGAAGGTGATATACCAGAATGCATTCAATTGAGTTTGGTGATAAAATAAAAATAATAACCAAGTGTACTCTGAATGCGCAGAATGCGCATGTGCCTGGAATTATTTGTGGATCCACAAAGTGGAAACACTCACATTTGAGCCTTTGCTTTAACAAAAAGGTGTTGGAAGATATAATTGGTGATTAACAATCAGGAGATGAAGGTAGAAACAACAATGGATGTACATGTCAAGAGCACGTGCTCCATAGTTTAGGAGCCAAATATGAAAAGAATCTTCCTCCTTTAGTGGATTTTGATATTCTAGGAACTATTAATAGGCCAGAATTTTGCGATCTTAATGAACGTGTTGGAATATAGCGTGGCAGAAGATCACTTAAGTACTGCGGAGCTAGACCATTCAAAGCTTTGTACATAGTTAAAATAATTTTAAAATCAATACGGAATTTAACAGGTAGCCAATGTAACGATGATAAAATGGGGCTAATATGATCATATTCCTTGGTTCTCGTCAGCACTCTGGCTGCTGCATTTTGAACCAATTGAAGTTTATTTATTGATCTTGCTGGACATCCTCCCAGTAATGCAGTACAATAACTAGTCTTGAGGTCATGAACGCATGAATTAGTTTTTCTGCATCAGCAACCGAGAGCATATGCCTTAATTTAGCAATATTTCTTAGGTGGAAGAATGCTGTTCTACAAACATTTGTAAGTTGATTTACAAAGGACAGATTGGTATCAAATATAACACCTAAGTTCTTCGCTGTTGAAGATGATGTAACAGTACATCCATCTAGAGTCAAATTATATTTTAGTGGCTTATTTTTAGTGTTTTTTGGTCCAATAATTAGAACCTCTGTTTTGTCAGAATTGAGAAGAAGGAAAT
The DNA here is from genome assembly GCF_025860055.1 of Xyrauchen texanus. NCBI lineage: Eukaryota > Metazoa > Chordata > Actinopteri > Cypriniformes > Catostomidae > Xyrauchen > Xyrauchen texanus. The sequence goes on along the minus strand of NC_068304.1, from coordinate 32,759,523 downwards.
TTCTGGCCATCCAATCTTTTATTTCATTAATACACTCTGCTAATTTTGAGAATTGTGAAATCTCATCAGGTTTTGAAGAAATATAAAGTTGTGTATCGTCAGCATAGCAGTGGAAACTTATTCCACGATTCCTCATAATATCTCCCAGGGGAAGCATATACATGGAGAAAAGCAGAGGCCCTAAAACTGATCCCTGTGGCACGCCATATTTTACTTTTGTTAGGTTTGACAATTCCTCATTTACATAGACAAAGTGGTAGCGGTCTGCTAAATATGACCTAAACCATGCTAATGCCACTCCACAAATTCCAACATAATTCTCTAGCCTATTCAAGAGAATGTCGTGATCTATCGTGTCGAATGCAGCACTAAGATCTAAAAGCACTAGAAGAGAAATGCAGCCCCGATCAGATGATAAGAGCAAGTCATTTGTAACTCCGATAAGTGCAGTCTCTGTACTGTGATGAGGCCTAAATCCTGATTGAAATTCTTCATATATACTATTTCTCTGTAGAAATGAACATATTTGGGAGGATACTACCTTTTCTAGTATTTTTGACATAAACGGGAGATTAATTACTGTGTACTCACATTAAACTGAACCCTGTCCATGACAGTTAGGATGCTGCAGAAGACAGTAGCCTATGTAGTAAATAGGCAACAAAGTAGCTTACTAGGTTTTAGAATGGCTAATAGGTCTTACATATAGTTATTTATTTGTTGAGTTCTTTCTTAAGACTCTATTAATGTTCTTTTTAAGCACTCAGATCTTTTGAAGTATTTACTCTTAATGCAATATACATGCAACAGCATCTTGAACCTTTCAACATATTTAGAAGTAGGCAGATTGTGTTTCCAATATTCCTGTGCTGTCTGCTTTGTTAAGTGGGAGCGCACTGCATGACACATGTTTGGGATTTCACAATTGTCTTTGGGAAACTCAGCTTTTAATGTCCCACTAATTAAGGCATAAATCACAGTCCCTCCATCAGCAGAGTCTAAGGACCAGCCTTACCCCTACTCCTTCAAGCCTTTCTCTGCCAGAGCGACAGCTGCCATGTAATCTGCCCCCTTCTCCACCCAAAAAAATTTGCTTCAGACGCCATCTATCTGAATACCATTAAGACCTATATGCAGACTGCTGCCATGCATTCAATCGTTGACTTAATTACTTTGACCGCTGCTGCTCAAAAGTCAAAGCTGTGGGCCTGATGTCCAGAGCGTGGCACTGTCTCACAATGAGGCCATCATTGTGCCATTGATCCAAACACTTATACTCCATCAGGGACTTCTAGGAGAACATGGCACAAGCTTTGGCTGTTAAGACAGAGGGGTTTGGGTATCAAGGAGAGCAGGACAATAGCAACAACTGCTCATCTAATTTAGCCCTTGTTTACCGTGAGGCTGTAACAGGAGCCGCAGGGACAATTTCAGGGAGCACAATGGGATGGCGATCAGAGAGCTATTGTTTTTCAGGCTAATTGGGCATCGCTAACTCTAACCCTCTGAGGTGCAGTCTGGGATGCACAGGACTGCTAAAAGAGGAGTCTGATACCGTGAAAGAAGCCCTTACAAGTCCATGGCATTCAGGACCATGTTACATGGTGCACATCGGACTTCTAACCTCGGTGAGCAAGGCAAACGGCACTGCGTGTGGAGAGCGTGGAGCCAGCCTGGCAGTTGTTTGTGCTGTCAGAGAGGTTTAAGAGATGGTCTACTTAATCTTTATTGGTAGTGCCAATTTAGTTCATCCAGCGTATGGCATTCAGTGAAACCTCAGAGGGGATGGATGGGGTGGTTAAACAGAGCCTTGGCCTTTTATAAAGAGAATTGCAAACATTTGGTTCATTAGCATGCCTATAATACAACCATTTAGCCTGTGTAAACAGAGGATTTTAATTGCTCTATTTTTTAACAAAATGTTTTCACTAATGATAATGTCATTTATCATTTGCTGTGGATCAGATTGATTACACTACATGCAAGGCACACATGTTCTGACATTATTCAAACACTCTTGTTCAGGACTATAACATTTCTAAACCCCTACCTTTATGGATAATATCTGTAAGAAATAAAATTTTGAAATTCTCCTATTGACCTAATTTCATATAGAATATGATCAGAATTAAATATCATTTGCAGACAGAATTGTGAATTGGAACGAAAACGAAGACTATATCCACAGCAATATTACGTTTTATTAATGTCATAATTTTCCAAGTATGCAGTTTTCTAAAGAGGAAAACGGCATTCCAGTGTGGATGATAGGCACATATGTTGCAAAATCTATGCATTTTCAAACTAAAATGTATTAATGTGAATATGGTTGCTGTAGAGCTTTTAAAATCAAAATGAAGACTTTTAAGACCTGAAAAAATAAAATTAATACTATATCCCCATAACAAAACAAACCAACACAATCTCAAAATAAATCATATGTCATAGACTCTTATTTAAACAGGCAGGGGCACACATTCAGCATGGTCTTAACATTGCTTATCAGTAAAACATGATATGCTATATATATAAGTTTAAAATATTCACAACATTTTTTCCACATATGTAACATTCAAATTAGTTTATGTACCATCATATAAATAAACACAAATTAGAGGTTGACCGATATTGTATGGTTCTGATTCAATAATATGTTCAAAGAAAGCCAAAAGAGTCCAAATTTTATACAATTCCAGATGCAATTCATGTTTTTTTTTTTTTTTTACTTTAAAAGCACTTTAACTTTGAAATACACTGGGGACTTTTATTTTGAAATGGTTGTGCTTCACTGCTTCCTGCTGCTCATTTAAACAAATAAGGGATACAAAATGTGCACTCCTTCAATAATCTACAATGTATTACAATATAAAAAATGTAAAATAAACATTGTCATATTTCAAAAACATTATATCTTCATGTTCAACAGTCGATCATTAGTGATCGCTTGTCATACATTTCCGAAATGCCTTAATGATTGTGAACTGCTTGGAGAAAATAGCTACAACAGTGCCGTGTTTTCACTCTGAAGGATGCAGCACAGGCATTTATTCAATTAAATCTTATTCTTTCAAGTTTGATAATCACATTAGGTCATATCGCAATCATCATCCTGTCTTTCCACCCCCAAATTAAAGACATCTTTAAATAAAAATTAAGACTTTTGTTGTATCATTTAAGATATTACGACTTTATATGACAGTAAATTTTGGAAACCTGCATTTTAAGACTTTTTAAGTATACGTGGGAACCCTGTGCATACATTTTACCTATAACTTGAATAAAACGATAAACAATAATTATTTGGAAAATGATAATGTTTGTGTCATCTTGCCAGCACATTTGCTGTACTTACATTGTTACACTAAGATGGTTGTGAAATCTGCCAATCTCATTGGCTGGCTGGCTGTTTAATTTTTTTAGCGGTCCAACAAGACACATTATTTTGTTTACTAGTCAGCAAGCTAAAACAATGATAATTCTAAAGAAGAACTAGTCACTGGATTTCTTTAAGGTTCATTGTACCAAATCCTTGAAAGACATTCAAACTGCTCTAACCAGCATTTGACAATTATTTGCACACCCGAAGTCTTTAAATCTCTTGTTCTGTCAATGTTCAATGTTGAAAAGTAAAACTAAGCATACAAGTAATCATGATCACACGAGAAGTTGGCATGTTGTTTCCGACAGTTCCAGTACCCTGGCATTGGCCCCATTATACAGCGTTACTGACAAACACCATCTTCTAAAATACATTTTTGCTATCTGTGGGCATTTCACTGTGAAACTTGCATGCACCCTTGTATTCAAAAACCCTTCAGCCACTGGGGCAGTGTTTTCCTTTCTTTTTTTCTCTGAGTTTAGCTCAAGAAAAGTCAACCTACTCTTTCCGAATTCATTGTGAGATCAGTCTGTTCAATAATGGAATACTGTAGAATAATGTCCTTAAAATTAAATTTAAATTTTAAAGTCTATATTAAAATTACAACACAGTTAATCCGTTAACCAAAAACAATAAAAGTAGAGAGAAAAATACAAATATGACCCCAATCAATCAATGCCAATTATGTTAAAACAACCTTATCATGATTTGTGTTCTTGCTGTCCATCAATCCTTTTTTGGTAGTAAATCAAGCTTCCAGCCTGTTGATTGATATTTTCAACACATGCACCAACCCTGTGTAGCAAAGAAAGCAAAAGTTACATTCAAGTCGTTATGGAAACTACCTCTAAGCTCATGGCATTAACTCTTGAACTCTGACAGGTGGAGTTACTGTCTCTAGAGCGATCCGGGGGAGTATGAGGGCCTACCACTCTGCCCTTTCTGCTCTGGGGAAAAATATTATGGTTTGTGGAGGTTGAGTTTTGGAGGGGATTGACGAAGCAGCCTGTGGGGTCAGTGGAACATGTGCCAGGGTGTGAAGGTCGTGTGTCTCCTTTCTCCAACCTCCCAGACAGAGAGACAATCCTTCGAGACAAATAACTAAGCAGCTGTCATTCTCTTAGAGCAGTTTTACACTTAGAAATATCACGATGCAATTTCAGCTTATGCCACAATGTATTTTGAATCTTTTTCACTTTTTTGGGGGTTTTTGCAAATGATGATTAACTGTAGGTACTGAAGAATGAAGATAAAAACTGAAGAATATGCAGCTGGGTAAGTGATAACATGTTAGTTAACCTTTAAGATTAACTTTAGGTTAAAATACATATAAATGTATGTTTAAGGGAAAGTGTTTATATGCAACTTTTCTCTGTTTTTTTTTCTCACCATTTTTTTCACTTTTTTTTTTTTTTGCCTTTACTGGTATATTTTAAAATGGTATGAAACATAAATTTTTAAAGGTCAAAATATATCAATTAATTAGATATCAATAAAAAGAAATAAATACTGCTTGCTTACTAGTTGTAATGCTCAGTTGGTACAGCACAATGCTAGCAACGCCAAGATCACAGGTTTGATTCCCATGGCATCCATGGATTGATAAAAAGTAGGTTCACTGATAACCTGTAAGTCCCTTTTTGGATAATAGAGTCTTCAAAATGTATAAATGTAAATAAAAATAGCAAAATGCTGTTTAAAATTGTTTCATATTTAGTATAAAAGGTCATATCACAGGACATGTCAACTACCCAGCTGCATTGAAATCCTGAATAGTTTTTTTTATTATTATTGAAATCATTTGATAAAATAAAAAAAATATGCAAACTAACATAAATCATGATGAAATGAGAGCAAAGATTTGGTACCTGATAAAAGCATACCACCAAAATAAGTCATGTAGTGTAATTCATGTGTCTACAGTGAGTCTTTGGACAATGGAAAACAAGGAGACAGGATATGATCTAGCATATAATGAGAGTGACTGACGCAACAGAACGATAATCTCAGTCTTTGATCAATCCTCTCATCTCTGCAATTAACATCCCTCTCTTTCTCATCATCTCTCTCTCTCTCTCTCTGAGGGTTATGGAGGGTCTGGATATTACAGGCTAAACTTCTGATCGCACACCAAAGAGATGTTCTTTGAAGCACAAATGCACAAGGCTGCATGTATGATATTTCAACTGTGCTTTGTGATCGTTCGAGGCTGAACGTGAATGGTCCAGAGGGACTTCCACCGCCTGACGTAGCTCTGATGGTAATCAGGGCTTGTGGTGGGGAGGTCAATTCCAGTTCTTCTGTTCTGGTTGATCAGGGCCAGGTGCTCAATCACAGCGTCCCCAGTGCAAGCTGCTATCCCTAGAATGCGACTGTGTGGCGTCTGCAGAGTTCCCTCTCATCTGATCTTAGCACAGCAGCTATAAAGAGGGAGGAGACTGAAGTGACCAAATGCTGCTACTCGTACACTTGGCAGTGGCCCATCCCTCTACAAATAGTGGGGAGAGACAAAGTTCAAAAGTCCGCTCTGTAAGCTTTTTACCTTGCACACATAAGCTATGATGTTACAGCTTTCTTTTGAATGGTTGCAACATGATCACAAGGGAAGTGGGCATATTGTTTCTGACAGTTCAGGTACCCTAAGATCCACCACAATATACCATCTCCTATCAGACAATCGGACCTCTCCAGTTTATTTACCTTCCCCTGTGGCACGAACAAAAGCGCATTGTAACAGCTGTGTGGGAGACCCAGGTTCAGATCTTGTGTTGAGACCAGGAAGTAATCGCATTTGTATAATCAGTGACAAGTGCGATTCAGAGGTTAACATAACATTTTTACTCCACTGATGGTTACGTTTAGGTTTGGTTTTTGGTTTGGGTAAAGTTGATCAAATATGCATTTCTCACCTGTACAACGACCTTGCTGCTTTGGCCACTGGGGGCAGCATTTCATATTTCGGCAAGCACTGACCGATTTTAGCAAAAGAAAAGTCAACCTACTGTTAACAATTTCACTGTGAGATCAGTCTGATGTATTATAGCTAGAAATCATATTATGATTAAGGTGATAAAACTAAGATCTTTAATGGTCTTGGTCTCAAATACCTGACACTGAAGAGTATAAACCGTCATGTGTGACAACTAAAAGTACTAAGTATATCACATAGCTGCTTTTAATGGCCTTACTGTCCCATTAAAGTGGTTCCATCCATAATTATTATATAGATGGAGCCACTGTTAATATGATTATTAAATGTGAATATCTATTGAATAACAAACATATATTAAATTAATTATGTATATGTTCATCTGGAATGACAGTCCTTTGGACGCATGGATCATCCGATACCACATTGTATTATTCATACTCTTTGTAAGAGGTGCAATGTGTAGTTCTAACCAGGTGCAAAGTGACAAGTTTGTTGTGACAAATATGTCCTCTCTAGAATTGAAAATGCTGTGACACAAATCATTGCCAATTGGAATGTATTTGTATTTTAATGTGCACGGTATTGAAAGCAGGAATTTGGACCAATGAGATTTCACAATGTTTGGGGCTACCCAGCATGACACCACAAAAGTAGAAGCTAACTGAGTGACAAAATGTCACTTGTTGTGGTCACGGTTGATTAGGACAAAAAACTATCCCTTTTTGCTTTATTCCAAAATACTGCTTCTGTACCAGGTTAATTTAAATTAACCTAAAGGATCTATTTCTACTTGATTTAACCCATAACAATGTATATAGTTGGTGTAACCTGATTTGTTGGGGATTTAGTCTGATTAAATAATATTTTTGACTCTAAAAAAATAAGTTAATTTAGATATTATTCACACATGAAGCACATTTCTTTTTTATTTTTTTGGTTACCTGGAAAAAGTTTTTGTTTTATTTATTGTTTCAGAGTACACTATAAAAAAAAATGTGCTTAATGTGGTAACATCTAAATAGCTGGTTTTATTTAAGTCAGAAATGTTATTTAACATCACTCAATCAACCTGAATACATAGGTTACACTACCAAACTTAATTTGAGTGGTCAGATCAGGTACAAATAGCTCCATAAATTAATTATTGCAGATTACCACTTTTTACAGTGTACTTGACAGCTATATCAGGAGGCAGATCACCTTTGTTACATCACAAATGGTCACTAATATCGCTGGAAATTACTAGCTCTCATTGGGAATGAATGACATCAGGTAATGTTGTTGATGCAAATTTGGAATAAAGCAACCACTTTGTGTGACTGCACAACTGTATAATCTCCGCTCCCATGTGTAATTCCCCATTTCACAGAAACTGACACACAGACATCAGTAGACGTGAGTGATCTCAGTGCTGCATGAGCAAATCTCAAACAACTGGTCCCTTGATGCCATCTACTGTATATATTTCATAACACATTCAACTGTGCTCATCACAGAATCTTCATTGGAGTCATTCTAGAGGAGAGGGCCTCCTTAACTTGCTTACTAGAAACCGATACCTTGAGCTGTTCTTAATGGGATTAAGGTCCACGTCGATGGACCCATTTGTTATCGCGACACACAGGATGCACCATTTGGCCTTTCTCTTTCATTCACTTCTGGCCTGTTCACTGGAGTGTGTCCTCTGTTATGGAACAAGACTAATTGGCCTACTTATGGCCAGCAGAGTAAGTCTGTCATTCACTAGCTATATGGAAGTAGAGTTACAGTCTTCTCGCCATCTTCAGCTGCTCTGAGTTAGAACTCTCCAGCTGCTTTTAAAGGCACTCTTTAAAAAAATCACCTTTGAACACCAATCAAAAATCCACTGCTCAACCTGCAATAAGAGCTAGATTTTCACTCAGTCATAGGCTGGCCAGTGACCATTCATTTTTGCGTCCAAAGTTGCATACTATCTACCCTAAATAGTATGCGATATTATAATTTCCCTGCTGGAATAACAGTTTTTATTTATTTATACAGCTGGTTTGCTGGTATTCCAGCCTGGACAGGTTTGTCAGTTTACTGATTTTAGAGGGTTTGTTTTGGGGACTTTTTAGCCGGTCAAACTGGGAGACCAGCTGGCATACCTGCTAAACCAGCTGAGCACCAGCTTATCCAGGCTGGGGGACCAGCTAGACCAAAACCAACCAACACGTGCCACAATGACACCATTCTGGTGTATATATAAATCACAAAAAAATCTGTTTCTCTATTGATGGCCATTTAAAAGAGGCTGTGTTCCAAAAAAATTATTAATTTGCAAGTAACAAATAAATAGTATTTGTCACATATGTAAATCACATAAATATTGTATTATTTTACATTTTTGTACGACACTTTAAAGCATGACATTTTTCCACATCTCCATCTTATTTAATATATGTGTATATTAAACTTTTTTTTTTATTTTTTTATTATTTAGTGTAAATTTATAACATTACACTTTGTATTATATTGTAATATTACACTGGAATTAGTAAAAAATAAAAAAATAAAAAAAATTCCTAACTGACTACACTTACACTTACACTTTTGGCTTACACTTTTCAGGAAAATAACCTGCATATGAATTATAGTTGTATCTGTACATTGAATTGAGGTAGAAGAAAGAATTTAACATTTAAACAATTATGCACTTCATCTTTTAAGGATCATAACGGCATAACAAATGTCTTAAAGTTTATATTATTTATATAGACAAGCAGGCAATGACATGTTTGACACAACAAAGGTAGATAAAAAGACTTGCTTTTGCATTCAACCTTGCTTCAACCTCTGAGGAATAAGGCAGTTACACTGTGAGGAACAAATGAATTTGGTTGGGAAAATGTGATCATTAGTGTATCACATAATATGGCAGTAATCTCATCTGCTTACTGTTCACTGAACACATATAATTACCATCAACAGATGTGCTGTATTTGCACCTGAGTAGCTATTAGAAATGTACTAAATATACTGTAATTAGAAAATATACTTTAATATATTTATATTTCCTCGCTTCAGTTCATTCATTGAAACCCAAGAGCATATAGTTGAATGCAATTAAGGTTTCTTTAAGGACTTTGTAAACAAAACTTTTCTACATATATTAAGAAAAAAATTCACAATTATGAGCAACTTACAATTGTTATTTCAGATGTCCCCACCAAAATCAGATTTCCCCTGTATGTCTCCTCTGCAATAACTGAAAATACTGGAAATTTCTAGAGATGCGAAATTAGCTTTATGATGTAATAGCAGAGTAACTTCCAACTTAAAGGATTAGTTCACCTTAAAATGATAATTCTCTCATAATTTACTCACCCTCCTGGCATCCCAGATGTGTATGTCTTTCTTTCTTCTGCAGAACACAAATGAAGATTTTTAGAATAATATTTCAGCTCTGTAGGTCCATACAATGCAAGTGAATGCATGCCAGAATTTTAAAGCTTTAAAATCCACATAAAGGGAGTTCAAAAGTAATCCATATGACTCATTTTTATCACCATACATATAAAATCACTTTAAGAGATATGGATTTAATCACCAGAGTCGTCTGGAGTACTTTTGTGTTGCCCTTATATGGATTTTGGAGCTTCAAAATGTTGGCACCCATTCACTTACATTGTATGGACCTACAGAGCTGAGATATTCTTATATAACAGCTTATATATATTAATTATATATAACATCTGGGATGGCATGAGGGTGAGTAAATGATGAGATAATTTTCATTTTTGGATGAACTGTCCATTTAACACCTTAAAATGCTTCTGCAAATTCAGACAGTTATAGTGGAATCAAACTGTGGCAGAAACGTTTTTTCGTCCTGCTTTACTTGTGAACTGCAGTGTTTTTTTTAACTGTACAGATGGTTCCTGCAAAGCTAACCAACCCCATTCCCATCCTACTTGTATGACAAATGGAATAGTTCTAGCATCCTCATTATCCAAAAATGAGTAAGTGAGAAATACCCAGTTGGCCCTATTTCTGGCGAGATTCTGAATCCCTCTGGAGCTGAGGAGACATCACATTCAAAATGCTGGATTAAAAATAAATAAATAATTAACTGCGGTGACCTCTTAATTATGGTGCCTCTTCTCAACTGCAAGTGGTATAAATAACAAGAAAGTTGTTCCTGTGCTTGTTTAACAAAACCAGAGTAGATTACTTCTGTGGTTGTGGTCATTACGTCCTATATTTGGGTCACAGGTTAATGCCCAGCCCACTTGAAGTATGTCCAAAATCAATTCAAACTACTGGTATGCATACCAGAAGAAGTAATGCAGGCATCCCAACCTGCAAAAAGTCATTTCAGGGAGGTATCCCGGAAGAGTTTACTTGTATACCGAAATACAGTTTAATATAACAGAACAATGAATGAATAAAATAACTATTTTTGCTTAGGTAACTAGCCGGCCTGAATAATATGCACATGAAATGAAACTTGTTTAACTCACCTCAACATGTCTTTTACAATCATTTAACCCGCCATGGGCAATGCTGAAGTCACTGTTACAAACTGTACAGCGTGCAAGACTGTCATTATGTTTCACTCTTATTAGACAGGGGTACACTTTCGTGTAGTCTGGCGTAAAATGTGTCTTATATTTTTGCTTTTTGGGGCACTCTCCCTTTGCCATGGTGCTCCTGTGTCTAGATACACTGTCCTGATTAATTAGGTTCGGGAGAAGAGATAAAAGCCCGCCCACACTGACAATTGATTGGTTGACTTACCGAAACAGGCCAATCAGGATGCTCTCTGTCTTACATGCACTTCTTGATGCACACACGCACACACACACGCAAGGTCTCTCGCTCTCTCCCTCTCTGCCGTGTGCGCTACACAGTTTGGAGCACAGTCTAACCGCTCTTGCTCGCTCGCTCTTTATTCCGGGAGATTTTAACTAATTTGCGGGCATCAGGGAGCCGCTATCAATATGCGGGAGACTCCCGGAACTTCCGGGAGACTTGGGATGTCTGAGTAATGTTTTACAAGTCGAGAAGTGTGTCCTTCATAATATAGAGTAAAGACAGTACTGGGGATGGGCAGATCCTAAAGCAGGGGTGCCCAACCTTTTTTGAACCAAGATCTACTTTTAAATTTGTCAGTGTGCCGAGATCAACCAGTCCAAACAGAAAGCTACAGTTGCTACTCATAGAGTATCTACATATTTAATATGCACAAAACAAACAGAAAAGTAGGCCTAATCCAGATATAATAAAACAGCCTAGTTCTAGTTAGAAAAGTGACAAAGTTATTACTCTACCTTAGTGGGACCTCTGGAACTGGGAGGACGATGCTAGTTTCTCATAGTCAGGGCAGTAGGAGCTGGTCGCAAGCCTTAAGCAGGCCACAAGGTGGTCATCAATCATTGTTGATCTGTACTTTGACTTGATGATTTTCATAGGAGAGAAAGCACACTCACACAAATAGGTTGATCCAAAAAGTGCTGCCAAGTTGAAAGCACATCTTCTGAGGTTGTGATACTTTTGTTCAGGCAGTAAGTTCCAGAACTCTCCATTCATGCCAGGTGTTGCCCTGGATTTGATCTCAATGTCATTTTGCAGTGTGAGAATCTCATTCTCAACAGCAGAGCTATCCAAGTGGAACATTGATACAATTTTGGAGGCAATACAATCCACTTCAATACTTGGGCCAAATGGAAAACACAGATAGCTGGCAGCAGGCTCAATGGATGAAAAGTCTGTAAAGCGCCTCTCAAATTTGAATAAGATGCTCTGAACTTGCTCCTCATAACGTGCACGGTCAAGCTGCACAAAGTCTTTGCCCTGACACTGAAGATCTGCCTGCATGTGAGGAAAGTTCCACAGGTCATTGTGTTGCAGCCTACATGACAGCAGTTGTAGCTTGCTTTTAAATGTGTTCACTGAACTGATCATGTTGATTACATGTTTATCTTTACGCTGCAGCTATAAATTAAAATCATTCAGCAGGTCAGTGAGATCGGTCAGGAACGCTAAATCCAATAGCCACTGGTAGTCCTCTAGCTGGGCATATTTTGCATGTTTTGAAAGCTTCAGATAATCTTTGATTTCAGGCAACAACTCTGAGAATCTCGCAAAAAATGTACTTCTACTCAGCCATCTAACATCTTGTGCAGCAACAGGTCTGTGTGTTCTGCACCTGTTTCCTCTAAATGAGCACTGAATAACCTTCTCTGTAGACTCCTTGCCTGAACGGAACACACAATCTTCATTGCAACATCCATCACTTCTTTCATGTTTAAAATCTTACCACACAATGCCTGCTGGTGGATTATACAGTGGTAATTAAGGAAGTCCAGGAAATATTCACTCTGTTTGCACAATGCAATGAACCCGCTAGTACGGCACAACATTGCTGGAGCACCATAAGTTGTGATAGAGATGAGTTTGAAGAGGGGCAAATGGGTCTTGTTAACAAATTCCATGAATGCTTTGAAAATATCTTCACCTCTAGTGTGTGTAGCTCTTCTTTTGCACCCATGTCTCCAAAAACCATTCTGATTAAAACACATAGCTGAGCCACATCCATGACATCAGTCGACTCATCGAATTGAAGAGAAAAACATTCACTTCGTTTAATATCCTTCCTCAACTGCTCCTCGACATCCTCTGCAATCCCCTTGCATCGCCATTTAACAGTGCCACAGGATAATTGCACGTCCTTAATTGCAGCTATGATATCACTTTTATTCTTAATGTCACCAAATAGTGCATCTGCAGCCTCGAAAGTGCTTCTTTCACAACTTCACCGTCCTTGAAAGACTTCCTGTGTTTTACAAGAACGTGACTGATGCAATAAGATGCCATAGTTGCAGCCTTACCCTTGGTGTTTGGCCTGGTAAAAATGGACTGCTGTGCTGCTATCTGCCCCTTCTATTCCCGGACTTTTCGGGTGTGTAGAGCTGATTTAGCCGGGAAATCTGCATCGTAGCTTTTGTGCGCAGTCCTGAAATGCCGCTCCAAATTCCCCTTCTTCAGATGGGGAAGTCTTCAGATTAGTCCCTACTAATAACGTAACGTGCCTAGCTGAAACCATAGCAACAAACTATACCCAGCATCCATAGCTAAAACCCTGGCAAAATTTGGATTAGTGTACCAGCATACAACTCTTGCTATTTCTGCCATATATTTATATGAAATAGTATGTAAGTATTCAATTTCAAATTTAGATACATGTGGGAATGGTGAAGAGAGAGGGTAAACCAGAGTGCAGTTTGCTCTCGCGATTGACTAGGAAGCAGTCTGAAATCGACTGGTTGGGCACACTTGTCCTAAAGTATCGATACTTCCGGAAGGTTTAGCAAATGAAAGTTAAACTTTTATTATGGGAAAATAATACAATATAAAACATTGCAATGACACCTGGATAAGAGTATTGAAGTATTGAGTATTGTTAATTATTATATGCTATGAGTGGGCGGCTGTGGCTCAGTTGGTAGAGTGGGTCGGCCATTAATCGCAGGTTTGGTGGTTTGAATCCCGGCACGACTCCACATGCCGAAGTGTCCTTAAAACTGAACAAACAATTGTCTTGGGTGTCAAACAGTGGCTTGGGCAAGACACTGAACCCCAAGTTGCTCTCAATGGCAGGCTAGCACCTTGCATGTGTGTGAATGGGTGAATGAGTTACAGTGTAAAGCGCTTTGAAAACCGTTAAGGTTAAAAAGACGCTATATAAGTGCATTTACCATGAGTGATTGTGTATTTTTGTACACATTTTTTCTTTATTAACTTGTCTAAATGAAAAAAAAAGAGGGCAACGTTTATCAGTTTGTTGTGTTTAGGTATTTTAATAACTGTTGCAAATTTATTTAAATTAACAGCAAACATCAAACGCTGACAAACAGATGTTTCTTACAAGGCAGCTTAATTACAAACCATATCACATCCCTGTAAGGTGCTGTAAGATAAAAGCGCAGTTCTCACTGTTACCAACAGATGGCAGTAGATGTATATCAGCTCGTAATAGTTTGATATTCAGTGTTCTTGTGACAGTCACATCGGTCTAAAATATTCAAAGCTTCGTGTGGGTGTAGAATAAGACGGAGGAAGAGAGATACGTAAAACAGATTTTCACAAATCTCACACTAACAAGATTTATCAGTCATCAGCATGGTTTTGAAGGTTATTTATTCAATGATTCATCATTTTTCTTGTCACACCCCTGAATGGTTCGTCAATGCTGAGTACTTAGCAAACAAATGCCTCATTTTCACATGAAATGATGTCTTTCCCATAAATCACTAAAGAGATTAATTTGCATAAGACTTTAAAGTACAGCGTGTACATTGGCATTTTAAAGGATTTATAAGCATTTAAAACTGCTGCTTAATGCTTTCAGCAGCAAAGATGGAATTGTTTGTTCAGTTTTAAGATTAAGTGCTGCATTTGTATACAATTATTATTCAATACAAGTGCCTCCTTTTATGGCATTATCTCATAAAAGAGATAATAACAGACAGCGACAGAGGGAGAGACAGGGTGAAAGTGCGAGGGGGAAAAGAACATGGATAAGATGGAAGAAAAAACAGGACGCTTAAAAACACTTTCAGCTAGAGCCGTGTCAGATGCGTCTTGGTAGTTATTTGCTGCGAAACAAGGTGTGTTTTGTTTTGTGATGCCTGAGTCTCTTATTGGTTATGTTTGGCAGAAGTACAATGAGCTACAGCCTTCAAATTCTGATTGAAAATAATTCATTTCTGCACTTTTCAATTACTGTGTTTGCTGCTCTGAGACAGAGCTGAATGCCACTGGTCTACTTTCTCTCGCCCTCTCAGCTGGCTGCAGTGTAACATTAATGAATAGTTCTGTTGTCACTATCAAATATCATTGTGACAGACTGGCAACACACAGCAGAGATACGTTCAAAAATAAGCGAAATATATATATATATATATATATATATATATATATATATATATATATATATATATATATTACAAGATCCAAAAAAGTTTCAGTGAGAAATCAATAATCTCTGTTTGCTGTGCATTCTGAGATGCTATTCTTCTCACTACAATTGAACAGAGGGGTTATCTGAGTTAGCCTTTCTGTTAGCTTGAATTAGTCTGGACATTCTCCGATGACATCTCTCATCAAGGCATTAATTAATTTTTGTTTTTGGTACAATTCTGAGTAAACACTAGAGACTGTTATGTGTGAACATCCCAGGTGATCAGCAGTTACAGAAACACCCAAACCAGCCAGTCTGGCACCAGCAATCATGCCACAGTCGCACATTTTCTTCCCCATTCTGATGTTTGATGTGAACATTAACTGAGGCTCCTGACCTGTATCTGGATAATGTTATGCACTGCTGCTACATAATTGGCTGATTATATAATTGCACAAATAAGTTCCTATTAAAGTGCTCTGTGAGTGTATGTCTCTGATTTATATTGGGGCTCTCACAAAATAGCGCTTGGATGAGTGATGAGAGATTGAGAGCACTTTGAATGGAAATTGTGTATTTTAGAAAGTTAAACTGAAATCACTCAAACTCTCTCTATCACTCCACATGCTATCTGTCATGACTCATGCAACATCATGTATACTAATATTTGTGTTTTCATCTTTATTTGTTTATTTTTTATTTTTTTCTCCATGTCTAATGGGTAAGAATTACTACCACTCTGATTCTTGAAAATGGGCACCTTAAAATTTATACACATGTAATTCATATCATTTTTTTTAAATCAAACTGCCATATTCATCTAAATAACAGCATTTCTATCAGGAAGACCCGCAGACTGAATGAAACTTGATGACATTTGTTTGATGAATATAAAACAGAAATGTAATGTCTCTCTTTGACGTAAGCCCCATCTGGTGGTCCGCAGTTATAGCACTCAGAACCATCATATCCTGCTGGAGATAGGAGGCAGGGGTTAGGAGCCTACCGTACAGGATGGGACTCAACTGTTGGTGGTGGAGGTTGCCGTGTTAGCACACTTAAAAAGCAATGTGATAGATTGTGAGCAGACTTATAAAGTAATGGCTTACATGTGATTGGCTAAGGGATACCTAGCAAATGGTGTAATGGTGTACACCTGCTATTATTCCCGCTAGAACTACACTGCGCTTGCATGTCTGAAAGTGTAAATTCACAAAAACGTGGTTTATTTTTTATTTTGTTTTGCCAAAAACTCACCCTCCAGTGGCCATAGTGTCATACTTCAAGGGCTGAGCAAACGCTCAGAAAAATAAAAAATAATTCAGAAAATGTTAATTAATCTAATAAAACAACCATATTGTTTCACTCACAGACTAAAATGTGTTTATTTTTTGTGCAAGCACTATGAGTTCTAAATAGATGTGGAGAATTATTATTGTTATTATTTTTTTTTAAAATAAACTAAATATGAAACACAATTACATAAAAACTAAATGATTAAATGAGCCCAACTACAATGTGACAAAATGCACAGATCATGAGGTAATATTCACAGAGCAACATGACACGCTGATCGGTGGAAGTGAAGTTGGTGATTTCCGGGTCCTAATACCTGCAGCATGCAACCTTAGGCAGTCAGTGCAACTTATCTTTGTTTTTATCTCTCAAAAATATGGTTTTGACCTGGTGTGACTTATATTCAAGTGCAACATTCTTTCAAGTACACTAAAGGAATCCTTAGCTGACAGTTGTCAGTGGATGTTGGAATTAAAGGACTGTGATTTCAGACCCCAGATTGAAGTTCCCTCTATCTCCCCACAATATCAAAGACTGCAAACTGCCATTTCCCACAGACTGTGTATGATTACGTAGTGTCACACTGTTCTCTCTCCATGGCAGCTCCCTGCAATTGGAAACACTATGCTTTATCTGCCATCTAGAGGGAGTCCATTACCAGTTTAACCCACTTCAGAAAGCTTCCTCCATTTTGCCTGCACTGCACTGTTCTCTCACAGGGGGTAAAAAAATACCTGGAGAGAAATGTCCATTAATATTCCCATTAATCTCAATGCAATTGCTCAGCAGACACAGGTTGGAATTAGTGACCTGGATGCTGCCATCTTTGCTTCAAATAGAAACTTTTGAGGCAACTGTTTGAGCCAATTACCAGAACCTTAAATGGCATGTGATTTTCATGATCGATCATCTTGGAGATTACCCATCAATTAAATGATTAATTGTTAATACCGCAAAACACACATAGTACTCCAAAAATTATGTGCATGTAGCCTAGTTTTGAATATGAAAACAAGATAATCAATATAAAATGATTATTGTGCCACACTCCATTTAGCAATGAAGCACCCCATTGTTATATCTTTAAAGCATATTTTATTAAAGTTCAAATAATAAGAAAGCTGGTTAAAAAAATAAACTCAGAAACTGGCATTTCGCTGTGCGGTCTCCACTGCATCTATAAGTTGCGTGAATAGATTGGATGTTCTCTCGGCTGATGCACACTCTGACGCGGGGACGCTCTTCACTCACGCACGTTTGCTGCAGCTAGATTATAACGTGATGGCTTGTGACGTAGTGAATCACAATATATATGTGTCACATTCACTGTGTGTATCTTACCATGAAGAAAATCGATGATACGTAAAAGAGAAAGTTTGTTTTTTGTTAAAGATGGATCGACGTGAACATAAAGGTGAGAGAGTGTAGTCAGCCCATTATACACTAGAAAAAAGAAGTTTTTGATTAGTCTTTTTTGGCTTGTTTTCCAAAATAATATCTAAAACCCATTTAAAACAACACTCTTTTACTTTAGGAGCTATAATGCAGAATAAAAAATGTTTAGTGGAGAATGTCTAATACAATATTTAATCAGGGCTTGACATCAACGCTTGTCTGCTTGTACAGGACAAGTGTGTTTTTTCAGGGGCAAGTGAAAGAGAATGTTACTTTCCTGACCAGACAAGCAGACTGATTAAAACATCAACAATGAAAAAATAACTGGCTATGTTTGTGATAGCCTAGGCCCGTGTCATGTTTTAGAATGTTCATATTCTTATTCTGCTGTTGAAAGTAATCCAGAGCAAGTAATTTTATAATTCACTAGTGATCTAGTAACACCTGCACCCATTTTGAATGACAGGTGGCGTACGTGTGTGTGTGTGTGCTGATCATGCGCATGTGTTCTGAAAATGCTCACGCTAATGCACACCTGAATGGTAAAATATACTTAAAGATTCTGCCAAAATACCCGTCTTGGTGAGGTATTCATGTCAACAAAGAAAGTGATGTCTAAAGGGAACGTAAACAGCTGAGGTTAAAGCTGATTTGTTTTAAAATGTCGGACTTGTAAGTGTAAATGTGAGCTAATAGACCTGCTGTGGTCTAGTGTGTCATAATAATCAAACAAACATAACAAGAAAACACTCTCTTGACTGGGTAACTTTAGTTGCTTTAAAAAGCATTAATGTACTGTATTATAATCATACAGTAAAGACCAGTAGTAGTTTTATGTTGCATGTCATTCTGAACATTAACTTGAATAATTGATAGCCCATTGCTGTTAAAAACTTTTAAAGCTGTCACAAAAAGCACTGCATTTTCTTAATTTGTATTTTTTGTTTTATTGAATGATGGCAATGGAAGCTTTCCTTTATTAGACTACCATACGTAAAATAAAATAATTATCATATGACAATAACCTCCTGCCCTACCCAGTGCAGTTTACATTTCAAGTTCAAGGAAATCTACTGTAAAAAAACAACAAAAAAAAAACTTTGTAAAAGTTCAATAAATTCATGTTTCAAAAGTCAATGAGTAATCATGGTAAATAATTCTCAATATTGACCAAAATAATCGTGATTATGATTATGATGCAGCCCAAGTACTTTTTAGGATTTTAGCTGGCTCTTACTCGTTCCATCGGTTCCAGCTGTTCTTTTGGACTATAACAGCTATCATCTTGGATATGTCACGGCTCCAGTGAGTTTGTCGGTTTATTCTGTGTGTTTCGTTTTTTTTCTCTCCCTCAGGTTTCACAGGTGAAGCCGGCATGCATAATCAGTGTTTCCATTGGAACATTGATTGTTCCTAGGGGAACACTGATCATGCCACTAATTAGCATGCTAGCAACACCTGGTTCTCCTCTTATTCACTCCCTACTTAAACCCATATCTGCCCACATGTGTGGTTACTTTCCTGCTTGCTGTACGCTTGTTCTCTGCACTCGCAAATCTTCAACCGAGGATTCCTCGTCTTTGCCCATATGTCGGGAATGTTCTTCAATTCTGCTGGCCGCTATTCTCTGCACCTCATTACGCTTCTACGGAGGATTCCTACGGATCTACTTCTGACTTCCACAATGCAAACTCCTTCACAAGACTCCTTCCCTTTACTGCAGCTGGAGCAGAGATCTCTAACATTATCTTTAACATTATCATTTATTGTAAATAAATCCTTTGAATTGTTCATCTGCTTTTGGGTCCCTTTGTCTTTATCTCGCTCTCTGACAGAATAATCTAGCCAAGTATGCACCCAGTGGAGGAACCTACTCTTTGCCCCGCCCTCTCTCATTAGGGAGCCCTGCTGGGACAACAGTAAGCTTAAATCTCTGCATCTAATTAGGCTCCCGAGATGATGGTATCGCTGCTCGCTGAGCTCACCGTGGTTGTTCAACAACTCCGCCCACCTCCCGATGCTGGTCCCTCTCAGGAAGCACCCTCACCAGCTCTGGCGGTTCCCCACATCCCTGGGCGTTCAGAGGCTTGTATCCCTCCTGAAAGGATCCTGTAGCACATTCATTTCATAATGTTTCCTGTTCTTCCCGTTACGGCCCTCTGCTTTCCCATCTGGGCCAATGACGGTGGCGCCTCACCGGAAAGGCCGGTGAATGAGGGACAATAGTCCTTTCTTTTCACACTTTCTCAGCGAGGGTTTTATAAGGACTGTCTCAAGGAGATCGACGAGTCTCATATTATGCAATCGAGATTCGCACCCTGGCTGCTTCTTGTTAGTGGAACGGCCATGCCATGTGGGACCGGTTTCTGCATGGGCATTCTGACGACATTCAGGATGAAATCTATCCTATGGATCTGCCCCCACAATTCAACGATTTGGTGAATCTGGCTGTCTGCCAACATCAACGCCGTTATCCACCTCTACGGGCGGCTGGCCATTCCCTTCAGCCAGATCACCAGAATAACTCCCCGACACTGAGCCTATGCAAGTTGGGAGAACCCAGATTTCACATAAGGAGAAGCAACGACTCCTCTGTAATGGACTATGCTTTCATTGTGCGCGGTCCGTCCACTTCTCTGCTGCCTGTCTGTTAAAAGACATCGCTCGTCAGTAGGAAGGGGGTTACTGGTGAGCGCATCACCTTTGGACAAAGCCCCCAGATTTTATACACTTCTCCTGACATGGCTGCAGGATGGATCTACCAGGATGGATGGGTCACATGTCCTCAGCCCTGGTGGATTCCGGAGCCAAAGGGAACTTTATGGACATCGACTTGGCTTCCAAATGGCGGCTTCCCATGGTCCAGTTGGATGAACCTATCACCGCCCACACCGTCAGTGGAACGCCCCTGTCCATCATCACCCAGTCCATCAAGCCAGTAACCTTTGTCTCCAGTAATAATTCGGAGCAGCAATACTTTTAACTGATCCAATCTCCATTGGCACCGGTAGTGTTGGGGCATCCTTGATTGATAATGCACAACCCACACATAGACTGGTCAATGAACACTGTTCTTGCTTGGAGTCCTTACTGTTTGTCACACTGTCGTAATTCTACTGTCTCTCCGTCCAGTCTTGTGTTCTTTGGCAGGATGAACTGCCGGATTTATCCGGTGTACCGTTGACAAACCATGACTTGATGTTCAGCCAGTCCAGCGCTGCAACCCCTCCTCCTTATCACCCGTATGACTGTGCGATTGAATTGCTTCCTGGCACCTCACCTCCTCGGGAACAACTGTATTTGCTCTTTGCTCCCAAGAGGGAGGCTATTAACAGGTATATCAATGATTCTCTGGCAGCCAGTCTCATCAGCCCTTCCTCATCGCCGGCAGGGGCAGGGGCAGGGTTCTTCTTTGTGGAGAAGGATGGCTTGCTTAGACCCTGTATAGATTATCGGGGGTTGAATGACATCACTGTGAAGAATCGCTATCCTTTGCCTTTGATGTCCTCAGCAGGCTGTCTCTGCACATCACTACGCTTCTACTGAAAATTCCTTCGGATCTGCTCTTGACTTCCACAATGCACACTCATTCACAATACTCCCTCCCTCTACTGCAGCCGGTACCTGGATCTCCAGTCTTTGCCAGCACAGTAAATATTACCATTTATTGTAAATAAATCCTTTGAACTGTTCCTCTGCTTTTTGGTCCCTTTGTCTCGTCTCGCTCTCTGACAGGGAACTAGACGTTTTTTTTCATTTTATGCATTTGGCAGACATTTTTATGCATTTGGCAGACGCTTTTATCCAAAGCGACTTACAGTGCAATTATTACAGGGACAATCCCCCCAGAGCAACCTGGAGTTAAGTGCCTTGCTCAAGGGCACAATGGTGGTGGCCGTGGGGTTCGAACCAACGACCTTCTGATTAACAGCCCTGTGCTTTAGCCACTACGCCACCACCACTCCAATTTCACACTGAAGATGTTTGTTTATCTTGTGTTTAGTTACATTTAGTTTTTTCAGTTTTTCTGCGTTTCATGCTGCACACATCCCTATAATGGACATTATTGGATTTAATCCCAAAACACTTTTGCATTTTTTTGCATGCTGTACTATAACTTTGCAGCCGCAACTCCCCAGCTCTCTCTCCCAGCAGTAGACCGCCATGTACTCACGCTTACCATTTGATTTGGTGCCATTTATCCATGATCAGTGTGGAAAGAGCTGTAGGTTAGCTTTTTTTTCATGACTTCTTGTTTGGACATTTATATTTTTTCACTTGCACTCATTCTGTTCTAACTGTCTGGTGGATCACGCTCCTGCTAATCAATACCATGCCATCGCTCGGGACCAGAGCTGCAGTGTTCTTGGGCCTGGTACAAAATGAATTCAGCGGGCCCCCCTCCAATTAGTTGTCTGACTAACAAAACCGTTCTTCCATCAACATCTCCCGCTGAATACGCTTAAATGCGCTATACAATATGGAATATGTTATTTGGTAAAAATAAACAGTGACCTATAGGGAGAAAATGGAAATAACAAAGGTCCTAAAACATGGAATAGAATTATGCAGCTAACAAACTCCCCTTCTGAAAACTTTCTAGGATGTCCTTTGGTCCTCACATGGCTTAACATTCCTTTTCACAGTAGCTTTATTTCCTGCTGTACTGTATGTCCCAGTTCCTCAAGATGCCTTTAGCAACATAGGATATTCTGCTGAGGCTTTAATAGTCCAGCACTCACTAATTTAAAGCTCTCCAGTGAAGTGTTATACATCCCACAACTTGGCTCTCTCAATCTGGATTTGAGCCATATAGTTGGAGGATTGTATGTGGGCCTTTAAATGCATTTATAGATTTCCATTTCTACCACAGTCCTTAAAAAGTCAAAGGGACCACCATAAGCCTTTAAATCAGAGGTGGTGGAAAGGATGGGAGCAGCTGTAGATGTCTAATGCCGCTCAGAGGGGATGTTCGGTGACAGACTCCAGACTGCTCTCACTTTGTTGAGCTTTGGACTCATAGATATAATTATGACAATCTGCCATCTGCTTTGAGCCAGGCTAAAGCCTGCCTGAGACAGTACAGAAGTGAAAGGGGAAAACAACAACGACAACAAAAACGGATGAAAATGGGTCTCTGAGTTAAAGACCATTGAGCACTCCATCAAAGTAGATTGCCAGTGGTATAACTGAGATCAGGAAAAAGGGTGAACAAGGAGTGGAGGGCTCATAACAGAGACCAGATGGAGGTCTGATGGAGGTCAGCAGCATTGTAAAGTGGCTCTGTCCAACTGGAATAAGTTAATTTAAAGCTTAAGAATCACGTTTTTTCCTCAACCTTGGCTAATTGGGAGCACCGGGAGAATTCCTGGTGGGCCGGTCTGTTTTTTTGGCCACGAGGGCCGGTGTTGTCATGGCACTGGGTTGAAATATGGATACTGTCCCTATGCTGCCTGCATGCACAGCAGTTCACCCACTCTTTTTTTAACTTTAAATTTTACCTCAGCCCCACTCTTTTTATTTATTATTTTTTCGCAGCCCACTCGCAGAGTGCAGCCTGCAGGTTAATCACGGAATTATCTTTTGACTCCCCGGACAGCGGCACCTGGCTAAAAAAAAAAAAACGTCACTTGTAAACTTCAGTCAGTGGTGGTTGTGGATGATGGAGGATATAGGCTAAAATGGACAATAGAAAGCGCAAAGACGGTGCTGAAAAAGCAAGAGTAACTTCAAACTGACGGGGCCAAATGTACAAAACTGAGCAGCTTTTTCACCGGCACACCAAATGAAGAAAATGAGAGAGCCGGTAAGCTAACATTAAGCTAGTTAGGAGCAGTGCAAGATGCTAGCGGCCGTGCAAAACACTGTTTGCAAACCACCATTCATGTTTATGTATCAAAATTTTTCTTGTAATTCTTCAGCAGCAGCAGCCTTTATTGCTCATTGAGTGAATATAAGAATTAGAAGAATTAATGTTAATGAAGAGTATGGACGGTGTAGAGCTGAAACGATTAGTCAACATTATCGACAACGTTTGATCTCATTTAACGTAACATGAAATCACAATAAACTGTATGACGCGCGAGAGCAGCACTGCAGTTCGCGCCAGAGTCTGACTGAGGAAGAATTACACAGATCAACGTCCAGATTCACTCTAAACTTCCCAAAGAGCTTCAGGTGATGTAGATCCCAAAGTATTGGGGAATTATTCAAAAATATCCAATAAGTAAATACAGAGGCACTCTCGTTGTGGAATAAGTGGAGCCGGGGGTCTTTAATGGAAATACACTGGCATTACCTCTTAAATGAAGATATATTTAATGTGTTATAGCTTTATTTAAGTTCAAATAATACGGAAGCAGGTCTTGTAGTTAACTAAAAACTCAGAAACTGGCATTTCTCTGTGCGGTCTCATAGACACATTTTATTGAATCATAATATATGTGTCACAATGCACTATTGCAGACTTATATACTGAGGTTTTAATTACATTATTTTAATAGTCATTCGTGAATAAAGTGGGCCGGTCTAAGGCATGAAACTCCAGGGCTGAGAATGAGTCCCACTCCGGCCCTGACCCACACTGTTTTACTACCATTTCCTGTGCTTGGGTCTAATCGAAACCACTAATATTAAGTTAAAAGAAATGTTCTGGGTCAGATTTAAGCTCTATCAACAGACTCCAAATACATTTTTAAAATATGCATTAGGGATGCACCAATGTATTGGCTAAATTTTGACAATTAAAACCATTGGGTATTGGTTGTAAGCATGAAAATGGCAATACGAAAACCAGATGGTCTATTCATAATTAATTATCAACACACTTTGAAAAACTCTGTGCATTCAAATGCACAATCCAGAAGAAATGATAGCCAATTTTAGAAGGGTTGGTACTCCTAAAAACATGAACTTGTCTCACATTTAGGACAAACCGGCATTACAGACGTGAGCGTTGTGAAAGTTGCATTTATCTATCAATGATGAGGGAAACTCAATTTGACTTTGACTTCTGATACATTAGAAGAGTATGCATTAAGGCTGTATGATTGATTGAGTTAAGATTAAAATCACAATATGGTTTCTGCATGATTATTAAACCTTTTAAAGGCTACATTTTAAAAATAGTATGTGTTGCAGTACTTCAGTCAGCAATGTGAGCAAGTGGTGCCATCTACCGGTCTGGATGGAAATATCCATTATTTTTCTTTTGTTAAGAATGTTTTAATTTTTTTCCATGATGTGGTTGACATTTCTGTGGATTTGCCCAACATATGCATACTATGAATTTGTAATGTTCTATCATACACAGTAAATACATGTAACATATGAGTTCTGTTATTTTGAACTGCAAAACCAAAAGTGCAAAATATCTATTGTCTTTTTTTATCTTTGATTGTGGCTGGCTCACTTTGTCTCCACTTCTTGCCTCTTTGTACATTTTTAAAACATAATTCCATCATACATAATTTGTATATGTCTCTGTAATGACCTAAATGTCATCCTGTTCCTCAAACAAAGCTGTTGTGTGGCTTCAGAAGACTTGGAGTCATATGGACTTTTTTCTGGTGTTTTAGGGTCATTTTTGGAGTTAGGTCATTGTCACTGAACTATGATTGTATAGAAAAAAAGCTCTGTAAAAATTAGAAAATAATATTAAAAAGTAAACCAAATAAAACAAATCTCCATATGTATTTACATTTACATACATAAATGTAAATGTAAATGTGTTCCACTGAAATATAACCGGTTTGTAAAATAAAAAATGACAGAATTCATTACTTTACACATTCTTTATTTATTTATTTATTTATTTATTTATTTATTTATTTATATATATTTATTTATTTTATTTTTATATAACAATAAGAGAGAAGTTGAAATTAAATCATTTTCAACAGCATACTGGCATCCTGTCCAATACCACATAAAATATTTATTTGAAAATGATGTAATGATGTACAGAATATTTCTTCAAAATAAAAGCAGAAAAAAAAGCTCCAAGAAGCAACAAAATGGGAAGTAATCTCTTTCTCTTCACACTCTGCCCCTTCCTCCTTCCCCTTTGCACTCTTTTTCATTGTGCTTGATTTTTGTTCAAATGCTGCAGCCTAATGTGTCATACGGGTTAATTGGCAGCAAAAGCAGCCATAACTGTTTCTACTCCTATCTTGTTTTTACAGTCCTATTATTTTTGTGATCCTAGAGAGGGCACTGGTGACTCATATAGTGGCCATCCTCCCTCCACAAAGTAAGAGACAAGAGGTAATAAAGATGATGGGGGTTGGATACTGTAGATAGAGACATTCTGCCACTCATTGATTGGCATGTAGAGAAAGAAACAGGGGGTGCTATCATTGGGCACTAGAATCAAACACTTGTAGAAGAGGAAAATGCCAGTCGATAAGAACATGATGAAATCTACCGTAATCTGGGCCATAGCTACATAACAGGGTTGCCTCCCCCCACGGGACACACACACACGAGCACATATAAAAAAAAACAGAACATAAGAAATAACTTCTTAACCCTGCCAACACGTACCATAATTGCAAATATTAGACAACTCAACTGTATATACCTCTTTAGAGTACTAAACATATATCACAATTATAAATGTGTGACCTTTTTGCCTTCTTCAAGGAAGTGTGCCTGACGTGAACAGGGATATAGATGTCTTTTGCAGAACTCGAGAGTGTATTTCTCTCAGTCTGCTCACCCTTTTTCAACTGGATAAAAAAATAAATTGGCTTACCATGTAGAAGGGGGGTATTACAGGACTTGGCCTGTCCCCCTCAGTTCCTGCTATTGATTTAACAGATCCTAATATGTTCATCAGAGCACATGGCATATATCTCTTGCAGTCTTCTGTGTGCGTGTATCCACGCAGATGTAGGGGAGACCAGGGACAATTGCATGGGGGCAATTATAATGCACTACATTTCTTAAATAAAAAAAAACATTCTAGTGTGTTAATACTTGTTTAGGCTCAGTAGAGTTCTTTCTCTGCCTGAGAAAAAGAAAACTGACAGTATCACTTTGAAAAATGTTTAATACAAATTAATTTAAGGTATGAAATGATTTTGTAGATGTCCAAAAATGTTGTTCTCTTGTCTAATGATTTTATGCCTTTGAATTTAAAACTAGATCTATTTAATTTGTAGGATGTTGGTTAAAAGTTAACAAACAACAGATTGTTGCCACTATAGAAAAATGTAACTACGCTGTAAGGTCGGGGGAAATCTTAACACTAGTTATGAAACGAAAACGATATGATTTCATTAAATCTTTTTAAATATGCAATTATTTAATCAAAGCATATTATCTTGACTAATCAGCTGGTAGGGTTGCACTAGCTGTGTAGAAGGTTTCATTTAAGTTGGGATGTAAAGTTCAAACTGAAGTTCAGTTTGTATAGTCATTCCTTAATTTGGTTGCATCTTCAAGACTTGGCTAGTTGGTTAGATTAATAATGAACACTAGAAGATGATCGCCAAATTTGAAATGTTCACATATCAGAGCATTTACGCTTATGACAACACAAGCATATATGTGTGCGTTATGCAACTTAATGTATTTTGTTCACAGTCATACCAGTTAAAACTGGATAGAATGAAGAGACGGGAGAAACAGGTCTGGGCTGCACATAATCCCCAGCAGTTATGAGGCACGCATCGCTATTTTTCACCTGTGATCTCCCAAACTCCTCTTTCGAAGCCACAGTCCGCTTTCAAAAATATGAGTCTCATTCAACGGAAAACTGTGGTTTCAATGCAGTCAAATGTCTACAAGAAATAACACAGCAATAAAGCATCACATTTTCTGTTGGGATATTATTATATCTATTGAATATAAACATTATCCAAATGTGTACATACTTTGAGTGTCACATTTGTACAAGGGATTTACAGTATGTAGTTATGGTTGATGTTAGCCTAAACCTTTTCCTGTATGTCTGTAAGATTTGCCAAGATGAGTGATTCGGGAGGGGGTGGACACCACAGGGAATCAGGCGGTTCCGGAGGGTTATCAGCAGAGATGGGACCAAGTCACACATGTGCAAGTCTCAAGTAAGTCTCAAGTCTTAACCTTCAAGTCTCAAGTAAGTCCCAAGTATTTTTTTCTTGGGCAAGTCAAGTCCAAGTCAAGTCACAGGCTATGTCAAGTCAAGTCCAAGTCAAGTCACCTTATTATTGTAATTTTACCTAGGGCTGGGCGGTATACCGAGTTTTGACAATTTATCGATATTTTTTCTCAACGCGATACAGGATGAGACAATATCGTGTATATCGATATGGTTTGATGCAAACCTCTCCCGCTCAAGCTTCAGTTAACGCGTGCAAACCGGACCACTCCTACTCCATCACACAAGTTCGCCTGACAACATGGAGGAAAACACAGTGACGATCACAGTGACGTAAAAAGAAAAACACTGGTTCGTTTATTTGGAGATGGTTTGGATTTAAAAGATCCGATGAGCAGCAAAACCAAGCTATCTGCAAAGAATGCCATAAAACGGTCGTGTCAAAAAGTGGAAGCACATCAAATCTCTTCCACCACTTACAACGTCACCATAAAGTGCAGTACGATGAGTGTTTAAAACTTCGGCTTCGTCTGCTACAACCTCAGCCACGAAGAATAAGCAGCCCGAAAAGTTTTCTGTCCCAAAACAAAGCTCGTTGGAAGCAAAATCTGTAAGTAATATACACTATAAAATACTTTGTTTATTAAAGAATGTTCTACCTCAAATAACCTACTTGTTCTGATAAAGTAGTTAAGTGTTCTACTGTTCTGTTTACATTATTTGCACATCAGAGTTGTGCAGCTGTAAAGTTTCAAACAAGTAGAAAACTTTGTTTTGTATGTTATTTTGATCATCACTGCTTTAATAAAGGTGATTGTGAAATCTCACATAAGGCTTTGACTTTTAGAATGTATTGTGATTTTAACTACCTTTTGCACATAATATATTGCATAGCCCCCATTACATTCACTATATTTGTTTCCATATTCTTGAATATCAACATTGTTTTGCAGGATATCATTGGGCAGGATGTGAAATAATAATAAATAAAAAATACAGATTTTCTTTATCCAAATAGGAAAAGCGTAGAAAGTACCGAGATATATATCAGTATATCACCATTTCACCAAAAAATACCGAGATATGATTTTTTGGCCATATCGCCCAGCCCTAATTTTACCTGCAGAATCTGATCATAATAAAGTGAAAAGACAAGATATAAGTAACTGTCAGTAAATTACAATACTCATGTTCAGTAAAATACATCATGGAATCAAACAAAATTGTAACTTCATAAAATTATTTATTTTTCACTTCTGCCAACAGTGTTTGAAATGTATTAAATTTTCAACATTGAGTCCATAAAACATATAACAGCTTAACATCCAACAGACTCCTCTCTGAACACCTCCCTCTCTCTCTCTCAAACACAGTTACATACATTCAACTTTGTTACATTTCTCCTCTCTCTCTCACACACACTCTCTCTCTCTCACACACACTCTCTCTCACACACACCCACACTCCCACACTCACTCTCACACACACTCTCTCTCCCACACTCCCACGCCCACTCACTCACTCTCTCTCTCACACACACACACTCTCTCTCACACACTCTCTCTCTCTCTCTCACACACTCTCTCTCTCTCACACACACTCTCTCTCTCTCACACACACTCTCTCTCTCACACACCCACTCACACACACTCTCTCTCCCACACCCACACTCACTCACTCACTCTCGCTCACACACACACTCACTCACTCTCTCACACACTCTCTCTCCCACACTCCCACACCCACACTCACTCACACACACACACACACACACACACACACACACACTCACTCTCGCGCTCTCACACTCCCACACACACACACACTCAGAGTATATCCATAAGCCTATTTTTGCAATGTCTGTGAGTGGGAAACGTTGAGGTACCAGCGCGTGAACGTCATGGCAGCGTACAAAACAAAGTACCTCGCGCGGGAAACACTTAAATGCGCGTAACTAACGTAAATCAAGCAGGCTAGTATGCAGCATAAGCCACGAAGTGTTGGCAAAATAAAAAATTAATGGACAGATTTTTTTTTCCAGAAAACTTCTTGCACAAAATAAATTCAAGCACTTTCAAGGACCTGTATATGTATGTTTATTTTCAAGAACTTTCCAGGGCCTTGAATTTTATTTTTCAGATTCACAAACTTTCAAGGATTTCAAGGACCCGTGGGAACCCTGCTATTATTACATTAGCTAACTACCAACTAACCAGATAAAATTAACAAATTGACAAGCACTTACTGGGCAGAATGGCTCTTCAAATGGCGGACGAAATTGGAGGTTGTCGTCTGGCTGTCCGCGATCTTAACGTTGCATGTCTTGCAAAGCGCTGTTCGTCTTTTACCATCTTGATAATCATTTTTGAAGCCGAAAACGATGACCCTCGGTAACGTTACCCCTCCGGCTGACATGTTGATGGGTTATCTGATCTAAGTGGGCGTGGTGTGCGTAAGGTACGAGAGGGCATGGCTGATGATAGCCTATAGTGTCGTGATCCAGTCATGACAAAACTATTCTCAGCCTGCGCTCCAGCTGGATCAACTTTATTTTTTAAAATAATTTATATATTTTATATTCAAACTGAAAACATGATGTGATTAACACTCAAGTCATTCAAGTCTTCGTCTCTCAAGTCAAGTCAAGTCCCGAGTCTTTAACTTCCAAGTCCGAGTCAAGTCTCAAGTATTTTATTTTTTGTCAAGTCAAGTCACAAGTCATAAAAATAGCGACTCGAGTCGACTCGAGTCCAAGTCACCAAGTCACAAGTCCCCATGTCTGGTTATCAGGTGACCACTGAGGTCCTGGTAGGCAACCAGGGAACCAGGGCAGAGCAGTCAAACTAGCAGGAGACTACGGCAGAATCAGCAGGTGACCAGGAGACAAGGGCGGAGCAGACAGGTGAACCAGGGACAAGGGCGGAGCTGGCAGGCGACCAAGTGTCCAGGGTGGAGCAGAAAGTGTCCAGGGCGAAGCCGGCATGAGACCAGGGCAGAGCCGGAAGATCAGCTGGAGCAAACGGAGAATCCGGCAGGTGAGCAGGAGATCAGGATGGTGGACCAGGCAAGGCAGCAGATAACACTGGGAACCCGGTGGAAGGCCATGAGACACATATATAGAGTCTTGCTGGAGGCTGGTTAGCTGAGCTGGGGATTCAAAACAAAAAGCTGCTAGAACCAGGGAAGGTTGTTCTGTAACATTTGCAGTGATGAGAGTAGATGGATCAAATTGCATTTTTTTTTAATTGTATTTATTTAAAAAAAAATAAATAAATAAATTATGAAAACGCAAAATAATCATGAGAAACAAGGAACACATGAGAACTAAACAAATGACAACCACCCAAGAAATACAAGAACTGACGAAGACAGAGAGCACATAAGGGCAATATATACACCGGGACTAACAAGGTTAACAAGAAACACATGGGGAACAATCAGAGGGGAACAATGAACATAGACAAGTCCAGGAACTAAAACATTATTTCAAATTAAGAGTCCAGAAGATGTGTTAGTTACAATGTCTCATTTAACAGTCAGCTGTAACAAATAGGTCAATCATTTCAATTGAAGTACAATTCAAAAAATCAGTAAATCTAATAAATAGCATATTGAAATGTGCACTCAGTAAGTTTTTAGCTTGCTCTTATTCTTCCCAATAGTACTAGTGATTTTGGACATTATACTGACACTCATCATCATCATCATCATCATCATGGATGCACAAAGTTTGTTTACTAAGGACTGCAGCTTTATGCCAGATATGTTTGTTTATTTTCTCCCATATTTCTGTGATCTGTGGCATGATCTGAGCTGTTTGATTCATCACTCCAACATGGTTCTTGTGTTGGGACATTTGGTGGATCACACTCCTCCATTGTGTGTAACGATTGCAACAACCGTTGTCACAAATTTCTATTGCCAACCAGACTGGGTAGTTGTAACATTTTGAAATTGTATTACATGCAAAATTATGATCAAGTCTTTCTCAATGTATACTCTAGAATAAAGTCCAAGGCACATCTTCTGGTCCCAGAAAATTAAAAAGCCTTTATTTAGTTCATGGCTATCATAATACAAACATACATTTTTATGTTTTGTATTGTGATAACCTTGATCTGAATAAAGGCTTTTTAATTTTCTGGGAAAGAAGATGTGCCTTGGACTTTCTTCTAGAGTATATGTTTGAAACCCAACCAAAGAGCACGTTCTGGGATTACTTTACAAGGTCCCTTCAGCAAGTAGCATTCCAAGAAGCTTTCTTTGATCTTTCTCAATGCAATTAGTTTGAAAATACTATTATTATTGGCAAGTAAAAATGTCAGTTATACTAAAAGATGGCAGGTAGATTAGTAGTTGTCTGAGAGTTATTAAAGAAAATAAAAAAACAATCAGATGCTCCTGGTCTCCCCTAGAATACTTTGCAACACTTGCAGCTTTTTCCTCACAAACGCATACCAGTGTGAATGCCTTTTGTGGCTGGAATTGTGTTTGAAGATACTGTTAATTTGTTTTAGTTTTTTACTTTTATTCTTCTTAAACCCTATCTTCACCGGTCTCAACTTAACTGCTTTAGACTGGGGTAGTTATAGAGAGTATGACCAATATGAAATTGTGTGAGCACAAATAGCATAGCTTATATTTACACTCAAACAAACCCTTTCAAATTCTGTTTTATATACCACCAGACACTGACTCATTCTCTCACCTAGCAAAGGGGACTGTGTGGAACAGCAACGTGGGCTGGTGATGACTGACATGTTTAAATCTTCTCTCTCATTTGCGGATGAGTCTTCAGCAACCCCTTACATTAACACATGTAAGTCTTGACTCTTTTATAGAGCTTAAATGTCACTGTTGTTTCTCATCCAGGCTGAAATCCACAGCCAGTGACTTTTAGATGCCACATGTCACTCTGACAGCACATCCCATGATTCATCAGTCCCAGGACATTATGCCTGTGTTCTCTCAGTGGTGTGATCTGCATGATGAGTGTTTTAATGTGTGGGATGTCACACAATATTTTGCACATCATGAACAAGAGAGAAACAGAGAGTGCATTGAGGTCCTTTTAATTTTGAATCACAAAACATGAGCCTGCTTTTAGTAGTGCTACAAAATAAATCATCTGTAAATCTGGAAATGGACATGAAGTTCATGTTTGCTATATTTGTTTAAAATAATGCATATGACTTTATTTTTACTGCTGAACACAAAGATTTTTAGAAGAAGATTTGTGATCTCAGCTCTGTAGGTCCATGCAAGTGAATGGTGGCCAGAAATTTAGAGGTCCAATAAGCATCTAAATGTAGCGGGTAGGGTGGTTGAGACGGGAAGTGTGCCTTTAAGACTTGTTCACTGGCACTGATTAATTTGATAATTAATCAGTGGCATAAGTGGCGTGTCCCTTTAAATATGTCGTGAGACATGGACAGAAAAACATTAGTGCGTTGTGAGTTGAAGAGTGTCAAGGACACATAAAGTAATCTGTGCGGGTTGGCTTGGGCAAATCCGATCCGGTGCGGAAACCAGGTTTTTTCGAGGCGTGGCGGTTGGCAACACTGGGCAGTGACTGGAGCGTTAATGGGAGGAAGTGACGGTAGTTCCGGAAGCGATCCGGAGATGGAAGAAGATGCAGGCAGTGGGAGTGAGGGTTATAATCAAAGTAAATGGAACTTAGTAGAAAATCGGAAAAGGAAAAAGAGTGTAAGCCAAATATCGGGTACGGATAGTGAGAGAGAAAACCATCTGACTAGAAGGAGGAAAGAAGATTATAAGGTAAAAATAAAATTCATGACAGATGGTGTAAGATCTGTGAATCCTTTAAAACTGTCAAAAGCGGTAAAAGAAACGATTGGAAACATAGAAAGTGCTAGGATGTTACAGGAAGGTAAACTGTTGCTTTTCTGTAAAGATAGTAATCAACAAAAGAAAGCTCTTGGGCTAAAATCTTTGATGGGACAAAAAGTAAATTGCTCAGCAGTGGGAGATAAAAAATGGGTGAGAGGGGTGATCACAGGAATCCCCACTAATGTGTCCGAAGAGGTAATTAAGAAAAGCATATCAGGCGCCTCAGTGATTGAAGCTAGAAGATTAAAGTATACCAATGATAAGGAGAGAATGGACAGCTTATCGGTGATGCTTAATTTTGATGAGGATAGAATGCCAGAAAGAGTGTTTCTAGGATTTATGAGTTATATAGTAAGACCATATATCCCCCCTCCATTGAGATGTTTCAAGTGTCAAAAATATGGACATGTGGCATCGGTGTGTAAAGGGAAACAACGGTGCGCAAGATGTAGTGGCAATCATGAGTACGGAAAATGTGAAGAAGGAGTGAAACCAAAGTGCTGCAACTGTGGAGAGGAGCATAGTGCGGCATATGGAGGGTGTCAGGTGAGAAAGAATGCTGTCAAGATACAAAATGTAAAAATAACGGAAGGAATAAGTTACGCTGAGGCCATAAAAAGAGTGAAAGGGACAGAACAGAGAAATGCACAAGAGAGTGCGGATGAACAAAGAATGCAGAGGCAGACCCGAGAGATAATAAGTAATAACACCATCAATATAGACAAACTGGCGTTTACCACCTTTATGGCGGAAGTAATAAATTGCTCAGCACAAACAGAAAGCCGTACAGAAAGAATAAGAATAATAATTAGAGCAGCAGAAAAGTACTTACAGGCAGACGGATTAACAGTTG
This sequence comes from Xyrauchen texanus, assembly GCF_025860055.1. Taxonomy (NCBI): domain Eukaryota; kingdom Metazoa; phylum Chordata; class Actinopteri; order Cypriniformes; family Catostomidae; genus Xyrauchen; species Xyrauchen texanus. The sequence goes on along the minus strand of NC_068304.1, from coordinate 32,724,808 downwards.
AACAGGTAAACGAGAAATTAAAGATGCAAATAACAAACTCGCAGGCTTCATGTGGAGGATTATAATGGTACTGATAATATTGCAATGGAATGCTAGAAGCCTAATAGCAAATGGGCAAGAATTTAAAAAATATATTGATGAATATGAAGAAAAACCATATATTATTTGCATACAAGAATCTTGGCTAAAACCTCATTTAAACTTTGTTGTTCCTCAATATGAAGTATTACGAAATGATAGGAAAATAAAAAATGGTGGTGGTGTAGTGACTCTAATTAAACAAGGATTAGAATTTCGGGAGATAGATGTGAATGGAGAAGTTGAATCGATAGTGGTGGAGGTAAGCACAATAAATCAGAAAATTAGAATAATCAACTTTTATAATCCTTGTGATAGGATTAAAGAAGATTTAAAACAAAAAGTTGGTGGTGAGGGTAGCTTCAAATTAGTGTGGTGTGGGGATTTCAACGCACATAGTACAATGTGGGGTAGTGAAATTAATGATCATAATGGAAATATGGTGGAAAGTATATTAGATGATAATGATCTAGTGTGTTTAAATGATGGAAGAGCAACAAGGATAGATGTAACAAGAGGTCATCAGTCAGCAATAGATTTAACTATAGTGTCTCAAAGTCTGGCAAGACAATGCAAGTGGGAAGTGCTTGATCAAACTACAATAGGTAGTGATCATTACCCCATCAGATGTGTAGTAGGTATAGAAGTGGAACAAAATATAAAACAGAAAATCCCCAGGTGGAAAAGTTTAAGGAAGTAAGTGAGGCTAAATTGTTAGGAATTGTAAATGATAAACAGGCACCTGAGGAATTAAATAATACAATTAATGAGATCATTTGTAGTACCGCTGAGGAGGTAATTGGGAAAAGTTTAGGAGAAAGAAAAGGAAAAAGTGTACCATGGTGGACAGAGAACTGCAGTGAGGTAATCTCAATTAGAAATAAGGCGTTTAAAAAGGTAAAGAAAACATATTCCTTTCAGGATGTGATAATATTCAAAAGATCTCAGGCAGTGGTTAGAAGAGTAATTAGATCTGCTAAAAGAAAATACTGGAGACAATTCTGCGATGAAATTGGTGAGAGTGTAGATATAAGTGAATTATGGGGAATGATTAGGAAAATGGGAGGGAATAAAATGTATAGAAATATACCTGTAATAATAGATGAGGACAAAAATATAATGATTGAAAGTGAAAAAGCAGAGGTGTTAGTAAAAGCATTTGTAAAGATACACAGTAATTGTAACATATCAGAGGATATGAGAAGGCAAAGAGAGCAAGCAATAAGAGATAATCCTAATATCATGGTCCAAAGAAGGCCGTCTGAAAACACTCTGGATGAAGATTTTACTTTATATGAACTCAAACAGGTATTGACAGGTTTAAGAAATACATCTCCAGGAAAGGATGATATATGTAATGAGATGATAAAGAAATTATCAGATATATCGTTGAATATCATATTGCATGAATATCAATATTTTATGCCCACATCAAAGTGGATTTAGAAAGGGTCGCAATACAATGTATTCTATCATATGTCTAGAATCAGAAATCAGGAAAGCATTTATAAATAAAGAAGTGTTAGTTGGAGTGTTTTTTGATGTGGAAAAAGCATACGATATGTTGTGGAAGGAGGGACTATTAATTAAGTTGGATAAAATAGGCATTAAAGGAAGGTTATATAATTGGATAATGGATTTCCTTTTCAAGCGTACAATACAGGTCAAGATCGGTTCAAGTTACTCAAAAATATACACAATAGATAACGGTACTCCTCAAGGTAGTGTTTGTAGCCCAATATTGTTCAATATAATGATTAATGACATTTTTTCTCAGGTAGGACAAGGAATAGGTAAATCCCTATATGCAGATGATGGAGCCATGTGGAAAAGAGGACGGAATGTTAAATTTGTTGAAAAAAGCATGCAGAGAGCAGTAGAGGAAGTGGAAAAATGGGTAAACATCTGGGGTTTCAAATTGTCAGTAGAAAAAACGCAAGTTATCTGTTTCTCAAAAAAGAAGAGTAGCCCACAAATAAAATTAAAATTATATGAACAAACATTAGAACAAGTATCGGAAATTCGATATTTGGGGTTGTGGATGGATTCAAAACTTAAATTTGACAGTCACATAAAGAAAATAATAGATACAGGTGAAACTCGAAAAATTAGAATATCGTGCAAAAGTTCATTAATTTCAGTAATTCAACTTAAAAGGTGAAACTAATATATTATATAGACTCATTACAAGCAAAGTAAGATATTTCAAGCCTTTATTTGATATAATTTTGATGATTATGGCTTACAGCTTATGAAAACCCCAAATTCAGAATCTCAGAAAATTAGAATATTGTGAAAAGGTTCAGTATTGTAGGCTCAAAGTGTCACACTCTAATCAGCTAAACACCTGCAAAGGGTTCCTGAGCCTTTAAATGGCCTCTCAGTCTGGTTCAGTTGAATTCACAATCATGGGGAAGACTGCTGACCTGACAGTTGTGCAGAAAACCATCATTGACACCCTCCACAAGGAGGGAAAGCCTCAAAAGGTAATTGCAAAAGAAGTTGGATGTTCTCAAAGTGCTGTATCAAAGCACATTAATAGAAAGTTAAGTGGAAGGGAAAAGTGTGGAAGAAAAAGGTGCACAAGCAGCAGGGATGACCGTAGCCTGGAGAGGATTGTCAGGAAAAGGCCATTCAAATGTGTGGGGAGCTTCACAAGGAGTGGACTGAGGCTTCAAATGTCGTATTCGTCTTGTCAAGCCGCTCCTGAACAACAAACAACGTCAGAAGCGTCTTACCTGGGCTAAAGAAAAAAAGAACTGGTCTGTTGCTCAGTGGTCCAAAGTCCTCTTTTCTGATGAGAGCAAATTTTGCATCTCATTTGGAAACCAAGGTCCCAGAGTCTGGAGGAAGAATGGAGAGGCACACAATCCAAGATGCTTGAAGTCCAGTGTGAAGTTTCCACAGTCTGTGTTGGTTTGGGGAGCCATGTCATCGGCTGGTGTTGGTCCACTGTGCTTTATTAAGTCCAGAGTCAACGCAGCCGTCTACCGGGACATTTTAGAGCACTTCATGCTTCCTTCAGCAGACAAGCTTTATGGAGATGCTGACTTCATTTTCCAGCAGGACTTGGCACCTGCCCACACTGCCAAAAGTACCAAAACCTGGTTCAATGACCATGGTATTACTGTGCTTGATTGGCCAGCAAACTCACCTGACCTGAACCCCATAGAGAATCTATGGGGCATTGCTAAGAGAAAGATGAGAGACATGAGACCAAACAATGCAGAAGAGCTGAAGGCCGCTATTGAAGCATCTTGGTCTTCCATAACACCTCAGCAGTGCCACAGGCTGATAGCATCCATGCCACGCTGCATTGAGGCAGTAATTAATGCAAAAGGGGCCCAAACCAAGTACTGAGTACATATGCATGATTATACTTTTCAGAGGGCCGACATTTCTGTATTTAAAATCCTTTTTTTTATTGATTTCATGTAATATTCTAATTTTCTGAGATTCTGAATTTGGGGTTTTCATAAGCTGTAAGCCATAATCATCAAAATTATATCAAATAAAGGCTTGAAATATCTTACTTTGCTTGTAATGAGTCTATATAATATATTAGTTTCACCTTTTAAGTTGAATTACTGAAATTAATGAACTTTTGCACGATATTCAAATTTTTCGAGTTTCACCTGTAAGTGTAAAAAATGAATAAATGTTTTAAGATGTCTGGCAGGGGTAGATTGGGGTGCAAGTCGGCAATCACTAAAAAGAATATATTGTGCAATGATCAGACCAATAATAGATTACGGATGCATAATATACAGCTCAGCATCAGCATCCAAGTTAAAGAAAATAAATGGTATTCAGTCACAAGCATTACGAATATGTTGTGGAACATTCAGAACATCCCCTATTCCAGCAATGCAGGTAGAAATGGCAGAAATGCCTCTGGATGTTAGGAGGTTACAATTAAAAATGTCATATTGGAGTACTCTAAAGGGACACAATGAGAATCACCCAGTGAAAAAGATCCTAGAAAAATGCTGGGAGTATGGAAAAGGAGAAATAAATAGTTTTGGATGGAATGTAGAAAAAGAAGCCCAGAACATAGAAATAAATAATATAAATATTAGTCCCACAGTGGTAATACCATCAATACCTCCATGGCTTTTCCCTAAACCGGATGTAGATCTAACATTGCAAGACAAGATACAAACAAAGGAAATAAGCATAACAAAGGATATAGTTGTGAAGCAGCACCTAAGTCAAGAATATTATAACAGTATTCAAATATTCACGGATGGATCTAAGAATCCAGATACTGGACATGCAGCAGCAGCAGTTTACATTCCACATTTTAAATATAGTATTGAAAAGAGAATTACAGATCATGCTTCAGTATATACTGCAGAGATGATTGGAATTTTAATGGCACTTCAATGGGTGGAAGATGTTCATCCTATGGATGTAGTGATTTGCTCAGACTCCTATTCAGCTTTACTGAGTATAAATAGTGGAAAGTCAGCGTCCAGGCAGGATATCTTGTATGAGATACTACAAAATATGTACAGAATATACAGAATAGGTGTAAATATTTCATTTTTATGGGTTCCAGCACATGTGGGGGTAGAGGGTAATGAGGAGGTTGATCAGTTGGCAAAGAGATCTTTGAAGCGTAATGTAATAGACATTAATGTAACACTGTGTAAAACTGAAGTCAAAGCAATAATAAAATCTGCCCTAAACAAGATGTGGCAACAGAAATGGGACAAGGAGACAAAAGGAAGACATCTGTATAAAATTCAAAATAAAGTTGGGGGTGAGAGAAATAAATACGGAAGCAGAAAGGAAGATTCCATAATATCTAGGCTTCGAATAGGGCATACATGCCTTAATTTCTCAATGTTCATCATAGGGAAAAGAGAATCTGCAAATTGTGATAAATGTGGCTTGTCAGAAACAGTTGAACACGTGTTGATTCATTGCACAGAATACGACAGAGAAAGAATCAATTTTGCAGAAACATTAAGCTACATAGGTATTGATACATTGTCAGTCAATAGCATATTTCAAAACGCACAGAAAGAGAAAAGGGTCTATAGCGCTTTAATGGGGTATCTAAAGGAAACAGGATTGGTTAACAGAATATAGGTTGAGATATATATATATATATATATATATATATATATATATATATATATATATATATATATATGTATATATATATATATATATTTTTTTTTTGTTTTTTTTGATAATTTGCTTCACTCTGTTAATGCTTCACACTCCTGTCCAGTTGGTGGCGGTAAATGCACCTTTTAGCTGGTTTGCCAACCGCCATAAAACTTTGAAAGAAGAAGAAGAAGAAGAAGAAGAAGAAGAGTTGAAGAGTGAGCTTCTTGGTGTATCAGCTGGGCAAACGGGAGAACGTGAGTCTTTTTTTGAAAGGTTATGCCTAGTTTTAACACTAAACTCATGAAGCGCCTAACATGGCCCATTGTTTGTTTGTTTGTAGCGGTCTGGTGTCTGCGTGTATGGTGGCCAGTAAATGGTACACACAGTTACAAGTCCATAGAAACGCGCTTGCATAATAGCGAGTAGTGATTTTTATGTGGGTTTGCAGTAACGTAAGTTTACTAACCTCTTTTTCTCTTTTAGATTTAATGTGTAATGTTGAGCGTTGATTGTTTCTTTTTTTTTCTGATATTGCCTATGAATAGAAGCAACACTGGTGCGAGTGTGCACCGTTATTAGTCACTCATACTGATTAACATTATTGCTACGGGGCATATAGCTCTAATTCATCTAGGCTGGTGTCTAAAGAAAAAAACGTGAGTTCATCTAATTCCTTTTTTTGTCATAATCTTTTAATCAGAGATTTAAGATTGTTTTAAATTGTTAAGATGCTATTAAATGTCGTATCAAACCATTTATGCTCGTGATTACAGGAGGATTGCCTTCATCTGTCTAACTAGCCACTGTTTTTCCTGGGTTCAACTATTCTGGTTTATTTTTTTGTGTGTGTCGTGGATTTCGACCGCCACCATTCTGTGATGACCTGGACCTAGGTGGGACTAGGGCGGAGTCCTGCTAGTGGTAGCCTGTTCATTTAAATGTTTGGTTTCTTTTTGTGTCTGTTTGGCAATCTTCATATTCCAATATTCGGCCTATGGGCCTTGTGCAATATCTCCTTTAGGTATAGTGCTTATTTTGCAATGTTCATTAGTGTGATGTGTGAAATGCTGGGTTAGTGTGTGTGTGTGTATGCACGGCCGATTTGGTTTGAAGTGTTTCTTGCAGTGTTGGAGTGTTTGTATGTGAACAATATCTATTTACTCACTGTATTCTATTTATTATAAGATTTTATATCCAGTAACTCATTTAATATGAGACTTCTATTCACTGTGATGTATTTATTGTAGAATTGTTCACTGCTACCTACGTGGAACATTTGCCTGTTCTGATTGCCAATCAGTGTAGTATTGTGTTTAGTGGTTAATAAAATTTATATTTGAGTACATCAGTCCCATTGCTGTTCCTTCATCGGACATAACCTGCCTAAAATAGTTTAAAGGGGAGTGCTGTGTGGGTTTTCTGGCTTTGATGGTTAACTTGTATGATAGAGCGCCCCCTAGGGGTCACATAAATGGAGCATAACAGTAATCCATATAACTTGCTGAACCATTCTAGCAACACGTTGTTTCACACTGTTTACCTTTTGCACAGCAAACCCAGAGTTGAATATAGTGCTGCCGCTAACCCTCTTGCAAAATATACTTCCATACGATTCAAAACCCAGAGTTGAAAATAGTGCTGCTGCTAACCCCCTTGTAAAATGTCAAGCCCGAAACGTTGCTTTATTCCCTGTATGGCCTTAAACTGGGGTTTAAAAAAGACATTAACCCAGAGTTACACACAGTGTGAAAACCCAAATAGTTAGCTGCATAGTGATAACATTGCCTAGCCCTAATATGTTAGAGTGAGTTGTTTAGAAAATAGCCTTTTGTCATAATTTGTACTTGATATGCAGTATATATTGAGGTTAAATGCAATCATGATAGCTTATAGAACATTTTTAAAGTATAATTTACAAAGCTAGCAGAGCTAAGCAGAAAAATACTTTATTTTTTTATTTATTTATTTTTTTACATCTGACTGCAGCTTCTTGGCCTGAATTGATAACCAGCATCTTTCAACTTTGGCAGAACTTAACTTAAAGGTTGAATTCAGTAGTTTACATACACCTTAGCCAAATGGGATCATTGTCCATTTGGAAGACCCATTTGCGAACAAGCTTTAATTCCTGGCTGATGTCTTGATGTTGTTTCAAAATATCCACATCATTTTCCTTCCTCATGATGCCATCTATTTTGTGAAGTGAACAAGTCCCCCCTGCAGCAAAATGCTGCTACCACCATGCTTCACGGTTGGGATTTTGATCTTCGGCTTGCAAGCCTCACCCTTTTTCCTCCAAACATAACAATGGTTTTATCGCCAAACAGTTTAATTTTTGTTTCATCAGACCAGAGAACATTTCTCCAAAAAGTAAGATCTTTGTCCCCATGTGCACTTGCATGCTTAGTCTGGCTTGTATATGTCGATATAGGACTTGTATTACTGTGGATATAGATACTTGTCTACCCGTTCCCTCCAGCATCTCACAAAGTCATTTGCTGTTGTTCTGGGATTTATTTGCACTTTTTGCACAAGGCTACATTCATCTCTAGAAGACAGAATGCATCTCCTTCCTGAGCGGTATGATGGTTGCATGGTCCCATGGTGTTTATACTTGCATACTATGGTTTGCATTTGGAAACTGCTCCCAAGGATGAACCAGACTTGTGTGGATCCACAATTTTTTTTTTTATGAGGTCTTAACATCCACAGATACACCTCCAATTAGCCTATCCAAAGCTAACTGGCTAATTGCATAAAGGCTTGACATCATTTTCATGAAATTTCCAAACTGCTTAAAGGCACAGTTAACTTAGTGTACAGTAGGTAAACTTCTGACCCACTGGAATTGTGGTATAGTCAATATATTTCAAATGTGAAACAATCTGTCTGTAAAAAATCATTGGAAAAATTACTTGTGCCATGCACAAAGTAGATGTCTTACATTTACATTTATGCATTTGGCAGACGCTTTTATCCAAAGTGACTTACAGAGCCCTTATTACAGGGATAATGCCCCTGGAGCAACCTGGAGTTAAGTGCCTTGCTCAAGGACACAATGGTGGTGGCTGTGGGGCTCGAACCAGCGTCCTTCTGATTACCAGTTATGTGCTTAGACCACTACACCACCATTGTCTTAAACTAAAGTTTGCTAATATGAAATCTGTGGAGTGGTTAAAATTTTAGTTTTAATGACATTTGATGTTATTGAGCATCTACAGTTGAAGTCAAAAGTTTACATAAACTTTTGACTTCAACTGTAGATGCTCAATAATTTTTTTTTAAATACTTGAATGCAAACAACTGGACACAGGCTTTTTTTTTTAATACTTATTTTTATTTTGAGCTTTTATTTTATTAAGTCCAGACCCACAAAACAAAGTTTATAAAATGTTGAATTTCTGAAGAAATCAGCATTTTTCCCCCCACCCACACTAAACGTCAAACACAAGGTCATTGATCATTGTTATATTATATGTTTTATATTTGTATTAAAATAATAAGAACATTTAAATACAAAAACCTCCTCAGGCAGAGGTCTACAGAGATGCACTCTCTCCTTTCTATCTCTCTCTCAAACACTGTTTTTGGCCTCCCTACTTATAAGCACATATCTCTGGTTGTTTCTTTTTATGATGGCAGCATTTATCTTAAGAACGCACACCCACACAAATGTCATAGGGCCGGTAGGCATTTTATTAAAGTATGCTCCGAGGGAACATGCATTAATTATTGCTTTCTCAGTAAGAACGTAGCATGGATGTGCTTGGTCAGTATGTCTCGTTTCTATAAATCACCAAAACAAACATCTGAAGTGTACTAAATATAGAAACAAGCTTCTTTTGTAAATCAGACTGTTGTGAAAGCTGTCCGTTAATAATCCATCAGTAATAACAACATAATAGCTGATAACCAAGAAGTGTTTTTGCTGAACGATTACAGTTGGGTTTTATAATGCTATTTTTGTTAATGTAACAATGTTTTTGCCATTACAGACAGAGACAATTTGGCAAATTAATTGTGTCAATATTTAAATTTAGTGAATTCTGGTCTACCCATATGCAGAAGAACGAAGGGGGTGGGGGGTTTGGAGCAATAATTACACTCAAACCTTTTTCACATTGTTCAACATTCAGATTTGTGTAAATGTGATTTGACAGCTAGAGTGAAAGGCAATCTTTTTAGTAAGAATTACTTCATTTTTCTCTGTAATAAAGCTATTGTATGACTTCAGAAAAGATAATATTGCAGAAATGAAATGGACTACTTTAATGATACTTTTGTTATTTTTTTTTTCTTGACAGTGACAGCTTTATATCTAACCCTGACCTCATTTCACAAAAGCATCATAAGCTTTTGGGAAATAGCTAATAATTTGTGCAATCGTTTCTACGATCTACGTAGATAGATCAGCACAAATGATCAGCTATTTCCCAAAAGCTTCATAACTTAAGTCGTAGTAGTAAATGGTCATAGATTTACGAGTTCTGTGGAGTAATCGCAGAGCACTTAATGCTGGTCGAACACCGGGCAAGAAGTGCCACGGTAGGACATGGCACAGGTATAAAGCACAGGATACGTCGATGTGCTTCACAGCGCAGATTAAATGGTGAGCTTCTTTTCTTCCACACTATCATATCGTGTATGAACACATGGGTTTAACCACAGGAGTCGTATGGATTACTTTTATGCTTCCTTTATGTCGATTTTGGAGCTTCAAAATTTCACCTATTCACTTCCATAGTATGGATCTACAGAGCTGAAATATTCTTCTAAAAATCTTCATTTTTGTTCTGCATAAATATGAAAGTAATACACATCTGGGATGCCAGGAGGTTGAGTAAAATATGAGATAATTTACATTTTTACCAGAACCCCAACAGCTAGTTGCTTAGGTCTCAGGTCAACATATATGTGAAGAAATTTGCACAACGGGACAATGGCAACCCAACCACCAGACCCTTGTCCTGCCATGTCTTACACTGTAGGATGAGGAGAAATGTCAGTGGCTGGCTCTGGAGCCCAGCAGGGAGTGCTAAAGTGCATGTGGATTGACAGGTCTGGATGAATTTAACACAGGTTTGTGCGATGCTGTTTTGGGTCTCTGGATATCATGGGACCTGTGATCAGTAAATCTTACAAAGCGGTGACAAGCGCACAGGGTGATTTAGAGTGAGTGAGGGACCTTTCAAGTGGCACAGGGTAGTCTGGCTTGACAGACTGCTTACAAGAAATGCCAGTGGCCTGGGAGAGTATTTGGCCAACATTCATATTTCATCTCTAGCTCAAGTCAGTGTAGAATGGTAATTGCAATCTGCTTCAGATCAGCATAGTAATTGCCATGAATTATGGCATACTAGGTATAGTTTTAATAATGCCAAATCTTGTGTTCATGTGCAGGGCTCATGATACACCATTGTCAGCTGTCTGTGAGCAGTTCAAAGTACTGCAGGTTCCCCCATTCATGCAATTCCAAACATTTGAAGTTGCTTAAAGTTATACAAATCAAATCCAAAATAGGTGAAGGTGATGTAAATATGACAGAAATATATTACTATTGTTTAAAACAAATAATCAAAATAATAAATGTGTATAATATTGCTATAATTCACATGACTGGACAATAATACATAATTTTCAACTGGGTTCCAAAATATAAGCGAAGTTATAGTTTTTGCAGTCCCAGTTCATAAAATTTTTATTTATTAATTCACTCATTCATTTACATCTGTGTTGGTAACTTGTGCCTTGTAATTTTTATATTGTCAAGTTAGAGTATATTAATTATATTAATCATATTATAAATTCCCCCAGCCACTAGGGGTTACGTCAGGAAGGGCATCCGGTGTACAACCTGTGCCAAGTCAAATTTGCAGATCACGGATGGTCCGCTGTTGCGAACCCTAACGAGAACAGCGAAAAGCAGATAATGTAAATTCCTCAGATAATACCATTCCTCCTAGAGTTCATTTAGTGAAAAAACATGCCTTGATAATCTTTAACTAGACCTTAATTTAATTAAACATATGGAATTGACTTGGCTACCATGGCTGTTAGGATTAATTAAACAATTGGATTTAAAATCACTTGTGTATCTTCAGCAATCTAATAATACAGAGATTTTTTAATTTGAAAATTTGGAGGCATATCACCCAGCACCAGTAAGATGCTAAATCACTCAAGGGGAAACTCCCCCTCAAACCCCCCATTGGACTGTTTTGTCTGAAATCATAACCCTGCCTCTGGTGGTGGGTTGAAACCCCAAAATAGTTCACAGGTATGTTCTGATAAGGTTGAATGCAGCAGTGAAATAAAATTTTTAGATTCAAATAATAATTAGGATAGAAAAATGAACAAGGCTTATCGACTTATCCTCAAAAACCATGAACAAAATTATACATGCAAGCAGACATGGTTTGCGATTTTGACGATATGTTTTGTGTGGTAATTCTTGGCTGCCAAGTTCATGATATTATTGAAATTCAAGGGATGTTCATAATGTTGCATAGTGTTAGGCCTACACAGTTAATTGTAATATTCAAAAATTTCACTGATTGATTTTTAGGACATTTTAGTAAATGTTTTAAGATAAACAATTTTAGAACTGTGTTGGGTCGGCAACACAATTTGAAGCAAAACGTTTGAGAACCACAGTTGGTACTGAATGCAAATGCAATTTTGACTGTGGAAAAGCTCTGCTTTAGTATGGGTTGATTATTATGTGTGTTGGTGTGTGAGTGTATTTTGTGCAATCTCATTTGGGAAGTACTTACCGGTAGGCTGCTCATCAACATGCCAATTATTCCAATCACCCTCCTGGGGCAAAAAGTGAGGGGTATGAGTCTGATTTGCCACAGCAGGTCAACGTGTGACTTCATAGTAATTGATACAAAGAAACTAGGCAGTACTATGTCAAGATGTCATTACGGCCTTTCCCACTGGTGGTACTAAAGCCCATTTTATGCCTTCGCACCTAAGGAACTATAGTTCCTCGAAGCCATTGTAGGGGATATTTTTAGCTCCTACTCTGGAGTAGATACATTTGGGGCGCATAGGGACTATGGTCTGTTGGAGGTGCTGCAGCCTGTGATTGGTCAAAAACCTGCATTAAGAAAGGAGAGGAGCTCCACAGACGCCATAGCAAACACACTAGCTGATTTTACAATTCTCTTAATGGAAATAAAATATAACAAACAAAGTATTCAAAGAGAATTGCCTGTGTCATTTATGTGTGTATGTGTGTGTGTGTGACTTCATCGGGAGACATGCTTTGAGTTTTCATTGCATCCGTATTGGATTACTACATCAAATTTTTCCTGGGATGACGGATATAAATAATCAGATGGTGGTTAACTTGAATCAAGACATCTTCTTTAAGTCAATGAGTGAGTATTTCGTTACGCTAATTTAGGTTGAGTCATAAAAGCCTTTATTGTAAAAGATCTTGTTGATAAATAGGCTTATAGTACATTTTCAACATGTTGTACACTGAGTTCAGTGTGTGCGGCGTGGTTAAATATCAACTCTGCCACGTCGTCTATCCTCTCACTCCACTACAGGCTGTGTCTGAAAACTGGAAAATGCTGCTTTCAGAGGCTGTATAAGGAAGGATGAAGGTAGGAAGGAAAAAGGTGCTTTTTATACTATTCAGAGAGTTCCATTCATTCAAAAACACTGTTGTTAAAACCATTAAATGATAAGGCAGCTGCCTAGGTTTTTCAATGCAGCCAAAGTTTGTATAAAACAGCCCTAAACAAACAAAAGTGTTGCTCCGATCTTGGCACTCTCCAGTGTTGATGATGTTGTTGTGGCTATTGAAATGCATGTGCAAGTAATGTCAGAATAAAATGGTCTATACTAGATGACATCACTGTGATGGTACTTTATGAATGCAAATGCAACAGGGGAAAAGTCTCATTTAGAGTTCTCATCAAGAAAGTTACTAAAGGAGAAGTGCCAGCACTGTAGGTAGGAAAGGGCCTAATCCCAAACAGAGTGTTGGGGATTTTTCTCTAACTTCACTGCTGTTTTGATGTTTCAACTTTATAGAGATGAAAAAGACTCTCATATAACAGCTGTGGAGTCCAGTACTCAAAGCAATGTCACTACTATTTATTCATGACAAACTTTAGTGGAAAAGCTGTGGAAGACTGGGTAGTTTTATTGGCTCAAAATAAATTGTTCTTCAAGGATCCTGAGTGAGCAGCCAATACAATTCTATCCAAGTCTTCTGTTCTGTTTTCCTTCTTTTTTTGTGTGTTTTTACTTTTGACTGAAATTGAAAAAGGTGAGGCAGGTCACAGAATAGTGCTGTTAAGAAATAGGGTCAAATTTCTGCTTGAGACCAGGGCTAACTCGCTTTGTAATCCTGCCTGTCTGGAGCAAGATAGAAAAAAACAAAAAAAGTACTGGCCATAGCATCGAGGCTGAATCTTACCACAGCATTATGTTAACTTAATCAAAACGCATTGGGGTAATTCACTAGTGGCGAGTTTACACTACACGAATTTAAGCCCGATTTTCACTCGCCGACAGTTCTATGGAGATCGCTGACAAAAGCCTGAAATCGTAGGGAAATCGGAGCTTGCTCCCGTGAGCGACGAATGCAAAGTATGAACTATCAAAGATGCGATTTGAGAGAAGCGTCACTGATGTCTGCGAGATAGCGCCTATTTGATGTTTCATCTGAACTGTACCACAACCGGGTGGAGAAAGAGAAGAGTTGGAGAGAACTTGACAATTCTCTTGGACAGTCAGGTAAGCAAATAGGAAGATTTTACAGTAGGTTGTACTTTTTCATATTGTAACCAATTAACCAATTAAAATGCCTTTAGGCGATTAAAAACATACACATCATATTCTGAAATGCATAACAAATGATCATGCATTTGTTTTCGTATCTCGTATCACTTATGTGTTCACCCCTGTCGCTGATTTGCGTGTGGTTTGAAAATGCGACGACTTCCATGACAAGACAGACAGTTGTGTAATATGAACGGTACCACGATCCAACAACTTTGAAAGTTGTGTATTGTGTAGGAGGCAGGGTTTATTTGCATGTACTCTCTGTGTTGTTTTAGAATCAGATTTACTAGAAAATAAATATGCCAATCAGGTAACATTGAAAACTCACCAAAACATTTAGTGCTGAATTAAATTTGCATGGAACAATTCTGATCTTGTGAACATGCATATTTTATGTTAACTGGGACTGTACAGCATTGCTGCGGCCCCTACAATCCAGATACACAAATCTTCTCTAATTTTTTTTTTAAATGCTGAATGTGCGCTCGACTATAAACTTATGGATATATGTCCAGTTATAATACTCTTTTCTGTGATAATCATTTGATGAATTACTGCTGGTATGATCAACAGAAAATGTACATATTTTTATAAAATTACATTGATAAAACTTTGACTGCCTGCTTTCTGCAAATGATTTTATCGCAATGTTAATTACCCCATTCAAATAGTTCAGAGTTTTGTGAACAAGGCGCAATCAATAAGACTAGATAAATATTGATATGTTCCTCATCAAGACCTATTATATCACTTCTGAAGACAAGGATTTAACCACTGGAGTCATACGGATTACTTTTAGGCTGCTTTTATGTGATTTTTGGAGATTACATTTCTGGCCAGCATTTACATGGACCTACAGAGCTAAGATATTCTTCTAAAAATCTTAATTTATGTGCTGCAGAAGAACTAAATTCAAACACATCTATGATGGCATAGAGTAAATGATGAGATATTTGTAATTTTTTAATTTTTCTCCTTCTGTATGTGCAACTGAAGTACAGGCATGTCCTTTGTGCATTTCTGAGAAGAAATGCACAAAGTATGGTTTAATTCAATCGAGGGAATGAGTGTACTCAATCAGGATTTTCAATGTTGATAAAATTTTGGCAGGAATAACAAATACATACATATATTTATACAAATTAATACAGATAACAATATTGGCTTATATTTGAACTTTAAATATGCCCTATTATGCTTTTTGGGATTTTACCTTTCCTTTGGTGTGTGATATATCTGTTTGTGCATGGAAAAGTTCTGCAAAGTTACAAAGCTCAAAGTCCACTCCAAAGAGAGTTACTTTCTACCACAGAAAACACAACTTGTGAACTGCCTAAAACGCCTGGTTTGCAGTCCAGCCATTACTTACATGACACAGAAACTTCACTATGCAACAAATTTGCATAATGCCCACCTCAGGAATGCGGTGCTCACAAAGCCTTGCGAGCTGAAACTCGGTTATGATAAGGGCCGTTAAATTTCCGACACACGTTTCAAGCGGTTGACCAATCACAACAGAATAGGCCAGCTGACCAATCAGAGCAGACTGTGCTTTTTGGAAAAGGGGTCTTTAAAAAGACAGGAGCTTCAACAGAGCATTTCAGACAGAGGGTGAAAAAAGGTGCTGCTGCAATTTACAGTATGAGAAAAATAATGTGTTTTTTTAACATTAAAGCCTGTAAACCTATTCTAGAAGACCCCACAAAAAATAATGAACCTGTAAATGAGCATAATATGGGATCTTTTAACAACTTTATTTTTTCATTGCATTGCTAATGGGAGTTCAAAACATGGCAGGCTGTATTGATTTCACTCATTTATAAAAATGCATTATGTATGCCACATTATGCCAGTTTCACCCAGAAATATGCATGCATAAACATTCATAGACAATTCCATGGTCATGACATTTCTCTTCTTCTTATTGTAGCTGCACAAAGTAACAGCTCAAGGCTACTGTCAGACATCCCACATAAATACAAACATTGCAAAATGATAAAAACAAATGTTTCAGGTCACAGCATTTCTACTGGCACATTATTATTGCCTTCAGGAATACAGTGCTTAACATTTTGTTTTACTATTTACAAATATCCTGCTATATCAGTGTTTGTTGAGAACTAAATTGTAGTAAATGTGATTGTTAAGTTTTCACTTTAAAGAGAGTGTGCTCTATCCTAGTGTTAGAGAGTAGTTAGCATTAAAAGTCTTGTATGGTATTGCCATGACAGCCAGGTGGCTGTCGGCTCATATACATCCTGATTTATACAATGACCAGTCTAACTTTAATTACATGTTCCACAGAAATTCAGACATGCGCTTTGTGACGAGAAAGAGGGTGGGGCCGGACCGTGACTACACATGCCAGGACCCCGATTGGGCTAATCAGCCGAGGAGAGGGATAAATGCAATGGAACATGGCAGTTCGGGAAAGAGAGAGCCACATGTTGCTGCAGTGTGTGCATTTATATTTTGTGTCTTTTTGTTTTAATTAAACATTATTTTGACCGTTCGACCGGTTCCTGTCTCCTCCTTTCCCAACACGTAACCGTGTTACATTGGTGCAGGAACCTAGGAAGGAGTCCTCGCCACTGCCATCCACCCAAAGGTGTAGCCATCTGCCGGGGGACAGAGGAGTTGCTGCCGACTGCCTGGATGCAGAGGAACAGCCACCGTCCACGAGGGGAGGAGGGTCTCGCTGCCGGCCACCTGGAGCAGTGGAGCCGTTGCCAGGGGCGGAGGGGCGTACCATCCGCCAGGGTTTGGAGGACTGGCTCCGGTTTGCACAGGGAGGAGTGGCTGTCGTACGCCAGAGGGTGGAGGAGTGATCAAAGACCAGGCAACGGTGTGTCTGGGAAAACCTCTCTCTCTCACTGTCCCCTTTCCCTCTCCTCTTTTTTGTTTTGTTTTTCACTCACCTCTTCCACCTCCCCAGCCCTAGAGAGGCGGGGAAAAGCCTCAGCAAGAGGGGAAACGCCCCCCCCCGCCACCCCCCCACCCCCCTTCTAAATAATTATTTGTCTGTACTGTGCATGTGAAGACTTCTGGAAGAGTAAAGTGAAACTGAAGGTCTATATGGTCAGTATGTCCTTGTATGAGTGTGAGTATTGATTACCATCCCTTGACCTCGGAGAAACACACAAACCTTGAAAATGGGATTCTACAGAGAGACAACATTATTTTTCTTCATCGGGTTGGTGTGGGTGAAGGTGAGGAAAAGAGAGTGTGAGACTGTGGGAGGGAGAGAGAGAGACTTTAGGGGCTTTCAAATTGTGTTTCATGGAGGCACAAAGGGGTGCTAGGTGGTTCAGGGAAAATGAGAGAGAGAGAGAGAGAGAGAGAGAGAGATTTTAACTGTATTTTTAGGGCTGTCAAAGTTAAAGTGCTAACCCAAGATTTTTTAAATGTTTAACATATTTTTACAACCCTGTCTTGTGAGGAGTTGTAATAATAGTTTGAGATGGGAATATCATAAGAAATTGTACAATTTGGCTGGTACAAATAAATAGATACAGTTTTAATATAGAGAAAAATAAACAAACCAGGGAACAATGTTACTGTGATTATTATTAGTTTAACCCCTAATACAAACTTAAATGTAACCATATAGTTTTTACCCCTCACCCTAAACCTAACCATTAATTTTCATAAGAAAATAATATTAGTGCAATGAAGAGAGAAAACATCAGGGTTTGGAACGAATCAATGAAAGCGATTTACAGGTCACATACTTCAGTTATTTTTATTGAATAAATAAACATGGAACGGAATACATATGGAATTATGATTATGCTTATGATATGCAATGCTTATTTTATTAGACTGACAATCCAAGTTTATAATTGTAAGAAATAACCAAATATTGTTTGGTTACAATATTTTTGATAGAAAGATTTGATAATAAATATGAATGTTAATTTATCCTTCCTTGCAGATGAATGCACATGCATTGAATAATTGGAATATTGATGTTGAAACGTTCTACAGTTTCTTCTCTCTACTGTAAAAATGTATCAAACATATGAAAGATACAACAAAATACAACTGTCCTTGATGGGAAAACCTGAGTTCCTGAAATAATAGCTTATAAAATATACTGAAGTTACTGTATTCTGAATTCTTCATTCAGCTTTAGGGATGTTTGTTTTTTTACTTGTTTTAGCTCATTTAAGATATTGCATTGTGTGTAACATGTTTTTTATGTTCACATTAACATATGTGTACCTCAGCAGAAATTGAGATTCATCAGACCAGGCTATGATTTTCCAGTCTTAAACTGTCCACTTTTGGTGAGTCTCTGCCCACTGTAGCCTTAGTTTTCTGTTCTTGACTGGAAAAAGAGGAACCCGACATGGTCTTCTGCTGTTGTAGTCCATTCACCTCAAGGTTTGACATGTTTTGTATTATGAGATGCTATTCCACTAGTAATCTCTAAGAGACTGTTGTGCGTAAAAATCCTAGAAGATCAGCAATTACAGAAGTACTCAAACCAGACTGCCGGGCACCAAAAATCATGCCATGGTCAGAATCACTGAGATCACATTTTTCCACCATTCTGATGGTTGATGTGAAAATTACCAGAAGCTTCTGACCTGTATCTGCATGATTTGAGCATTGCACTGCTGCCACATGATTGGCTGATTAGATAATAATATGAATAAGTAGGTATAGCGGTGTACCTAATAAAGTGGTCACTGAGTGTATATACAGTATGTTGTGGATATAGTAATATAATGTATAATTGGGATGCATTTAAGTGAGGTAATTAACATGTTTGTAAATTTTGCATGTACTCATTTCAGCTCTTTTTGTTCACACGGCTCAAGATGTTCCATCCCTAATGTGCTGGATTATTGGATTAGAATAAATTCTTTCTAGATGTTTTTTCTCCTAAAAAACACATTTTCACACAGTAACGTTTTGATTTATAATATTAAGTATATTAATATTGTAACCCAAAATGTATTTATTATTGTCCAGATTGTCATTATAATATGATATTATAACAGTATCATTATTATTACTTTGAGGAATTGTTGTATACAATAGTAATATATTTCTGTCTTATTTACTTTTCACGTGGAGTTTATCTAATATATTCTACAGTGTATTGTTCATCATATTGCAAAAGGCTGTATTTTATTTAAGCTAAACATGTTGCCTACGGCAGCCTGTCAGCACACAATTAAGCATAAGGAAAAAAAAATCTAATAAATACAATTTAAAAAAACATTGCCATTTATCAAGCGCTGAAACTTGTTCAGAACGTTAAATCGTTCTGACATCTGTGCTAAAAACAGTATAGACGTAGCGCAACGAATGAAACAGAACTTGTCTCGATATGTGTTTTTGAATTCTGAAGTTATTTTTAACATTACTCAGTGCTTAAAAATGTGCCAGTCCTGCGTGAGAAACTGAAGAAACAGTGAGACGCAGTACAACAGTTAAATATAATTTGTCCAGCATGTGTTTACATAGAAAAGCAATGGAGAAACAGAGTAGACGCACACAAAAGCATGTTCAGTGTGAACGGCACCTCATCCGTTTGCATGTATCTGTGTGAGCACGTGGGGGTGAAACAAGTTCGTAAGGCCTGTATACTTTTTTCAGAAATTACAAACCCGAACCCAAAGTCCTACTGACCTGAACCTGGTGGCTTCATGAACCATTCGTAGACCACAGACAACAGCGCATTCGCGTGTGTTCCCAGAACAACATGTCAACCCTCAAGCGGTTTTGGCAGAGCTTTCTTACTCATGATGGAGGGGGCCCCTGACGTCCGGGGCCCTATGCAATTGCGTGGTTTAAATGGTGTATAAAACCACTTCTGGTGACATGATTTGAATGGGAATCCTCATATTTGAGGTCCTTAGCATCAATATTCTGTCAAAAGCCAAACACAGTCAGTTGGCTTTTTTCATTATTATTATTATTTTTTTTCTTTTTAAGCATGAAAATCTGAGGGAAGTGTCAACAAATGAATACTCTCAGAAATACACTTACCCTCAACAAAATCCACACAGGCACTCTTACAAGGAGATGGGAATCATTGCTGATTGCTTTTATCTTGTCTCTCATGTCTAACACCGCATGAGCTTCTCTCAATATGCACCTCTGCCTCTCTTATACTCTCGTCTGCATTCTTCTCTTTCACATTCTCCCAAGGGATCAGAGGGTCCTTTTGCTGTATTTAATTTTTGGAGCTCTCTTCTCACCTTTCAGTATTGGCCATAGTCCATTCCGGACGAAATGAGCCACCAGGTGAGACTTTGATAGTGTCTCTTGTGAGATATTGGATTTTCTCCCAAGAAAACTACATTTTGTCATTGGACAAAAGTACAATAAAACCTGATCAGCTTTAGATTTTGTGTGTGCATTTCTGTGTGTGTAGGTGATTAAACCCAAGCGCACACTACAAGATTGAAACCTGTCACCATTTGAAGTTTTAAGTCTGCGACAAAAAGCCCTATTGCATGCCCATTGCAGATTTTCTTCTAACGAAAAGTCGCACACACTACCTTGATCAAAGGTAAATATGGGCAGAGACAGGCCACTTCTATTTAAATGAACAGGAGAAATTGGAATGCCCAATCAAGAAGCTCTATCGCCCAACTGTCAACGGATATAGAAAAGAAGTTCTGCATTACGGGTAAAAGAGCCAATCATCTTTTAGATACAGACATCACCCTGTATGCACATTTGTTATACAAGTTGGGAAAATTGCATGTTTTGGCATAATATGAGTTAAAGAAGCACAATTTATGATTCCAATATTATCAATGGGGGGGCTGTGGCTCAGGTGGTAGAGCGGGTCGGCTGCCAATCGCAGGGATAGTGGTTCGATTCACGGCCCACACTACTCCACATGCCAAAGTGTCCTTGGGCAAGACAATGAACCCCAAGTTGCTCCCAATGGCAGGCTAGCTCATTGCATTGCAGCTCTACCACCATTGGTGTATGAGCGTGAGTGTGAATGTGTGAGTGAATGGGTGATTAGGACACAGTGTAAAGCGCTTTGGTAACCTCTAAGTTTAAAAAAAGTGCTATATAAGGCAGACCATTTACCATAAAATGTTATTGCTGATTTGAAATATGTTCTTTGATTGTAATCTTGACCAACCATTTTTAAGATTTTGGCGTTCCCCCATTTAAATAGATAGGAGCTGCGCTGGCATGACTGAAAATATCCTCCCAAGAGCATTCCAAAGATGGCTTTGATATGGGTGTGGAATAATTAATGCTTCTCAACAACTTCTCTGGTGATATAATGTGGAATAATGAAGGCCTCTTTTAAACTTCTTTTGTTGGGTAGCTGCAGCTGCTCTTAAAGCTGTTCTAAAGATGTTCTTTAGGAGTCTGTTTCTTGTCTCACGTTTCGCACGTAGCTCAAACATGTATGTCACCCCCATATAAGGTAAATAACTATTTCATTGGTAGGGGCAGAATGCTGGAACAATAAACGTTGAAGAAGAGATTTGATACCATTGAGTCTCTGTGTCATTTCTTTTCTTCTCTCAGCTGAGCCGTATCGAGACGGGGATTGCAGATCAACAAATAAATTAAATACATTGGATGACAAAATTATCTAACAATGGGGTAATTTAAACTAGTTTGAAATCAGACAGACCAGTCATTAACTGTACACACTGTTTGGCTAAATTGAAACAGTCAGTGTTTGGAAGTGACAACAACAATTACTTACAGGTGTGAGTCTTGAAATGTCCTGTACATATTCCAGTTTACAGTAGTGGCTCGCACACTGTCTGTATGAACGAACATCCAAAGTCAAGCCTGTGTTCTAACAACTGTAACCATAGTGACAGTGGCTTTGAATACTTTTCACTGAGCGCAGAGCTCAGCATTTATGTCGTGCAGGTCGCACTCGTGAGCAGCTCCAATGAAAGACGGCTGAATCTTCGGATGACTCACAGCTCATTTCTCCATCTCCAGCCACGTTCACACAGTTAGTGTTTGAGATTGACAACCGTATTTATTTACAGGTGTAATGGTGGCAGCCTCCCGGAATGCAAAATCCAAAACAAAAAAAAGAATCCAAACTTATTTTGGGCGCTAGGCAGATAGGTTAGGTCTGCCAATATAATAAACAGTTTTACCATAACTCAACGAAAACATACCACCTGTTACAAAAATGAAAGAAAAAATCAGATACTAAATACAGATTATTATCATATACTGTTATTATTGATATGTATATTATTGATAGTAATAATCAAACAATTCTTTAAATGGCCTATTGCCAACTATTGACAAAAAACAGCAAGGTTTCACAGAATCAACAAATGATTTTCTAATAAATAAACACATTTCACCACCAGGGTTGCACTTGTAATTGTGTTGTATTGAACAAAGAGAAGTCATAATACATAATAATTAAGGCTGTCAATTTAACGCGTTAATAACGTGCGATTAATTTTACAAAAGATAAAGCATTAAAAAAATGTACGCATTTAATCGCTATGCATTCCTGAGAGATTCGAGCTTGTAGTACCACCTGTTTAATCCAGAGGGCAGTAAGTGAAATTTCAGCTGTGTGAGCAACGCACAGTTTATTACAGTGAACAAAACATTAAGAACTCTTCAGCGGACACACAACACAAACATGCGAACCAAGGGATCTCAAGATGTGTTAAAAGACTGAGTATTAAACTATATTTAACTTGACACAGTGACCTAAACATTTTACTTTTATGACTCAACACACCTGAGACGCGACACAAGCTTGTCTGATGCAGGTCGTATGGTCTTTACCTCACAAATATTTAATTACCAACAAGGTTAAGGAGGTGTCCTTTAAACTGTTACACTGTTTTTACCCAGTCAATCTTTATTTAAGAAACATGCTCCATGAAATAGACCCACTTTGCTCCTTCTGTAATGCTGTAGATGAATCTGCCCCTCACATTTTTTGGGAATGTGTCCACGCTGTAGTATTTTGGAGAAAATTTTGTTTGTTTTTACGTACCTCTATTTTAACTAGTATTTATTTGCTTTATAAAGACGTTTTATTTGGTTTTCACAGTTTTGATAACTTAAGATAATATTTTCTGATTAATCTGTGTCACAGTCCCCTGTTGTCTGCCCCGTGTTTAACTTGTCATAAACTACACTTCCCATAAATCCCTGCCCTCATCACTGCTTATGCACTTCATTGTTCTCACCTGTGGTTAATTTGATCATCATTATCCCTCTGTATTTAAACCCTGGTTGTTTGGTCAGTCTTAGTCGGTCGTTGTATGTTCTTATGTTAATGTCTTGGATAGTCTGGTCTGTGTTCATGCCTGAGCCCATCGTGGATGTTTTGTTTGTTCACTGTATTGTTTTATTCTGAGTTACCCTGTTCACCGTTTGTTTCATTCATTAAAGAAGCCGCATCTAGATCCCCACTCCTCATCTGCCCTCGTCTGCTTGCTAACAATCTGTTTATTCTTCTTGTCAAGTTTTTTTTATACATAAGTGTAAATTTATATCTATAAAGCCCCTATTTGCACTTTATTGTAAAGACTTAAAATATTATTTAAATACTCTTTGTACCTCCAACAACTCCAAAGCATTGAAAACCATTGCAATATGTAAAGAATATAATGTCTCTATTGTAAAATATATATGTAGTATTGTGTACTATGTTTAAATGTCTGAGGCAGGTGTACATTGACGGGTCCTTAAACAAGCCCTCATAATAAATCTCCAACTGATTGACAAATTCACTTGTGTAATGGATTGCTGTGAACTGTATGCCAATGTTTGACTTATGGTAGTAAACAATACATTGTATTCTAAATCCACTTTTTGAATGGTCTTATCAATGATTAATTCTTCTGCCACAAGATTGTAATGCATTTTAATTATCTGAATATTTTTTTTAATTTAATTATATATATATATATATATTTTTTTTTTTATATATTTTTTTTTTTTTTAAATTTAAAGATAACTATGTATAATTATTCCATCAATAAACATTGAATTATTGTTATATGATGGGCTTTCTCAGCAAATATTTGTATGTGTGATTAATCGGGACACCATGTAATTAATTTGATTACAAATTTGAATCGATTGACAGCCCTAATAATAATCAAAACTCAATACAAGTGATCAGTTTGTAAGTCTGCTCTTGGAGTCCGCAGAAGATGGCAACATATGTGCCGCAGTGATGTACTTGGAGAAACGAAAAGGGGTGGCGACTGCTTCTCATTTCTGCAAGTTCTGCAGCTTGTGCTCCTTTCCAGTCGAATTGCAAAGAAAAATGCAAACAAATGAGACAAATTATTGTTTTATTCTGACTGAAATCAAACTTTTAAAATGTTTGTTAGTCTTTTAAAGTGCAGGTCGAGATTTTGTGTGTCCATTCCTGTGTTCATATTAAAGTAATGTAGCCTCTGCTAATTTCCACATGAATTGTAAAATCTGTAAAAATATGCCTTCATTGTTACAGATGACAATTTGAATTCTGTGCAGGCAGTAGTTCTTCTGACTTGTTTGTAGTGCTGAGATATTTTACATCAATGCTATCTTGATCTCATCAAATCAAATTTACTGGCTGAGCAGTAACTAGAGATGGATATTATTGTGTATTGACTGAACATCAGTTTAAATTTCACCATTTTTACCTTTGTGCTCTGTAAACAGGAAAATGTGCACTCAAATAGAATGAGATTGGCCCCCGCTCCAGCCAGTGCAATGCTATTGATGAGATTTCATGTCTGGCTGACAAATCTATTTCAGCAAAGGTCGAAATGGCAAATATTGTTCAGACATGGGTAACACAGATTGAAAGGAGAGTTTTATTTCCAGACATATAGCTTGACAAAGGCAGACCTAGTGCTGAGTATGGTTTGGTAACTATTTTGATGCAGCAGATGAAGTTCTTTTAGAAAGTGTTGCTGTCGATGTAAGAAATTGTTAACAATGATGACTGATTAAACAGTTTGAAGACATAGAAATTGAAAGAGCTTTAGATTAAATGAATGTGATATTGTTGTGTTTTAGCATCTAGCTCTTTCATTATTCTTGCAAGTTCTGCCACATGCATTGGTGCATATGCGACTAAAATAATGTATTTTTTGCATTAGGCCATCTGCCTATTTTGTATTCTTGTGTGCTTGCTTTTATATTAAGAATACGGCCAGTCTTTGCTGATGAAAAGCAGCCCCACAGCGGGGTGCTTCACCACCACCCCATATCTCCCTACAGCTATACTTCATTATAGGTATGATGTTAAGTTGGTACCACACATATCACTTTGAAATTTAGCTAAAAACGCTCTATCTTTGTCCCAACTAACCATAGCAATCCTCTCCCACATCACAGTTGGGTTGCTGTTTTGCTCTTTGAAAACTCCAGACATGTTTTCATAGTTCTTTTTGAGTAATGGCCTCATTTGTGTCACCCTCCCTTGTGGATGCTTTTACAAGTCTCCTTGTTCAAGAAGAGAGTTTTGAGGGATGACCTTGTCTACGGAGTATGGGTGGTTTGATGTAGCTTCAACTTCCTGATAATTGAACTAAATGCACCCACTGGGACATCATAACACTTGGACAAAACATTCAAATATGATACTAATCAAATTACCCCTATAATGATTAATTGTTAAAGTGCAATTGTAAAGGTAATGTGTTACCATTTTGCAACTGTTTTTCAACTGTGGAAACTCTTGCATCACAAAATACTTTTGTAACTTTTTATTTTTACTTTCAACATAACATATCTCAGTATAATAGCTCAATATTCCACTTTAGTATAGGATTTGTTGACTTTTCTGTAAAATGCTAGAGTTAAAGCGAATGTTCAACCAAAAATTTAAATTCACCCTTTTGTCATTCTAAACCAGAATTGTATTATTATTATTATTATTATTATTATTATTATTATTATTATTATGTGAAACACAAACAGTTCAGTTTTGAGGAATATCTTGGCCCCAAATCTTTTCCATTAATTAAAGTGTATGAATACTGGGTCTGTCAAGCTACAAAATGACAATAAGGCACCATAAAAGTATCATAAAAAATTGTCCTTGTAACTTGTGTGCTATATTCAAAGTCTTCTGAAGCCATATGTTAGCTTTGAATGAGGGACGGTCTAAATATAAGTCGTTGTTCACTGATAATCTTTTTCTTTTTTTTCTTGACCTGCCCAGTGCGCATTCACTTTCATTATATGGGTATTATTTAAAAATCCTCTTTTGTGTTGCAAGTAATAGAAAAAGACATACAGGTTTGAAATGACATAATGGTGAGTAAATTATGACATTATTTTCATTTACATTATTTCATTTTACTTTTAAAGGTCTGAATACTTTTGCATATCAGTCATCTTATATATGAGTAGATTTTCATAACAGCTCTGGACACAGGAGGGCAGTGATGGCTCATACAAAGCTTTAAATTTAGACTGAAAGATTGCATTGTGCTTTTAAAATGTTTGTTTAAACATGCAGGATTATGAGTGTCTGTCTTTTTACATTACTGATGTAAAAAAACAGCACCATCACTATTTGAAAAAGGTCATTTTTAATCAAATCTAGACAGGCCCCATTTCAACAGCCATCACTCCAACACCTTATCCTTGATTAAACATGCTTGATTGCTAATATGGTACTAGAAAATCACTTACCATTATATCAAATACAGTTGAAAGCTATTTGATTTGTTAAATTAATTGTAACATTGTCTTTGTTTTTGTTTATGAGTTGCCACAGTATCCAATAGACTGAAATGTCTTAAGGTCAATATTAGGTAAAAAATGCCAAAAAAGAAAAAGCTTTCTCTAGAAACTTGTCAGTCAATCACTGTTTTGAGGAATGAGGGATATAGAAATCATGAAACTGCCAACAAACTTAAGATTTCATACAAAGGTGTACACTAAAGTCTTCAAAGCCAAAGCACAACTGGCTCTTATCAATGACAGGAAGAGATGTGGAAGGCCAGATGTACAAATAAACAAGAGAATAAGTATATCTATAGAGTCTCTAGTTTGAGAAATAGATGCCTCACATGTCCTCAGCTGACACCTTCATTGAATTCTATCCACTCAACCCAAGTTTCATGTACAAGAGCAAAGAGAAGACTCAAGGGTGCAGGCCTTATGGGAAGATTTGCAAAGAAAAATACACTTTTGAAACAGAAAAACAAAAAGAAAAGGTTAGAGTGGGCAAAGAACACAGACATTGCACACAGAAGATATGAACACTTCCTGTTTCCCATTTTCACCATTAATTTAATGCCTCACCATGACAACACTGTTCGATATATAAAACATCTGTTCACAATTTAATATCCTCAACACTATGACAATCTCTGTATGGGATATGAGATGGGTATCATATTTTTGTGCTGCCTGCTACAGCTGCGGCTGCCTCACTTTAGCATCTTCAAGATCTTGGCGTAATGTTGTCTGAATGTGGTGACAGTGTCATGAATCCCTTAGGAGGAGTATTTAAAAGATATGAGACGGCAATATAAAAAAAATCCAAAATGGCCTTCCTGTTGGGAGCACCTTATGACAATAATTATGAAAGTTCTCCGGCTTGATGAGAACTATATACAGACCAATTTTGGTGACTGTATGTGAAAATGGGGGTGCTTACACACCAATTTTAAACCTGTTAACTGTCACTGGCCAACAGGTGGGCTGTTTGAGTGTGGCTAAATAACAAATGCTTTGTGTTTTATCAAAAATGTCATCAGTGTTCACATGCTTTGTATCAAATTAAATTTAAAAACTCAACTTTCATTTTCTGCTGTCTATTTTGCAGTTAGAACATAACAGTGAAAACTGTGCATTTTTAATACATGCGACATGTGAGAAAAATTAGGCTACTTATGTTTCACATTCTCTGTTTATGATCCAATCCAATGATTGAAGAAAAAACAGCATGCATTTCATTAGGCTTGTTTGAGATGGGCAAGTTCTGTGCAGAACCAATCACGACAGTTGCATACCAGTTAGAAATCTGTTCGACTTGCTGTGATAACAGAAAATGGTAACAACAGCCAGTAAACTTTTAGGGATTAAGATTCCAAGTATGGATTGTATCTACAGAAAGAGAGTGATAAACAAGGCAATTGATATTGTGGGTGAAAAATGGCATCCCCTTGCCTATTCATTTGCACTATTGCCATCTGGTACTGCCCTCTCTGATTTACTAAAAACAGATAAAAATGATAATTTGATTCCCAATCCATTAAGTTTTTAAATGGCTAATGCAAAAACAGATATGATGTCCAACTGGTCTGGCAATCCTATCTTAATTTGTAGCAAGATGCACGGTAATGGTATGTGAATGTCCATTGATGACTGTTTTTTGTGATGAAATGCAATGTGAGAATGCTACAAACAAAATTTCCCTACGGGGACAAATAAAGTCCTAATACTTACTAACTAACTAACTAACTAACCAACTTATATTTCAAATATTCAAAGTAATAAAATAACTTTTTTTTGTACGAAAGAGATAGAAATGTAAGACGATATTGCTGTCGTTGCATTCAGATGGAATATAAAGTTTTTATTTAGACTTTGTTTAAACTAATCAAGATACAACACTCGCAAATCAGAACTATTGGTGATTTTACCTGCAAACCCACATCATTACGACATTTGTTTTTTCACCCAATGAGTAATGAACAAATTATTGATCTCTCTAATCTAATGTACCTCTTGTATCATGATACTTTTGCAAAAAAAAAAAATGCACACATGAATTTGGATTGAAGCTTGTTGCTGTAGAAAACATACAAGTCTGAAAAAATATTCCACCCAAGTTTCTTTGGGAGCAACAGTTCATGTCCTACAACATTAGCATTAGATGCTGTTCTGTTGATGTCTTAGTCTGAGTGTCCACACATGCTGAGGGTGAGCAGGTTCCCAGTTAAAGGTTATTCTGTTAGTCAGCTATGACTCATAGATTCCAGACACATGCTGTCCCATCCACTGGCTCAGCCACACCTCTACTGCCATGTGTCAATAAGTCGATAACATCTGGCCGTGGTGCAATTGAGACATTATTAAACTCTTCGTTGGTGCCTTCTGAACTCTAGACTTGCCCTGCAGCATCACAGCAGTCTTTTATCCCTCAATCCTGAATGAAATCTCAGTGTGTCTGATAAAAATTACTTGAGCTCCATGCAGAGTTTGGACTATGTATAGTCTTGTGTTGCCAAAACAAGTGATCACGTTCAGTGACAAGCCTGATTTTGTGCCCCTCCTTGTTTTACAGCCTGTACAGCTAAAAACAACTAGCTTCACAACTCGCTTTTGGTGCCCCTCGGTGGATGTTACAACCAGAAAATGGAGCTCACACGTGCTCATACAGCCAACAACACTTACAGCTTTTGCCTCTGTTGGCAGTGTTTCACATTTTGTTAAGCACAGACCGATTTTAGCTAAATAAATGTCAGCCTACTTTTTCCGATCAGTTTGCTTAAATTGGCCAAGAACTGCCCTCTTACACAGCCGACATGTAAAGCGATCATTCACAATTGGTCTAGTGATTATGCAGTTTAGGTGCAGGATTATTAGATATGTATAATACCATAATAAAAGACAGACATGGTGAAATAAATAATTTATATAATGCTACAGCAGTCTCTGTGTGTGATTGCACAGAAAACACACAGGCTAATAGCAGAAAATGTGTAGAGAGTCTAACTACAGGACATAAAAGATCAGCATTGGGTATTTCAAAGATATATTTATTTAAACAAAGCAGAATACATTTATTAGTACATTTTTAAAAAATTTTTGAGTGATTTTTATTCCAATTTTTCTTTACCCGTGATGGCAAACATATACTGTGTCACCTATTCCTTACAACAGCATTCTAAAGCGCTGATTTGGTACACAAGAAAATGTTCTTATTATTAGAACAATTGGTCGTTTTTTAATTTAAGTTATTGAGTACCCCAAGTTGATTTACACTTGCAAGGCAAAAAGACACATTTCCCCTTTTCTGGGAGAATGTGCTGTATATTGAGACTAAGGCTATTCCATGCATTACTGTTATGACAAAAATAATCTCTAACCAGGATACAGAGGGAAGTGGATGACCAGATGAACAATAAAAAGACAAGTAAATCAAAGTCTCTAGTTTGAGAAACAGACTCCTCATGACTCCACCATAGTACGATGCATCGTTAGAGAAACTAACTAGCTAGTCACTACTGTTTCCCAAAACCCAATAACTGTGTTGCATATCCGTCGTTCGAACTACGTTAGTTCAACAATGTAGAGCTGTCCTTAATGTCGTAACTCAGGGGGTGGAGTAACAACTTCTGCAAACATTGAATGGAAATGTAATTATAACAGCTTATTTACATGGACAGAAAATTGTTTATTGTGAAAAAACTGATGAACTGTGTTACATGGACTGGCGGTGCGAGACGGGCAGAGGTCTGTGTGCCTCGTAGCCAGTGCACCAGGCCATCACGTTGCCTCCCCCAACACACTCGTAGGTGTCAAATGGTCCCCTGCACCTCAGGGACCAGTCGACTGCCCAAAAAATAATGACTGGCTGACCCAGCCGCAGCCTCTTCTCATTTTTCTCCTCAAAAGGAACAAAATCGTACAGCTGGGAGCCATATAAGGTCCACATTGGGGGGTGTCCCTCCCATCCCAAAGGAGGATGACACCGCAGAGACCACACCCCGCCTGGAGATTATGCTAAAGTGTGGACTAAGAATTCTTTCACCCCTGCCAAAAAAATTAAATAACAATTATGATTATAAATTAAATAAATAAAATATATGGTTTGCTGATCTTAGATGGTTTAAGCTCATTTAGCTGCCAACATAATCTCAAGACAACTTCAGATTTCACAAAAAACAGTGAAATCTTAACATCTTTTATGACATTTCTCATACGAAAAGGTACCACTTTTATTTCTATAGACCAAGAAGCAACAAACAGAATCAGCCTCGTTTTCTTTCTTCCGTGGTACACAACAGTTGTTTTCTTACAAAAAAGAAAAAACCAGGGTTAGGTTTAGGGTTTGGGTAAAGGGTTAGACTTTATGGTTAGGTTTATATTTAGGTATGGAAAAATCCTAATGCCATGATTTATTTATTTTCTCTGTGGGATTAAAATTCACCCATTGTGCGAGACGTTTCTTACAATCTCATGCTAATTATTACTTGTCATAAGTCCAGGTTGGACCAGCAGATAATTGCACAAAACCCCTTTAAATCCAGCAAAAAAAGACCAGCCTAACCAGCTTGCCCATGCTTGGAGACCAGCTAGACACCTTAGGCTGGTTTGAACTGGATTTTTCATTAGGAACGACATAAAAAATGTGCTAAAGGGAAGTGCAGAGGGGTAATTGGAGATTAATTTCCCCTTTGTTTCTTTGCCTCAAATGTGACTGCTGCCAATCCATTTTTTTCTTTAATTCACCTTCATCTTGTTGAATCACACTTCAGTCTTAAATTTGAGAGAATCTAAAGGCCAGTTTTGTTGACTTCTGATGTGACAATTCCATCTCGCTCAACATATGATCAGCGTTTTGTTTATTGTATTCCTGATGCACATTACTTCTAAACTGAGCATTAAAATCACAAAACAATCATGAAAGGATCTTCAGTACCTGAAAATCCATTTCACTCTTCAAGTGAAAAAGCAATTTGGAAAAGCCAATCTTTTGAAACAGAAAGCTTTATTAGTTGAAGTGCAAACACGTTAATTAGCAGATGATAATTGTGTGCACCACAGTTTCCTTTGCAATCTGAGGCTAGGAGTTGGAACATGTCCTCCTTGAAATTGCAATGCATCCTCCCCATCCCAACCCCATTGACATTTACAAAATGTCAATACATTCACAGACAGTAAATTACAAACAAATCCAGTTGAAGAGCTGCATTTGTTACATCAGTAGCTGAAGTTGATTAACCGGACAACACTTTTGTGTCCCTGTGAGTGTAGTGAGTAATGCATCTTGAAATCAGAACCACCAAACCTGAACTTTGCTGCATGCCTTGTCAAAACACATGATTGAAGTCAAATGTAATAGTTTTTTCTGTTCTAAAAATTTCTTTTTTTTTTTTGCTCTAGAAAAGTATTGATGTAATTTAGTGTTCAAACTTCAGATGTGAAGGACAATGGTTATTATGTTCTTGAAAATGTCTCGTAAATCAATTTGGCAATGAATCACTGGCAGAATGGGATCAGTTTAATATGGTACTCTCCAAAGGGCACAAAACAATTATGATTGTAATGTTTCATAACACCATGATGCTTGTCTGTGGTCCCAGGTGAAGTTATATAGCAAGAGGAATTAAGGGGTATGAGAGTTTGCATCCCTACCTCTCCGGCATCACCTGTCTAAATTAGACAAACAGGGGCAGGTTATTAACAGTCTGATGTTGAAGCTAGTGTTTGATCAATCACACTGTCTATAGTGTGAGTTAAGTTAACATTACCGAAGCAAACAAGAGAAAACCTTAAACTAAAGAAAGGTCATCAGATCAATAATCCATTTAAGATGCTCTGTTGGATTCCGACTGCCGGCCGCCAGCAATCAAGAGGGAGGGATTTATCTTTTCCTAACATTTAATCCTCAGTCCTGATGATGCTAGTGACTAAGACATTCTATTTTCATTGCCCACTTAAAACCAAGATCCGTTTTGGCAAAAAGTGATTAAGAATTTGTGTTCTGTTTTATACCATGAAGTTGGCTGTTATGACTGCAAACTGACATAACTTAGACTGGGTTTCGAAGGCTGTGTTAAATAAATAACAATGAATGAGGCTGATTTATGCCCCTTTGTTTCCAAAACATGATCTTAGTGAGGCATCATGAAAGGTGGTGTATGTGTATACTTTTGTATATGTTAAAATGCTTTCTCCTGTCCTAGCTTATTGTGGTAAGTCAATTATAAGTAAGCCATTTGTTGGTTGATTTTCCAAAATAGTGGAAATGCAGTGCCACTGTGCCATTATCAAAATCAAAATACTGTTACAAAAGCTATTGCTCTGTTTGTTTTTTTATAATTTACACAAATTATCCACACAAAAAAAGGTAAATCTGAGGGAATCCCATCGCTTTCCTTCATGTTTGACAGTGGCAAAACAAATGCTTGAAAAGCTTGAAGCAGTCACATCATATCCAAATGCACAGCTGCCATTGTATCATCTCTACAGTAAAAGTGTAATCGTCTTTGCCTAGTCACCTCCACGTTTTGCGTTCACTGTCAGAATCATTGTCTAAAATTTTGTGGGATGACAGAGAGCGCACATGTCACATAAATCACAGCTATTGTTTAAACTTCAGTGCTGAGTGCTGCGATTGAGACACACAGGGGTGTAAAGTAACTTATTACAAATACTTACGTTACTGTAATTAACTACTTCTTCCAAAGAATTTTACTTTAAGTAGTTTATAAATTTTATATTTTACATTTACTTGAGTATATTTTAAATGCTGTAACTGTACTTCCCCTTCTGTCGCTCTCTCCACGTTGTGTCGGAGAAGCGACACTAGGGGTCTCTCTTGAGCGCCGATATTCACCTCTGATCTATTGAAAAGGGCCAATGGGAGTTGGCAGTCAGTATTTGCATACACCGCCCCCGGACATACGGGTATTTAAGCGGGGCAAATACGGGAGTTCATTCAGACAATTTCTTCGGAGCCGATGGTCTGTCTGCAGTTGCTGCGAGTTTACACACCACTATAAAACGTTCCTGTTTCCTCTGACGATCTGCATGCTGTTGGATCTTGACGGCGCACAACAGCGGCTTTCTCCTTCACTTTGCACGGCGTGCATTGTTGCTCCTGAGCGCTCGACAGCGCAGACACACATACACACTGTGTATATTAAAAGAGTTATTTTCCTTAAAAGAGTAAATTTCTCTAAAAGAGCAAACACAGCAGCGTTGAACGCCCTTTTCAGGACGCCGTCTTTCTGAAGATGCCTTTCCGCCCCTGTGTAGTTTTTGGAGGCGGTGATTTCTCCCCACCTCTGACGGTCATAAAACCGCCTGGCGTATCTGGGTTGCGAAACACGCAGGCAGCGCTTTTTATGAATGGTCTATGTTTTCAGTACTGAAAACATAGCCATGACAGCATTGCGGTCGTAGGCTTTCTCTTGTAGTGAGAGAGAGCCGCTTCAGCCGCCTCACGCCTTGCCTCCTTCCCACGGATTGAGGCAGGCGCCGCGGCGATGAAAACGATCTGGGGTCAATGACGGGCTGCGTTCGCCGGGTGAACCCCTTGAAACCCCCCGCCTCCCGCACGCTTGCTGTTTTCCGTCCGGGCTCGGGATGAGCATGCTCTCCAATGGGTTATGTTTTCAGCCTGAGAACATAGCTGCAGCAGCGTTGCGATCTCTGCTTTCTTGTGAGGAAGAAAGCCACTTCAGCCGCCCTCCGCTCCTCGCCTCCTTCCTACGGGATTGACGCAGGCGCCATGAGCGATGAAGATGATCCGGGATAATGGCGGGCTGCGTTCGCCGGGTAAAACCGCTCGAAACCCCCGCCCCCCTGCACGCTTGCTTGCTCCCTCACGAAGCTTCGGGATAAGCGCGTCCGCCTAACGGCCGGCCGCCCGGTCCCTGGAGCTCCCGGACATTGGATGACGACATCACCGCTGCATCGGAGAGCGTCATCATCGGATGCGGATAACTCGCCTGGGCCGCCACCTACAGGTCTGCTTGCCCAGTCTGAGCCTGACGCACGGAGATCCGCTATGCTTCCCCGGGCTTGATGATTCACGGGCTGGTGCGCCGCCCACAGCCGCGCCCCCCCCGTTCCTTCCCAGACGTGCACGACGAGCTGAGCGAGCCAAGCTTCCTCGCTCCTCCGCTCTCACTACCCTCGGCGGTAGAACGGTCCCAGACCGCTCCCACCCCGCATGCCATGGCCCCTCCCTGCAAGTCCACCGGGCCAAGGCACTTCAAAATTTGCACTTGGGTAGTCCTGTTCTTGACGTGCTGCAGGAACTGCACTCGGACAGGCCATGTCCACCCTCGTGGTCCAGAAACATAACAAATGAACTGGATCTGGTCGTAGTACAGGAGGTAGACAAAGCATGCTTTCTCAAAACTCTCCAGTCTCCCAGCTCCATTCGGCGACACCACCTGACGACTCCACCCAGCAGTCCTCAGTGGTGAAGAAACAGACGGAGGCCAGGTCACACGTCCTGCCCGCCACAGAACCTGCCGCCAGGGGCCATGCCCTGTCTGCTCGCCGAGGGCGTCCTCCTGCGGCTTTCAAGGAAGAAAGGAAGTGGTGCTCGCCTCAATCGAACGAGAGCGGGCCTAGCTCTCAGCCCCGCGTTGAGCTCCCCGCAGAAAGAGGATGCCCCTCGTCTCACGGACCCCCTCGAGGACCCGGAAGGCTCCCAGGCGCTCCTGAGACGACCGACCCAGAGACCGAGACGTTAGCTCCGAGGTGGTAAGACCTCTCCGTTCCCGGTGGAGGGCCGGGAGGAGAATCCTTTGTTTTTACATTTTCCACATTCTCAATAATAGAGCTATTTCCTTTGCCTCTGGGTCACCTGGCCCGCAAGTGCCGTTCTCACGGCAATCTGCTTTCAGATTACGACAGTCCCGGTACACCGGACGTGGCGATCCCGCCTTCTGCCTGCCCACGACTGTCCCCCGGCCGGCCGGTTCAGACGAGTCCAGAGGACGCCAGCATCAGACCTCCTCCTCAGTCACGAACCCGCCCCCTGCCGGGTGCGCGGAGCAAGGTAAGTGCTTTGAGTCTATTCTCAGCCTTATGCCGCAACGAAGCTGCCCGACGCTGCATTACCTGTTCCGCCCCGCTGCGAGGCCCCGCCGGGTACGTCCAAAATACTCGTCCCTTTGGTGCCCCTAGCGTAGAGCTGGGAAGCGTGGCTTTCGCTTCCCAACGCATCACGCTGGCAGCACCGGACCATTCGACTCGGTTACGCAATTCAGTTTGCCCGGATCCCGCCCCCCTTCAGGGGTGTCCGCGGAAATCATGACCCTCTTAGCCAAGGGCGCTGTAGAGCCCGTCCCTCCAACCGAAATGAGGAAGGGTTTCTACAGCCCTTACTTCATTGTACCCAAGAAAGGCGGCGGCTTACGACCAATCCTGGACTTGCGAGTTTTCAATGGGGCCTTGTTAAAACTTCCGTTCAAAATGCTCACGCAGAGAAATATTCTGGCTGGCGTTCAGCATCTAGATTGGTTCGCAGCGGTAGACCTGAAGGACGCGTACTTCCACGTCTCAATTCTGCAACGACACCGACCCTTCTTATGGTTCACGTTCGACGGCCAGGCGTTCCAGTACAAAGTCCTCCCCTTCGGCCTGTCTCTGTCCCCTCGCGTCTTTACGAAAGTCGCAGAGGCGGCCCTTGCCCCGCTAGGAGTAGCCGGCATCCGCATTTCTCAACTACCTCGACGACTGGCTCATCCTAGCACACTCTCGAGAGTTACTATGCACACACAGAGACCAGGTGCTCCGGCACCTCAGCCGCTTGGGGCTTCAGGTCAACTGGGAAAAGAGCAAGCTCACTCCGGTTCAGAGCATCTCTTTTCTCGGGTTGGAGTTAGACTCAGTCTCAATGACAGCATGCCTCACGAGCGAGCGTGCTCAGTCGGTGCTGGACTGCCTCACTTCCTTCAAGCCAGGCACAGTGGTCCCTCTAAAACTTCCAGAGGCTCCTGGGGCATATGGCGTCCTCCGCGGCGGTCGCGCCGCTGGGGTTGATGCATGTGAGACCACTCCAGCACTGGCTCCAGACTCGAGTCCTGAGACAAGCATGGCACCACGGCACGCATCGGGTAAGGATCACCCCCGCCTGCCTCAAAACACTCCGACCCTGGACAGACCTCTGCTTTCTACGGGCAGGTGTGCCCCTGCAGCAGGTGTTCCAACGCGTCCTGGTCACAACCGACGGGTGGGGTGCCGTGTGCAGTGGGCATGCAGCAGCGGACCATTGGAAAGGGGCCCCGCTGCGTTGGCACATCAATTGCCTGGAGTTGTTGACCGTCCTTCTTTCTCTCAGGAAGTTCCTCCCGTTAGTTCGGGACAAACATGTCCTCGTGAAATCGGACAGCACCACAGTGGGGGCGTACATAAATCGCCAAGGCGGCGTACGCTCCCACCACATGTCACGACTCGCACGCCGTCTCCTCCTATGGAGCCAGCAGCAACTCAAGTCGCTGCGCGCCACTAACATCCCCGGCAAGCTCAACGTCGTAGCGGACGCGCTATCATGACAACGCCTGCCCGGCGGGGAGTGGAGGCTTCACCCCTAGTCGGTCCAGCTGATTTGGGAACGGTTCGGCAAGGCCCAGGTAAACCTGTTTGCCTCCTAGGAAACCTCCCACTGCCCGCTCTGGTACGCCCTAACAGAGGCTCCCCTCGGGACAGACGCGCTGGCACACAGCTGGCCCTCGGGGCTGCGCAAGTACGCATTTCCCCCAGTGAGCCTTCTTGCACCGGTGCTGTGCAAGGTCAGGGAGGACGAGGAGCAAGTCACGTTAGTGGCCCCCTACTGGCCCACTCGGACTTGGTTCTCGGAACTCAGGCTTCTCGCGACAGCTCCTCCCTGGCGAATTCCCCTGAGAAAGGACCTCCTCTCTCAGGGAGGGGGCATGCTCTGGCACCCGTGCCCAGACCTTTGGAACCTCCACGTCTGGTCCCTGGACGGGACGCGGAAGAGCTAGCCGGCTTACCGGCGACCATTGTGAATACAATCAACCAAGCCAGAGCCCCTTCTACCAGGCACCTTCACGCCCTAAAGTGGCGCTTGTTCACAGATTGGTGTTCTTCCCGAACTGAAGACCCGCAGAGATGCGCTATCAAGTCAGTGCTCCTGTTCCTACAGGAGAGGCTGGACAGGAGGCTGTCCCCATCCACCCTCAAGGTGTATGTTGCCACCATTGCTGCCCACCACGATCCTGTAGACGGCAAGTCTTTGGGCAAGCACGACCTGATCCTCAGGTTCCTGAGAGGCGCCCGGAGGTTGAATCCTTCCCGGCCAGGCCTAGTTCCTCCTGGGATCTCTCGGTAGTCTTGGCAGGACTCCAGAGACCTCCCTTCGAGCCGCTGGAATCAATTGGACTCAGGGCCCTCTCTCTTAAGACGGCCCTGCTGATCGCGCTCGCCTCCATCAAGAGGGTCGGGGACCTGCAAGCGTTCTCTGTCAGCGACACTTGCCTGCAGTTCAGTCCGGCAGATACGTCTGTGATCCTAAGACCGCGACCGGGCTATGTGCCCAAGGTTCCTACCACACCATTCCGAGATCAGGTAGTGAACCTGCAAGTGCTGCCCTGGGAGGAGGCAGACCCAGCCCTTTTGTTGCTGTGTCCAGTGCGCGCCCTGCGCATTTACCTGGACCGCACACAGAACACCAGATGCTCTGAGCAGCTCTTTGTCTGCTTTGGGGGACGGCAGAAAGGGAATGCCATCTCCAAACAGAGGCTCGCCCACTGGGTTGTCGATGCCATCACACTGGCTTATCACACCCAGGCCGTGCCCTACCCTTGCGGGTCCGAGCTCACTCAACAAGGGGTGTTGCATCCTACCACACCATTCCGAGGTCAGGTAGTGAACCTGCAAGCGCTGCCCTGGGAGGAGGCAGACCCAGCCCTTTTGTTGCTGTGTCCAGTGCGCGCCCTGCGCATTTACTTATCACACCCAGGCCGTGCCCTACCCTTGCGGGTCCGAGCTCACTCAACAAGGGGTGTTGCGTTCCTACCACACCATTCTGAGATCAGGTAGTGAACCTGCAAGCGCTGCCCTGGGAGGAGGCAGACCCAGCCCTTTTGTTGCTGTGTCCAGTGCACGCCCTGCGCATTTACTTATCACACCCAGGCCGTGCCCTACCCTTGCGGGTCCGAGCTCACTCAACAAGGGGTGTTGCGTTCCTACCACACCATTCCGAGATCAGGTAGTGAACCTGCAAGCGCTGCCCTGGGAGGAGGCAGACCCAGCCCTTTTGTTGCTGTGTCCAGTGCGCGCCCTGCGCATTTACCTGGACCGCACACAGAACACCAGACGCTCTGAGCAGCTCTTTGTCTGCTTTGGGGGACGGCAGAAAGGGAATGCCATCTCCAAACAGAGGCTCGCCCACTGGGTTGTCGATGCCATCACACTGGCTTATCACACCCAGGATGTGCCCTACCCTTGCGGGTCCGAGCTCACTCAACAAGGGGTGTTGCGTCCTCGTGGGCACTGGCCAAGGGCACCTCCCTAGCAGACATCTGTAGAGCCGCGGGTTGGGCAACACCCAACACCTTCGCGAGGTTTTACAACCTCCGCGTTGAGTCAGTTGCGTCTAGTGTTTTCTCAGGTCCGAGCCCGTAGAACTCGGTAACACGTAGATCGACCGGCCGGGTGGATCACTTGTGCCCAGCGCCCTTTTCCTGACGTCAAGGTAAAGTAGTGCGCCTTCTTCCCAGGGCGCCCCACTCCGAGTCGGGACCCTGGTCGATTCCTCCCCAGCCCTCCG
This sequence comes from Xyrauchen texanus, assembly GCF_025860055.1. Lineage (NCBI taxonomy): Eukaryota > Metazoa > Chordata > Actinopteri > Cypriniformes > Catostomidae > Xyrauchen > Xyrauchen texanus. The sequence continues at coordinate 32,685,366 of NC_068304.1, read as the reverse complement.
GGTCCACGGTTCAGCAGAGGAACTCGCCGACCCAAGCCACTGCGGGTACCCTGGTGGCCACCCTGTACTGGTATAGGGGCTCCACAGGTAAAATAAGAAGGCCTCCTCTTCGGACTCCCCTGTGTGTAATTCCACGGTTCTGTCCCCTTACGAGCGGACCCCGTGTCTTCCTTAGGCAGTTACAGCTGCCCCGGTCGCCGTGCTGTAGCAACTCCCCCCTTTCGAGGCTGGATCTACCACCGCGCCATACTTTCCACACGAGCCCTAAGACGGCTGTGTGACGTGTCTACCACTTTTCCTCCCCAAGAAAAAGGGCAGGTGTGGTCTCCGCAAGGGTCTGGGTAAGACCCCTTCCCTATATGCGTGTAAGGGCCCCGGCCGTGATTGCTCTATGCAAGAAACATAGAGAGAAAAGAGGCCCAGCCAGGCTGGCCCGTTCCCATGTTGGCAAACATCGCCTTGTTCCCCTCCCAGGGTAACTAGAAGGATCCCGATGTTCTTATGGGGCATTGGGGAAGGGTACGTGCAGCCAGGTACAGACGATGCGCGGCACTGGATGAAATCCCTGCCCGCCTCTGTATCGGCGGTTCACGTACACGGTTCACCGCATGGCAAGATTGGAATGGGTCCCCTAGTGTCGCTTCTCCGACACAACGTGGAGAGAGCGACAGAAGGGGAACGTTTGGTTACGTATGTAACCTCCGTTCCCCGAGGGAGAGAACGACACGTTGTGTCTTTCCTCCGCCATGTCGCTGAACCGAGCCACTGTTGTGGCCGGACCATTTCCGGCTCCTCAGAAAAATCCTGAATGAACTCCCGTATTTGCCCCGCTTAAATACCTGTATGTCCGGGTGCGGGGTATGCAAATACTGACTGCCAACTCCCATTGGCCCTTTTCAATAGATCAGAGGTGAATATTGGCGCTCAAGAGAGACCCCTAGTGTCGCTTCTCCGACACAACGTGTCATTCCCTCCCTCGGGGAACGGAGGTTACATACGTAACCAAACGTTTTACTGTGCTATTTTTACTGTCTGTGTTCGCTACTTCCCTGTCCTGATTTTATTTTTTATCTATCAACATGACTGGCTAGAGAGAGTCTCGTGGCTCCCGTCAAATCAAATCACACGTAAAAACTTGAACAGCAGTTGTAGATTTGGCCACATCTGTATGGATTCAGATTCATTGTCCATGGATCTGGAGAATGCCTCAAGCATAGTTTACATCTGAACATAACCGGCCGCACCTGGATGGGATTTTTGCAGTGAAAAAGGCCAATTGCATGATCATGTCTTGTGAGTTTAACTTGCTCAAGCCAGATATCAGCATTAATCCTGCCTCTAATTTGAAGAAACATATCAAGGTAAATTTCATATTTCTGTGTACTAGATTCTGTGTGTCTATAATTTAGCCTGTCATTTATCTGTCACTGAGATTATTGGGCTGCTGTGAGAGATTAATGCAATGTTATCAATAGGGCTGTAAAATTATCTAGATGTTTAGCGGAAAAAAGAGAGATGTCCACGATCAAACTTTTGAGTAGTTTTCTATATTTAGCCTATGTATTTACATCTAGAACAGGGGTGTTCATTACATCAATTGAAATAGCAAGATCACCACTGGTTGGTTGATCTAGATGAAATATAAAAGATTGACTTTTTATTTCCTAACATCTGTAGCTGCGTGTTGTTTGATTGACAGGCGAATAATGTTTGAGCGCTAATGCGGCTCCCGCCAAAATTATCAAATACACTTTATAATCTTTATAAAAAGTATTGATGAGGATTTAATGTAAACCCAGTTGTTTATGTCTAAAGTGAATTTAAACAGTGGGACAAAAAGTGTAATTGCAACAAAATGTTGGACTTGAAGTATATATGTAACCGAATTGAGCACTGTCTAGTAGGCTATGTCATATAAAGGCCATATTAATCAAACATCATTATCAAGGAAACAAGAAAACCACTCACTACTTTTGGCTTAATAAATTAAGTAGCTTTAAAAGTATTAATGTAATAGAATAAAACAGTGAAATTTCTTATAATAATATTTTTGGAAAATATTGATTGTTTTTTAATAATACAGACTCCTGATTTAGAGAGTCTGTTAATTGGTATAATAAATTACCTGGAAAGTAGAGATGATAAAATAATGTATAATTATGCTTAGCCTTTATAAAGATAGAAAAGTATCAACATTTGTAGAGCAATAATTCAGCAGAATATTCCACCAGTCACAATCTTCAGAAAATTGTGCATTATGCATTAGAATGAGAACACAAATATTTCTGGGCTTAAAAGATACAAGAACATAATCATTGTGGAACATTTTATATCAAAAGGAGGACAAAGTGGCCCCCCATGTGCTACTTAAAGAAATAATTCACACAAAAATGAAAATGATCATATAATTTACTTACCCTCATGCCATCTGTCTGTGACTTTCTTTATTCAGAACACAAATTAAGATTTTTAGAAGAATATTTCAGCTATGTAGGTCCATTCAATGTAAGTGAAGAGGTGCCAAAATTTTGATGCTCCAAAAAGCACATAAAAGCAGCATAAAAGTAATACATACAACTCCAGTGGTTTAATCCATTACTTCAGAATTGGTATGACAGGTGTGGGTGAGACACATATCAATATTTAAGTAAATTTCTTCTCTCTGCCCAGTACGTGGAGATATGCATGAAGAATGTAACTCACCAAAAACACAAGAAGAAAGTGAAAGTTAAAGTGGAGCTTGACTGAGCAGGGAAGAGAATTAGTAAAAAAAGGAATTAAATATTGATCTGTTTCTCACCACCTCTATCATATCACTTCTGAAGACATGGATAAAACCACTGGAGGCACATGGATTAGACTGCTTTTATGCTGATTTATGTGATTTGTGGAGCTTCAATATTATAGCACCAATTCACTTTCATTGTATGGGCCAAAAGAGCTGAGATATTCTTCTAAAAATCTTAATTTGTGTTCTGCAGAAGAAAGAAAATCATACACTCCCAGGATGGCATGAGGGTGAGGAAATGTGAGAGAATTTTCATTTTTGGGTGAATTATTCCTTTTTAAGCATGATGTAGCGCCTGTACCAAACAACGTTTTCCTCTATTGTGCAGGACATGACGTGCCAAGTGATCCTGCTTATTTAGCATTTTTGGCATTCCTTGCATTATTTGAACATGTTTTATGCACAACATTAACGCTCTGTCGGCAGTAAGGGAAATTTAGCCCCTACACATAAACGTTAATGTAATTGATTAATACATTTTGATTTAAAATGGTGATCAGTGTATTGAAAATAACTTTTTAATATTTTTATTAAAGTTATCATGTCTCCCTTTTCTTTTTTGGAATCAGATTCATGTAGTGTTCATCATAGATAAGTGATGTATTTTAAAAGTTGGCATACAGTGTTCATTGTATTGGGGAATAGGTTATGCAACTCAGTACTCAATACTCACTATGAGTACTTTTAAATGAGCTACTCTTTTTCTCTTACTTGAGTATTTTTAGGACAGCCACTTTTACTCTACACTACATTTTTTTGTGAAGTAACAGTACTTCTACTTGAGTATGATTTTTCAGAACTCTTTCAACCCCTGGAGACACAGAAATCCACGTTTATACAAATAATCTCTAGCATTCACTTAAAATCCCCATTAGTTGTGTAGTGATATGAAATTATAATTTGAAGGGCTTAATACAGTACACAGCTATGCTTCTAAAAATGGCAATAGATGCTAAACACTGACGTATATGCTGAAAATATTTTTTTATATATATTTTTTACAGGTCTACAGTGCCAGAGACTTAATAAAAAAGGAGCATATTTTAATTCTTCTATTATTACATGATTAAAAGTGATGAAAACAAGCAGGAACATGGTCTGATAAGGACAGAAACAAACCTCTCATATTCAGGGAGGACGCTCTAAACTTCCCTCAAGCAACTGCCTGTAGATAATGCGCTGATATTGGGTTATAGGTTTTCAGACTCAGACTGCCTTCCAATGTGTGCCTTCTGTCAAACTAAATTTGAAATCCAACTATAAAGCAAGGGCAAACTTTTAAGCCACATTTTTCAACTGAGAGAGCCGGGGGAAAGGAATGAACAAGTGAGTTGAAATGCCAAATCTCACATAACCACACCCGCTCTGACCTTCACTTAACACAAACACCAACACCTCCAGCAACCCCCCTCCTCCCCCTCCTGCTACTCAACCTGCACTTAAGATCTGTAAAGAAGAGGTGTGCCATGTCTTCCAAAAAAAATAGACAAGGAACCCACAGGATCCAGACAGTGTTTCACCCGCTTGTCTTAAATCCTGTGCTAACCAGCTGGCCCCCATCTTCACACTGATCACTGAAGCAGTGTGAAGTCCCATGCTGTTTCAAACGCTCAATCATCATTCCTGTCCCAAAGAAACCCAAACCATAGGACTTAATATCTACAGACACATCGCCCTGACGTCTGTGGACATGAAATCATTTGAGAGACTGGTGTTGCCACACCTGAAGGACATCACTGGACCCTTTCTAGATCCCCTCCAGGTCTGTGGAGGATGCAGTCAGAATGGGATTGCACCATATCCTGCAACATCTGGACATGCCAGGGACATATGTAAGGATCCTTTTTGTGGACTTCAGCTCGGCTTTCAACACCATCATCCCAGCTATTTTCCAGACTAAATTACACCAACTCTCTGTTCCCATGTCTATCTGTCAGTGGATTTCCAGCTTTCTGAAGGACAGGCAGCAGCTATTGAGACAGGGGAAATTCACTTCCATCACATGTACAATCAGCACAGGTGCCCCCCAGGGATGTGTGCTCTCCCAACTACTCTTCTCCCTGTGCCCAAATGACTTCACTGCCAAGGACCCAGCTATAGGTCCTCTGTCAAGCTCCTGAAGTTTGCTGATGACACTAGTGTCATCGGCATCATGAAAGAGGACGATGTGTCTATTTACAGAAGGGAGGTTGAACGGAGGGCTCACTGGAGTTGTCAAAACAACCTGAAGCTGAACACGCTCAAAATGGTGGAGATGATTGTGGAATTTAGGAGGAACACCCCAACACTGACCCCCTTCACCATTCTAAACAGCACTGTGGCAGCAGTAGAGTCATTCAGGTTCCTGGGCACTACCATCTCACAGGACCTGAAGTGGGAGACCCACATTGACTCCATTGTGAAAAAGGCCTAGCAGAGGTTGTACTTACTTCGCCAGTTGAGGAACTTCAACATGCCACAGGCACTACTGATACGGTTCTTCTCAGCAGTCACTGAGGTCCTCTGCACTTCATTAACTGTATGGTTTGGTGCAGCTAGGAAATCGGATATCAGAAGACTAGAAAGGACAGTTCGGACTGCTGACAGGATTATTGGTTGCCCACTGCCCTCCCTTCAAGAACTGTACGCTTTCTGAGTGAGGAAAAAGGCTGGAAAAATCACTCTGTACCCCACTCACCCTGCCCACTTCTTTTTTAAACTATTGCCTTCTGGCCGATGCTACAGAGCTCTGAGAGCAGAACCGTCAGGCACAGGAACAGTTTTTTCCCTCAGGCTATCCATCTCATGAACAGTTTCATATATACATAAATTTGTCTTATTGTGTATTCTATATATACTTTATTTGAACTATTCAATTTTCATTGTTATTCTAATTTATTTATTACATTATTTTTTATTATTATCTCTGTCTTGTTGCTGAATTGTATTGTTGTGTACTGGAAGCTCCTGTCACCAAGACAAATTCCTTATATGTGTAAGCATACCTGGCAATAAAGCTGATTCTGATTCTGAAATTTCTCTCGATTCATCTGCCATCTTGGATTAATTTTCTGCCAAGCTCAACAAGGATGGTGCATTCTGGGATCTCCGATCCAGGGAAAGGATACATCCAATGCTACCTTAGAATCTGGCCAAAACGAGATATCTTTAGAGGCAGCATAATTAAGATATCTAACTTTTGGAACAGCCTTCATGTCTGAATTACACCTATAATGTCTTAAAATGCTGCCTCCGGAGGATGCTCACTAAGTTTTGGAACGGACACTTTGTAATAATTTGTGATTCATTTTTAGAACACGTCTTCTAACAGGGAACCCAAAAATACAAATGTGACACCCTATCATAACACCATTTTAAGGGGTTGTTCAGACTTTGTGAAACCAAAAAAATGCGAAATGCAGCACAACGAATGGAACAGAATGCAAGTATTCCAAGATATGTTTTTAAAAGCTGAAGTATGTTTAATTTAATTTGGGTTCTTAAAAACATGTTCCTTGTGAGTGATAAGCTAATGCACTGGTAATGATGTCCACCTATAGATGGATGTGCTATAGCATGTTTACATAGAAAAGGAATTAAAACCAGTGTAGATGAATATGAAAAAATATATATTCTTGTGAACGGCCCCATATGCAGCTCTTTTCCATTCAATGACAGTTCAAAGTGACCACAGCTGTTAAGCTCCAAAAATGAATAAGAAACACCTTAAAAGCACTGTAAAAGTAGTCCATAAAGTTCAACACTATATTCCAAGTCTTCTGAAGCCATAATATAGCTTTGTCTGAGGAACTTACATTTAAGGTAATCACTGACAATTGTCCCCAATTTTTTCCTTCCCACTTAAGCTCTGAAATGTCACTCATGTTCACGTCATATTTTTGGCTTGTTAATATGTTGTTGTATGAATAAGATCTGTAAAAATGTTTAAATTAATCTCCTTTTGTGTTTCACAGAGGAAGAAAAAATAACCGCAAATAACAACATGGAATGTCATAAGGGTGTGTAAATGATGACATAATTTAGTTTTTTCATTCAATACATATACCCATTTATAGATACAAGTTACAGTGTGTAGATACAATACATCAAATGTATGCATGTGTTTGTTTGGCTGTTTGTTATGTTCCAAAATACAGCAACATATTGGAAATAAATTAAATGCATATTATTATTATAATTTTTTCAAACTGAATGGAAAAGTATGGATATGAATGATTCTTATTTGTGCACATGAATGTACACGTGTGCTTGTGTGGTTTCTTTCTGTGTGAATGTATAAGTATCCCTGAGATGTAAGTGCCCTCATGTTTCCATACATTACTCATTGATCTTACAGTGATGTCTAAACTGCAAGTGAGTGCTGTGTCTTGACAAAACTAGATCAATGCCTGGCATTCATAAAACTACAATAAATGCATAATGAAAGAAGGTGTCTACACTGCAAGTGTCAGATGGACATATGAAAACATTCATGTTTTAAATATATTCCAAATATTGTTATTTGTAAATAGGAATTAAAGGTGCAGCGGATTACACTACTTTGTTACATAACCGTCTGTTTCAAATTAGACATAAAATAGCCATCACAGAAGTCTTAGCAAGTTAAAAGGATTGTTTATTCAAAAGAAATTCCTGGAATTAGTGTCAGAATTGACAGTTTTGTAAAACTCTGAATCAAAACCATTTCATATCAAATTATTTGCTCTCTAAGTCTGTATAATGCTAACAAGCTTTCTCTTGAAACAACTTCAAAACCCATAACCGCTGGCTACATAACACAGCCAAGCCTGTGTTGTCCATCATCCCAGTCAGCAAGATCAACAGAGAGTAAAAATGCATCAGATTAATTTGCCCATCTGTCCAAATACTAACCAGGCTTCACATATATGAATTGCCAAAATCTCAATGTCAGTATTGACACTGATGCAGGGAGGTTGTGAAAAGCACACAGCACTCTTGTCTATATTACTGTATTTGACAAATATCTCCTTGAAACCCTCAGACTGACTGACGTATTAAATGTACTTGGATATTCTTTTTTTTTTTCTATAAATATCAAAATGTTTCAGTCATTTCAGACATATTTATCCCCAATTACTTTATAACTTGAAAATGATGCTAAACAAGAGCATGTCATTATTTCAAATTACATATAACATTTGTGGAATTGAAATGTGCTCATTACATTTTGTAAATGTGGGATGGAAAGTATTACATGTTTTATATATATATATATATATATATTGCAATCATTAGATATGATCATTTGACTTTTGGATCATATCAAACACACAGGTTGCAGTAAAGATATCAGATACAACTCTTTTTTTATTATTATGATTGAAGTTCAGTTTTTTCAGAAATATACAGAGTGAAAGCATCATAAAATCCCAGAATTACAGGTAAAGTACATGTTTTTTTATGCTTTTACTGACAGAGAGCTACTGCAAGAAAATTGTTGTTAACCTTTATATATATATATAAAACCCCAGTGTATTGCAGTATAATAACTTCAGAACTGCTAGATTGATTTTCCTGACTTCTGTTTATACACACCATTTTTGTTATGGCTGTAGCATGTCACTGACTTTCTAAGCATTTTTGTATCATGGAAACAAAAGATAAATAAATAAAAATCTGATTTAGAAAGTGTTTGGGACATAATCAAAAGACAAAATTGACACAAACCATGCAAGAGAGCCGCCAATCACCAGTGCTGTTCAATTGTATGAGTCCACTTTATAAAACTGAAATTCTAAATTTAGTTGAAGCATGGAAGTAATAGTGGAAAATAAAAACAAAGAAATGTTTTGGTGTAACATGAATAAGAAATATTTAAATAGTCTTTTCTACTATTTCTAGGTCACATATCAAATGACATTTTTGACATTGCTAAAGTTAACACCTTTCTAAGACCTTAATAAAATGAAAAATATGAGCATTTTTGCAAGTGGACTAGGACTTTTTAAAGCCACTGTATGATGTATTGCTCTCTCTTTTGTTTCTACATTCAGATTGAGACATTTTCAATATAATCACTGATGCAATGTGTCCTCCAGGTACAGAAATTGACAATAATCTGCCTATGCTGTCTCAACGGTGACCATCCTCAAACAAAACTTGAGCTCTGGGATCACCATAATGGAGAAGATATAAAACATTATTGTAGAGAGAGGGGAATTCATAACATTTCATCAGCCAGCAGCCTGCCTGGCTGTGCTGAAATATTAGGGGACAAATGGAATACCCATAAATGTAGTCTGCTGTCTGGCAAAGGCCCTGCCCTATCATCCGGAGTGGTGTTTGTTCATCTGTTAGGTTTGGTTGTAAGCATATGGCCATTCGGTGCCTACTGCAGGCAAGACTTGTGGACAGGCGGGAGAAGGTTTTGAAACTCAACAGGGCTGCACATTCTCACGGCGAAATCGTCAGGATTCGTATGACTTTTCTAATTTTGGCTAATTCGTATTATATCGTGCGACTGCACTTGTTTGAATTCCTATGACTTTCACTGCAGCCAATGACGTCTCTGGACATAGTTTCCATCAAATACGTGACAATTAATTGCTTCTGTCACTCACAACAGCTTCCTATCATGTTTACACACTCTACTGATTGGTTAAGTTTAGATAAGGGGTTTGGGTTAAGGCATGATATTAATTATGTCCTTAACACCTCGTGCGCAGAACTCACACTTCCGCAATTAGAATTTGAACGTGATGAAGTCGTATGAGTTTATGCGAACAACATCATGTAAGACCATACGAAATATCCAACTCATAAATTATTTACAAATTTTCATGAGTGCTACTCAAACACAGAACATCAGTCTCAAATTAAATATATGTCTACTGCCACCAAGCTGATTCTTCATGGTGACTGAAAAAGACTTGAAATAGTCTTGGGGAGTTTCGAGGCTCTTGTGCCATAGTTTAAGATTGTGTCAACTTGGATAAACCACTCCATGCCAAATAATACATATTAATATGGTTTTATTAGCATTGTAATGTGGGAATGAATGCAGTGGCAGTTGGGATCATAGCTGTTCAAAACTCAAGTAAAGTATGTCATAGTTAAAGAGTATGTGATTGTTTTTCTTCTTTGTCCACCATTAACAACGTCATGGTTACTGTTGTGAAATAGTCTTGGGGAGTTTCGAGGCTCTTGTGCCATAGTTTAAGATTGTGTCAACTTGGATAAACCACTCCATGCCAAATAATACATATTAATATGGTTTTATTAGCATTGTAATGTGGGAATGAATGCAGTGGCAGTTGGGATCATAGCTGTTCAAAACTCAAGTAAAGTATGTCATAGTTAAAGAGTATGTGATTGTTTTTCTTCTTTGTCCACCATTAACAACGTCATGGTTACTGTTGTGAAATAGTCTTGGGGAGTTTCGAGGCTCTTGTGCCATAGTTTAAGATTGTGTCAACTTGGATAAACCACTCCATGCCAAATAATACATATTAATATGGTTTTATTAGCATTGTAATGTGGGAATGAATGCAGTGGCAGTTGGGATCATAGCTGTTCAAAACTCAAGTAAAGTATGTCATAGTTAAAGAGTATGTGATTGTTTTTCTTCTTTGTCCACCATTAACAACGTCATGGTTACTGTTGTAACCTCCGTTCCCCTAGGGAAGGAACGAGACATTCTGCTGAATGAAGTGACACAAGGGGTTTTCCTGGGATGCCAAATGTACCTCTGCTGTGGTGTCATGCCCATCTCGGGACTCGAGTCTGTAGCCAGTGCTGAAGCGGTCTCATATGCATCAACCCGAGGGGCGAGGCCACGGCTGAGGATGCCATATGCCCCAGGAGCCTCTAGAATTGTGAGGAACCGCTCTGCCGGGCTTGAAGAAAGCGAGGCACCTGAGCACTGACTGAGCACGCTCGTTGGTGAGATGCGCTGTCATTGGGATTGAGTCTAACTTCTTGCCAAGAAAAGAGATGATCTGAACCGGGACAAGCTTGCTATTTTCGCAGTTGCTAGACGGCTGAGGTGCCTGAGCACCTGGTCCCTATGAGCGCACAGTAACTCTCGAGAGTGAGCCAGGATGAGCCAGTCGTCAAGGTAGTCGTGTTTGCGGATAACAACTTCCCTTAGCGGGGCAAGGGCTGCCTCTGCGATCTTCGTGAAGACGCGAGGGGACAGGCAGAAGGGGAGGACCTTGTACTGATACGCCTGGCCGTCGAACGCGAACTGTAAGAAGGGTTGGTGTCGAGGCAGAATCGAGACGTGGAAGTACGCGTCCTTCAGGTCTACCGCCGGGAACCAATCTAGCTGTCGAACACAGGTAAGAATCTGTTTCTGCATGAGCATTTTGAACGGGAGTCTGTGTAAGACCTGGTTGAGAACTCGCAGGTCCAAGATTGGTCGCAACCCTCCGCTTTTTTGGGTACGATGAAGTAAGGGCTCTATTGCATCCTTAAGGGGCAGGGTCATGATCTCTGCTCCTAAGGCGCTGGCTTTCTCGCCGTGCACAGAAGTGGAGCGAACACCGCTGAAATGAGGTGGGAGCCTGGAACTACACAGAGGCGGAAAGACATCTTTAAAAAGACGCGTCCTGAAAAGGACGTTCAATTCCTGCTGTGTATTGCTCTTTTATGAGTGGGAACTCAAACGCTTTTAGAGAAAATAAACCCTTTTTAGGAGGAGAAACACTCTTTCAGGCAATGAAAGTGCTGTCGAAGCGCCCAGGGGCGTGGACAGCACAGCGTGCAGAGAGAGAGAATGCCAGCTGGAAACGCACCGTAGATCCAACAGCAGTGCTTATGGCCAGTAGAGTTGAGTGGAACAGTGGTGAACTCAGCTTGCTGTTGCACAACTGTTCGGCTCCGAAGAAAAATTCTGACTGGCACTCGCTGCCCCGCTTCCCTGTATACCCGTATGTCCGGGGCAGGGCATGCAAATTCTGTCTGTCAACTTCACATTGGCCTTTTCTCAGGTTCAGAGGTACGTTTGGCATACCAGGAAGACCCTTTATGTCACTTCATTCGACACAACGTTGAGTGAGTGACAGAAGGGGAATGTCCATCATCATGCTAATGCAGTCAAATCTCATAATTGACCCTCAGGTGTGGTGTTACCATATGGCAATATATCACTGTCCATCACTTTCTCCCTATTCAAAGAGAGAGTGATGGGGGAAAAAATGCATTTTTGAGGTTAAAAGAGCAGTCTTTTCAAAGAAACCATTGCTATTTTTAAGCCACATTTGACTCTTAACAATGAGGGTGATCTAGAACAAGCTAGTTCAATATTATTGTTAAGAACAATATTAAATACTCATCACTCAGTCATCACTCAGTTTGGGTTTGTAGTTTAAAATGTAATTATATACTAATTCTTAAAGGAAACATTTTTATTTTACTTTTTTTAAAGAAAACAATTTTTTTTAGACAATTTTCTAAAGTAGTTAAAAGTTGCCATATGGCAAAATGTATTTCTATTTATTATTTTTTTTTGTTACTTGGAAGATCTAAACTCAATGCACGTTGCAAGGTTGATTGTTGTGTCCTGAGCACAAATGATTCTTGTTTTATTAATGGTTTATTCCTTGCTATCAATACCACAGCGATAGGCCAGGCTAAGTAACATGTGAATGCTCAATTTTAAACTTTTCAGCCAAAGTAAGATTCACTGGCTTTGCCATCAGCTTGAATGAATATTTGTACAGTATCAATGGCCTGATTTTCTTCCTGCACTTAACCACTCAAATTGACTGAAGAACAATGCAAAATAGCTTCAAATTTACACTCAGAAAGCATGAGGGATTTATATACAGTATAGCAAGGACTGAGCTATATTATCAGGATCGAAACAGCCTTTGTCGTGGCTAAGCCTCACAACAGGCACTAATACATTTGTAAAATTAGACTCATCCAACCGCACTCATGTATTAAACCCATTGAAATGCCACAAATATAATCATACATAAAGTGCTTACAGCGGTGACTGACTTAATGGCATCATGCCCACAGTGTTTCTTGTGCTCGGATGGCAGGGAGGGATTGTCAGGTTGGTGCAAATCAAAACTCTTCCTCTGGTGTAAAACCTCAAGATCTTTGCAGTTCCAAGTGAGAGATTATCACAGTTGCTTCTACTAGTTTATATGAGGGAATCGCCTCTGGTAATATTTATCTTTATAAGTGGGGGAGAATGAAGAGGAGATAAAAGAGTGGAGTGTTGGAAGCTTTGATAAGTGAAACACTCTGATAGCTTTCACACCCAATCTGTCATTGTGCAGTCAGGGGGTAGTGCAGTGTTAGACCAGAGGGGTTAGTCACCCAGAAACAATTTCCAGGGAGAGACATGTTGGTATCATCTGGTGTAAGCACAGTTGCCACACATACTAGGATGAGCCTGAACCTTGTTATAAGGGGTTAGTGATAATCCCATACAATTATGCCACTTGTAACACAACATAGATAATGGTTGTGCACCCTTCTCTAGTACTAGAGATGTGCTGCCACAATTTTGATTTATTTATTTTTTTGTCTGGCAGAATATTTCTCCCCCAGGATAGAATAAACTAACCATTGAATGCTTCACGAATTAGAGCAAGTAATCTAATCAATTATATGTGTCCATAGTATGAGTCATTTGGCAAAGCAAAATAATTGGAATTGTGGCAAAAGTCTTAGAACTTCAAACATCTAAAATACCAGAGTCAAATTTTGCAAAGGATGCAATATTTCAAAACAGTGGACATGCAGTTAACATAATGACAAAAAGAAGGATGTGGTTTCATGTTTTGGAGCTTCAACTCCTGCTATGAAGTGTTGTTTTATCAGGCACTGTATTTGGCCAAATGTCTCCTGGCCAAACGTCTCCTTTTTCCAGATACCAGACAACATACAACACAAGCATTTGGCGTCCCATAGTTGTGGATTATGGTTTAAAATATCTGTGCCTCTCTACAGATCCAGTGTAATGTGCAATGCTAGCTCGATTTCTGTTGTTGTAAATAACTAGCAGGACACTGATTTGGGACTATGAGCAATTGTATCGTAAAAGTGTAGAAGTGCTCTAATTATCAGTAGGTCGCAATGACAGTTCTGTACATAGACTAAAATACTGAGAGAAAAACACAACAAAAAACAGCATACATTTACATTAAGCACACGCCTTTTCAAAAATGTACAAATTACTCACTTATAACAGTGAGAGGACACAATGCAGTCCAAAAGCAACCACATTAGACAGAAGATTCAAACCAATGTTTGTATCATCTAGATCTCAATTTCCTCTGCAATGAAAACACAAATTAATTTCACATGGAAGCAAAGAAACTGCAATGAAAAAAATATATTGTACGGTGTAACAATCTCAGATGACATTTTATGACTGGGAAGGATGATTTTAAGCTGTATAATTTGACTTCACATAACAAGACACAGGACGTTTTTTTTTCTTTATAAAATCCAAGCATTATTGTTACCATCATTGGTGCATCGTCCACACCAAACCAACCCCATTCATAAATAATAATATTTAAATAAAATATCCTCTCATAGCCACATATTTGACAGAAATGTCAACACACCTTACATAGTCCAACTCAAGGCAAAGTAGAACAGATTACATCATTCTCTCAGTTCCCAGTGTCAAGTCCAATAGTCAGTTATTTCAAACCATGATGGAAATTAAAAAATAAAGAATGTTCAGTAAGAAAGAAAGAACAATAAAGTACACTTATACTGTATATCTTATCTTCGAATGGTTAACCGACAGCTCAGAACCATTTTCAATCAAATTTTTCACTTTTTTTTTTTTTTTCTGTCAGAAGAACCTTGGACTGGAATCCAAAGATTCTGACTGACATAATTTATTAATTCAGTTCCTACATGTCTTTTTTGTACTTTTCTTTTTTTTTTTATCCTTTTGTTTAGCTAGCTGTAGTAAATTAGATACATTGAGGAATCTTAGATACAACATTGACAGTTGTGCTTAACTGTACAGGATCAACAGAGCACTGTCTTCTAATGGAGATAAGTGTCTGCACTAGGGAGGTTAGGAGAGTAGCCTTCGTTAGCTCTCTTCAAAGACCAAATATATGGCATTTTTACAAGCCCAGTTGCAATGTTTTCCCTCTGACAAGGTCACTCATTCAGAGCTTCAACTATAGTAAGGACATTGATTCAGTTCTCATGTCCTAATATCTTTCTATATGGGCAAGAAATGTCACTGTGGTACACCATTGATTTGAGAAAGTTCTTGGCCCAGACATTTAGGGCATTGGGAAAGGTAGTCCATGGGCTCAAGCAACGTTCTGAAAATGGTAAGGCTTTTCAGAGCTGTAAATAAAAGTTTTACAAACATAGGAAAGAAATAAAAGCAAATAAAGTAGAGGAGAAAATAAAACTGGTGTGCTAGATGTGCTTGAATTGGTTCCTGATACTTGTCTGGGGGGTTTCAAACCCATTTGGCTAAACCCAGCACTGGATTCCTTTAACCCTCTGTCTTCTGTCCACCTCGAGCCAGCCCGGGTCAGACATGGGTCTGCATGCGTTTCTGCAGGGGCCGCGTAAGGTCTGAGTTCTGGGATGATGATTGAGAGTAATGGGATGAAGAGGAGGCTGAGGCCTTGCTGTCCTTGTCGAACTGCACATAGCCGTCCTGCTTGCTGTAACTGCTGACACTGCTGTCGCATTGTGTATCTAGGAAAGAGCTGGAGTCACTCATCGATCCCCGCTGGAATTCTCGCTCACACAGCTCGATGGAACTGCTGCCCATGCCCAACACAAACCGTTGGCTGTAGTCGTACAGGCGGTTAGGTCCAGCACCCAAGGTAGAGTAGATGTTGGTGAAGGACATTCCTGTGGGAACCCGTTGCTTGCTGGTGGTGGCCGTGCCAGGATCTCTGCGGATCTCGGTGGTTTGGTTTCCTGCCAGTGTGATGGTCGGGGTGCCATGATGCTCCTTAAATGTGTTCACACTGTAGTATCCATTAGTGGGATCCTTTAAGGAAAAAATAACATACAGAATATGTCAACAAGAGTAAAGACTGATCCTCCACCTCAAAGATGTTACGGGTAATTACTATAATCAACAATGAATCAATAGTAAAAGAGATGGTTTTAAAAGGGCTTTAACACTGACAGCCTACTATATTGTAGCGACCTGAAGTTGTTGTTTTTTTACTAAGAGATGGCAATTTCTGTCAACATGAGTGAAATCGAATGATGAAGATTTGGCAATGTTGAGCGGAGCTGCCAATGGGAGTGCAGACAGTGATATGCCACCTAAAACAGTTGGACAAAGTGGTCAAGTAGAAATGCCTACTAGGAACCAAAAGCACAGACTTGATGACCTCTTGAGATTTTGAACACCGCCTATGTCTGTTATAAAACATTTTGGAACCAAACATGCTCTTTCACTCTAAAATATGCAATATCTAAAGTTTTTAATACCTTAAAGTATCTTAGCCTTTTGATCTCGATGTTCTCGTTAATTGAATACACATTTTAAATTCCAAGACTCATTTTGCTTTCAAACATTCCACAATTTCTCCACAAAATCACTCCCTGTGTGTATTGTATCTATGATGCACATATTCTGTTTGATTATAAATGCTCTGAAACAGTAATGTTAAAAGTAATTTCACTATAGG